>NC_136421.1:301137245-301792245 GCF_052625555.1 Lactuca saligna
TGGAAGCTGTCAGAAATCTTCTATGTGCTTGCCAGAAAAAGAAATTGCAGTGTGAAAACGAGAAAGAAGAACAAAAGAAGAGGCTGCAATGTTTATATGGGTGCAACTTGAATGAAAGTAGGGCACATAAAAGGTTGGACTTAGATAAATTTAAGTATATTTTAGTGGGCTATTTTTGGAGTAAATTATACGAATGGTCCTATGGTTTGAGGTAATTTGCACGTTTAGTTTGTAAATATTTTTTTAACTTGGAAGGTCTCTACAGTTTGTTTTTGTTGTGTGCTTGGTCCCTGTCTTGTCTAAAAAGACTATTTTGCCCTTGATTTTTTTTAAATTTATTTAAATAAGGTGATGTGGAAGTGAGATCGAGGGTGTGTTTATTTAAATAAATTAAAAAATCAAAGACAAAATAGTCTTTTCAGGGACCAAACGCGCAACAAAAACAAACAGTAGAGACCTTCCGAGTTAAAAAAATTAGTTATGGACCAAACATGCAAATTATCCCAAACCATAGGGGGCATTCGTGTAATTTACTCTTTTTTTGTGGATTAAAATTGACTTTTATAAAATATATGTTGAATTTGAAACTTACAAGGCAATCTTCATTGGACTCGCCGAATTGCTCATCCAAACGATCGGGTAGCCCCCGAATCAAACAATATTGTAGATGATATGTCGTTCACAAAATAACGACCCTATATATATAGAAACACATAACTATAAGACAAATAAACAATCAACAATAATAAAGAGATGAAGGGAAAATACATACCCGTCACCACGTCAGGAGTCGCTCGCGCCTCCTCTGCTGTCACCTGAAAAGCTCTACTCTTTACCACTAGCGCCTCACTTCGGCCCTGACGGTCGTCTATAATCCTCAATGTTGTAGGGGCAGGTGCTACCACCTTCCCTGCTGCTGTTGTCAAACTTGGATATTGGGACTTTTTATGTCCAATCTGATTGCAATGGAAGCAAATCAGATCAGATGTTGCGGTAACGGTGGGAGTAGTTGTACAATCTCTGCTCATATGCCCAGTCCGGCCGCACTTGTAGCAACCGGGACTCCCTGCCTTGCACGCCCCTGTTGGATTAGTGTCTAAGCCCATAACCACACCTGGTAAGTACTTGACCCGGTTGTGCATGGTTCTTTTGGGTTGCCTTCACCAAAGCAACTTGACTGGAGAAATAATAGAGAAAGAGGTTATTATGGTTTATTAATATATTATATGAATAATATATTAAAGGAGAAATCATATTTGTTTAGTTAACATTGGTCAAGAATTAATTAAGAGTTAATTTTGTGAATAAAAGAAGTTAACTAAACTAGAAGGGTTGAACTGTAATTATGTGATAGTTGCAAATTAGGGCAATGGATGCCCTATAGGATAGGGTGGACGAATTCAAGGTGATAAGGCCTTAGAATTTGTCCATGATAAGGTTTCTAGGGGTATCCTTTGAGCTGCTTGGTGGACAAGCAACCAGATAAGGATAATGACTGAAACCCTAATCCCTACACCTATATAAAGACCCCTTGGCTAATGAAATTCGTCCATGCCTTGTCTAGGATTCCTAGGGCCGAATTTCATACCTCTTCTCTCTCTCTCTCTCTCTCTCTCTCTCTCTTGCCTCTCTATTTGCTCTTGGTGTTTGTGAGCCATTAGAGGTACTACACTTGTGGTACTTGCTTTCAAAGACAAGAAGATTCAAGATTTAGGTTGTTATTACAATATAACAACAAGAGGTATGTATTTCATATTTCCTTATGCATTTCAAAATTCCTAGGAGCATATTAGGGTTCTTCAAGTGTTCATAATGTTGTATAACTACAATTGATAACATAGATTCAACTCTAGGGTTGAATTCACACATACGATTGTTTGTTTAAAACACATCAGTGGTATTAGAGCCATTGGTTTTTGTTTTCAATTAGCATTATACAAATGTATGAACTTGACAAATTAGGGTTTATGGCCAATAAACCCTAGGAGGCATGAATTTTCGAAATTAGGGTTCTTGAACCCTGATTTGCGAAATTTGGTTAGGGTTTCCCAAACCCTTTCCTTAGCCTCAAAGATTTCGAAATTGGTTAGGGTTTCCCAAACCCTTTCCTTAGCCACCAAGTTTTCGAATTCTAGGGTTATTCAACCCTTGAATTTCGAAATTTGCCTCCTTCCCCAAGATAAGATCCTATTTTTTAGGGATTTGGATAAATGTCATATCTTGTAATTATCTTTTAAGTGTTTAAATTTGGTAATTAAAGATTTTGAATTATCTCATCCTATAATTTTGAATATTAGGGGATTTAACGGATTAGGTTATATTAATTGTTTAATTTAATAGATATCCTCCAAGATTTAATAATTCAAATTAATTGTTTAATTTTTGGATAATTATTAAATCAATGTTTTAATATTTAAGATTTTAAAAATTAAAAGGTTTGATTTTTCGAAAATTTTAAATATAATTAAAACCTAATTGTCTTGAAAAGTTTCAAAACTTACCCTCAAGTTTTGGAATTTAAATTGTTTGATTAAAAGTTTAATTTTGAAAATCTGAATTCTAAAACCCTAGTTTTGAAAAGTTCAAATTTCACCATTTTGGTTTTATTAAATTGATTAAGTGTATAATTAAGAGAGAGTTAATAAATCCATAATGCTATGGTTTACATTTAATTGAAAGTGTAATTTATAAAACTAAACCACCTAGTATTTTAAAAGTGTAAAATACACCCTTATACTATGTATAACATTAAAACTCTAATATTATATATGTATAACTTAAATGCTAGTCTTACCGTTAGTAGGCCTCATTCACGAAGCCGATCTATAAGGGGGGTATACGGTTATAGCCTATAAAATAGCCGTTTAATGGGTGTCCACTCTCACCCACTGCTTCCTTGATTGGTGGAGGGTCGTTAGCCGAACGGGTAGGATAGGGCAAACCCTCTCCTCATTAAAAGTATAATAAAAAATAAAGTAGCTAAATGTTTTACCAAATTCCCAATCTTAGTTACTTTAGGAAAAATTGAATTGATGCAATTCCATGAAATTACACTTTGTACCCTTGCTAAGATGTTAGTGGAGCGTGTGTGGTTAACCCGCACATCAAATAGGTGACTGTAACATTAGGGGCACCATGTATATTTGCATGGTTATTCACACCTTGTTTTGTGATCCTCGGCATCTCAGTCACAAATCGAGGAGCATATCGAGATTTAAACATGCCATTGAAAAATTCAATGAATCTCAAAAAAAAAAAATCTAGGAGCTTTCAATACATCTAAAACTTAAATTTCCTTTCATTTTTCATGCTGGAAAATTAGTGAATCGTCATTCACTTACCTTCAAATGTTCTGCAAGTTAGATTACGACATCCCTTTTCCAATTTGTAGGATGTTGTGTTGGATCCTAACCTTAATATCTCATTTGTGTGTTTTATTAAGGACTCAATCAACTAAACTTGAATTTTCTCCCGTTTCATAGATGTCAAAGTCTGACAACTATGGTCTTCCTAAATCGTTGGAAAAGGTTTTCCACGTGAAGATGATGTTCCACGATTGGATTGTGGAAATGGAAGTCATGCTTCATTTATCCACCTCCTCCAATAATTCTCTCTGACCCACGTGTTTAAAAACTTGAAAAGTTCAAGGTCATTCAAGCCCTATTGGCAATAAGACACAAAGATGGAAAGTATGTGTGTACATACGTCTTAAAGATGAAGTCACACATTGACAAGATTGTTAGGTGTCGATGTATCACGCAACTCTATTATCATAACAAGAAATTGTACTAGCTTACATTGTTAAGCTGACAATATCAGGCATAACCTAATCATGTTATCCTACTGTTGTCTACTCATACTAGCATGCAATTCTCATAAGGCTAAAACACATATAGCAGGCACATAAGGCATCTCCCTAGATCCTTAGTCCTATTCTAGCATGCCATTCTACTGAAACTGAAACAGATAATCACAATGTAAACTTGTATAGGTAATCTGGGAGTACTTACTTGAGCTCGGCTGATCGCATGCACCACACCCTTTTCTCGTTTTCAAAATCCATTTCTTTTTAGGTCTCTTTGTCAAAAATTCTTTTGAAAACATTTTTCTTTCAAAAATCTTTTACTATTTCCTTAGTTTGAGTTCAGTCATACCCATAAGTGTGCCTAAATCCCTCAAACCAAGGCTCTGATACCAACTTGTAACGACCCAAAAATTTTCTGATTAAATAATACTAAGGTTATCAACGATCTATAATATATCATAAAATCGTACGTCATAAATCCCAAAAAGTTATAATAGAGCTGTCATAACAAAAGAACTGTAACAACATATCATAGTATATGAAATAAACTCCCAGGACAAAAGTTGAAGTTGTGGTATGTGCAATGTCATCATCCTGAGCTGTTCCCTTTGTTTGCGGAAGTACTTGAAACCAAAACTGAAACTATAATCACAAAGCTTAGTGAGCTCCCCCAGACTACCACATGCCATACAATCATATAAACACATATTGGGCCTTGCCCACTGCATCGGACCGAAGTCCGAAAACTGCATCGGACCGAAGTCCGGAACTAACCAGGGCCTTGCCCTCTGCATCGGACCGAAGTCCGAAAACTGCATCGGACCGAAGTCTGGAATTGACTGGGACCTTGGCACCTGCATCGGACCGAAGTCCGAAACTAACTGCATCAGATGGAAATCCGGAACTGACTGGGACCTTGTCCCCTGCATCGGACCGAAGTCTGGAAACTGACTGAGCATAACGTAGCATAGCATAAACATATCAACTAGCATAAAACACATATACTGCATACTGCATCACACCGAAGTCCGGAACACATAACACAAAGCCATGCTTGAATCACAAAGACATCAAGCACATTGAACTACTGCATCGGACCAAAGTCCGGAACTACTGCTAACTAGACGGGTCGGCATTGTGGCCGTAGACCCGTTCCTACTGGAAGGAAAACTCACCTCGTAGTGCTGGCTGCTGAGATGCTAACTCTAAAAGTGGCTGACTGCTGCTCCGGAACTATCCGGCTACAATTTCCAAAAACACTAGATCAGTTACTGGTAAATGCTCTCGGGGTCAAATGACTATTTTACCCCTAGTCAAAGTCAACTCCCTGGTCAAAGTCAACTTCCAGTTGACCGGACTCGCCGAGTCCCTCCTTTACTAACTCTGACTTTAACTCACCAAGTCCTTTTCCCACTCACTGATTCACTCTGAACTCACAAGTCGAAGGGAAAACGGGGACTCGTGACTCGACTCTTCGAGTCCGAAGAACAACTCGCCGAGTCCTATCGCAGATTCCATACAATCAAATTCTAATCCATTCCAAGGCCTCAAACTCGCAAATCTGAGCCCGTAGGACCATCTGAACACGTAAAGTTGCTGACTTTACGTGTAACTACGAAGGAATGAAGCCATTTCACTCAAACACTACTTTTTTCGGGAAAAACTCATCTGACTCGCCAAGTTGTAGAACAACTTGTCGAGTCTAAGGCAATTTTCATCGGACTCACCAAGTTGCTTATCCAACTCGTCGAGTCCAAGGCTATCTTCATATGACTCGCCGAGTCAAGCTTGTGATTCGCTGAGTCCATTCAATCCCTTTTCCATACAGGCCTGATTTGAGCCATGCAGCGGCTCTAAGTCACAGATCCATGCTTCTAGGGCATGCTTATCACGTAAAGTTGCAAACTTTACGTGCATGCATGGCTTTAAAGGCTTCAAATGCCAAAACTAAGCTCTTAATGGGGTTCTAAGCTCAAGAGGGACCTCAATAACGACCATAGCTGAAACTTTACACTACTAGAATGCAATGAGGGTCCAGATCTGAAGTATGACCAAAAAATAAGGCTTAATCATAAAGGATTTGGGGTTTTTGGGGTTTAAAGCAACAATTTGGGGACAACCAAGATCTACTAGATCAACAAAACAAGATGAAGACTTTATTAACAGAAAAGATGACCACAACTGAGTGTGCTCTGGATCTACTTCCTCTTCCTTGAACTTTTCAATCTTCTCCTTCTTCTACTTGCTCCAAAAATTCCTTCACAAAGCAACAATCACTCACACTCAAAAAGGGGGCTAGGGTTTGGTAAGAGATGTTGTGAGAGTGATGGAGGCGAGGTTGGGGCGTATAAGTGTGTTTAAATAAGGTGCAAACCCTTAAATTAGGGCTTCACCCAGACAGGCGGACTCGCCGATTCCAACGTATGGACTTGCCGAGTTGCCAGCTTAACTCGCGAGATCAACCCGTCTTCTACTCGACGAGTCGGGCTACAGACTCGTCGAGTACCCCTCAAGAAAGAAAAACTTCAATTAAATCACATACCAGAAACGGAGCGTTACATAGGAAGTGCTAACAGTGATAAATGGAGGTGTCGAAGTTAGAAAGAGGATAGTAGAGAGAGAAAGAGAGAGAGAGAGAGAGAGAGAGAGAGGGGATGGGAGGAGAGAGAGAGTAGTCTGCGTGTGTGAGAGAAAGAAGGAAAGAAGTGGAGATGACCGATCGAATTCAAAGAAGAAGAAAGGAAATTGAAGAAAAGGGAGGGGTGGCTCGGTTGAGTCGGCTGGAGATGTCACATGAGTATTGAAGTCGATCGAAGGTGTCGTCGGAATCATCACTGGGGGTTGTGATGGTGGATAAGAGGTGTTAAAGAAGAAAGAGGGGGACGGGTTATGAACATTTGATTAGGGCCCCATTTCTTTTTAAAAGTTTTTTTAAATAAATAAATCAATAAATAATTAATAATTACAAATAAACAGAAAAATAAATCAAAAATAAATAAATAAGGACAAAATGGTTTTTTATATAAACTTATAACTTTTAACCAAACAAATAGTTCAAGTTAATTTTTTAAAATAAAGACCGAAGCGTACTTACAATTAGTGTAATTTACCCTTCAAGAAACATCCATTGCAGATAGATAGATATTGTATTTAAAGACGATGTTTTGAGGATCGAAAACCGCAAATTCACGGAGTGGCGATAATTTTGGTGTTTTTTAAAAATAAGGTTAATAAAAATTATATGAAAGCAACAAATGATCATTTTAATAAATACTAGCATTTAAAATATCTAGATACCATACACGAATTACGGGTTTACCCTCTATTTTCATTTATATATATCAGTTAATAATGCTTACATAATAGCGGAATATATTGAATATACCATATATATGTATTTTTATAATATCATTAAATAATTTGTTAAACGTCAACGAGGAAATCATCGATGTCAAACTCGCCAAACTCCTCGCCACGGTAGCTCCCCGATACCACAAAATCCGGCAAATCAAACGGCATGTCAATATCAAATCCGAAAGCGTCCACGTCACCGTAGCCAAAACCCTCATTCGCCGTTAACTCGACGTTAGACGGGAGTACGGAGGTCGGAGAGAAAACCGCGTCAAGTGCCGATCCGTCGCTACCACTACTGCCGGTGATCGTCACCGTGGGGATGGGTCCATCAACGATCACGGATTCCGGAAAGGACACCTTACCGAAGTTTGTAACGGCGTCAGGGCCTTTCAGTTTAACGGCGGCTTGGTCATACACCGTCGCAGCTTCTTCTGGCGTGTCGAACGTCCCGAGCCAAACACGTTTCCGCCGTGATGGATCACGGATCTCCGCCGCCCACCGTCCCCACGGCCGTCGTCGGACACCTCTGAACTTCTTCTCCCCTGAACCCGTGCTCCTCACGCGTCTCTTTTTGCGTTGATCTTGCTTAGAGAAACTTGAAGAAGGCGGGTTAAAGTTGATTTCTGAAACATGCTTCTTCACTCTCTTGACGACTCGTCCGTCTTCATCATCACCGGATGAATCGGTGGCGCATAGGTCCGTTAACGTGATCCTAACGATCCTATGCTTAAACGAGGTCGTCGTGGTCGGTGGCTCACCAGGCGACTCTGCGTCAACAAACTTGTTCGTTCTGAGCACATGTTCTGAAAACTTCACTATCGATCGCACGCACATAGTACTTTCGTGCTCCATATCACATAAGGGAAGACAAACTTTGTAAAAATAAAAAAATCAGAAGAGTTTACAGAGCTCTGATATTGTTCCTAAGACGACTAAAGTGACTTAGCAAAGTAATTTGCTGTGAAAGAGCCAGAAATTGATGGGGAAAATTAGGGCAACCACTATGCACGAGAAGAAGATGAAGGATAAGGTATTATTTTGGCGGGAAAATTTCCCTCTCTTTGTGATCTGGGTATGATCAGAGAGAGAGAGAGAGAGAGAGAGTAAACGAAGAGAAGTGCAGGTAAGAGCCGGTATATAAAAAGGGGGGGAAGATGCAATAATGGACTGATGGTTTTGTGTGAGCTCCACTACACTCACAGTACAACACACACTAGATACACCGTGAGACACACACACACTTAAAAATCAAAGAGTTTCATTTTGGACCCTTTAAACTTTTGCTTTTCACATTTCAACCTCTAATCTACATTTGCAATTATCCGACTAACTTTACATATAATAAGTCATTAAAAGTTTGGTTTATATAACCTTCCACATTTTCTCAAAATGATATTCTTTACGATGTATTTCTGTCTTTTTCATAAACGATTTTGATTGTATTTAAGTAACAACAATACTTATTAATCATTTTTATCGAAGAATATATGAATCGCATAAACCTATTTAAATAGTATAACATGTATTTATAGAATCTAATAAACATAACCATTAAAACTTTGATCGATTTGTTTTTCTAGTATTTGAATTATATATTAAATCCACTTAATAAAATAAAAATGAGAACATAAACACGAGCGTACTATAAAAAATGGGATTTCATTTTATCGATAAAAGGATTTTTAAACAGAAAAAAAATTATTGATTTATGGTAGAAAAATAAGTTCTTATAAAATAAATGATTTGATTAGTTTTTTTTGGTGAAAATAATAAGTCAATAATTTATTTATTTTAATATATTATTTCTAATTTGTTTTTTTTTTCAAAAAGTATTTATCTTAGCTTAAGGTATTTTAAGATGGGGGCTTATAGCCTAGTGGTTTTCGGTGTTGCCCTCTCTCCTTAAGGTTGAGAGATCAAGTCTCGTTATGGATATAAGGGAATTTAAGATGTAGTTTAGGATTAGATTAGATTTGTCGTTTAAAAAAAAAATCATTAATGACTTCTCACTTTTTAACCAAATTTTAGGATTTATTTCAAAATAATCATCGAAACCGTAAGTAGTTAAAATGACCTACTGTTTTCACCCATTTACCTAATGTTTTGATTTTAATATATAAAGATATATTTATTTTTCACTACGAAACCGTAGATGAAAAAAATGGTCTACGCTTTCCTCTAAGAAATCTACTATTTTCTAAATAAAAGGTTAAAAATGGTCTACTTTTTCGTCTAAAATCTACGGTTTTGGAGTTTTTTTTAAGATGAAAAAAAAAACACAAACTTTTACTCTAAGATAGATTTTTCTTTTAATATATACTAGGTACGATATAGCAATCAAAATACATGAATTAGTAGTTAAATACCTAAAAAAAACTCAAAACCGTAGGTTTTTAGACGAAATAGTAGATCATTTTTAATCTATTCTTTGAGAAACAGTAGACTTCTCAGATAAAATAGTAGACCATTTTTTCGTTTACAGTTTCGTAGTGAAATTTTTTTTTAAAAATCATTATATACTAAAATCAAAACCATAGGTAAATGGACGAAAAAATAGATCATTTTAACCACCTATGGTTACGATGATTATTATGAAATAAGTCATAATTTTAGCTAAAAAGTGAGAAGTCATTAATAAATTTGGTTAGATTATTAATTTTTCCTTTTAAGATAATATTGAGTTTAGAATTTAAAAGTTTTTAAAAAATTATAAATTCTAACTTTATAAAATCTTCTTTTTGGAAAATTATAAATATTAACTTTTTAAAATTTTCTTTTTAAAGGGTCAAGAAAAAAATTGTTTTAAAAATCATTTTCATTTTACCAAATCTTTTTTTATTTGTTAATTTTTTTTTAAATTCCATAAGTAAATAAATTATTTTGAGATAAACTCTCAACAATCCCATGCAACATTATCAACACTTTTCATGCAACATTCTCTAGTTTTATGATTTAAGTTTGTTTTTTTATATTATATATAAATATTTATAGAGGGGTTGTTACAAGATGCCATTAATGACTGGTTACATGCACCGAATGTGCAGGTCCCACATGTTCTCTCTCATGGTCCTGTGTACAGTACTTCTTGGTAGTGTCGGAGTGGAAAAGAGGGAGTTTGACAGCTGGAAGACTGATGACGTGTCGGCGTGGGTTTCCAGGGACGTCCCGATTCTTTCGTCACAGTCACAATTTTAATTTTTTTCCACTGACAAGTCAAACACTATTTTGACTTTTTCCGTACAAAATTTTATGCCGAATGTACTATCCACCTCGTCCTTTCGCTTCTTTGCCAGTTGGCAAAGCTTGAGCTGCACAAATAGGTAGGCCCAAAAGTCCGGCCCATGTTAAACCCTGATCAACTATGTTTGTGTTAAGTGCGGCCCAGGTCAGCCCGGTCATTTATGAGAGAACAACTAGACCTGCACAAAAAACCGGTTTTCGATCGGATCCAAAAAAAGACCGATACCGAACCGGTCTAAAACGAGACCTGATCGGGAAAAGACCGGCTTCAGACCGTCCAGAACTAGTCCGAAAAAACCAGATTGTTCGGAGACTGATCCTAAAAACAACCGGACCGATTTGAGACCAGTCTGGGAAAATAGATTTGTAACTAAACTTTATAAATATATAATTTTTGTGTTAATTATATAACTTTTAATCATAAACTATCTAATTTATTTCATCTTTTTTCTTTTATTAAATTTAAATTATCATTTTTAATAAATCTTAATTTATTATTTTGGTGATAATCTCATATTTAGTAATAGAAAAAACGTGAAACAAAAAAAAAGAATTGAAAAATATTGAAATCGAAAAAAAAAAACCCGTAAATCGAGCCGAAAAAGACGTACGGAAAGTCCGAGAGACGAGACCGAAAAAGACCGGTCCAAAAAAAGACTGGTCCAAAAAAAAGTCGGTTTGAAAAAGACCGATCCAAAAAAAGACCAGATCGAAAAAAGACTGAATGAGACCGGTTTGAAAAAAGACCGAACCGTTCCGAGACTGACCTAAAAAAACCGGATCGTTTCGAGACCGCGCAAATGTGCAGGTCTAAGAACAACTGTTTAGAGCATTTCAATAAACTTTCTTAATAGTATTAATTTTTTTATATGATATTCAATATCATTGGACTAAATTGTTTTTTAAATGCCAATATACTTTCAAATGTTATACATCCCTCTTACACTTTAAACATATTTTACTTGATAACTATTATATAGAATTTTAAGGGAAATTAAGTAATCTAACGATATTTTATATTGTTTTTTATAAATATTAATTTTTTTTTTTTCGAAAAATAATCACGATCTTTGAAATTGGTATTTTGAAGTAGACGAAAATGGGTCAGTAGTTCAATGTTATATATATGAGCTCACACCTAAAAACTAAAAGTCATTCCAAAAACTTAAATTATGAACTTGTTGCTACCAAAAATTCGAATACAGTTTTCCCGGTGAACTCTATTATTTTGCTTACTAGTATATTAGTTTACAAACGGTTTCTATATTTCGGAATGCATAGAACAATTTTGAAATACAAGAAACATGTCCAGAACAACTTAATTTGTGTAGTTATTTTTAGTTTTAGCCATATAACAACAATATAAGTATCTTAAAATATATTGGTATCACTTCTTAGAGAGCAAATAAGTCTAGATTACCATTACAACTGATTCTGGAATGGTACTAATAGTTCCAAATACGAAGATCATTTTCCGGAATGAAATAAATAGTCTAGAATACGAAAAAGATATTTTTTATTTTGTTTCTGATATTTTTAAATTGATTTGCCTTAAACCAATACTTCGTATTAGTCTGATGATCAATTTGCGTAAATGTTATTAAAAATGGATTTTGCTTATGAAGAAATTATTTTGCATCAACATGGGCTTTCAGAATTGCGTTTAATAAATGTAAAATTAATTAAAAGAAATTGTTATACATATATTTTTATGGTACTATATTTAAATGTTGTTGGTTTTTTTTGCGTATAAACAAACTAGAAGTTGAATTAGAAAAAAAAAAATCAAATAGCAAACCATCCGGTATAACATTAAGAATGAAATCAAAGGAGACGTTAAAACTTAAATTGAGATAGAACCGGAACAAATTTAGAGAAACATGTTATTTTAGACTAGTTTTTGTTATGGTTACATTTATGTAAGTTCGTTTTATTTTTTGTACAGGTTTTTTATATTTTTAATCACGGTTTCCGACATCCAGTGATTCGAGTGATAAGGATGTGTTTCCAATAGAATATTAAATACTATGTTTTGAATACAAGAAACAACGTTTTACTGATACGACTATGTTAAAAATGATTTGTGATTATCAATATGTGAAAGAATGAATGGTAATACTAGAAATCCCAACACCGCTTTCTTCGGCCGAGAAGCGTAAAACTAGCATTATATAATATGCAAATATTCTTCATTATAATGTATGAAGATATACTACGGTTTTTGAACACAATGAACATCATTAAAGAAGCATGATGTACAACAATAGAAGAACAAGTGCAAATAACTGATAATGTGTTCTGCCTATTTAAAACCATAAGGAATTGCTTGAAAATCATATAGACACTCCTAGTTTGCACCGCATACAAGTTCCTAGTTATTCTGGAAATGAACTCTAATTTTAGATAATGTAATGTCATTTTTAACTTAAATATGTAAAAGAAATGGTATGGTTTTCTTAAATGGCATTGCTTTTTTCGTAAGCGAACGTTGTAAAAGCTATTACATACTTACATTAGTTTCCAAAATTTTGAAAATTATAAGGGATACATGTTCTGTTCGTGGTCGATAAAATATCCTCTAATCTTACAACATCTATAAGATAGTCATGTTCTTCCTAAAGCATATCAATATTCGCATTTGCATCTTGAATCCACTTCTCAGCCTTCTTGAGTTTTTTTGAGTTTCAGAAATCCATTTTTCTTTTTTATTTACTTGTTGTGCTAGATCGTTTAAACGTTGATTAAGTTTTTGACAAAATTCAGAGTCCCTTACATTGGCTTCTTCGACGTCCGTCATAGCTTTGGAAAATGTCATCAAACATTTTATCTCGACTAATTTCACGAAGCTACATCTTCACAAAATCATGAAATTCATCTAATTAACCAAATTACCCTTTTGGTCAACAACTCTTTATAATTCTATTCTTTCTAAAATTCAGGCTCTTATAATCTCTTATCCTTAAAGAGATTCCATCCTCATAATCTTTCCATAACTTTCATAGCCATTTTCTCATTCTATGACTTTTTTCTATGGTTGTTTCTTCTTTAACTCCCATTACATAAAATAGCAGTCTACTTGCTATTTCCTCGGATTCTCGGTGCAATTACTAAACTTTCATCATCCATCCACTAACAGTGAACGTCAATGCACATCTACTATTATATCAACTTTTATGCGAGCACATTGCAAACATAACAATATATTTCATCTTTTGTCTCACTTTATACAACCATAAGCATATACTTGTCAATTTCATTATTCTTTTCAAAAGTGTGATTATAAACCAACACAATTCTTGACCAATTATTCTTACATACGTTATAACCCTATTGCGTTTCCATTTCGCTACTATGATTCTATAGGTGGCTACACCACCACATTCTGTCTCTCTTCTAAATTATATGTGAAGTATCATATTTGGTTAGTGGTTACCTCACATTGAATTTAAACTGTCGCATGTCGCATCAAACTACGACCATTTTTCTCAATAATCTATTAATGTTTGTACATTGAAACTTCATAACTATTTTTGATAACATACCAAAATCCATTGAAAAAAAAATCATTTTTAAAACACTAATCCATATAACAATTTGTTCCCAAAAGCATTCAAGGTAAAAATAATATTTAAACATCATAGCTGTGACATCCCCATTTTCACGGCCAGAAAAGACCGATTTAGTTTATGCTTTATAAAAAATCAGAATACTTCTTTTATTAAAAATGTTGCGGAATTTGTTCCCAAAAAAACATGATAAATACGTTATCAAAGCATTTCCGAAGAAATGTATTTTTATTCATTTTAAAACATTTGGGATGTCATCGTCAATACAAAAACATAAGCATAAACAGAACTTACATTCATTTACACTAGTGATCTACACCTCTTTAATATCTTAGTGTAATGTAACTTCGTATCGTCACTTGTGATACAAATAAGTTGGAGTGGTTCAAGTTGGGAAACCTGGTGAGTACATAGGGTTTTCAACCCAAAAGAATATAATTATCAAGTTTAATCTTCAAACAATTAATCAACCCAATTACTCATCCCCATTGTCTTATTTACTCTTAAGGAACTACCCTAAGAATCACCTATTCCTCGTTCATTTATTTCTCAGGATTATCCTAAGGAATCGGCACGAAATCCATCGTTGCTAGGGTTTTCTCAACAGGCACTAAATCCATAGTTACTAAGGTTTGCTAACATGCGCTAACTCCATAGTCTTCAGGGTTTACTCAACAAACGCTAACTCCATAGTCGCTCAGGTTTATCTCGTTTATTAACAGTATCGTTTTCGAGAGTCCACTCGCAATACATGTCAATGGGTTTTTTTTAGTACACCGGTGAACACATCGTTCACAACACCTACAGGTTGCAAGTCTGCTAGTGTTCCACTGGATTGTTTAGAACAGTCCATGGTTGTCATCCATACTCTGCTAGATGACGGGGCCATCGCTTGGGTCATCGTTTTGGCTCATCGCTTCTCACCATATTTTACCACTTATATATCATCGTTGATCGTTCATCTCATCTCTCATTGCTTATCATTTATCTCATCTTTAATCTACCCATGTTCTACCCAACGCATTTTGTAGATATAAAACATGTATATAGTTTAAATCATTTAAAACATATATAAAATCATTTATCCAGCATAAACAACAAGTATTCAAGTAATATGCACACATAGCACGTAGTTTATATAAAATACTTCATAACTATGTGTAAGATGAAAGTAACTATGTAATCACCTGAAAATGTGGTGACTCGGTACTCGGACGACACTTCATTTACTTTAAACAACTCCTTTGACAGAACCTAGTATCATTACCACTAGACTTAGTGATGACTCGGTACTCGGACGATACTTCATTTACTTTAAACAACTCCTTTGACAGAACCTAGTATCATTACCACTAGAGTTTAGTCTAATGCTCGACGAGACTAATTAATAGTATAACTATTATTACTATTATATAAGCGTTAACACAATACTTTTCACCCACTATGTACAGACAGGGCCAGACATGGAACATTGGAGGGCAGAATCATTTTGGCATATAGCACTTCTGAAATCCAGCAACCCAAGCGGCCCTCCAAACCACATTTCTCGTACCGCGAGTGGTCAAAAATATATTATAACGGCACTTATATAACTCATAATAATAGCCCAAATATTTATTATAAGTTCCTAATAACATTACTATACTGAAACATAAGCTATACTATAGATAGGGTAGGCGTAGCTCACTTACAGTGAATTTTTTTTCTCGAAAATCGGGCTCTACCGGATCAGAGTTTTTGAGCCGAAAGGCTCTTTTATCGGGGCTTCTGGATCCTTGGGGCTTCCTTCAGGTGCTAGGGGGTTTACCTAAACTTTAGGGGGGTTAGGGAGCTTAAAGAGAGAGAGAGAGAGAGAGAGAGAGAGAGAGAGAGAGAGAGTATAGAGAGAGAAAGAAGAGGGTTGAGGGGTGAGGAAATGAGGGAGCCCGACACTCTTATTTGTAGGCTGAATTCCTGATGGACTCACTGAGTCGGTCCACTGACTTGCCGAGTCAGTGCCATGTGTCATCATCTGATGGCTTTCCTTGTAGAGAAAGCAACGAATGTTAAATTTAATAGTAGGATGAGATTAGACTGTTAAATGCCCGCGAAAATTCGTAACTCCTTCATACGGACTCTGTATTCGTCTGTCTTTTTACCGTTGATTTCCTATTAATGATATCTTCAACTCTCATTTAGTTCACGTAAGCCAAAAACCGCTCGAACTAAAATACGAGTTTCGGGTCGTGCACTGCTAAGCCAAATCTTAGAAAATTCATAACTTCCTCATACGAAGTTAGATTTGGGCGTTCTTTTTTTTTGTATGTTCTCGTTTTAACCTATACTACAAATTTGTTTAGATCACTAAGGCTAAAAAGTAATTTATCAAAAGTTCACTATTTACGTCTCCCGGTGTCATATCGGTTTTGCCGTATAACTTCGACGGGCCATAACTCCTTCGTTATAACTCGGATTTCGGTGTTCTTTATATGTACGGAACCATTGAGACATATTCTACAAATTTGTTAATATTATTTATTCTAAATAATCTTTTGTCAAAAATTCATTTTCAACCCTTATCATCTCTAAATTGACTAACCCGGATCTACGAGCGTTACAATAGTAAAAGTCATAAACAGCCACTGCGGAATAAAACTCTAGGGATGTTGTATAGTCACGTCGGACCCTTCCATTTTGAATTGGAAGTACCTAAAACCATAACCATAAACCTTTAAGCACAAAACTTAGTGAGTTCCCCAAAATACCACATACCATACATATCATTAGGCCTAGCTCGCACATTAGGTCCAACCCTTAATAATAGGACTAGAACTTCCTAATAAATGGGACCAACCCAACATAAATTTGGGCCTAGCCCATCATACAATGTGTCTAGCCCAACATACAATGGGTTCATCTCTCTCATACAATTGTTCTTAGCCCTACATGCATGTCCGTGGGCCTAGGCCAACATACAATGCAAGAGTCACAAAGACAACTAGCATTCTACCTAACACATTCCAGTGGGTCGGCATTGGTGCTTTCGGCCCACAAGTACAGTGAGGAGACTCACCTCAATCTGAAGATAATTGAATCACACACGCGATGCTGCTACCGGGCTCCTCACATTGAACATAATCAAAATCATCCTAATAAATATTTAGGGCAATCACCCATAATCCAAGGTCCAATCATAATCTATCATGCTAAGGGGTAAAAGACTATTTTACCCTTCACATACTTTCCCCAAAAAAAGACCCAAACCCAAAATGACCCAAGGCCCAAAAGTGCATCTGGTGAGTATGCCATGCGTACCACCCCTGTATGCCTGATGTGTTGCGTGTTGAAGCCCAATACCTCTTTAAAAGCTCTTAATGCCTTACGATAAAATGTCTAACTTCCAGATCTGATTCTAAGGGACATATTAGGTCATAATGTTCCTGACTTTATGACTTTGAATAGCTTAATGGTGTCCAAACCAAAGCCCTAGATTCATAATTTCACCAATAGACCACTAAATCGTGCATGGAAGAGATATACCCTTCAAGATTCGATTTTTATGACTTAATGACCTCAAAAATGACTAGAAATGATGCTTAAAGGTTATAGAGTAAGTTTTACTCACAAGATCCAAACTATAGGACCAAAACATGCTCATAACATAACCTAAAGCTAGATCTACATAAAAGAATGTCACACCCCCAAACCGAAACGGCGAAAACGTTCGGGGGTGGAGGACGTCATGTATAGTATCACAAAAACTACATTATAGTAATCAAAGTAAACACAACCATTACATTAAGATATGAATATTTACATCTGCTAGATTCATTGTTTTAATACATCAAACGTATAACAAAATATGTAAAAGACGTGTCTCTAAACGTTGCGTCTTCTCAAAATGTTGCGGGAGTACCTGTCTACTGATTTCCTGAGAATACAAGTGATTTTGAAAGCGTATCAGCATAAAGCTGGTGAGTTCATAAAATGTTTTGGTAGCAAAAACCTGTCAATGAATCAGTAAAATGTATGTATGTTTCTAAAAAAATCCAATATTTTATTACATATATGTTTGCTACTATATTCTGAGTTGTGTATCAAGTAATGGTTTGTATGCCTGGTGGTGGTTGTCGAGGCCAACACAAATAATAACCCTAAATATTACACACTAAAATAGTGTATAGTGGTAAAGGGATCGAATCCACGGAGATTGGTTCAATTTATAACTCTATGAAAAAAAATCTCTTTGTAAAAATACTTGTAAAATGAGAATAAATATAAAATGGGGGAGTTTTGGTGTTTTGAAACACTTGAAACAAACTAGAATTAACTATGATTTAAATAGACAAATGCAACAAAAATAAGAGTTTGATGTAAAATCAATAAGGGAGAGAAGGTTGACTTAAAGTTTCCTCACTTTGACTTTTGATGAACATATCATTAGATTCCAATGGTGCAATACTTTGATTTAAATCCTTAATTTGGCTATAGTAATTCAAGGAGCTTGAGATTACCTAGACTTTTCTTAATTGTTGAAATGGCTAGAGGAGCTCATAACAATTTCCTTAGTCAAAGTCACTAATTCCAAATAGCATGTAATTAGTGAAAGTCAACTAGCATTAAGAACCAAAAAGTCACCAAATCCAAGAGGGGTCAAATGCTTTCACCACCATGTTGGAGGAAATGTTTTTATGATTGTGTGAAGCAAAAACAACACAAAAATCATTTGTTGCTTGCTAATTTGAGGATCCTTTACTTAATCAAGAAATTAGCCAACTAATCACCACAAACACATTTAAACTCATGAACTAAAACATACAAGTAATGATAAGATGTTAAAACATAAAACATTCCCATAAAGATTCAAGAACATGTTCATGGATTCTTCAACATTCAACAAAAGTTCAAAGGATTAACCAAAAGTCAACCAAGATTAGCTTAGCCAAGCATGGCTAAACCCAAAGAAACAAAGTTAGAGAAAATTGTACCAAACATTAAGCAAGAATCAAGAGGTAAAAATATGATGTTCTTCAAGGGTTCTTGGCCTTCAAAAGTCTTCAAAACTCCAGAGAGAATCTTCAAAAATTGGATGTCTAAGAGTCTCCAAAATATGGGCACCAACCTTCCTCAAATAGCCTTCCAAATGGATTTCCGAAATTACCCCTGCAGAGCCTTGCGCGACCCGCGTGCTGCTGCGCGGGTGGTGCCTGACATGGGCTTCTTTGAGATTTTGGGCCTCCGAAGCATATCTCACTAGCCCAGATCGAATCCAATCACCTCCTAGCCCATTTTCTTCAAGTTTTTCTTCATTTTAAGCCCAATTTGACCTCTCCAAATCCTCCAAAGCTCGTGAACTCGCCCGATTAATAATCTACGTACGCTTGAATATTCCCCCGCATCTTGCAAATTTAAAGTTTATTTCTCTCCAAGTCTTCAAATAATCATCAAGATCACTCCATGCATCATCTCCACTACCCATCAAGCCCAACATCATTTTTGTCTACCAAATCTCATCGCCTCCCATACATCCCGAACACTCCCGCTCCGCTAGACCCGAAAACCTGCAATTATGCTCACAAGATTCGAAAGTACCCGAAATAGTCATAAAATAACAAAAAGGAAAATATGCATGGAAATTATCTAAATTATGAATGAAATATGCTAAAATAAACTATAAAAAGAAGTAAACAAAACTAAGTATCAAATCACCCCAAGCTTAAACCTTACTTATCCTCAAGTAAGACAAGACTAAAATGAACTTGGGATGAACTATCCTAGAGAAAATAAAAAGAATGGGTAGAACCACAGAACCTGATCACAATTAGTCAACATGGTCAGAATTGATCTTGCTATTACCTTACGAATTTTTCATCCGATGACACCGGTACCATAAACCACAACCAGGACAACTCCTTTAGGTGAGTAAGGAGGGATGAGCAGTCGCAGCCTCAATGGAACATGCATACAATGAAGAATATCTGTAGTAATGAGAAAGCAGCTGGATGGGCTCGGGTGGAGCTCTTCTTTAAGTGTACACTCTGATCTCACATTTGCCGGTTTCTCTCATGTGTAACTAGGTTTAATCGCTCAGGCACCGTTGTAGGAATCGATTCACTTGGTGTTGGCCCAAACCTCCCGTAGTATCCGACTCGACAGTCTCCCTAACATCACCAATTTGCGAAAAACAACTCAATCTATATACAATAAAACATACCTAAATAAATGAATATCAAACGTCGGGTGACCAAAATGTTAGAAAATTTAGTTCAATAATTGAACCGGTCACCCTTCTCAGATTTCTGCAACTGGGAATTTGTCTGCACACCATTTATTTTTATTTATTTTATTTATTTATTTATTTATTTATTATTATTTTTTTTTGATAAGATGTTACCATACTTGAAGGTAATGTAATAACAACCCTTTGACTCAACATTTGGTTCCTAAAGTGTGTAAGTGGAACCGAAAGGGTAGTAATATAATCCGAATGGTCTAAGCGAGAAAATTACCATGTGTGGAGCATAAAGATATAATGTAAGCTCCTCTTCCAATTTGTGAATATATTTTTTTTTCTTTCTAAAATAACGAAATTGTCCACATGCGGACTAAAAGACTAGATATGGATTCTACTCGGGGACAAGCACTAGTGCTTCATCCTAACGGTTCAAACATGATCAAGTGTGATCCTCTCGGCGGTAGTGACCGCAAGGCTAAGACATCCATTGCTATAGTATATCCTACAGTCATTAGTATTGTATGCATAATTCTTCATGAAAACTACCTCCCCATGATCACTTACCCCTTTAAGCTACCATCATCTGATCCCAAGTATGAGGTCCCAGACTGCAGCTAATGGTCCCGGTTCAATGGGTGAGATAGTAACAAGATCCTGGACAATAATGATACAATAACTATGAACCTGTTCGATGGCATCCAAGGAGATGAGAATAAACAAACAACAAAAATGCATGAATGTTAATGCCCTAAGCTAAATGTTATGCAAAAATATAAAAGGTGAAAAAGAAGAAAATAAAATCTTTTTGGAATTAAAAAAAAATGAATGAAAATTAGCTTAAAACTAAAATGTTATGCAACCTAATTAAAAATGCATGAAAAAATAAAAGGAAAATGAAATGCCCCACCACAAGCTTAAGAACAAGCATTGTCCTCAATGCTTGAGGAAAGGGCGGAAAGGACCTAAATCGGGGGGTCGGGCGGCGGGAAATGCCCGTGGCGATAGTGGTAGTCCCACATATCCTGGACCTGGCGGGAAGTGTGAGGGAAGGACTGCTCCAATCAATCAACACAGCTTGCCACATCTAGGATGGCTCTCGAATTCTCTTGCGTTTGGGCATCGATGCGCTGCACCGTGGAGAACATTGTGGCAAATAGGTCAAAGAACATGGGGGGAAATATGGTGGGACTTTGTGTCCCTCCTGCTGATGCGGCTGGTCAAAATGGTGTGGAGAGGCCTGGAATTGATCATGCGGAAACATCGGCTGCTGCATCGAGGGCTGGTCAAAATGGTCCTCAGCTTCGGGCATCTCGTCGTTCTCTTCGTCATCTTCTTCCTCTTGTTGCTCTGCGTCGTCACCCTCATCATCACCGAATTCTGGGAATACACCTGCTTGGGTCAACTGATCTGGAGGAAGCCAAGTTTCGGGGTCGCCTGTATCGAATGAAGAACCGATCCAACTTGGCAGGATGTAAACCGAGGCTTTGTCAGAGTCTAACCAACTGTACGTGCGTGTTCCCCGATCGAGCAACATCTCCATCCGGATGAGAGTGTCACAGTCTAGCAGGAAGTTCGGTGGGGTGTCGACAAGTATGTACTCGGGAGCCGGGAAGTCTAGGCCGACGGCTCGACCTATGATCGTGATAAGTCCCCCGATGAAAATTTCCCCTAAGGAATGTTGGCGTATGGAGTCACATTTGTCTAAAAAGAAGCCTGAAAAACTGAGGGGGAGTGCACGCCTCATGCTTCGGAGGAAAAATAGCTCACATCTGTTGATTTGACTGGGCTCGAGACACCCGAAGATACTCGTCGTAAGGACTCGGTGAGCAATTCGCCAGCAGGGGTGAACGATGTGCTTGGCTCGCTGTCGGCTTGGGTTGAAGGTTGCGAGACCGGAAATTTTCATCCAAAAGTTTGCATCCGGGTAACGCAGAAAATCTTGGTACTCTTGATTTTGGGGGCTGATGCAGAGTGCATCGTCTATACCCATGATAGAATCAAGCTCTTCATATGTGAGCCTATGATGCTCCCCTTTCAACTGGAATGTGAGGACTTTCGTGTCATCATCTCGTGCATATGTGCTAAGAAATTCCATTGTGGGTTCCTCGTAAGTTCTGTCACAAAGTCGAAGAAAACCACGCCAACCCAGTTTTAGGAACAAATTGTATACACCATCATGCACCCCAAGCTTTTTCATGGACTTTTTATGGTAGAATTTTGTCGGCCGGATTGCGCGACCCCGAAGATTGGAGCGATAGGTTTTGATCTCAGCATTTGTAAGGGAAGGATCGCTTCCCTATTCTCCTCTTTTTTTTCGTTTACCGGCTGCTTTGCGTGATGGACCGACGACATCCTTTTGCGGGTTAGGATCGATCGATGATCCATGGGTGCGTGTCCGAGCCGCGGTTTTGCCCATTTTCGAAACCTACAATATCAAAAACAACTTCACCAACGTAATCCCTCACCTCACCACTCTCAAATCAATGCAACTATCTTTAGACCGAACACAAAAAAAATCCAAGAAATAATGACACCCAACTTTTGACAATGTAAAATGGTTTCAACAACACCACTCGGTTAATTTGATAATCCCAACAAAAATTCGGCAGCAATACGAGACAAAATGAGAAAATCCCAACCAAAGTTTAAACAATTTTTGAACAAATTTCCAAGCAAATTAACCAATCTCAACCTTTCTCAAATCAATGTTTCCAAATAAACCGGGCAACAACTAACGATCTTAGGCAATTTCCAAAGCATAATTGGATGCAATTATCGAATTGAAACAATGCAATGTAATAAAAACCAAGGAAAGAGAATACCCGTATTATCCCAAAATTGAACTTGAACCCGGAATCCGCTACCGTGCACCCCAAGCTTTGGTTATTCGTGGGTGCCTAAATGCAAGACTTGTTCAGTGAAGGGATATTTTCAACTTGATTTGTGTGAAAAATCCGGCGGCGGCTCGTGGTGGCTCAAAAATTATGGGAAAATTTTTGGTGAGATTTTGAGGTTTTGTTTGGTTAGATGTAAAGATCCCTGAAAAAGAAACACTTTGGTGGTGTCGGAATTGCGAGAGATGGTAGGAGTTGGCCGGAAAATGGCCGGAAAGCGGCGAGTTGGGTGGTGGTGGCGCCCCTAGACCCGGCGATGGATCGGAGTAAACTTCAGGTGGGGTTTGTAGCAAGGTTGTCAAGATTGGGATCCTACCTAGGATCGTTTTTGGGTTTGCAAAATCGGAATCGTAAGATCGGGATCAAGATCCTAAGATCCCCCAAAATAGAATATAATTTTAATTTATAATATTAATCATAAAAAATATTTCAAACATTTAATTTTTCGTTCAAAAGTTATAAAAAATTTAAAATATTAGTCATAAGTCACAATAAAAATGATAAATGGTAGATTAGTAAAGGGTAAAAGACATAAAATAGTAAAAAAAATTCATTTGAAAAAAAAAATTAAAGAAAAGTAGGATCGGATCGGATCTCGATCCTACGATCCTACCTACGATCTTACGATCCTACCTGCGATCCTACCCAAAATACGATCCTTTTACGATCTGGATCGTTTTTCATACATAGGATCGTAGGATCGTACGATCCTACGATCAGGATCGCGATTTTGACAACCATGGTTTGTAGAGCACAGAAAATGGTGAAGAATGGTGGTGGTCTCGTCGTATTCCGACCGGTGGAACTCCGGGAAATCAATTTTTTGTGAAAAGTGGGTTTATGTGTTCTTGAGAGTTTGAGAGAGAATGGTGGGGTTTTTGAGAGAATGAAATGAAGAAGAAGAGTTGCTGGAGGTTTTCAATCCATATTCAAGTGTGGTCAACACCCGGTCAATGTTGGTCAACTCATTAAACCACCTGGTCAACGAAAGTCAAAGCTGGTCAACAAAATATGGGCTGGTCGTCAAAGCAGCACGCGGGTCGCGCAGAGGGGGCATGCGGGTCACGCAGATCATGCAGTTAGGTATCTGATTTTTGTCGCAAGTTGAAGACCGGCCGCGCACACCAGTCGCGCACCCGTGCGCGGGTCGCGCGGATTCCTACTCCCGGAAATCGATTTTTCTCTGTTTTCTTCCGTTTCTTCACTAGTTCTTGATCCCAAATGCCCCAAACACCTAGAAACTCTTGATTTCTTCAAAAATGACTTCAAAAGACGCATCAAAACATTTTCAAAACTTCTTTATTCGAACGTTGAAACACGAAAGCATAAAGCTTTTCCAAAAATGCCTCTCTTTAACGTCTTAGGCGAGACGTCCTTCTAGCTTGGTTCAACACACCGGGACATCCAAGTGGATGACTTCAATAACACTTGCATTAAAACTTTCATAGAATGGCTTTAATCGGTGCCCGTTAACTTTGAAAATTTGTCTTGTTTCTTCACTTTGGATTTCCACCGCTCCATGGTCAAAAGTCTTTATTACAACAAATGGGCCAATCCACCTTGATCTTAATTTGCCCGGGAATAACTTCAACCGTGAATGGTAAAGTAAGACCCTATGTCCCCGTTCAAAATTCTTCGGGGTGACGGACTTGTCGTGGAAGAGCTTCGTTTTCTCCTTATAAATCCTTGCGTTTTCATAGGATTCGTTTCTCAATTCTTCTAGCTTTTGTAGTTGAAGTTTCCTATGCTTTCCAGCCTCGTCAATGTCGAAGTTGCATTTCTTGACCGCCCAAAATGCTCGGTGCTCTAAATCGACGGGAAGATGACAAGATTTTCCAAAAATTAATCTGAAGGGCGACATTCCAATCGGGGTCTTATAAGCGGTCCGATATGCCCATAAGGCATCGTCAAGTCTCAAACTCCAATCCTTCTTTGTCGGATTCACCGTTTTCTCTAGAATAGACTTCACTTCACGATTCGAGACCTCTGCTTGACCATTCGTTTGAGGGTGATAGGCAGTGGAGACACGATGAGTCACGTGATACTTCTTCAATAGAGCCTCCATCATTTTGTTGCAAAAGTGTGTCCCTCTATCACTAATCAAAGCCCTAGGCACACCAAATCTCGCAAAAACATTAGACTTTAAAAACTCGATAACTATTTTGGCATCGTCCGATCTTGTGGCTTTGGCTTCAACCCATTTAGAAACATAGTCAACCGCGAGTAAAATATAAACGTTGCCAAATGATACGGGAAATGGGCCCATAAAATCAATCCCCCATACGTCAAAAATTTCACAAACAAGGATTGGATTTTGGGGCATTTGGTTCTTTTGTGAAATGTTTCCCGTCCTTTGGCACCGCTCACAATTTTTGCAAAACATATAACAATCGCGTGACATGGTTGGCCAAAATAATCCACATTCAAGGACCTTTCTCAAAGTCCGGCTAGGTCCGAAGTGTCCCCCATAAGCAAATTCATGACAGAATTGCAAAATGGATTGGTGCTCTTGTTGGTGCACACATCGCCTAATGATTTGATCGGGACAATGTTTCCACAAATAAGGTTCATCCCACACATAGTATTTTGCATCACTTTTCAACTTGTCTTTTTGAGCACGTGTGAATGTGTCGGGATACCTTTTTGTGACCAAAAAGTTAACGATATCGGCATACCAAGGAATAGATTGGGTAAGGGAAAAGAGATGCTCATCCGGAAACTCATCCCGCAATGGGAGAGGAGTTTCATTTGAAGTGATCCAACTTAGATGATCGGCAACGAGGTTCTCGCATCCGCTCTTGTCCCGGATTTCCAAGTCAAATTCTTGTAACAGTAGGATCCACCGAATGAGTCTCGGCTTTGCATCTTTCTTTGTCATCAAGTACTTAAGAGCTGCGTGATCCGAATACACTATGACCTTGGTACCAAGTAGGTATTGTCTAAATTTCTCCAAGGCGAACACTATGGCCAATAGCTCCTTCTCCGTGGTAGAGTAGTTACTTTGGGCATTGTCTAGTGTCCTTGATGCATAATAGATCACATGGGAGGCCCTCCCATTCTTTTGACCCAAAACGGCGCCTATCGCATAGTTGCTTGCATCACACATGATCTCAAAAGGGAGATCCCAATTTGGTGCTTGCATGATGGGAGCGGATGTAAGCAACTCTTTGAGCTTGTCAAAAGCTTCTTTGCACACCTAATTGAACTCGAAATCGACCTCCTTTTGCAAGAGTTGGCACATTGGTCTTGTTATCTTTGAAAAATCCTTGATGAACCTTCGGTAGAAACCTGCATGGCCCAAAAAAGAACGAACTTCCCGAACACAAGTCGGGTAAGGTAAGCTTTGAATAACATCAATTTTGGCCTTATCTACCTCAATTCCTTTTTTAGACACAATGTGACCCAAAATGAGACCTTGACTCACCATGAAATGACATTTCTCAAAATTCAAAACCAAGTTTGTTTCAATGCATCTTTTTAAAATTTTTGTGAGATTAGTCAAACATTCTTGAAAAGAGTTGCCATGTACCGTGAAATCATCCATAAAAACCTCAATTATGTTTTCAACATAATCCGAAAAGATACTAACCATACAACGTTGGAAAGTGGCCGGGGCGTTACACAATCTAAATGGCATTCTCCGGTATGAAAAAGTACCAAATGGGCATGTAAATGTTGTCTTTTCTTGGTCCTCCGGTGCCACCGGGATTTGATGAAAACCAGAGTACCCGTCTAGACAACAATAATGGGATTTCCCGGCCAACCTTTCTAACATTTGGTCAATGAAAGGCAATGGTAAATGATCTTTTCGTGTGCTCGCATTGAGTTTGCGGTAGTCAATACATACTCTCCACCCGTTTTGCACACGGGTGGGGACCATCATACCTTTGTTGTTCTCGACCACCGTGATTCCCGTCTTCTTTGGAACGACTTGCACCGGGCTCACCCACTTGCTATCCGAGATTGGATAGATCATCCCCGCATCAAGAAGCTTTAATATCTCTTTCTTCACAACTTCCATCATTGGTGGATTTAAACTTCTTTGCGCGTCCCTACTTGGCTTGCATTCATCCTCCATTAAGATCTTGTGCATACAAGTGGAGGGGCTCAAACCCTTGATATCCGCAATCGCCAACCCATGGCTTCTTTATGCTCCTTCAACACCTTGAGGAGTTGCTCTTCTTCAAATTCAGTTAAATGAGTTGAGATGATAACCGGAAGGGTTTCATTCTTTCCCAAGTAGGCATACTTCAAGTGTTGAGGTAAGACCTTTAATTCCAATTCGGGTGGTTGAACAAGGGATGGAGACAACTTTGTATGAGTTGGGGACAATTCAATTTGCTTGACATCTAATCTTGTGGATTTTTTCATTTCCATTTTATTTACCAACTTCTCAACTTCCGGATCCAAAGAATAAAGCTTTAATTGCTCGGCTAGCTTCCCACAATCGAATCATTTGCTTAAGATCATCTCCAACATATCACCGTTAGATAACTCAAACAATTCTTGAGTAATTGGCTCAACAATATCAACAAAGTACAAAGATGAAACATCAATAGGATATCTCATGGCATCATAAATATTAAAACTTATTGTTTCACCATCAAACTTCCTGCATACACATCGATCTTTGTCCTAGCCGTCTTAAAAAACGGTCTCCCAAGCAATATTAGAGCCGATTTAGAAGATACTTGCTCATCTAGATCAATCACATAGAAATCCGCCAGGAAGACTAATTGGTTCAATTGCACTAGGACATCTTCTAAAACACCTCTAGGAAAGACACTTGATTTATCCGCAAGAGAGATTATGACACCGGTTTCACTTAAGGGTCTGACATTTAATGATTCATACACTGAATAGGGCATGACATTGATAGAAGCACCAAGATCAAGCATAGCACTACTAAAAGTGACATCTCCAATCTTGCAAGGAACCGTGAACATTCTGGGATCTTTGCATTTGGGTGGAAGTTTCCTTTGTAAAACCGCGGATGCGTTTTCATTCATCAAAATTTTCTCATTTCCTTTCAACTTCCTCTTGTTGGTACAAAGTTCTTTCAAGAACTTTTCATATCTCGAGATTTGCTTGATTGCATCAAGTAGAGGGATGTTTACTTCCACCTTTCGGAAGGTGTCCAAAATCTCTTTCTCCTCCATATTCTTCTTTGAAGTTGCAAGTCGAGAGGGGAACGGTGGTTGAGTGGCTATTGGTGTTACTAGAGGGGCAGTCTTCTTTGGAACTCCAGCTTGTGCATCATTCTTGATTATAGGTACTTCAACGGGAATAACTTCTATCTCTTCTTCTTCTTCTTCCCTCGGCTTCTTCTTTGAACTACTTTCTCCGGCATGTTTACCACTTCTCAAGGTCACCACATTGACATTTGGGTTCTTTTCAGTTTGAGAAGGGAGTTTACCACGGGATTCCAACTTGCTTATGGATGTAACTATATCTCCCATTTGTGCTTCAAGGTTGGAGATACTAGTCCTTGTTTATTTTTGGAATTGTTGGGTACTAGTGACTAGAGATTTGACAATGTCTTCAAGAGACATTCCGGAGCTACTTGGTTGAGATTGAGGAGGTTGTTGATGATGATGTGGAGGGTGCGGTTTGGGTTGATAGTGTGGTTGTTGATGTTGGTAATGAGGTTGTGGTGCTGGATAGGATGGTCTAACCAATGCATTTTGAGGCAATGGTCTTGGGTTGTAGCTCATGTTGGGATTTGGCTTCCAACTTGAATTATATGCATTTTGGTAACCGGATGGTTTGTTGTGGTAGTTTTGGAACTCTCCCGTGGCATTCACATGCTCCGCATCTTTTTGAAGGATGGGACACATATCCGTGGGATGTCCCATTGTTGCACATATTCCACAAACCATCACTTGTGGAGTTTTCCCCATGGCTAGCTTTTGGACAACGGAGGTTAGATCTTTGATTTGAGACTCGAGATTTGATGTTCCGACTTCATTGACTTTGTGTTGTGTGTCTCTTTTCATATCTTGGTGAGGGCCAAAATGTTGTGAATTCGCGGCTATGGTGTTGAAAAGTTGTCTTGTTTGCTGTGGGGTTTTACTAAAGACATCTCCACCACTTGAGGCATCAACTAGTCTTCTCTCCATTGGCAAAAATCCCTCGTAGAAGTGTTGAATGAGGAGTTGTTCCGGGATTTGGTGTTGTGGGCAACTATAGCACAGGTTGTTGAAACTATCCCAATAATCATGGAAAGTCTCATTTTGACCTTGGCGGATTCCACAAATCTCATTTCGAAGACTTGAGACTCTTGAGGCGGGATAAAACTTGTCAAGGAAAGCTCTTGATATGTCGTCCATGAGTTGATCGACCCCGGTGGAAGATAGAATAACCAATCTTTTGCTCTATCGGCCAATGAAAAGGGGAATGCGCTTAGCTTGATTTGGTCATCGGTTGACCCTTGTGGCTTCATGCTAGTGCAAATAATGTGGAACATCTTCAAATGCTTATGAGGGTCTTCATTCTCCAATCCATGGAAAGTCGGTAGGTGATGGACTAAACTTGACTTCAACTCCGAGCCTCCTTCCAAAACCGGGTAATTGATACTGGTTGGAGTTTGTGTAACATCGGTCTCCATCATTTGCCTCAAAGTTCTTTCGGGAACTTCTCCTCTATCCGCCATTTCAATTGGTTCAATAATGGGTGGATTTTGTTGTAGGGGTGGTGTTTCGGGAATTTCCTGGCGAGGGTCGGGACTAGAATCGGGCTCTATGTCGCTTAATGAAGCGGTTTCGACCTCCGGATCCCCGTGAGGATTAGAAGTTTTACCACGTTCAATTCGCTTTTCCTTCGCCAAACGCCTTGCTTCTTTTTCGATTTCTGGATTGTAAATCAAGTCACCTGTACGCTGAGATCTGGGCATAGAGAAACAAATTGATTAAAAATAAACCAATCCCCGGCAACGGCACCAAAAACTTGGTGGTTGTCGAGGCCAACACAAATAATAACCCTAAATATTACACACTAAAATAGTGTATAGTGGTAAAGGGATTGAATCCACGGAAATTGGTTCAATTTATAACTCTATGAAAAAAAATCTCTTTGTAAAAATACTTGTAAAATGAGAATAAATATAAAATGGGGGAGTTTTGGTGTTTTGAAACACTTGAAACAAACTAGAATTAACTATGATTTAAATAGACAAATGCAACAAAAATAAGAGTTTGATGTAAAATCAATAAAGGAGAGAAGGTTGACTTAAAGTTTCCTCACTTTGACTTTTGATGAACATATCATTAGATTCCAATGGTGCAATACTTTGATTTAAATCCTTAATTTGGCTATAGTAATTCAAGGAGCTTGAGATTACCTAGACTTTTCTTAATTGTTGAAATGGCTAGAGGAGCTCATAACAATTTCCTTAGTCAAAGTCACTAATTCCAAATAGCATGTAATTAGTGAAAGTCAACTAGCATTAAGAACCAAAAAGTCACCAAATCCAAGAGGGGTCAAATGCTTCACCACCATGTTGGAGGAAATGTTTTTATGATTGTGTGAAGAAAAAACAACACAAAAATCATTTGTTGCTTGCTAATTTGAGGATCCTTTACTTAATCAAGAAATTAGCTAACTAATCACCACAAACACATTTAAACTCATGAACTAAAACATACAAGTAATGATAAGATGTTAAAACATAAAACATTCCCATAAAGATTCAAGAACATGTTCATGGATTCTTCAACATTCAACAAAAGTTCAAAGGATTAACCAAAAGTCAACCAAGATTAGTTTAGCCAAGCATGGCTAAACCCAAAGAAACAAAGTTAGAGAAAATTGTACCAAACATTAAGCAAGAATCAAGAGGTAAAAATATGATGTTCTTCAAGGGTTCTTGGCCTTCAAAAGTCTTCAAAACTCCAGAGAGAATCTCCAAAAATCGGATGTCTAAGAGTCTCCAAAAGATGGGCACCAACCTTCCTCAAATAGCCTTCCAAATAGATTTCCGAAATTACCCCTGCAGAGCCTTGCACGACCCGCGTGGTGCTGCGCGGGTGGGTTGCGCGGGTGGTGCCTGACATGGGCTTCTTTGAGATTTTGGACCTCTGAAGCATATCTCACTAGCCCAGATCGAATCCAATCACCTCCTAGCCCATTTTCTTCAAGTTTTTCTTCATTTTAAGCCCAATTTGACCTCTCTAAATCCTCCAAAGCTCATGAACTCGCCCGATTAATAATCTACGTATGCTTGAATATTCCCCCACATCTTGCAAATTTAAAGTTTATTTCTCTCCAAGTCTTCAAATAATCATCAAGATCACTCCATGCATCATCTCCACTACCCATCAAGCCCAACATCAGTTTTGTCTACCAAATCTCATCGCCTCCCATACGTCCCGAACACTCCCGCTCCGCTAGACTCGAAAACCTGGAATTATGCTCACAAGATTCGAAAGTACCCGAAATAGTCATAAAATAACAAAAAGGAAAATATACATGGAAATTATCTAAATTATGAATGAAATATGCTAAAATAAACTATAAAAAGAAGTAAACAAAACTAACTATCACCTGGCTACCACCAACTGTATCATATATCATTGTTTTGAATGAAAACCTTTTGTATGAAAACCCTGGTTACTACCAGTAAGTACTTTATGTTACGATTAAAAACTCTGGTGACCACCAGTATGTATAGTAGTTTTATTATTTAAAATAAAACCGAGTATTTTATCCTTGGAATCCTCCAGTGTAATGTATAGTAGTTTTATTATTTAAAATAAAACTCATGAAGAATGAAATCCCATAAACAAATGTTAGTTTTTTTGAGTTTTGGTCATAAGAACATCCTATGTGCTCATACAAACCCTAATGCTTGGATCTAGGTTTCTCTATTGTACATGCAAGTTATCCAAGACTATAAACCCTAATTCTAACATATGGAAATCGATATTAACATATAATTATGTTTAAGATATTACCTTGATTGTTATGTAGCAATAACACTCCCAATTCCTCCTTGTATTGACTTTAGAAAGCTTAGAGTCACAAATGTCACTCCTCTAATGGTTCACAAACACCATAAGCAAGAGGATGAAGAGGAGAGAGGATGGAGGCTGCCCAAAAACGTGTGAAACCCTAGAATAAGGCTTTCCCACGTTTTTGGTCCTTAAGGGGTCTATATATAGTGAGGCTATTAGGGTTATCTAACAAGGAAACCCTAATTTGGATGCTTAAGCCCTAAGCAACCCATGGAGCCCTTTCCTCAAGGCCTTGGACGATTTCATATGGGCTTCCCCCATAGAATTCGTCCACCTTATAATATAAGGCAATCCATAGCCCAAATTGCAATTATCTTATAATTACAATTCCAGTCTCTTAAGTTTAATTAATCTCTTTCAGTCACAAAACTAATTACTAATTAATTCTTGACTAATATTAATTAAACAATATGATTTCTCCTTTAATATATTATTCTCATAATATATTAATAATAAATCATATTTAATCCTTTCTCTCCATAATTCATCCTATCAAGTTGCTTTAGTGAAGGCAACCCAAAAGGACCATGCACCATTGGGTCAAGTACATACCAAAATAGTTATGGACTTAGACACTAATCCAACAGTCTCCCACTTGGATAGTCTAATAACTATTATGCGTATGACTTCAGATCCTGATCTGCAATCGTAGCTTTCCAAAGCCGCTGTCAACTCTGATCCTATCAGATACGCGTGTCCTTAAGATAAGGGGTCATATATTCCTCCATTCTAGATATCGTATGAGATATGATTTCTAATCATTCTCTTTGTACTATTTCTCGATTCCCGATTTATGACGTCTGACTAATTGAACAAATCAAATTAGCCCTAGCCCGGCCGAGCATTTACGTTTTTCATCACTAAATCATCGAGGGGCCCAGAGATATCGCTTTTATCCTTCTTTGGATAAAAGGAACGGATAAACTTTGATACAATGCTTGCTTGCACTCACTCACCGAATCACACACAACAATATGTTTTATAACACCAAGTTACTAGTGCGTTTACATATTATCAATGTGCAACCGATTAGCAAGATACAACTCACACATCTCGGTTTCAAGAATATAAAATTTTATCGTCTCACCAATCACTTATGATACAATTCACGGAGTGATCCAAGTGAGTGTGGGTTTAATCCAATGCTCAAATCATATTCATAAGCACTCATGAACGTTGCAGCAAACATTTGCTTATGTCTAACACTCTTTCAGACAATCCACACACCAATTCACGACAGTCTTCATTCATACCTACTTCCAACATATGAACGACTGTGACCCGTTCGAATAATTTGACTGTTCTTAACCAATTAAATTATTCAGGAAGTCAAAACATGCAAAGTGAAACACAAGAATAATAATAATCCCATATGGCCTCAAACCTTTGAGTATAAATAAAACTCCTTTAATTTATCAGCATATCGATTACTCATTATTTATCGTTTCGGGTAATCAACTTCTTACTTGAATTATTACACTTTTCCCATGCTCCTAGCATGCACACAACGTTTACCTATGGTTCTTACTTTGTGAAACAGACCAAATTGAGCACATTTCCAATCATTCTCATTTCACAACTCCTAATCCTTTTTCATAAGTGTAAGAATATCAAATTCTTGCTACTTATAGAATATGCTAGATTCTAACATTTTATGCAATGATCCTTTTGTAATGTCACTGCACCAAAGTCACAAGGACTATTGCCAATGATATTACAAAATCTTCTATCAGAGATTGTTACAAGACAATTCCTTAGATATGATGTCTCTCACACAAAGTACATTCCTTTGAACATCCTTTTGCATAAAAGTTTCTAATCTAGACATAGATTTTCAATATTCAATTCCCAATATGGACACGCTTCCATATTTTCCATATGACAATGCATTCTTAATAGAATCTTCTCTGTTCGTAATGATGTCGATATGGTCCATCCAATATGGAAACATTTCCATAATTTCTATATGACAACTCATTCTTAATAGAATCTTTTCTATTCATAATAATGTCGATATGGTCCATTCAATACCATGCTTCCAACTACTCATAAGCAACCAATCCTCGTCGAACTTTGGATTGTCCTTTGGTAGTTGTTTAATTATTTTAGTCAAAACCGATTCTAGTCCTTTTTCCCTCTAAATACGCTAGACATTTTGAAAATTTTAGAATGGTCAAACATTAAAGCATTTGCAGTCGATCCTATACCCGAAGCGTATGGGACACGACGCATAATATTTTATTTGCTATGTTCTCAAAATTCGAATTGTGAAAAGGAATGCCGTAATCATAATCAAAATTTTAAGAACACACTATGTACCTTTGACTAAATTTATTAACATTTCTCAACCTAAGCCTTTAGATTTGAAATAAAGCATAATATTCTCTCCCTTAATTATAGCAAAACAACTTTACAACCCTTACCACTTTGCAAGGTATAACTCTTGTTTTCTATAATTAATATTGCCAACTTGAAATACGTGCTTTAATAATCATACAATCATAACATTTATGCTCCCACTATCATGATGATTATTATAAAACATAACACTTATGCTCCCACTAGCTTCGACATGTATTCATAAACATCTTAACTTTCAGAAAAAAAACAATACCTATTGAATTTCTTAAGTTCATGTTTCTAATACTTAATGCTTTGATAATCTTTTATCAATGCCTCTTAAACTTATACACCTTTTCCTTAGATATCTCATATGTGTGTTTAAACAATTAAGACTAGTTGCCAAACCTCACAATTGAAATCATGGAAAGGGATACCGTAACCATAATCGAATTCAAGAATGCAATTTTACAATCACTATCTTTTTAAAATCTTTCTTAGTGAAAGCATTTCCTCACAATCATTTTCATGTAGAAGGAAATCTTATGACACTTAGATTTAAACGGTGTATGTGTTCCTATCCATGTGAATTTGTTAAAACCAAAGTTTACGACAAATTCAAACTCATATGGACCGAACTTACTTAATCTTGATTTCTTGCCTTATGGTAGCACAGCTGCCCACCATGTCTTCCAAGTAGTTAAGCAGCTCACTTTTTCCTATCAATGTACCTTTCATTGATCAAGGTGCCTTGCCTTTTATGCGTTCAAAATGAGAACTCATAGAACTCACATGCATAATTAACTCAATTGGAAACAACACAAAAACAAAATAATGTCAACACGATAAGTTGTAAACCTCAACTCGTGTGCTAGTGATGATCGATAAGGTTTATTTGATTTGTTCTAGAACCTTTCAAGACCATTAAGACTCTCACTGACTCCTTGACATATAAGATTCTCTTGTCAATAACCATTTCTTGACAAAACAAATATTTAAGAGTTAGTGTAGCTTTTATCAAGACACTTCATAAATTGGTCCTAGTTGGTCTTTGTCTTATCCAAGACATCACAACTTTCCACATTTAATGAATGTCATAAACCTTCTTAATACTTGTCACTTATTCCCACAATCTTAACTTTAACACTTGTTATTGGAACGAAGTATGATTGACCTTATGATTTAACCATTTCTTCAATTCTTGATTCCTCTTCTTAAACATACAATTGTACTAAGACTCACTTAGAGGATCAATTAAGATATGGTTCTTAATCATTAAGACCTATCATAAAGCATAAAAGCTACTCTTCCTTCTTCTTAGAATGGAGAAACTTTTATCTTTCTGCCTATTTGATTCTTCTTATTCGTTTTGCTATTGATTTAAACCTTTTTAATCAATTTCGAATTATACTTAATCTTATAAGTATAATCATATTTACTAAACTTTTAGTAAATCATGATGAATGTCTTGTTACTATTATGGTGGACTTTGACCATCACACAACTTTGTGTACTCGATCTCCTAATCCTTCACTTGACACTTTGTCAACGAATTAGTCTAATTTCCAAATATGAAATTTCTCATTCATCATGCAACCAAGTTGCATGATTCCAAATTTATGTCCAATTGAAACTTGGGCGATGAGAAACTCTCCCTATTTGGTAAATTCTCGACATTTTCCATAAACACCATAAATAAGAATCATATCCATTTGTTGTAGAAATATTCAAACATCAATTTTCATAACGATTTCATTGCAAGGAAGTAAACAAATAAATAAATAAGTCAAACCAAAATTTATTTTATTTATAAAAGCAGCGGAAAACATTTGTCCTTACAATGCAAAATCCATTGAAAACTATGTATTTAAAAAAGAAAATTTCTAACAACTCTATCATAACTATCTAATCTCAAAATCTAATCTTCAAGTCCATGCGATCAAGATCCATTTCTTGTGATTAAATTCATCTTGCTCTTTCACCAAGCTTCCTTTCTTTTCATCGATCCTACAAACACATTCAAATGCAATCTTATCACATCATGTATTTTGAATCAATGAATAGGAACTTAACAAAGTTAGATAGTGGATTTTACCTGAAGCGCAATCATACTCTTTGACTCTCCCATCTTTGGAATTTTCAGGCTCTTGGGGCAGAATTCTATCCAACGCCCTTTCTCTTGGCAGCAAATGCAGGTCGGTTCTCCTAGAACGTCCTCGGAAGTATGGTTGGTTGACTTTCCCAACAAATACGCTCCATTGCTTCGCCAAATCATTTCTGATTCAGCAACAATGAGCATGTAAGTTAGGTCAATGAGGCTGTCGTTATGATCCATCATATAATACTTTCTTTTCAACTCATTATATGATTCAGGAAGTGACTGTGAAACCCAATTCACAACCAACTCATCCGGAAATGACACACCCAACATTATCAACCTATCAATGTGTGATTTCATTCCTAGAATGTGGGCACACACGGGTCTACCATCTTCATGTTTCATTTCCAATAGGGATTTAGTGATGTTGAACCTTTCAATTCTTCGATCTTGTGGGTTTGGGAGAACAATTGGAGGAGGTGGAGGAAGTCAAGCATGATATCTTGTTCCTCGATCGAACCGTGGAATACCATCTTCATGTGGAATGCTTGTTCCACGGGATTTGGGAAGACCATAGTTGTCGAACTTTGACATCTATAAAACGGGAGAAAACGAATTCAAGTTAGTTGATCAATTGAGTCCTTAGTAAATCACCCAAATGAGATACTAAGGCTAGGACCCAACACAATACGCTACAACCTAGAAAAGGGATGCCGTAATCTAGTTGCAGAATATTTGAAGGTAAGTGAATGACGATTCACTAATTTCCACCATGAAAAACAGAAAGAAATTTAAGTTCTAAATCTATGAAAACTCCTAGATCCTTTGAGATTCATTGAACATTTCAATGGCATGTTTAAATCTCGATATGCCCCTCTTGTTTGTGATTGGGATGCTGAGGATCACAAAGCGGGTGTGAATAACCATGCAAACTTACATGGTGCCCTCACATGTTACAGTCACCTATTCGATGTGCCGGTAAACCACACACGCTCTACCAAACTATGAAAAACATTGAGTCACCCTTTGCTACCTTTGTTTAGAACCATTTAGTGGGCCGGTAAACCACACACGCTCCACTAACGTCTTCGCAAGGGCACAAAGTGTAATTTAATGGAATTGCATCAATTCACTTTGCCTAAGTAACTAAGATTGGGAATTTGTAAAACATTTAGTTACTTTTGTATTTCATTATACTTATAATGGAAGGTTTCGTCCTATCCTACCCGTTCAGCTAACGACCCTCCACTAGTCAAGAGTGCGGTGGGTAAGAGTGGATACCCATTCAATCGCCATATTATAGGCAATTTCCTTAAACATCCCTTATAGACCAGCTTTGTGAATGAGGCCTACTAACGGTAAGACTGACTTTTACTCATACATATATATAATGTTAGACTTTTAATGTTATATATATAGTATAGGGTGTATTTTACACTTTTAAAATACTAGGTGGTCAAATTTAATAATTATACTTTTAATTCAATTAAATTGCAAACCAAAACTTTTATGGATTTGTTAAACCTCTTTTAATTATACACCTTAATTAATTAATTAAACCATAAGGATGTGAATTGAACTTTTCAAAACATTACTAGGGTTTTAGAATTTAACATTCCTAATTAAACTTTTAATCAACTTTTAAATTCCAAAACTTGAGGGCAAGTTTTGAAACATTTCAAAAACATTAGGGTTTAGAATTTAAATATACATCAAAATTAAACTTTTAATCAAAATTTAAATTCCAAAACTTGAGGGCAAGTTTTGAAACATTTCAAAACATTAGGGTTTCAACTATTTAAATTTCAAAACAACAAAACTTTTGGGTTCAAATTTAAACTATAAAACCTAAAGGGGAAAATATGAAACTTTTCATAACAACAAGGATCAAATAACAAATAATCTTAATTAACATTTAATTACATAATTATCCATATTTGATTTATTTAATGATTTCTTGCATAACAATTACCAATTTAATTAAAATAATTAATCAATTATCACATAAAGAAACAAATATTTTATTAATTGATAATTATCTTCAATTAGATCAAGAATATACTCATATATATATATATATATATATATATATATATATATATATATATATATATATCAAAAAAACGGATTTATATTGATCTAACATGATAAGGCAACTATCCTTAAGCAAAAACAGCAAGAAATCCCGGTTTTCCCTCCTTCTGACGAGTTGACTCGTCGAGTCAAGCATGGGCTCGTCGAGTCAGCATGGACTTGAGGAGTTCAGCTATGGACTCGGCGAGTCCAGCCCCCAGAAACACAAAAAACGAATTTTTCAAACATATAATGCATCAATACAATAGAAACCAATCTAGGCTCTGATAGCATTGATGAGTTTTGGTCATAAGAACAACCTATGTGCTCATACAAACCCTAATGCTTGGATCTAGGTTTCTCTATTGTACATGCAAGTTATCCAAGACTATAAACCCTAATTCTAACATATGGAAATCGATATTAACATATAATTAGGTTTAATATATTACCTTGATTGTTATGTAGCAATAACAATCCCAATTCCTCCTTGTATTGACTCTAGAAAGCTTAGAGTCACAAATGTTATTCCTCTAATGGTTCACAAACACCATAAACAAGAGGATGAAGAGGAGAGAGGATGGAGGCTACCCAAAAACATGTGAAACCCTAGAATAAGGCTTTCACACGTTTTTGGTCCTTAAGGAGTCTATATATAGTGAGGCTATTAGGGTTATCTAACAAGGAAACCCTAATTTGGATGCTTAAGCCCTAAGCAACCCATGGAGCCCTTTCCTCAAGGACTTGGACGATTTCATATGGGCTTCCCCCATAGAATTCGTTCCACCTTATAATATAAGGCAATCCATAGCCCAAATTGCAATTATCTTATAATTACAATTCCAATCCCTTAAGTTTAATTAATCTCTTTCAGTCACAAAACTAATTACTAATTAATTATTGACTAATATTAATTAAACAATATGATTTCTCCTTTAATATATTATTCTCATAATATATTAATAATAAATCATATTTAATCCTTTCTCTCTATAATTCATCCTATCAAGTTGCTTTGGTGAAGGCAACCCAAAAGGACCATGCACCATCGGGTCAAGTACATACCAAAATAGTTATGGACTTAGACACTAATCCAAAAAGTTTATACTATTGTGAGTCGTATAACCATGCTTGATAAGGACAGTTAATAATTAGTAGTTGGTCCGGCTAAAGGCATTGAAAAAGCCTGACTCTTGACGTTCTTTATGTGTCGTACAGTATGCTATTTGTCATCCCAGGCATGCCTACCTAACTGTAGCTAGCAGTTTAGGTGTGGGATTATCAGTCCCAAATAGATATATTCACAAATTTCACGCCCTCCCTCCAGGAGACTTTGATTACACTAAACGTTGAGGATTTTACCAGTACCCCGAAGGGTACAATTGAAGAGTTGTCTCACAGTCCTGTATTAACTAGTTTACGTGTAGTTTTGTATTATTTTCTCGTATTTGAAACTGTTTGTATACTTGGTAGAGTATTAATAATTATACTTAAATAATTATTTAGTGTTATACTCTTGTTATCTGAATGTAGTAATGAATATCATGATCCTAAGTTGCCATAGATTATATGTTTGCTCATGTATATAGTCTGAATCGGTAAAAAATGTGTAATGAATCCCCCAAACTATACCTATTATAGTTTTCCTGAAATGTTATGTACTTGGTTCGTGAATTGTTCTGAAAACTGCGCAAAAATGATTTCAAATTGAAAGTATCCATTATGATGAGCATGTTACAAAAGGGATAAAATATCTGAGTATTTTATAAAAATGTGGAAATCGTTTGACTGGATCAATTGCATATGTTTTAAACTTATTTAAATTCTTTTGTATTAGTTCACAAAATCATTTGTGTTTGGCTTGTATTCCCCCATGAAAACGTTTAAAAACCATAAAAGTGTAGGGGTATGAACTCACTGTTAATTGTGTGCAAGCGTCAAATCAACGAAACTGAAAATGATGACCCTCTGTTTGATGTACGCGACACTTAACGGAATTCTAATAACAATTAAAATACATATATGCATCTATATTAGTGATGTTGTTAGATAAAGTGTTAGAAAAACACTTGCTTTCGGTTAAGGATTGTTACCAGAACTCGATTAAATTGGACAAAGCGGGTTTTCAGTCACGATTCACGGTTTAGGGAGGGTTTGCGGCCGTGAAAGGGATTACAGTCGGGAATTGTTCACTACCCTTGGATGGTTCACGGTCTTTGAAGGTTTGAAGGGTTCACGGCCCAAATTATGAAGATTTGAAGGGTTTACGGCCGTGAACTCAAGAACACGATGTTGAATCGACGAAAAGTGGGTGTTTAATGCTCCATAACATGTCTTTAGGCGGTTAAAGTGATAGATAAAGAGAAATCTTGTGTTTTCTTGTGTTTTCTTGTGTTTTCGGGTGATGATTTTTAGAGAGAGAAAGGATGTTCGCGGCTAGAAAAAGTATAAATGAGGGTGGGAATCACGTATATATAGGGGGTTCATGGTCAGTGGTGGGGTCCACCAGTCGTGAACTAGTTTACGTCCGTGATCGGGCTCACGGCCGTGACCACCAGTTAGGCCGGAAATTGCTGATTTTTCGAAGGAAAGTCGGGTTTTTCACGCTATTTTTGGTTCCGACTCGTATATAAACTTAGTTATATAAAACTTAATGATTTTCCAAACCATAGAAATTAGCGGAACAAATAAAAATATGAAATTTATTTAACGGAGAATGGATAACTTTAACGGATAAAGGTTCGGGTTGTCAAAAAGAACCATCAAGATTGAATATTTATACCTCCAGGAGAAAGATTACTGTACACAAGGTCTGGATCTACAAGCTTCAAGACAACCAACAGTTCTCCAATGTGCTATTTTTTCCCCAAGAGGCACCAAGAACACTCCAAAACACTCAAAAGCTCAATGATCTCATAAATAGGGCTAGGGTTTTGAATTTAGGGTTAGAGAGGATGGAGGTTGATGATAATAAGGGTTTACAATGAGTTAAGGTCTTTAAATAGGGTCCAAGACCCAAACATTAAGGTTTTCTTCTGACTTACGTATTCCCAATGTACTCCTAGTATGCCCATCGTACCAAGGAGAACTTTCGCGATCAACTCGGCGAAGTACGCCTAACATACATACCTTGTATGCCTAGCGTATTGGCCAACCCCTTACTCATTCAAATTTTCTATGGCCATAAATTTTGCATCCTAACTCCGTTTTCGATGTTCTTTATATTCTTTGAAAGGTAATGAGAAACTTCACAGTCCCCTCTTATATCCTTCAACTCAATACCTTCCGAACTTGAATCCTAAAATCAAGAAAGGTCTGAAACATCACTTTTACCATTATACCCTCGGATTCCAAAACACAAACTGAAAGCTCGAATCACATAACCTATAAACCCACACCACATTGGATCTAAAATCCAAACCCTTGAAGTTCAAGTCCATCACTTGATCCATTAATGCCCATAATTCCCAAAATAAGAAGCTTCTCGAAACCGGATGTTACAACTCTCCCCCACTTAAACTGGATTTTGTTCTTAAAATCACTAATTGCTTCCTTACAGGAACCCAGACGATCCGGCCAATTTTCTTTTTCTCGAACCCGAATTCGGCTAAAAGTTGTCTCATACATACAGTGACCTTCCAACGATACCATCGAAACCCAACCTTAGCAGGACTCACACGTCCTGATGGATAACAAATCATTAATCCAGTAATTTTAACTAAGGAAGAATAACCAATACTTCTCTGCTAGAAATCCGAAACTATAGTACCTCTGCACAGGCAGAACCATTATGAAACACAATCAAAATTTCCTCACTCTGCAACCTGAACTGAATGAAATCCTTTTGATCCTAAATTATCCAGTTGATACCCTTAGCAGAGAGAATCCTTGACCATACCTTGCTGCCAAAAAGATCTTTCATATAAACAAAGATGACTCCCAGTACGAGTCTTATCCCTATATGCCAACCCAAAATATATCTATCAACCCAAAATCCAAAGATTAACCTATTCATCCTATCCAAGATCTTTCGATCCCCCGTGGCCTTAATAAGATGAGATATAAAATCTCAATGGCTTGCTACATTCGACAATATTGTGCACGGTCACATCATGGGGATCCACCCAATAGTCTAAATGGCACATGATACCGGAGCCTAAACACCACACGGATGCCATCTTTTGACCATAGAGTCATCCTACTCTAATTGTGATCCAATACCTTACTCAAGACAATTTCCATCGGGTCTCACCCATACTATCATAATCAAACAAGCCTCTCCCACGGGTCTAACCTAATCTGTACAATAGAATAAAACTCATCCACGGGTCTCACCCATTTGAGTGCTATGCAGGGCCAACATCTCCTCAGATCCAACGATCTTCAACCTAAACAAGGAGCGGTTTACCAAAAATATTTTCAGTTGAAACCCAAGCATGTGTTGATCCTCCTACATTCAACAACCACTCCTACAATGGCCTATCTCATTGTGATGAATGCTACGACTCCATAACAGACTTACAACACTTCCCTGACAACCTATCAACCTTGTGTATGATACGGCTACCCTGTAGTCTTACAACACTCCCATAACAGCCATGAGCCCAACTCATGGTCTTGCTCTCCATCTACCATACCAACCCTCAATCAATTACGAGTCAAAACCACATTGATTATATCCCAATCAAGTGTTTGGGTCATACTTCGAACCCTAAAGCCTTCATCAGAAAAGAACAGGCATAGAGGCTCTAGCACAACCCTCAACCTAGATCCAATTACATATCTTCCATGCATCACTATGAATGTGCCACCCAATCGACAAAAGGTTGTGGATCCCTAACCTTGGGAAACCTCTATCCAAACCAACACTTGAATAGGCTTTCCTATTAATTAGGATGTATAACTCCTCCTTGTTCCGCACCTGAAACTATCCTCGAAAATCCAAACGGTTCTCCCCTACTTGGGTTTAACTACATCCTACCAACCTCGCCAAAATTAAAAAATGATAACCCCTTTACCTGAATGGATGGATCACCACCCCCAACAACCCACTTTCCGAAAGATTTATGTAGTCAAAATATATTAAATAGATATGATTTAAATTCCTCTAGTGATCCCAACGCCTGAACAAACCCAAGTGACTAAAATCACCATCCACTCACTACCACTCTTACCCTAACAACGGTAGCGACTGGATCAAAGAGTCCATCAACAATCGGCTTACAACCAACCTGAGCGAACCAATCAGGGAAGTACTCTGACTTCGTTGTCCCTAGAGGGGACAACTGACTTCCATGAGATCTTTTCCTCAAAGCTTCTGATGTGAGGCCTGTTGGATTAGTGTCTAAGCCCATAACTATATTTGGTAAGTATTTGACCCGGTTATGCATGATCCTTTTGGGTTGCCTTCACCAAAGCAACTAGATAGGATGATTTATGAAGAAAAAGGTTGATTATGGTTTATTAATATATTATATGAATAATAAATTAAAAGAGAAATTATATAGTTTAATTAATATTAGACAATAATTAATTAAGAAATTAATTATGTGGCTAAAAGAGATTAATTAAACTTGGGGGACTAATATTGTAATTATAAGATAATTACATTTATGGGCCATGGATTCCTAAAGGGAAGGGGATTAGAACAAATCTATGGGAAGCCCATATGATTTTCGTACAAGGGCCTTCTAGAAAGTTTCCATGGGTTGCTTAAACCCTAGCAACCCACACAAGTATAAATAGACCCCTAGGGCTCCTAAAAACGTGGCTAAGCTTTCTTGCAAGGATCTTGGACAGTTTTGGTGCTCCTCCCCTCTTTCCAATATCATCCTCTTGCTTGTGGTGTTTGTAAACCATTAGAGGAGTGACATTTGTGACTCTAAGCTCCAAGGAAAGAAGATTCAATCCATTCTTGAAAAGTTAATCATATAGATCTGTTCTTACATGTTAATTTTGAAATATGTATGCTAGATCTAGGGTTTAAAAGCTTTGGATGATTATTTCGTGTTCATTAGACAAATTAGATCCAAAAGATTTAGAGTTTGTATGTACACCATAGGATTGATGTAGTGCTCAAAACTCATCAGTGGTATCAGAGACTAGGGTGGTTTTCTAATGTATTTGATGCAAAATTTATGTTTTCAAAGTAGAAAAAAATACGTTTTTTTGCTTATATCTGATCACCACGAGGTGGTGTCGGGGCAGATGGCAGAAAACTCAAGATTTTGACCTATTTTGAGCTTGGATAATTACCAAAATTATTTTTTATTGATAAAATCCGAATTTTATTAATTTGTTATGATTATCCTTGTCAAAATTAGAGATAATTGTCATTTAATTAGATAATTATTGCCTTATTTGATAAACCCTAATTATTTGAATTATTTGATTTGAATTATTTTGCACGAAATTGAATTAGGTCAAATTTAGATAATCACTAATTAATTGTTTAATTAAATTATTTGTAATTTGATCTAGTTTGTTTTGAAAAGTTTCAAAACTTGCCCTCAAGTTTTGGAATTTAAAATATTGATTAAAAGTTTAATTTTGAAATATTAAATTCTAAAACCCTAAGTTTTGAAAAGTTCAAATTACACCCTTATGGTTTTATTAAATTAATTAAGTGTATAATTAAAAGAGAGTTAATAAATCCATAGTGATATGGTTCACATTTAATTAAATTAAAAGTGTAATTTATTAAATTTGAACACATAGTATTTTAAACGTGTAAAATACACTCTTACACTATATTTATATTAAAATTATAATATTATATATGTGTGAGTAAAGATGCTAGTCTTACCGTTAGTAGGCCTCATTCACGAAGTCGATCTATAAGGGATGTATAAGGTTATGGCCTATAAAATGGTCGTTTAATGGGTGTCCACTCTCACCCACCGCTTCCTTGATTGGTGGAGGGTCGATAGCCGAACGGGTAGCATAGGTCAAACCCTTTCCATTAAAAGTATAATGAGTTATAAAGTAACTAAATAGTTTTACAAAATTCTTAATCTTAGTCACTTTAGGCAAAAGTGAATTTGATGCAATTCCATGAAATTACACTTTATACCCTTGCTAAGACGTTAGTGGAGCGTGTGTGGTTAACTGACACACTAAAAGGGATCTAAGAAAATGTGGAAAAGGGTGACTCAATGTTTTTCATAGATCGATGGAGTGTGTGTGGCTAACTGGCAAATCGATTAGGTGACTATAACATTGGGGGCACCATGCATATTTACATGGTTATTCACACCCTGTTTTGTGATCCTCTGCATCCCAGTCACAAAACGAGGGGCATATCGAGATTTAAACATGCCATTGAAAAGTTCAATGAATCTCAAAAGATCTAGGAGTTTTTCAATACATTTAAAACTTAATCTCTTTTTCGTTTTTCATGGTGGAAAATTAATGAATCGTCATTCACTTACCGTCAAATGTTCTGCAATTTGGATTATAGCGTCCCTCTTCCGAATTGTAGAATATTGTGTTGGATCCTAGCCTTAATATCTCATTTGGGTGTTTTATTAAGGACTCAATCAACTAACTTGAATTTTCTCCTGTTTTGAAAAGATGTCTGATTCTAACTATGGTCTTCCCAAATCCCTTGGAACAAGCTTTCCACATGAAGATGATATTCCACGATTCGATCGAGGAACAAGAGATCATGCTTCACTTCCTCAACCTCCTCCTATTGTTCTCCCTGACCCACAAGTTCAAAGGCTTGAAAAGTTCAAGCTCACTCAATCTATTTTTGCAAGTAAACATGAAGAAGGAAAGTCAGTGTGTGCACACGTCTTAAAGATGAAGTCGCACATTGACAGGTTAAGAATGTGAGGAGTCGAATTGTGAGAAGTTGGTTGTTGATTGGGTTCGTCAATCGCTTCCTGACTCATATAGTGAGTTCATAAGATAGTACTATATGACAAACCATGGCGTGACCCTCATCGATCTCATCTGTTTACTTGTTGTTGGTGAATCAGCAATGATTTGGCGCACTGGAGAAACAAAGTTCAGTGGTAGATCTGCCTTCCAAACCTCCATGGACATAGGAAATGGCAACGAAAGGCATGCCATGGTCGAAAAGTTTGACCATAAGAGAAAGGAAAAGTCTTAAGTAGTTCTGTGTGCTATTCCAAAAGAGTCAATTTGCTTTTATTGCCAAGAGAAGGGACATTGGAGACAAAGTTGCCATGTCTACCTGAGAGATCTAAGAGATGTGAGAGTCAAGACGTATGGCTCCACTTCAGGTAAAATCCATTATCTAACTCTATAAGTTCCTATTTTTTATTCTTAATAAATGATGTGATAAGATTACATTTGGTGTTTTGTTGGATCGAAGAAAAGAGAGGAAGCTTAAAAGTGAGTTGAGTCTGATTGCGAAGAAATGGAATTCTATCACATGATTCAATGATCCGATTTTTGGAGCTGCTACTTTTAGAGTTATGATAGATTGCTTAGGAATATGTAATAGCATAGTTTTTTTTCATTTGAATTGTAAGGACAAGCTTTCCGCACCTTTTATAAATAAAATAAATTTTGAATTTTGTCTTATTTATATCTCCTTGTAAGGTCATTTGTGAAAATTGATGCTTGTGTGTTTCTATTATAAGCAATATTAAGTGGATGTGGTTCTTAGTTATGTTATTTATGGTAGTCTCGTAATTTTCTTAGTAAGGAAAGATTCCCATCACCTAAGTTTCAATTGGACAGAAGCTTGGAATCATATGATTTGAGTCGTGTGATGTATGGAAATCTTAGTACTTAGAAAGTTTAAGGCTAATTCCTTGAAAAAGAGTCAAGTGAAGGACTAGGAGATCGAGTTCACAATGTTGCACATTGGTCAAGTCCACCATAAAGAACAATAAGATTATTCGTCATGATTTACTAAAAGTCTAGTAAATATGGTTATGCTTACACGATTAAGTGTAATTCTGAATCATTGAAAAGTTTCAATGTATGGCAGAACGAATAGGAAGAATCAATTAGGCAGAAAGATAAAAGTTTTTCCAATCTAAGAAGAAGGGAGAGTACTTTTGTATCATGTTTTATGATCGTCTTGTTGATTATTGAACTATGTCACAATCAATCCTCTAAGAGAACCTTAGTGCACTAGTATGGATAAGAAGATGAATCGGAAATTGTTGAAATGGTTAAATCTGAAGGATGAGTCATATTTCGTTCCAAAATCAAGTCTTAGAGTCATACTCCAAGATTGTGACTTGAGTAACACATCTTAAGAAGCTCTAACACACTCTTCAAATTTGAAGTATAATATTTTTTTTTACTTTTGCACGTGTGAAATTGGTAAATTGTGATGTCTTGGGTAAGACAAAGACTAACTAATATTGATTATGTGTAGTGTTTGTCTTGATAAGATCCGCACTAACTCTTGAATATTTGTTTGTCAAGAAATGTTTCTTGACATGAGAATCTTATATGTCAAGAGGTTAGTGAGAGTCTTATAGATATTGAAAAAGTTTCAAGAAGTAATCAAGAGTAAACCTATTATCGAACACTAGCACACGACTTGAGATTTGTAACCTATCGTGTTGACATATTCTTGTTTCTATACCAGTCCAGTTGAGTTGATTACGCATATGATTTCTACAAGTTCTCAATAGACTACATAAAGGCAAGCACCTTGTTCAAGGAAAGTACATTGACTAGTATAGTCAAGCTACTAAATAACTTGGAAGCAATGATGGGACCCTTGATGGCAAGAAATCAAGTATGAATAAATTCTATCCATATGAGTTTGGATTTGTCACGAGCATTATCTTAAGATTATGGTTATGACAAAATCACATGGATAGGAACACATACACCATACAATCTAAGTGTCATAAGGTTTCTCTCCTTCATGAAAATGATTGTGAGGAAAAGCTTTCACTAAGAGAGATTTTAAGGAGATAACGATTATGTAAATTGCATTCTCAAATTCGATTATGATTACGGTATCCCTTTTCATAGTTCGAACTGTGAGATTTTGTGATTAGTCTGAACATTTGGGACTTAGTAATATAAGTTCTGAATTAGTTCAAATACACATGTGAGCTATCTAAGGAAATGTGTATGAGTTTGAGAAGCTTAGATAAAGGTTTATCGAAGCATATTGTGTTAGAAAAGATGACCTTTGGAAGTCAATAAGTATTGTTTTCTAGAAGTTTAGTTGATTTCTGAATATGTATCAAAGCTAGTGGGAGCATAATTGTTATGCTGGAATGGATATAATCATCATGTTAGTGGTAGCATGATTATTATTTTAATTGTTTCAAGTTGCCAATTTTAATTATAGAAAACAAAAGTTTCACTTTGCAAAGTTGCAGGGGTTGAAAAGTTATTTTGCTAATTTTAAGGGAGAGAATGTTATACTTTGTTTCCAATCTAAAAGCTTAGACCGAGAAAGTTTAATCAAATTTAGTCAAGGATATTTAACTGCATTCTCAAAATTCGATTATGATTACGGCATCCCTCTTCATAGTTCGAATTGTGAGAACGTGGCAAATAGAAATATTATGGAAAATGGCTGATAAAGTATCATGCATTTATGTAAGACATTATGAATCGTGTCTCATACGCTTCTGGTATAGGATCGATTGCATATGCTGTAATATTTGACCGTTCTAAAATTCTCCAAATGCCTAGGGCATTAAGAGGGAAAAAGGACTAGAACTGGATTTGATTAAAATAATTAAACAACTGTCAAGGACAATCTAAGGTTCGCCAAGGATTAGTCGCTTGTGGACAGTTGGAAGTATAGTATTGGACGGACCACGTTGACATTATTATGAATAGATAAGATTCTATTTACAACGAGTTGTCATATGGAAAATATGGAAATGTTTCCTTATTAGGAGTTGGATGTTAAGAATTTATGTCTAGATTAGAAACTTTTATGCAAGAAGGATGTTCAAAGGATTGTACTTTGAATGTAAGACTTCACATCTATGGGACTGTCTTGTAACAATCTCCAATAGAGTACTTTGTAATTTCATTGGCAAAGTCTTGGTGACTTTGGCGCTGTGACATTATGGAAGGACCGTTGCATAAAATGTTAGAATCTAACATATTCTAGTAGTGGCGAGAATTTTGTATTCTTACACTAATGATTAGGATTAGGAATTATGAAATGAGCCTCATTGGAAATGTGTTCATTTGATCTATTTCACAAAGTAAGGACCATAGGTAAACATAGTGTGCATGCTTGGTGCATGGGACAACTGTTGTTATAATTCAAGTAAGAAGTTGATTACCCGAAACAACAAATAATGAGTAATCAATATGGTGATTATATAAAAATGTTTTATTTATACTCAAAGGTTTTGGGCCATATAGGATTAGTATTATTCTTGTGTTTCACTTTGCCTGTTTTACCTTCCCGAATAATAAGATTATTCAAACTCTCCACAGTCGCTCATACTTTGGAAGTATGAAAGAAGACCGTCATGAATCCGTCTATAGATTGTCTAAAGTGTTTAGACACAGCACAAGTTTGTTGTAGAGTTCATGAGTGCTGCTATAAGATTACAGTATTGGATTAAACCCACTCTCACTTGGATCGCTTCATGGATTTTATCATGAGTGATTGGTGAGATGATAGTATCTTATATTCTTAAAACCGAGATGTGTGAGTTGTATTCTGCAAGTCGGTTTCATATTGATAATATGTAAACACACCAGTAACTTGGTGTTATAAAACATATTGTTGTGTGCGATTTGATGAGTAGGTACAATCGATCATTCGAGTCGATGTTTATCCATTTATTTTACCCAAAGTGGGATAAAAGTGATATATGTGGGCCCATCGATGATTTAGTGATAACACCCTAAGCGCTTGGCCAAGCCAAGACTATGTTGATATGTTCAATTGTAGTATGTTGTCAGTCGTCATAAATGGAAATCGGGAAACAACACATGAACAGAGATTATGATTAAAATCCATGTCTCAATTCATATGATATCTAGAATAGAGGAATATATGATCCCTTATCTAAAGGACAGGTTGCTGATAAGATCAGAGTTCGACAGTGTTTTTTAGAGCTACGATAACTAATCGGATAAAACTTGCATTTATAGTTACTAGAATTGTCCAAGTGGAAGACTGTTGGATTAGTGTCTAAGCCTGTAACTATATTTGGTAAGTATTTGACCTGGTTGTGCATGGTCTATTTGGGTTGCCTTCACCAAAGCAACTAGGTAGGATGATTTATGAAGAAAGAGGTTAATTATGGTTTATTAATATATTATATGAATAATATATTAAAAGCGAAATCATATAGTTTAATTAATATTAGACAAGAACTAATTAAAAGATTAATTAAACTTGGGGGACTAAAATTGTAATTATAAGATAATTGCATTGTGGGCTATAGATTCCTAAAGGGAAGGGGATTGGACGAAATCTATGGGAAGCCCATATGATTTTCATCTAAGGGCCTTCTAGAAAGGTTCCATGGGTTGCTTAAGGCCTAAGCAGAGAATTAGGGTTTCTCCTGAAACCCTAGCAGCCTACACAAGTATAAATAGACCCCTATGGCTCCCAAAAACGTGGCTAAGCTTTGTTGTGGAGATCTTGGATAGTTTTGGTGCTCCTCCCCTCTTTCCAGTTTCATCCTCTTGCTTGTGGTGTTTGTAAACCATTAGAGGAGTGACATTCATGACTCTAAGCTCCAAGGAAATAAGATTCAAGCCATTCTTGAAATGGTAATCATCTAGATTTGTTCTTACATGTTAATTTCGAAATATACATGCTAGATCACGGATTTATGAGCATTGGATGATTATTGCATGTTCATTAGACAAACTAGATCCAAAAGCTTTAGGGTTTGCATGTATATCATAGAAGTAGTTGGGCCGTGATGGGTCTTCAGGAGTCGTTCAAGGGCCTAAGGATTAGTTTGGGCTTGAGAGGAGTTGGGTAGGGCCCAATTTTCCATTTAGGGACTTTAATGGGCTTTAACGAGTTTGAAAGGACTAGAAAGGATTGGGTCTAGGTTATGGCCTAAATTAGATCAAAAGGGGTAAAATAGTCGTTTTACCCTTTGAAGGATTCTCAGTTTTTAACTAAGTGTTTATTTGTTCATAATAGTCGGGGAGTAGTTGGAGCAGCGGATAGAGTTACCTTGCTGGAGTTTTCAGCAACCAGATTGAGAGGTGAGTTTTCCTTTAGTAGGGACGCATCTAAGGCACCAATGTCGACTCGTTTATGTAGTTATAGTATGTTGGACTCCGGTTCGATGTCGTGGTTAGCCTGATGCAGATTATATGTGTTCTGGGCTTCGGTCTGATGCCGGGGCAAGCCCGATGTATGCCAGTTTATATGTTATATGTTATATGTTCTGGGCTTCGGTATGATGTCGGGGCAAGCCCGATGTAGGTATATGATTATGTTATGTGTTTATGGTGTATGTTAGGCTGTGTATGTGCCGGGGTAAGCCCGGTGTCGGGGTGAGCCCGATGCCAGACGTAGTCTGATGTCGGGCAAGAGTTCGATGGTGGGTAAGCCAATATCGGGTTTGTCCCGATACAGTTGGATAATGTCTCATAGTTGTGTTATCTGTTATATGATATATATATATATATATATATATATATATATATATATGTGTGTGTGTATGGTATGTGGTAATTTGGGGGAGCTCACTAAGCTTCATGCTTACATTTTTCAGTTTTGGTTTCAGGTACTTCAACTAGCAAAGGGAAGGGCTCGGGATGATAGCATGGTACACACCACAGTATTTTTGGCCTAGGAGTTTACTCTGATATTTATTTTGATATTTGGAGTCTTTGACAGATGATATTGTGTTTTGAGATACATGTTTTATGATTTTCTATTATGATGATGATTTTTATGGTTATAATAATGATAGCAAAACGAAATTTTTGGACTGTATTTTTGGGATGTTTCAATCGGGCCCCGCCAAAATCGGATAGTGTTTGGCATCGAGCAAAGCTCGGTATACATATAAACATATCACAAATACACATAAATAATCATATAACTCTTGGATTAATGTCTAAGTCCATAACTATAATTGGTAAGACTTGACTCGACCCGGCATGGTCCATTTGGGTTGCATGGCATCATGCACTTGGATAGACTATAATGAGAGAAATAAGACACTTATGGTTATTAATATATTATAAGTTCTACTATATTAATAATAAGAATAATAAGATTATTTAATTACTATTGATCAAGAATTAATCTAGGATTAATTAAGTGATCAAAAGAAGACTAATTAAATATATGGGTTGATTGTACAAATCATCCATACTTATATAGTGGGCTAATGCTCCATGGATTATCTAGTTGGGCCAAAACCCATATGATGCTCCATGGATGCTCCATGGTGTATTTGAACCCATGGATCCAAGGAAATGGAAAGTCATGACAATTGGGGTTTGCCCTAATTGTAACACTATATAAAGATATTATTCTTGACAAAATCGGCACTAGTATTATTCTAGAGAGGGCTAGCCGATTTTCATGAAGTGTAGAATTCTCTCAAGTTATTCCAAGTGTTTTTGGTGTTGTGTGAACCATTTGAGGTGTCACACTTGGGGCACTAGGCACTCAAGCTTCATGAAGACATTCTACATCAAAGAGGTATGTATTCTATCTTGTTATATTGATAGTTTTGTATGCTAGATTAGGATAATACCTTGGATGTTCATATTTGCATGTATAATAGAGAAAACATAGATCCAAGGTATTTAGGGTTGCATGTACACTTAGGAGTGTTAGAATGCTCATAACCCAACAATAACATAAACATATAAACATTCCTCAGGCCCCGCCCGACTCAGACCGAAATCTAAAAGCATACAAATATTCCTCAGGCATTGCCTGACATCGGACCGAAATCCGGAAACATACAAAATAGACATATGCAAGAATCACGAAGACATCAAGCATACAAACATTCCTTGGTCACTGCCCGATATCGAATTGGAGATCTGGAAACATATAAACCTACATCGGGTACTACCCGTTATCGGACCTTGGTCCGGAACATACTAACATACATATATGGGCTGACATTGGTGCCTTCGAACCGTTCATATAGGAGGAAAACTCACCTCGTTATGCTAAAATTAGAATCTCACAGTACGGAATCCCTAACGGCTACTCTGACGACTCCCTGAGTTATCATTGTAACATAACATTTAATCAAAATCCAATAATCCTTCTTAGGATAAAATGACCCTTTTACCCCTGATCTAATTAGGATCATAACCAAGACCCAAATCCATAACATCTATAGTCCAATCTTATAATACCTTTCTATGGCCTAATTTTCTAATTTGGGTCAAACTCCCCAAATGGGCCTTCCTTTAAGCCTAAAAATATACTTAGCCCAATAACTGACTTCTAATGGCCCACCAAGGCTCAACAGCTAAGAAATCTAAGGAATAGCCCAACATGCGACCCAAATAACGAAAAGCCCAAAACCAGTGAGTATGTGGGGCGTACTCCTCTGTACGCTAAGCGTACAGCTTGCACGGCTTGTACGCCCAATGTACTACCCTGTTAAACCATATTCTTCAAAAGTGATTAATTCCTTAAAACCTTAAGCTTAAAACACAGATCTAATTCCATTAACATGTCGTAACCCATAAATTCGAATACTTGGTGGCTTGTAATCGACCAAATGGATCCAAATTTGAATTATAACAACTATTCTCCATGGAAATAACTAGAACTAATACATGATCACAAAGGACCTTCAAGATTGAAACTTTCCTGCTCTTGGGACTCATATGGCACTAAGGGTGGCAACCCTAAGCCTAAAAACGGATTGGAACCATAAAAATTCATTATTTGGACCTAAAAGGTCCAAAATGTCATTAACATAGATCTAAGCATTCATGAGGCAATTTGAGAGCTTTTTACCTCAAATGAATGCCAAATGGTGATGTTATCTCAGATCCTTAAGCTCAAGCTACTCAAGTTCTTCCTTCTTCACTTCTTCCTTCTTCTTCCAAGCTTGAAATCACCAAGAAAAGCTTCACAAGGCCAAAAACACACAAGGATGATGAATGAAAGGTTTCTAGGGTTTTTGAATTGAGGTGGTTGCTAAGGAGGCTAGGGTTTGGGACATAATGTTGTATTTATATGGCTTAAACCCTCAAAATTAGGGTTTTGAGTCTGCTTGCGTACGTTGCGCGTACACCTTGGTAGGTTGTGTATATGAACCTCCGCCCCCCACATCCAATGTCACTACTACACCCCGTGTACGCAAAGCTTACACCCAACGTACATCTTCAAGCAGCCCAATCTTTGTCGGCCCACTTGTTAAGGCACAACTCAATAATCCACTACTTCTTTCATAACCCAACAATTAATTACAAAGATATAAAATAAGTGTTATTACCTCGGTCACGGATGTTACAGTAGTTCTAGTGGGTTGTTGGTTGTAGTGATGGGTGGTGGTAGGCGGTGGTGGTTGGTGGCTGGTGAGTTGTAGGTGGTGGTAATGGGTGGTAGGTAGTGCTACCTTGCAAATTAAAGAATGATTTTTGTTCTCAAATATTCTCGTAATAAGAAATGTTCTCGATTGCACGCCATTTATATATATATATATATATATATATATATATATATATATATATATATATATATATATATATATATATATATATATATATATATATACATACATACATACATACACGTAATAGAGAATTTTCAATTTTATCATACATAAAAATTTGAATTGAGAGTTTAGTAAATAATTAATGTATTAAATATTTTTTTCATCGAAACTATAATACTAACCAAATTATATATACGTAATTTAGATGTTAAAAATTTTCATTTTGTTTTCCCTCAAAAAAATTTCCCCAACCCTACCTTTTAGGGATAATAAATTTTAGACAAAATTGCAAAAATGGTCCTTGTGGTATGCATTTTTGGGGGTTTTAGTCCAAACCACGATTTTTTTGAATTGGTGGTCCTTTTGAGGTAGTTTCGTTGCGTTTTTGGTCCCTCAGTAAACTGAAATGACTGTAATGCCCTTGGGGTATTTATTTTTCATTTTTCTTTCATTCTTTTAAAATCTAATTGTTTTCTATTTATTTTAATAATTAAAAAAGTGGGGCCACCCCTCTCTCTCTCTCTCTCTCTCTCCGTTATCATCCCACACTGATGAACCAAAATCTGATGAGGTAGTGTCGAAATCTGATCAAGGAAAAAGCCATGATTCAAAAGACACAAAGATGAACTATTATTCAACATACATACATTGATCACACATACAATGATGAACCCTGAAAAAAAATCCTAAGTTCTTAGATCCGAAAAACATATTCATCGCACAACACATCGTTCAACAAACTGCACACATCGATTCAACTTGTTATGAGGTTTCACAGACTGGTGAACTTGATTCAACACACACACACACACACACATACATGCTGATGAAACCAAATATCAAACACCGGACCAACCTGTTGCACCTACGATCAAATAGATGACACCATTCTTTCACCTTCATTTCCCAACAGTTCCCTACCCCTGTACAAACCACTTTTGGAATTGATTTTTCTAGATACAAAAGGGGAAACATCACAGGTCTGGCCTAAAATCAAAATAAAACTTGTTGTAGAGCTGGTGAGTTCCCCACCCGTATTGGTTAGTCTCCGGTCAAAGAAGCACAATGCTCCAACACCTGCACCTGTAATGGCATCATCACGTGCTCCCACCGAATGTCATGGGTCGAGCATCGATTCCCCTTCTCTGTTCAAGTTCTAAAAAACGTAACAAAAAACTTCTCCAGGTTGCAGTGGATTTGGGGTTTGTTTACAAGAGTCAAGAACACGAACCGGGTTGCGGGAGCTATATTGATGAATTCCAAGCAAAAATAGATGTGCTTTCCAAAGTTTGTCATTGGTGCCTGATGGAGAGAAATCAGTGAGTTGATGTGAGGATTTAGGGAAAAGAAGGGAAGGAGCAGGCCTATTGGCGGCGATGAAAGGGAAAACGGGTTAGGGCAAAGAAAGGAAGGAGCAGGCGGCGGTGGTGCGGGAGGAGGAAGTAGACGACAGTCGTGTGGTGAGGGGGGAAGGAAGAATCGTCGATGATGATGGGTTATTCAAGGGTGGAGATCATCAAAAACATTGCGTCTTAAGTGGTTTATTTGAGAGGGTCGATTAGAACAAAGAAGGAGAGAGAAAGAGAGAGAGAGAGAGAGAGAGAGAGAGAGAGAGAGATGTGGGCCCAAATTAATTAATTAATTTCTTTTTCATTTAAATTAGGTAAAAAACATAAAACAATATATCAGAAGGGCATTTACGTACAAACATGGTCAAAATGATCACCAATCCAAAAAAATCGAGGTTTGGACTAAAACCCCAAAAAATTGCATACCACATGGACCATTTTTGCAATTTTGTCTAAATTTTAATCAGTTACAATTTTATAGCTTGCTCCATTGTAGGGGTGTCAATTTATGACACGACACGACAAAAATACACGACACGAAACGAAATCGGGATGAAATCAAAATTCGAATTCGTTTTCGTGTCGTGTTCATGTCAAGTTTAAAAAACACGATGTCGTGTCGTGTCGTGTTCGTGTTTACAAATCCACACGAAATTGACACAATTGAGCATGTATTTGTCGTGTTTTCGTATTTTTCGTTTTTATCGTGTTATATATGATTAAATATGAATTAAATAAAATAATAGTTATGTAATATTATCTTTGTCGTGTCGTGTTGTCGTTTTTTAATTGGTTCGTTTTCGTGTTAGTGAAAAAAAACACGACATCGTATCGTGTCGTGTTCGTGTTACAAAAAACCTTGTTGTGTCGTGTCGTGTCAGACAAAAACACGACACTACCGCCCGATTTGACAGGCCTACTCCATTTCCCTTGTTTACCCTTCTGATTATTCGTCTCCGTTTTGGGTCTCCATTCCGTCTTTTCCCTTTCGGTCTACTTTAACCTTGCTGGCCACCTCCTCCATCACCTTCCTCTCTAGCACCGACCACCTCTTCTATCGGGTTCCTCTCCAACGTCGACCATCTGCTCCATCGCCGAAATCCCAACCATCGCAACAGTCGTCCAATTGGGATAACATCGCCAACAAAATCGATCACCACCAGGTCGGTTATCTTCCTTTAACCCTAAACCTAAAAATCATCTACATATCTTACAACGCAATAGGCTTCACATTCAAGAATAAAACTCGATTTTCTGGCAGTCAAGAAATCGATCAAGGATAAATAGGAGATGGAAATCGAAGAATATACACTGTATGTTCTATATCTTCATGTGATTTAGGTGTATCTATAATTTTGAGTGTGATTAATTTGGTCGAAATTGATGATAGTAACCTCAATAAATTGATTTTTTTTTGTTACAACCTCAATGGTTTGTAGAAATGTGTTTTGGATTTAGAACAAGAAGGGATGATCTTGGTATGCTTTATGTTTACTTTCACTTGGACATTTATATTTTAACTTGCGTATGTGTATGTGGAATCAAGATTGAGAATTAAAGTCTTGTTGGGAATCAAGAAATTAGAAAGTGAAAAGCTCCAAAAACAGTTTGAAGATAAGAAAAGACAGTTAGATGCTAAAAATCAAAGTTTACATGAAGATATTACAAAGCTGTTATCATATAGGGATGATTTGATAAATCAAATGGAAACAATGTCTGAATAGATGGGTGAATTTTCTAAAGATAAAATATGTGCAGTTAGAGTTCCTGTTCGTCTACTGATGTACAATTGTGTATGTTAAGTTGTCAACCATTTTTTCTATGTGGCAGTTAATTTATATATTTTTTGTTTATTTGCTTTATGGTAGTTTTAACAATGTACTATGACATTTTATGGAAATGTACTCTTGTCCATCGATATGTATTTCTTTATATCTAATATTCATATTCTAATATTATCCAGGTAGAGAGGAAGTTAGGGGTCTGTAGAGAAAATATAACAGAGATAATGAGATGAATTTCACATGGACAACAAAACATTATTAAATACGATGTATAAGCTAGTATTTCTTGGATGTTTGTTTGGAAGTTACTTCCATAAAAGAGAAGAAAATGTTCTTTGGATGTTTGATTGGACTTTTGTTCCGGTGTGCATGCTAGTAACTACTCCACATGGTGTTTCTGCCCCAAATAGACAATATTACCCGTATTATTTTTTTAGTTTAAAAAGATTGGTGTTTAGATATAATTATAATATTTTAGTATATGTTTCTATCCTTTTAATTGTACTATTTCTAGAACATTGCTGCCAATTCATATTTAATACAATTTATCTATATAGTCATTCAATGTTTTATTGTTTTTTTTTTAATTGTGCGATCAGAAGTTGAAAATATATATTTTAAAGTTGAATGCTATTGTTGGTATTCTCTATGAGATACTATTTGGTTTGGATTTTCAGTTGTAAAATGAAATATAAGAAAACTAAGACAATTTAACTGCAAAATGACAATATGGTCTTTTACTATTTTAGGGTTCTGGTTGAAGAAATTGGTATAGATCATAGTAATAATTTATGTTCCCTTATAGAGGGTATTTTGGTCGACTTAAAGGAACCCTTCGGATGCAACTTTAATAATTTGGTTTGTACATGTTGACATCACTCCAACTGTTATATGAGTAAAGTAGGTCATAAAAGTCAAAATTGATATATAACCAAAACTAGTTGATGTTGGTAATTCCAACAATCATGACAATTTTTTATTTTATTTTATTATTTTTTTTATTTTGCAAAAATTATCCCAAAGTCTAAAAATAACTTATGTAGTTTGGGTGGTAGTTAATGACTTTATATAAGTCAAATGGTTGACTAGTCAATAAATGGTATTTTGGTGAAGACTATTTTTTAAATTTAGACATACATTAGTACAAAAAGAGTGATCATTATTTAATTATCATCACACATTCAATGAACATGCTATAATTATATTGATCGTACATTATATTTTTGTGTAACTATATTTACTTATAAACACACATAATAATTGTAACCATAACCAAATACAACTTACACTTAATATTTGTTTTGTTTTTTTTTTTCAAAGTCAATTCATCATATTTTGACATACATAATAAAGGCACACGATCATAAATCACTAGTAAACACTACCCTATGGACACACAAATATTTAATGTGACCATATATATCACCTATTAGCTACATTGGATTTTATGTGTCTAAAAAGGCACCATTATATAGAAACATATACAATTATCTCATGTCACCATATATTTATCTATTGTGTGATATAAAAAAGTATCATAATCTAAATCAATAATCGTGACTGATGGTGACATATAGCCACATTGTTCGGGTGTGCTAATAATTGTCACATTTGGTATAATTAAATGTGGTTAAAATTTCGATTACTATACAATGACGACAAAAACTAATTTAAATGTATCCAAAAATAGTCTCTAAATTGTTTTAGTGACCTTTACACACTTTTACTAAAAAGTTAAAAAGTGTGACAGACTGTTTTTCAAAAAATATGATCAAAAGTTATTTTTGTACTAATGAAATAAACTTTGATTACATAATTTTTATCTACTCATCTAATAACACATGAACATATCATTTATAACTACCAATTATGGATAGCATTGGAGCAATAGCAATGCATAACAAATTTCGCAAACAAAACCTCATGCATATTTTTTTTCGAAATCCGGAATTTTAGTACAGAATCGAGAATATCGTTCTGGAATCAGTAAAAAAAAGTGTTTTGTCGCATTCAATACCAAGTGCTTATTTTTTGCTTCAAAAATTTGGTTATTTCATTCAAATAAACATTAAAAAAAATGGTTAGATTATTCTTTTTTTTTAATTTGAAAAAAAAAAAAAAAAAAAAAAAACATCAGCATTCAAGAACAACCTATAAACAAGAAACATGGGCCAATATTGTTCGAAGTCAAAATTTGTAAATTCCACCAATTGATTTATAAAAACCATTTAAGAAACTTAGAAAGACATCATAATGAAAGTGTGCTAGGACATCAGAATGAAATCACTAAATATCATAGGCAAAGCTTAATTAGTTGAAGCTGAAATTTACCTGACCTAAATGATTTCTGAACATTATATATTCTACTGTTAACCTTAATGGTTTATTATAAATTAAAAGGTGGAATTTACAAAAATAACCAAGAATAATAATTATTCGGCCAAAAATAGCCAACTAGCCAACGAAACCAAAGATGAAAGAAACACGTAGTGTGGTTTCATTAAATGGGTTGTGGAGTTATGGCCTTTCTGAAGTTTCGTGACCCATTAGTCAATTATTTATATTTAAACCATAAAAAAATCAACCTCATTTTCACATTCAAAGGTACAAAAATCCTCTGTGATGGTAGAAGACGAAGTTCTAATTAACAATGTTCTAAATAGTCTTATATATAGCTTTCTTATTTGTTTTTTTTATCATATAACGCAAAATATAGAAGTCTTTTGCACCTTTCTTTGCCCAAAAAAAAAAAAAAAACTGCAAATGACATGGCCATCTACGATCGTACAAGGTTTCTTTTTTCGGATTTTGTAAGACTTTTTACGGTTTCGTTTAATGTAGTATCCCTCATTGTGTAGTAGCGTTTTGAATGAATTCATAGTCCAAATATCAAATTACAATAAGAAAAAGTTGGAATTGGATGAGAAGAAAATGTAGATGGCCTTGTGCCATCTGCGATTTCGTATGGAAGAAGTGGCCAACCGAATTTTTTGAAGCAAATATGAAAACACAAATGACTTGACGATTTCGTCATATGTTTAACAAAACCACAGGTGTGTTTGCCATATATGTGGTTTCGTTGGCTATTTTAGGCTAAGTAATTACAAATTTGACTATTTTTGTAAATTCTTCAAATAAAAATAATTTTCAGATTAATAGCTCAAAAAACAGTACCTTTTTTTGTAAATAAATGGGCAAAATACACTCGATCAAAAGGTTTAAATATAAAAATACGTAAGTAACAATATCTGTTGCGGCAAAACTATCCAATTGTGAGAATTTTACTTATATACTTGTAGTTATTTTCTTTTATTTATCTATCTTTATGAAATTCAGTACGTACACACTCAACAATCATTGTAACTGAACGAAGTTTAAAACACCAAAAAATATTCAAAATTATCTTTTATAACATGTACTAAGGGGTGGTTGAATAGGGAAAAAATAGACTACTTATTACTTATTACTTAATCACATCGCAATAACGCAATAAGCAAATTTAAATGTTTAGATATGAGCCTTTAAAAATAAGCTTATTAGGGTAGAAATAAACCAAATAAGCTGATTTTAATAAGCAAATGAGAGAATTACTTATTGTTTATTAGTCATTTTACTAATATAAATTGTTTTGTTTGCCAAACACTTAAAAATGCTTATTGCTTATTCCAACCACAATACGATAATCCAAACACATTTTAAAAAAAATGTTATATTCCTACCGCAATAAGTAAAATAAACTAAAAACTATTTATCCAAACACCCCCTAATTCTAACTATTAGTATCACACAGTCATTTCTAGGCGTTTTAAATTTCAAGGATTTGATGTACTCATAGATATGATTCACTTGTTGCTATTAATTATTTACATTAACCCCTTAGAAAAACCTACAAGAACACATTTGAGAAATAAAAACATCAAATGGGTTCTTGTATGAATGCCAAATATCATCATCACAAACACAAACGATCAAAAGTGGAGAAAACAACATCAAATTTCACCATTACAGTCCGATAATTTTTCCCCTTTCTTCCGAATCAAATATACACAAATTGAGACGATGTTTAATGCCTTACCAAGCTTCTTAACAAACACATTAACCATAAAAAAAAAAATAAAAAAAAATAAAAAAAAAAAGATGAAATCTTACTAACACTTTATTATGCTTCTTCTTCTTCCAACCACATTGAAAAAAAAACCATAGTTTTTGCAATCATCCCATGGCATACTTTTGTGTCCAGCTACGAGCAGTGGCCTCATATTTGGACTTATCAGTCTTGTACATGTGAGCAATCTCTGGCACCAAAGGGTCATCAGGGTTCGGGTCAGTTAACAGAGAACAGATCGAAAGCAACACCTGTAAATCACACAACATATAATCTTAATATAAGTAATTCAACTTTTAATTCATATAAATAAATAAATACTTAATTGGTTACAAAGATTAAACCTTGGAGATTGTTAAAGCTGGGCTCCACTGCTCCTTCAGGATATCTAAGCAAATGCTGCCATTGCTGTTGATGTTTGGGTGGAACACCTTAGTCCTAAATGCAACCTGCCAAATTCATTAAACCATATTGGTAAATGGTGATGAAACTATTGTTATGACATACATATCTTAATTCTTAAAAGAAACAGAACATGAACACTACCTTGGGAGGCTTGAAAGGATAATCAGGAGGGAAATGAATTGAAACAAGAAAGACTCCTCCAGAATATGGGCTATCGTTGGGTCCCATGATTGTTGCTTGCCAATGGAACATATCTTCAGCTACTGGACCTACAAAGTTATAAGAATATATGCACCTTGTGAGTCATAAGATCAAGAAATAAAATATCTGGATGTAGATAAAAACATCATGTACAAATAGCAATGATGAGTGTTTCTTACTCTATTACAAAATACAAATTCATCAAGCGGGTTGCCAAAAAGGTCATATATATAGGAAGGTGACGCTTATATAAGCATCACCAGCATCTATATGTAACAGACTAAAACAGGAGAGGCATACTTGTTAATAAGATAACAATGCATTGAGCCAAGATGCGTCAAGAATGCCTAAGTTAACATTAAGCCCATGTTGATTTAGCCAAATGAAAAGAGACGCATAAGTGGAAAGAGGAAGAAGCTAGTGTTTTATCAGAAAGGACATGGGCCCTGATGCGTGAAAGAATAGATGAACTCCACATTTTTGTTGCTCACATGACTGATAAGCTGGGATGCATAATACTCGATGGTTGAAAGAAAGAACATAAATGTTTCTTATCTTGTTTCCCTGATCAAAATCCTCAATGAGCTGCATAAAGTTCATGTATGCAGCTATGCTTAACAACCAGCCATGGAGGGGTTTCCCTAAACTACACTCTTTATATAAAAAAGAAGCAATTAACAAGTGTTTTGCCTCTTTCACATTTATAATTGCACCAATTTACATACATCCAACAAATTTCAGCGTGTTGTAGCAAATCAAACAAAGCAATTTTACACTCAGCACCAAAGAAAAAACTACATGTAAAAAAGTTGCGAGTAATTTTACCTGCGCTGCATGACGTAGGAGGATCCTTCTGCAAATCCTTCAGTTCCTTCAAAATACGTTTCGACGCCATAACCACAACAAGCTAGAAGTCCTAGCTAATCTCTCACGCCGATGTAAAAGCAGATCGTGAGAGCACGATATCAAACAGAGAAACTGTCTAAACAAATCCTGATCCAAAGAAAGAAAGAAAGAAATCAGTCAACGGCATAATTCAAACAGCTACAAGGACAAGAAATAATCAGCCATCAAAGATCTACACTAGTTTGTTCTTCGTACAAGCTAATAAACACAAATTCATGTAAAGCAATATGAATTACCTGATGGAGGAGATGTGATTGCGAAGCAAAAGTGTTGAATTTGGATAGAAACGATAGCAGATTTAGAGCCAATCGTATGGAAGAGGGGAAATTGAAATGCTAGGGTTTTGATTTATTTATCGTATTTATGTGTGGGAAATTGGGTAAAGGGTGGGCCCACAGTTGGCGTGGAACAAACGCCTGGTATCGTCACCTTTTTCTCTCTCTGTTTAATACGTTATACTAATCTTTTAAAAGAAAAAACACGGAAATTACCGGTGATATTTAACAAAATAATCAGATTTTTGGAAAAATGACTTATTAAGCTGATTAATTTTGTAATGTCTTCGCATCTCGATTATTATTTTTTTTTAACATCTAAATAACAACTTTGTTGGAAGTGTTCACATATGATCATTATAACTTGCTATAGCAGGTTAAATTCTAGATGTAAACGTTTTCCACAAACTCGTTACGTGTACAAAAAAAAAAATTACTAAAATATGAACAAAACAAAAGTAAAAGTAAATTATACAAATGATGCATATGGTTTGGAGGAATTTGTGTTTTTTATCCCTAGTTTATTTTTTTAACTTGGATGGTCTTTGCTGCTTATTTTTGTTGCGCATTTTGTTATTGTCTTATCTAAAAAGACTATTATGTCCTTATTAATTTATTTATTAATTAATTTTCTTATTTATGTATTTTTTTTTACATATTTAAAAAAAATTAATAGTCCCCACATATTTGTATCTTCTCGTATGATTCATATTGTTTATTTTTTTAACTCTGATGATCTCTACTGTTTAATTTTGTTACGAGCTTGATCCCTATCTTACCTAAAAAGACTATTGTTCCCTTATTAATTTATTTTTTAATTAATTTTCTTATTTATGTATTTATTCTTTATATATTTAAGAAAAATTAGTAGAGCCCACATATTTGTATCTTCTCACCATCTCATCTCTTATGCTCTTCAACTTCTATTTATTTTCCATCTTTAGTGATATCGACGTCTTCATCATCATTTTTTCGGTATTTCAACTTCGTTAAATCAACACCACAACCCACTAAAGATGAAGAGACAGTATGTTATGGTGTTTGTTTGCCAAAGTTGAAGTACCAAAAAAAGAAGGATGATGAAGACATCGATGTTACTAAAGATAAAAAAAAGAAATAGAACTTAAGGAAGATGATAGATGGGATGATGACCGGTAAGAGCCAAATTAAATTTCTCAAATGTGGTTTCAGGTTTCCGGTGAGGAGATATAGATATATGAGATCTATTAATTTTTTCAAATATATTAAAAATAAATACATAAATAAGAAAATTAATTAAAAAATAAATTAATAAGGGTACAAGAGTCTTTTTAGGTAAAACATGGATCAAACGCGCAACAAAAATAAACAGTAAGGACCATCCTAATTAAATTTATCAAATAGGGTTTGAGGTTTATGGTAAAGAGATACAAATATATGGGGTCTATTAATTTTTTTAAATATATAAAAAATAAATACATAAATAAGAAAAATAATTAATAAATAAATTAATAAGGGGACAATAGTCTTTTTAGGTAAGACAGAGATCAAACGCGTAACAAAAATAAACAATGAGACCATCTGAGTTAAAAAAAATAAGTTAGGGATCAAAAACATAAATTTACCCAAACCATAAGGACCATTTGTGTAGTTTATTTTACTTTTCGTTTTATTCGTAATTATTTTTTTTAGACATCTAGATAACGAACTTGTTGAAAACGTTCACATCTAGGATTTAACCTACTATAGCAAGTTTATAATGATCATATATAAACACTTCTGACAAGTTTGTTACCTAGATGTGTACAAAAAAAATTATCTATATATGAACATACCAAAAAGTTAATTACATTAATAAATCGTCTTCCTAATGTAGATATTTATCAAAGTAACCAAATGTCTAATATTTATATCTATATTTTTTCCATAAGATTTTATAATGAAAACAATACCAAAGGTGCGTCTATATGTATGGTTTGGAAAAGTTTTTTTTAGAGTAAATTTGGTCCCTATAGTTTCGGGTAATTTGTGTGTTGGGTCTCTAACTTTTTTTTTTTTTTTTTAACTCGGAAGGTGTTTGTTTTTGTTACGTGTTTGGTATTTGTCTTACCTAAAAAGACTTTTATGTCCTTATTTAAATAATTAAAATAATCTTTTTTAGGTAAAATAAGGTGAAGTGAGAGCGGGGTCGGGATGTATTTATTTAAATAAATTAAAAAATCAAGAGAAAAATAGTCTTTTTAGGTAATACAGGGACCAAGCGCGTAACAAAAACAAATAGTATGGACCTTCCGAGTTAAAAAAATAAGTTAGGGATCAAACATGTAAATTACCACAAACGATAGGGACCATTCGTGTAACTTACTCCTGAATATGTTGCGTTGTATATTTTTCGGTCAACAAACTGCACCAAACTCTTAAAAAAACACGAAAAAACAACATCTTTTATATATATACACCAGTCGTTTACCCGCGTCAAGCGATGAGTGCACATAGTTTAATTCGGCAATTATTTTTCATTCGAAAACCTGTTATATTCCAAGGAACACAAGTTACTATTTTACAAATCTTTTCCTTTCGTGTTTATTGTTCATTCATAAGTGAAAAAGTTAAGTTCTCTCCCGAAGTATAAATTAAGAATCGAACTTTCGGAATCATATCTTATTTTAGAAAACAATGTATCGGAAAATAACATTAATATTATTGTATAAATCTATATTGTAAGTTGTTGGGTTCTGTTAAAAATAAAAATATGTAAAGACAGTTACACATGACATGGTTGTTATTAAACCTAAAGTATCCTTTTTATATATATTCGTATATGAATTTATTTATATATTTGTATATAAAGTATATTTTTTACTTATTCCGGTTAAGTATGCTTCTTTATAGCATTTGTTCTACTGTATATTTAAAAAATCTAGTGGTAAGAGAAGTACGATTGCTAACAAGAAAACGATATGAAACATATAAAAATGATCGGATTTAAAAAAATGTTTTAGTTTTTAACTAAACGGTAATAACCAAAAATCACAAGGACCATTTTATAATTTACTATAGATGAAATTTATTAGTAGAACTATTATTTAGATTGATCCAAGTTTAACCCAAGTTGCATATTTATATTTGGTACCTAAAATTTAAACTGAAATTATTAATTTGTTATAGCATAAAGTGACAATAAAATGATAAACATTGTTGACAAATTTAACCTTGAAGTATAAACAAAACACTTGACACATGATTAGCCCGAGCACATTGAAAATAAAAAAAAAACTATCTCACTAACATATGATATTTCCTGTCCAAGCTCCTAAAAACTATGTTCTTAAAATAAAAGATTATGTATCCATGTCATTGGGCTGCAAACAGAGATTGCATAGTCATTAATAATTATATGATGATATTTGCTTATATGGTTATATGTACGTACAAACTGATTGCAAACGCTAGTAATGGTTTTTTTTCTTTACAGTCATTGTGATGTAGCTAGAAATTACATTATTGATTATGGTAATGGATTAAATTCGTTATTGAGTTCCGGTATGCAAAACCATTATCAACAATTTTGTTTGACCAAATCCAATGCAAGTTACCAAATCATCAATGTCATTAATCATTAAAAAAGTAAGTTGCTATTTCTTGTACTTATAGCCACCGATTTTTAGAGTTAGATGCAACAAATATTGGCTCTAGATCGAATAGAGCGCGAAAGGATATTCTGAAGACTTGAAACTTGGGGATGTAGCATCATCTAGCTTCTGGTGCACATCCAAAAAAAAGACAAATATCAATCCAAAGTCTTGCTATTATAATCAAAACACTTGTCACTTTTATTACATCGATTACCTTTATGTCTACTAATTATAATGTTTTTATTTACATTAATTATTATATCTAATTTGATCAATAAAATGAAACAATTTTAGCAAAGAAATATTTAATGAAACTATTTCGTCATTTATTTGGAATTTCATGATATTACGCAGTGCTTAAAACACCAGTAAGTAAATTCACAATGAGTATCTACATCTACATCTACATCTACATCTACATCTACATCTACATCTACATCCTCTAATAAACAAAACCTATAATTGGCCACATGTCCCCTTTCTACATTGCATACTTGCCACGTGTCATGTATTCATTTAAATCCTATTTTCTAAATTTTCTAAATTTCAAAAATTTTATAAAACACAACAAATATTAAAAAAAATTGTATAAACTGCATAACTTTAGGATAAAACCCGATTTTCAAATTAAAAATCCATGTTGTTTTGGAAACAATATCAATTTACGTTCAATTTCATTCAGTGCATATCTTATCTTATTTTGACTGTTTTGAATATTTAAATGAATCCCAAAAAATCAGGAATTTCAATTTACTCGTATATTAACTCGGTTTGTATTCTGCATTCTTGTCTTCAACATCCATTCTCCTCTTCAGTATTACGATTTCTGCATCTGCATTCTGCACGTTGTTGACATAACAAATCTGGTGAGTTCATCATCATAACTCAAAATATAAAACCATTTTGTGAAAATATATTAATACTAATGCAGCTATGTTTGCTAATTTTTTTTTAAACGAAATGATTATTCGAATTTGTGTTTTGATATTCTTTGATGTTCTTTGAAGTTTGATCTTCATGTTTTTGTTCTAACATAAAATGTTCCGAGGGGTATTATAGTCTTTAATTTACTTTTTTGTTTTTAGTTTTCTTGTATATGCTATTTGATTTTGAAAGTTCCAGCACTAAATACCACTCTTGTGTTGGACATTAAATCGTCCCAAGGGTATTTTAGTCTTTAATTTACTTTTTTGTTTTTACTTTTGTTATATATGCTATTTGATTTTGAAAGTTCCAGCACTAAATATCACTCTTGTCCTTTTATTTTTCTTAAAATTGAAACATTTTTTTTTTTTTTTTTTTGTTTATTTTTTTTTTTGCATATAATACCATCCTACTTTTGGGTGACATTTTGAAGGTTCTGTTTGACAGAAAATGGTCCCAGGGGTATTTTAGTCTTTAAATTACTTATTATAGTTTATATGTGTTATATCAAGTAAACTATCCCCTGAAAATGTCTAAAAGAAAATTCCAACACTAAATACCACTCTTGTGTTGGACATTAAATCGTCCCAGGGGTATTTTAATCTTTAATTTACTTTTTTGTTTTTAGTTTTGTTATATATGCTATTTGATTTTGAAAGTTCCAGCACTAAATATCACTCATGTCCTTTTATTTTTCTTAAAATTGAAACATATTTGTTTTTTTTTTGTTTTTGTTTTTTTTTTTTTGCATATAATAACATCATACTTTTGGGTGACATTTCGAAGGTTCTGTTTGACATAAAATGGTCCTAGGGGTATTTTAGTCTTTAAATTACTTATTTTAGTTTATATGTGTTATATCAAGTAAACTATCCCCTGAAAATATCTAAAAGAAAATTCCAGCACTAAATACCACTCTTGTGTTGGACATTGAATCGTCCCAGGGGTATTTTAGTCTATAATTGACTTATTTGTTTTTAGTTTTGTTATATATGCTATTTGATTTTGAAAGTTTCAGCACTGAATATCACTCTTGTCCTTTTATTTTTCTTAAAATTGAAACATATTTGTTTTTTTTTTTTTGCATATAATAGCATCCTACTTTTGGGTGACATATTGAAGGTTCTGTTTGACAGAAAATGGTCCGAGGGGTATTTTAGTCTTTAAATTACTTATTATAGTTTATATGTGTTATATCAAGTAAACTATCCCCTGAAAATGTCTAAAAGAAAATTCCAGCACTAAATACCACTCTTGTGTTGGACATTGAATCGTCCCAGGGGTATTTTAGTCAGTAATTGACGTATTTGTTTTCTTCTTTTGGCTCTCAGTGTTTATATAACTGATTTTTTGTTGAATTTTGTTGTTCATATGTATATATCAAATAAACTTTTTTGTTTTCTCATTTCATTGACTTTTCAAATTATTTTTACAGATATGGCTACTTCAAAGATTACATTCATAAAAGACATTGACCAAGTCAATTCGGATTTCACTATCAAAGTGAAAGTATTGAAGTTATGGACGCTCAATTCTAAATTTAATGATAACGAAAAGTACTCCATCGAAATGATTTTATTGGATGAACAGGTATATTCTTATTGTTTTCCAAAAAATATATTGCATTTATGATTCATTTTTTATAAATATCTTACATGATTACAATTTGATAATGTTGTCTTCTTTAATGTTTAGGGATCTCTAATTCAAGCTAATGTTTTCCAAAACTTATTTTATAAGTTTGAAAAAAGTCTTCGTGAGGGATCCGTTTATGAATTTACCACCCTATCTGTTGCAAAACACAATCCACATCCCAAATCTACCATCTTTTCTGATCTTCCAAATAAAATAACCTTCATAAGGGAAACAGAACTTAAGGAAAGTCTTAATTTTCCGAAAAATGTTTTTGGATTATCTTTTGTTGATTTTCAGAAAATTAATTCCAAGGTTATCCCAACCCAAAGATCTGTTGGTACGTTTTCATTTATTTAATAAATTCTAATTATTTAATAGTTTACCTAACATTATTTAGTAATTTTATATTGATCCACAATGAATTTCATAGATGTTATTGACGTGGTTGTCTCCCGTACTACTATTATCCACTCTCAGAAAAAAGACAAGCAGAGAATCCATCTTGAGCTCAAAAACTTGGAGTTAGAAAATTTTCATTTTGAATATTTGTTATTTATTAAAAAATTTTATTACCTAATCTATAATTTTGTGTTTTTTTCAGTGGTGTACTACTTAAGGTCACTTTGTGGGGTCATTTTGCCAACAAAGTTTCTGATTATCTTGACACTCATAACACTGATGATTGTGTTGTTATAATTGTGCAGTTCGCAAAAATAAATGATTACAGAGGTTTGTCACATAATAATTGTCAATTTATTTCTTATTATAAATTATAAATATCCTTATAACATTTATTATGTTGTCTATAGGTAATATCGGTGTTGCAAGTTACTATGATGTCACAATTGTCTTCATCAACACTGATATTGATGAAATCAAACAGTTTAGAGAAAAGTTGGTTATTTCGTTTATGTTTATTTTTTTTAACTTATTGATTTTTTGTATTTATGTTTAATTTGTTGCTTTCTTTATAATAAACATTCGTTTTTTATTATATGACATTATATCATACTAAAATATACTTATAATTAAATATTAATCAGGTTGGCTAAGGATAATGAATCTTCACAATCATCCGGTACCATCAGCTTGATTCGGACAAAACATGTTTCACTCAATGATGATTTCCTAAAAAATAATGAGGTTAAGACAATTTACAAAAGTAAAGAACCTGTCCAGGTAAATCAATTTTTTTGTTTATTTTTTCTTTTGCATATAATAGCATCCTACTTTTTTGTTTTGTTTTTTTTTTAGTTTTGTTTTTTTTGGAGGGCAAAATGGGCAGATGGGTGACATTTTCATGGTTGTGTTTGACAAAAAATCGTCCTAGGGATATTCAACTGTTTAATTTTGCTGTTCATCTTTATATATCAAATAAAGTTATTATAGATTATATATGCTATTTGTTGTGTTGGACAGAAAATCATCCCAGGGGTATTTTAGTCTTTAAATGACTTTTTTGTTTTCTGTTTTGGCTCAGTTTTTATATAAGTGATTTTTTTTTTTTGTTTTGAAATTTGTTGTTCATCTTTATATATCAAATAAAGTTATTATAGATTATATATGCTATTTGTTGTGTTGGACATAAAATCGTCCCAAGGGTATTATAGTCTTTAATTTATTTTTTTGTTTTCTGTTTTGGCACTCAGTTTTTATATAAATATTTTTTTGGATGATTTTGTGTTCATCTTTATATATCAAGTAAACTTATTATAATAGCATCCTACTTTGTATACAAACATATATTTATATATTAATGTTTATGTTTCTTAACATCTTTGTTTTTTTTTTTTTGAAGCAGGTTGAAGAGTTCATAATTGTCGGTACTATAATAGGAATCCGCCAAGACAAACCTTGGTGTTACCAAAGTTGTCCCGATTGTCACGTAAAGGCAGTTGAAATTCCGGATTGCAATGAAGATGTGAAACTTTAAAAGTGTACAAATGTTGAATGCAACAAGTCTACTAAAGTTCCTATCCCAAGGTTTTTTTTTTTAAATTAATTTTAAATAAAAAATTATGTTTTTCTCTTCTTAATTAAACAATTTGAAATTGTTATAACTTTCTTTTTTAGATACATGATTCCAGTTTGTGTTCAAGACGATTCTGCTTCTACAATCTTAACTATGTTTGATCGGGAAGCACATGGGCTCTTGGGAATTTCAGCCAGAGATTTAGCAGAAAAACATACTAGGGTACATTAGCAATACATTTTCAAATTTATTTTTTTTACCGTTCGACTCCAAATGTAATAGCTATTTTTACCATTTTTTCAGCTTGGATTCAGTTTGGGCATATATCCTCCTGAACTCAATTTTTTGAAAAACAAGCATTTAGCTTTTAAAGTCAGTGTCACAAAATACAATGTGAGATTTCAAAATAATGTCTACACAATCTCAAGGGTAACGGAGGAAAAGCAAATAATCGAGAGTTTGGAGAGAAAGCTACTTCAGTTGCAGGTTATCATTTACTATTATTTGGATTTATTATGCAAAGTTAAAATACCAATTACTATTATTTTAAAGTATTTGCACGTATATGACATATAAAACATATATTGTCACATCTATAGCCTGCAACTTTAGAGTCTTTAAACGATGGACCATCCGACTCCAATTCCCAGGAAAAAAATACTTACCAAGGTATAATTTAACACTAATATAATGCATTATAAGTATTATACTTCTTCATTTTTTACATAATATGTTTTCATTTTTTTTAAGGATTGGGTTTTACATTCGGATGAAAATGTTACACCGTCTACCGGAAATATTTTGACACCAACAAGTTTTGAAAATGTAAAAAGTACTCCGATGAATTTAACACGCAAGTTTGAAGAAGTGTATGATGTGGAACAGTATTCGAATTCGTCATCAACAAAAGCACCACGTCTTTCAACTGGAACTGGAGAGGGTATCAAGCTTTTGATACCAAAAGTTGAAAAATAACAAGACAATCATTTTTTGAAACATTTTTTGCTTTAGCTTTATTTATAACTTCCCATGAAGTTTTTAATAATCCTTCAAACTTGGTTAATAACTTATTATGACGTTGTACTTTGAAAAGTACAATTGACTACTCTTTTGCATTGATGCATTTTAAGACTTTTATGTTTGGTTTTGTTTTTTAATTTTATTGAATGTTCTTTTTTTCATTTCTTAAGTATTTTGACATTGTATTTTGAAAATTAAAATTGACTACTATTTTAATTTTCTTTTCATATGACTATATTTGTGTCCCTAAATGTTTGTAACAAAACACATCAAAATTCATAAAACATGAAACTTAAAGAAATCCAATGAAATTGAATGCCATTTGCAACAAAACACATCGTGGAATGGATTCTCGAATTCTAATTCCAATTCCGCCGGAATTCACCCACAAACCAAACGCATCTTAATAGTAGGATTAATGCAAAATATAGCTATTACTATTATAATTGTATAGCAAAACCGAAAAATTGAAAGAAAGAATGTAACCTCTTTGATGTAATGAAAAAGTTCTTGGTCTGAGGAACTCAATAGCATTTCTCGTGCATCTTTAACTGTTAGAGACTCATACGCCTTCTCACTGCACCCAACAATCTCATCCCTGCAAATGAATTTACAAAATCATGTTATAATTACTGTTCATAAACTCAATAAAAATAAATGAAATGCACCCAACAATTGTTACCTGACTGTTCTAGCCAAAACATCCATGACATAAACATATGTTTCGTGAGGTTTTTTTAGTGTCTAGCAGTCAATACTCGATGGTTAACCCTTTCCATGAATGATTGCTCAAGCTCCACTGCATTTTTGATACAAGTGTTTTCAAGAGCATTGCCTAAAACAACTATAATTCAGTGTGAAACTCTGTAATTCTGTTTTGAACAAGTATTCTCAAAAGATTTAGACCCAAGATTGGTTACTCTTGGAGAGATTGTGTAAGGCGACCACTGTTTTTCCAACAATAAAATAAAAATGAATTATGACCAATGATTTAGGAAGAGAAAGATTCATAAGAAAATATCAAACTATAAATAACCAAAATTTGTATAATAAGGCTTCAGCCGAAAGAAATGCATCTTGATCTTCCATCTTTACACTAAGCACAAGAGCATGCTCATAGATATCCCCTGAAATTGACGTATTAATAAAATTATATTCTTATACTATGAATAAAATGTACCTCGATCTCAACAGATCGAAGGAAGGTGAAAAGAAATGCAAGTTGTTTAACACTTGCTTGCTATGGTTAACTATTGGATTGCATTAGAAGTTTCTTTAAACAATGGAGGAAGGCTTTTGAATTCTATCAGCAATATGGAATGGAATAGAACAAATTTTCATTCCATTCCGTCAAACAAACAACGGAATTGACAATTCCATTCCCAGACAAACTCATTCATCAATGTCTATTTTATCTATGTAGGTTTTGCCCTGAAACTTCAAACAAAAAATTTACAATTAAATTAAAAAAAAAAAAAAAAAAAGATTATTCGAAGTTCATATATATAATCAAATTACTTGGTGGGTTACAGAATTTAAAATGATTTCCACAAGAGTAGCGATTGTTTCTCATATCATGGAAAGTAAATAATTAAAAAAATTCTTTTTAATTTTGAATATATACGATGAAAATTTGTCTCCTAATTTATAGCATTTTCGAATTCAAAAATTGAACAACTATATTTTCTAAAAACTTACAAATTATACGATCGTTTCAAATATTGACATTATTCATTTCCGTTTTAAGGAGAACGTATTTTGCCTATCATCTTCAAAGAAATTGTTTATGCATCTTCAACAGCTAAGTTATTATACCTAAACATATATCTTTTCTTACAATAATTAAGAAATATGAACAATAGATACAGGGATGTGTTGAATCTTACCTTCGTATTTCTATCAGCGGTTCCAATTTCTGAACTTTCGACCTAATTTTCATTCGCCGCAAACAAAATTTCTTCAATCTAATTTGTTTCAGTTCAAAATGTTGAATTATTTGCTTCTGATATTCAATCGATGGAGACGGAGCTTAAGTTTAGATTGAAAATACAAAACAAACGATGTCTGTGTGTTGTGCCAGAGAAATGAAATCGTCTAGGGTTATTGGTATGTGTAATGCAACGATGTTTGGGGAAAGTGTATTAGGATATTGGATACCATACCATGAGTATGTATATGCATTTCACTTTATTTTAAAATTAATTTAAATTTTAAAAAACCATTGTACATGTATTATTTTCTAACAATGTTATTAGTAAATTTAACTTAATTTTACTTATAATTATACATATGAAATATTTTAATGTTTTTTTCTAAATAACATCCTAAACAAATATTAAATATTAATTAGACTCGTATGTTATAAAATTACGTTTTTAAATTAAAGACAAATTATATAAATATGTAAATTATTAATTTTTCCAAAGTAACTAATAACTTTACATGAAATATACACAAAACATTGAAATTTACGCAAATTAACACTGAAATTTCAAATTTCGAAATTCAACTTAAATCACCTAAACAGTTTAATAAACAAAAAATCTTCAATCTATTAAAACAATTATATGTGCATCTTCTGCAAAAAAAAAAAAAAAAAAAAGAATTGGGTTTTACCTTGATTCCTCTTCTTCAAACATCTTTCAAGATTAGTAGTATTGGATTCTTGAACACCTTTTATCCAGATTTCGACCTCCATCCAGGGATCTTTCTTTTATACTATCTATTCATTCTCTTTGAAAACCAAAATCGGCACGTTAGGTTGAAAATAAAAACTCATTATTCATACCTAATTGTTAATTTTTACCACAAAAAGTCGGATCGAGTATGCAATTAGTAACCCTGTTATTCGCTTAGCACAAACCGACTCAATGATTTCACATTCGGCCACCGTTGCTACCCTCTACATCTTCGTTTTGTCGGAGTTTTTTGTTTGTCAATGTATTTTTTGGGTGAGCCACGTAACTTTATAATAATACTAAATGTTGTATCTATTCGGAAAAACTGATTTATTTAATATATGTAATATGTGCATTCACGTTTAGATTTTTTTTAATAACTATGCAGATTAATACTTTTAAAATGAGAACTACATATATATGTTATTAATTAACAAATATGATATTATATGCAAAAATAATTATAATAATAACAATTTGTTTTGCATAATTCAATTTAATTTTTTTTATTATGATTATTTAACTCTCCATATATTCTTATAACATATTTACATGTATATATAATCTTTTTTAACATTTAAAAACTGTTTTTTTATTTTTTTATTTTTTATTTTTTATTTATTTATTTATTTTTTTTGCAGATTTAACGAAAAATATGGACTATACTCATGCTAAAGAAAATAGAAGACTTAGAAAAATATATTTGGATAAAAAAAAAAATCCAAAACTTATTTTTCTACTTCAGTCCCTAATAATTCATCAACCGTACATGTTTTAAACAGGAAACATAATGATGATACAATCAACTATACATCGTTCTCAAATCAGCAAAGAAGCTTACAGTCTCCTTCTTTAATTCTAAATGTTAGAACACCATTATCTAACATTTCCAATGGTATGAGTCATTTTTTACAACCTACTATCAAACTTTTACCATTTTCGAGTTTATTATATGAACAAATTACATATCAATCTCTTATCGTTTCGTTACTTTTGTTTTATAGAATGGATGGACATGTATTATAATTATGCTAGAGAGAGAAGAAAGATTAGAAAGTTATATTTGGATAATAGAAAATCCAAAGGAATCTCTACCGCATCAATTATTCAAAATCCCTATAATTCTAATGTTTTCAACATGCACATACACGGTAATCGTTTTCCATTTCTTATATATATATATATATATATATATATATATATATATATATATATATATATATATATATATATATATATATACATATATTTTGTTTTCATACCTTGAATTCATATAGATAATTATATATTTTTTAACAAATGTTTATATTGTATAACAGAAATGTGCAATCCTTGTGGAAAGTTTCTACCTTCAAACAGCTCAAAAAATGTTGGTAACGAAAATACAAGTAACTATAAATCGTTTTCATATCAACAAAGAAGCTTACAGTCTCCTTTCTTCAATTCGAAATGTTAGAACACCATTATCTAACATTTCCAATAGTATGAGTAATTTTCTACCACTTATTATTACCGTAATTCATTAAGTGTATAAAAATTCTACCAAAAATTATACTGTCTAATTCTTTTAACGTTTTTTACAAGCATATATAGTTCTTATAATAACATCCAAACACCAATATCAAATAACAGACATCACTCTTTCTTTTCCAATGGCATGCAATCCCTCGACTCCTCGACTATAATTCAACCTTCTTCTTCTGATAATTTAACAAGACGAACCCAAATATTAAAAAGGAAGCCTACCAACATATCCACAATTCCTTTGTTTCATTTTACAATACACGGAGAAGTTAATGATCAACATACCCATGCAAACATAGCTAAAGGTGTATCAAAAGGTAACCATCACAATAAAAAAGTTATTTGAATTTATTATTATCTTAAATTTATGCAATGGTTACAGCTACATAGATTGTTATATTTGACATTGATTTTTTTTAAACAGATTACATTGATCATGGTGATCAGAATGTTGTATGTCAAATATGTAATGCAAAGTTATGGACAACTGAATCTATTAGAGGAAAAGATAAACAGAATACAAGTTTTTCACTATGTTGTGGTTATGGCAAGGTTCAGTTGCCAGATTCTAAAAAAGCGCCACCAAGTTACCTAAATCTTTTTCGTTCAACAAATTCTAAATCCAAGTACTTTATTAAGAACATTCGTCGTTACAATTCAATGTTCTCATTTACCTCAATGGGTGGGAAAGTTGATGCATCCATTAATAGTGGAAAAGCTCCATTCATATTCAGACTTGGCGGTGAAAATTATCATATAATTGGAAGTTTGTTACCCTCAAATGGAGCTAAACCAAAATTCTCTCAGTTATACATATATGACACCGATAATGAGGAGTCAAATAGGCAAACAATTTTTGGGTACATATTATATTTATACATTTTCATTATTTTTCATTACAACTATTAACATTTAAATTACATTTTATTTGTAGTCGACAACAAGATGCATCTACATCAACTTGTGATTCAGTTGATCTTCAGATTATACACGATTTGAAAGTTATGTTGGATTCAAATAATGTGTTGGTTCAGACTTATAGGATGGTGAGAGATTGTTTCCATGATAATCCTCACATTGACCTTAAGTTACGCCTTATTGGAAAAAGGATACAAGATGGAAGGACATATAATTTACTGTCTGCATCTGAAGTTGTTGCTCTAATTGTTGGAGACATTGATGATTCTTTTCAAAATAGAGATATCATTGTACAAAATTCATCGGGCTCTCTTCAACGTATTAGTGAATTACATCCTTCTTATCTGCCTCTTCAGTATCCACTACTCTTTCCATATGGTGATGATGGGTATAGAGTAGACATCCTTCATCGAGGTCTAACAAGTTCAACCAACAGCAAGCGCCCTAACTGTACAATGAGAGAATTTTTTGCTTACAGAATTCAAGATAGGATTAATAGCTTCTCATTAATTCTTAATTCAAGAAGGCTTTTCCAACAATTTTTGGTTGATGCTTATACAATGATCGAAAGCGAGAGACTTTTTTTCGTACGGAAAAAATAAAAAAATCTTAGATGTGCATCCTACGAACATCTTCGCAATGTACAACATCAAGGGAAGACAACTTTTTCCAACACTGGACAACGTGTTATCTTACCTTCTTCTTTTACTGGTGGTGCACGTTACATGCAACAAAACTATTTGGATGCTATGTCCCTTTGTAAATGGTTTGGATATCCAGATTTTTTTATAACTATAACATGCAATTCAAAATGGCCTGAAATCAAAAGGTTTCTTAAAGACACAAATCTCAAACCTGAAGACAGGTCAGATATTCTATGTAGGATATTTAAAATAAAGTTTGATGCAATGATTAAAGACCTGCGAGAGAAAAAATTATTTGGAAAAGTTAAAGGAGGTATGTCTGATTTTAACATTTCAGTTTTACCATCTTCATATTTATAGTATAAATACTATCATACTTAACAAAATTATTACATTTCATTTACTATTTATCTTTTTATTATCTATTTACATTACTGACATCTTTTATTTTTTTATTTTACTTTCCTTAAAAAAATTATAGTTGTTTATACAATCGAGTTTCAAAAGCGCGGACTGCCTCATAGTCATATATGTCTCTTTTTGCACTTCGATGACAAACTTCGTACTGTTCAACAAATTGATAACTATATTTCGGCCGAGATTCCAAACATTAATGAAGATCCTGATTTGTATTCACTTGTGAGTGAGTTCATGATGCATGGTTGTGCTGAAAATATGAAATGCCCATGTATGGTTGATAATAAGTGTTCAAAAAACTTTCCGAAAAAATTCTCCAATGAAACTTCAGCCGATGAAGACGGTTTTCCGATATATAGGAGACGAAATGATGGATGTTTTGTTGAAAAGTCTGGTGTCAAATTGGATAATAGACATGTTGTTGCTTATAACAAAGACCTTTTGAAAAGATATCAAGGACACATTAATGTTGAGTGGTGCAATCAAGCTGGTTCTATAAAATATTTATTCAAATATATCAATAAAGGTCCTGACAGAGCTACACTTGCTGTCGTACAATCGAACAATGAAAGTGATATTGATAATTCAGTAGACGAAATCAAAGAGTATTATGATTGTAGATATATATATATATATATATATATATATATATATATATATATATATATATATCTGCATGTGAAGCATCATGGAGAATTTTTGGTTATGATATTCATTATAGGTATCCTCCTGTGGTTAGGCTTCCTTTTCATCTTCCTGGTCAACAACAAGTTGTTTTTGATCCAGATGATGATATCGAGAATATCCTTGACAAACCGTCTGTTGCATCTTCAATGTTCACATCTTGGCTTGAGTGTAACAAGATCTATAAACAAGCCCGAGATCTTACTTATGTTGAATTCCCTACAAAGTTTGTGTGGAAAGCTAATTCACGGAAATGGGAACCAAGGGAAGTAGGATTTTCAATTGGGAGAATTCATGCGGTTTCACCTAAACTTGGTGAAGCATATTTCTTAAGAATTCTTTTAAACAAGGTCAGAGGTCCAACATCTTTTGAAGATATCCGAACAGTAAATCGAGAAATATGTCCTACTTTTAGAGATGCATGTTACGCTTTAGGGCTTCTAGACGATGATAAAGAGTATATTGAAGCTATTAAAGAAGCAAGCCATTCAGGTACTGGTTATTACCTACGGTCATTATTTTCAATGATGTTGATCTCTGAAAGTTTAGGAAGACCAATATTTGTTTGGGAAAATACATGGGAATACCTTTCTGATGGAATTCTTTACAATCAACAACGCCGGTTAAAGTCTCCTGGTATAATACTTAGCTTTTATTACTTTAACACTTTTTATATAAACCATATATTTGTATTTTTTTTTTTCTAAATTTATATTTACCATTCTACAGATTTATCCCTTACTGATCATCAATTGAAGAACTTGACTTTGTTTGAGATTGAATCATTTCTACTTCGTAACAATTCCACCCTCAAGAACTTCCAAGGCATGCCTTACCCAGATTTTGATTGTGTATCTTCTTCTAATAATCGTTTGATTGCTGAAGAGTTATCTTATGACATCACAAGTCTTCAAAACGAATTTTAGACACTGATTGTTTCATTAACAAATGAACAACGAGGTGTTTTTGATGATGTAATGGCAGCAATTGAAGATAATAAAGGAGGTGTGTTTTTTGTTTACGGTTATGGTGGAACAGGCAAAACCTTTCTTTGGAAGACTTTATCAACAGCAATCAGATCTAAAGGTCAAATTGTTTTGACTGTTGCTTCAAGTGGTATTGCTTCTTTGTTACTAACCGGAGGTAGAACAGCACACTCTCGCTTTGGTATTCCATTAAAGCTTACTGAAAATTCAATTTGTTCTATCAATCGAGACAGTGATGCCTCCAAAATACTTAGCTTTTATTACTTTAACACTTTTTATATAAACCATATATTTGTATTTTTTTTTTTCTAAATTTATATTTACCATTCTACAGATTTATCCCTTACTGATCATCAATTGAAGAACTTGACTTTGTTTGAGATTGAATCATTTCTACTTCGTAACAATTCCACCCTCAAGAACTTCCAAGGCATGCCTTACCCAGATTTTGATTGTGTATCTTCTTCTAATAATCGTTTGATTGCTGAAGAGTTATCTTATGACATCACAAGTCTTCAAAACGAATTTTAGACACTGATTGTTTCATTAACAAATGAACAACGAGGTGTTTTTGATGATGTAATGGCAGCAATTGAAGATAATAAAGGAGGTGTGTTTTTTGTTTACGGTTATGGTGGAACAGGCAAAACCTTTCTTTGGAAGACTTTATCAACAGCAATCAGATCTAAAGGTCAAATTGTTTTGACTGTTGCTTCAAGTGGTATTGCTTCTTTGTTACTAACCGGAGGTAGAACAGCACACTCTCGCTTTGGTATTCCATTAAAGCTTACTGAAAATTCAATTTGTTCTATCAATCGAGACAGTGATGCCTCCAAATTACTAAAACAAACATCGCTAATTATTTGGGATGAAGCACCGATGGTTCATAAGCATGCATTTGAAACATTGGATCGCACTTTAAGGGATGTTTTAAGTTTTGGGAACGTTAGGAACTCACAAATCCCGTTTGGAGGTAAAGTAATCGTATTCGGAGGTGATTTTAGACAGATTCTACCGGTTGTTGCTAATGGTAGCAGACAAGAAATTGTCAACGCGTCGTTAAGTTCTTCATATATATGGACAAATTGCAAAGTTTTAAAATTAACGAAGAACATGAGGTTGACTGTTGGAAAAGATCCGTCTGAAATACAACAAACAAGGTTATTTGCAAATTGGCTCTTGGATATAGGAGAGGGAAATGCTGATGGTTCTAATGATGGTGATGCAGTTATCCGTATTCCTGAAGATCTTCTTATTACTCAATCTTCTAATCCTATCGGTTCATTAATTGAGTTTGTATATCCATCACTTCTTGACAACTTGAACGATCCCAAATATTTTGAAGAAAGATCAATACTTGCACCGAAAAATGAAGTTGTACAAGAAATAAATGATCGTTTGCTTTCATCGTCTCCTGGAGAAGAAAAAGAATACCTCAGTTCAGATAGCATCTGCCAAACAGAGTTTCTTCACGATCAGTTTGATGAGAGTTTATATTCACCTGATGTTCTAAATGGACTTAAAATCTCCGGTTTGCCAAACCATAAGTTGATTTTAAAGGTCGGTGTTCCGGTTATGTTACTAAGAAATATCGACCAGAAAAATGGGTTATGTAATGGTACTAGACTTCAGATCGTATCATTGGGTAATCGCATCATAGAAACAGTGGTCTTAACTGGAAGTAACATTGGATATCGAGTTTTTATTTCAAGGTTATCTTTAACACCTTCAGACAACAAAATTCCATATAAGTTCAAAAGGAGACAATTTCCCCTAGCGGTTTGTTTTGCTATGACCATAAATAAAAGTCAGGGCCAATCGTTAAAAAGGGTTGGGTTGTTTTTGCGAGAACCAGTTTTCTCACACGGTCAGTTATACGTTGCTTTATCTAGAGTAAAGAGTAGAGAAGGACTGAAGTTATTGATTTTAAATAAGGATGGTAATTTGACTAATAAAACTTCCGATGTTGTATTCAAGGAAGTATTTCAAAATCTATGTTGAACATTTATGTTTATTTTTTTAAATAAAATAAAATTGTACTTACTTACCATCTACAATCAAATGCTTTTGTATATTTATTAATTTTTTTGTACTATATAAAATTTCGAACTTATATCCCGTGGTGTCCACGGATTTTAACCTAGTGACTTATATTTAGCTTATCACAAACAAACTGGAATCATCTTTGAACAAGTAAACTCAAGTCATGTTTCACAAACACCCAAAGATGGTTTGATGTTAAAACTTTCTGGTAGTAATTTATAAACTTTAACCCCCAGTCCAACAACATGACATTTAGGTAATCGGAAGCCATCAACCGCCAATAAATTAGTGAAACAGACTCCTTTTTGTCTAAAAATGTAGCTTTTACTAATAAGGATAAGAAAAAATTCATGTTAAGCAAAAACATATCAGGATTCTTGAAGAAAGTAATACATGAGAGTAAGATTACCTTCTTGGGCTTCTTTTTTAAATCAGTCAAAGTGGGTTCAAGTATTTAAGAAAATTTCCCAAAATATAAGATAAGAAACCCATTACAACATTTGAATTTGTCAAAAAAACACAAGATCTTATATGTACGTGTGATACAGAAAATACCAGAAAGATGGACAGGGGAATGTTGTTTACCATAAAATCTGCACTTACTCATCATGACGAGATTGGGTGCAAATGCAATTTGACAATAGTTTAATTGCTTTATAAACACATATTAACAATAAAGCCAATAAAATCATTTTTTGATACATACATGTAATTTGGTTTAAAAGATGCAGATAATTAGCTACCTTATCCTCTCCTCCTCCTTCCATGGTAAGGTGTGGTCCATTTGGAATTAGATAGTAATTACTATTAACAAAATTTTATAAAGAGGAAAACATCAAATTGTCATCTAATGCAAAAAATCCAGAGAACATACAGATCAGATCAATTCATTTTCATACCTATTTCTCTTATACTTCAGTTAGCCAATATCAATCAAGATTAGGGGCATGTTCAAACCATATAGTAGATGCTGGTCTAAAACATAATATATGAACAAAACTAAAGAGTTTAGCAAATTTTTGTTTAAAACTCCTTGTAACCACTTAATTCCAACGTATTAGGATGGAGTACATTACCTGCGGGTGTTAATTACTTGATAAATCCAATAAAAATGCCATTAACACCCATGGTTATGTCAAAAGGAAGAACTTTTGAGGTCAACAATGATGATCCAGGAATTTCATTTCCTGGAGGCATAAAACATGAAAAAAAAAAAAAAAAAAAAAAAGTAAAAGGCATAAAAATCTAGGGTTTCCTTTCACCCTTTCTCTCCAATCGATTCATTTGTCTCTGCAACATGTTTAAATTGAAAAATATAAGAAAATTAAACATCATATTGAATAAAGAATATATAATTGCAAAAAATACCCTTTTACAACCAATACCCTTTTCCCCCAAATCAACATGATCGAATGGCCTTGTCCCTCCACCCTTTTTTTTCTCCGGTCGATTCCTTTTTCCAGATCCAAATGCATATCTGATCTTTAAACCAATACTCTGTTAGTTTTTTTTAAGATCAACATTTCAAGAAAATGATGATTAATAAATGAAACTTTGAAGCAATAAAAGAACATTAGAGAGAATGAAAAAATGAATATTTAATGTAGGGGCTTCTAGTTGTTTCCCAGTTTCTAATTCATCATCCTCTATGAAAACAAATAAAAAGGAAAATCGTAAAGAACCAGATGTGTGTATTTAGATCGAGGTGTGTGAGTGTGAGTATATTATGGCAAACCAGAGAGTGGTGGTGTAGTGGGTGACTGGCTCTGTTGGTTTCTTAGATAGGGACGAAGAAGGAGAGAAAGAGAAATATGGTGGTGGTGGTGAGTTGTGATTGAGAAGCTTCATCGATTCCTAGCTATCAATGGAAGCAACAAAGTAAACCTGTCAACAAATCGAAGCAACAAATCATTGAAAGGATAATTATAAGAAGAACGGGAGATACTATATAAAGTGTAGTTGGTGTTGACCGATTCATTTGGCTGAAAATGAGAAATACCAGTTGAAAGGCAACCCGACCTTTTCAATTAGATAAGATTTACGTAATGCATAATGTTATTTTATATGTTGCTTTAAGGTTGTACCTTTTTGAGGCTAAATGCTTTTATATATATATATATATGAAAAATCCGTTATTTTCATTTTTTTTGGGATGAATCTTCTAAATGGATATGTGCACATTTTGATGGTGTTTTTATGGAAACATCTTGTCCCGACAAAAAAAAAAAAAGTCTTAATTTCTTCAAATTTTTAAGTTCTCGTTTAATCTTTGACCCTTTTAATGTGTATTTATACTTATATATCTTTATAGCTAGAAGACTAAAACATGATTTAAAAATAATACATAAACAAAAATATTTATTTATGTATATTTTAACAAAGAGATTATTACTTACATATTAATATATTATACTTTCTTATAAACATAGACAAATGCCTCTGAGATGTTTTTTTTTTCTTATTCGAAGCATTCCAAAAACTCTTCTAGAGACTCACTAGTTCAAAATAAAATATGATTGCCAAACGCCTGACTTTGTAATGTGTTTAAAGGCATCCCTTATTGTGTTAAGTTTTTTCCTTTTTTCATGTTGATCGGATTCAAGCAAATCTTTATTATCTATCATCAACATGTTGTGGAGCTTTAGTTTCTCATTGTAAGCTTCTAAAAACAAAGCACCTCACATTTTGTAGTCTTTCTTGATGCTTGTGTTATTTGACATGCTGAAAGAGGGATGCAAGAAACAAACAAAGAGATAAAAAGGAGCGCGCGCGCGAGAGAGAGAGAGAGTATTCTAACATGTACGACAAATAGATTTAAAAGGGGAGAGAACAATCAATTAAAATTGAATATGGTTGTTAATGCAACCCAAAAAGTTATGTATTAAGTAAAGGTTTCACGTAAATAAAAGTTAATTTTAACGCCCTATTTCGAATCGTTTTCCATTTTAAAATAGTAATTAGGGATTGGGTATTAGCGGGCTTGGGACCCTTAAAGAATTGTGATTTGTACTCGGTTGGGGTTGGATAATGTAATTTTGATATTTCGGCATTCGGTTTGTGTTTTGGAGTCAAAGGGTATTTCGGTAATTTGTTAGCTTTGGCTTTTATAGAAATTGTATGTTCGTTTGAGATATCGTAAGGCAGGTCTAGGTTGGTTAAAGGGCTTCTAGCCCAGTGGTATTTGGTGTAGCCCTCCCTCTTTGAGGCTGAGGGTTCAAGTCTCGTCGTGGACATAGGGGGATTTAAGGAGTAGGTTAGATTTGTCGTTTCAAAAAAAAATATAGGTTAGTTAAAGTGTAAAGCTTCTCATCACCTTTTCATCGATACATGGATCGTCAGAATCAGATTGATAATGAGGAAGTTATGACCTTCGAAGTATATTAGGGTTAAGGGGTTAAGCAGTACGCAGGGCGTACTAGTTCTAAAGTCAGTTACAGGGCGTACAATGGTGTACGTAGGGTGTATTGATGCGAGGTAGGATCGCGCCTTCGGGCACGTACGCGGGGCGTACGTGCATCTTAATGAAAAACCCTAATTTTGATGATGTACCATATATAATTTCATTAAGTAATTAGGGCTGGCCTCTCTTCTAGCCTCCATGTAACACCCATAAAAATCAAGCCAATTTCAAGCTTTTTCAACCATTCAAAACTATTAAGTTATTATAAAGTGTTTTCAAAATAGATTAAACATCATAGTATCCCATAAATCCAGATCATAAAAATGTGAGGAAGTGCATGATCACGCCTTCGCCTTCCCGCGCTCATCTGAAGTACCTGAAACAAAATCCAAAACTGTAAGCCCGAAGCTTAGTGAGTTCCCCCAAAATACCCATACACACAACAATATACATGTAATCAAAAACAGCACACTATGGGTCCAATCAACAATCAGGTTGGAATACCCCAGGCCCTCAACCATCGGGTTGGAATGCCAACATACTATTGGTCCAATCATCCTCAGGATGGAATACCCTCGGCCCACAACCATCGGGTTGGAATGCCCACATACTACGAGTCCAATCATCATCGGGATGGAATACTCACGCCCCACAAGCATCAGGTTTTAATGCCTAGGTCTGTTAGCTCTCGTACAAAGCAGATAAGCCTCAACCACTAATCAAAATGTGCACATATATCATATAATCACATAACAGTCTATAGACTGACAAACCGATCTAACATATCATAACAACATAGTAACATCTTATCTATTAGGATACCGATCTAACAGATCATAATAACATAATAACATCCTATCAACCAGGATACTGGTTTAACATATCATATGATACTCGAGCATATAACATATCAGGATAGCAATCCAAAGAGGGTCAGCCTTTGTGCCTTCAACCCTTGAGTATAGTGAGGAAAACTCACCTCACAAATGTCAAACTGTAGTGATAAGATCAAACTCTTGAATCACAACCACGAACTCCACCACCTATATTCACCATCGTTCCACTTCCATAAATTCCCAATTTACAAAACTCCCCCAAAAGTCAAACTGGTCAATCCTTGGTCAAAGTCAAAGTCAATGGTCAAGGTCAACAGTCCATGTTGATCCAACTCGTCGAGTGCAGCTCACTGACTCATCGATTCCTTTCAAAACTCGAGAAATCGTGAAAACCCTAGTTGACTCGCCGAGTTTACAGACAACTCGTCGAGTCCATGCATGTCCAAATGTTGGGAAAACCTTAACTGACTCAGCGAGTCGTCTCACTGACTCGCCGAGTCCATGCAGAAACCCACAACAGTCAATCTTCATCCGAATCGTCGAGTTGAACATGCAACTTGTCAAGTCCCTTTAGTCTATTTCTCATTCAGACGTATTTAAGTTACTCCTAAGCTCCAAATTGTAGATCTAACCTCCTAGGGCATGGTTTCCACGTAAAGTTGCAAACTTTACGTACATGCATGGTCCTAAATGCCCAAACCAAGCTAAGGGAACAATTTAACCCAAATAGAAGGGCCAAAGCTTACTAAATTTGGTAACTTTATGACTATAGGGACTTAGAGGAGTCCAGATCCGAAGTTACAACTTTAGATCAGGACCAATACCCGAAATGATTCACAAATATGTTAAAAAATGGCCCTAAACCTAAGCATGAATAGATGCAACTAAAGATAAGTCAAGGTAACGAGTTGTTACCTTCAAAATGATGCCAAGATGAAGTAAAGTCAGATCCACAAGCTTCTCTTTGCTCCAAGCTCCGTAAACTTCAAGCCTTCTTCACAAAATCCACCTTCCAAGCTTTTAACACACAAGAATGAAGAATAAGAGAGATTAGGTGTCACACCCCCAAACCAGAATGGCGGAAACATTCGGGGGTGGATGACTTCACGTAGTATCACAACAATTGAATATTGTAAAGAAAGTAACACAACCAACATATATATAATGAAAACGTATATTGTTGCGTTATACATGTTATCAAAAGAATATTACAATATGATGATAAATGTTCAATAATAAAAACATCCTTAGTGTTCCTTCTCCCAAAAGCTGGTAGTTACCTGTATTACTGATTCCCTGAGAAATACAAGTGGTTTTGAAAAAGTGTCAACAATTAAGTTGGTGAGTTCATGAGTGTTTTGAGTTGAAAAGTATATCCTTTTTGGTAGCAAATTGGTAAACGAGGTTTTCAGAAAATCCAATATTTTCTATAAATGATTCAAAAAGTTTCCAAAGTTGGAATGTGTTGGTATCTTTTGTACCTGTATGATAAAAACAATTTTGTATGAAAAATAATGTAGAAAACTGCAATGCACATATGAATCTCGTAAATCAATCTTGTTTTATACTTTTTATGTGAGTTTTATAACCATGATATTGACACTGACGGCCTGTAACAATATTCTTCAGGTGTTGCAGTGTTATGACATTTGTCACCCCAGACCTGCCGGTCTAACTATAACTAGTAGTTTAGGTGCGGGGTTGTCAATCCCGTATAGATCTATACACAAGTATCACGCTCTCCCTCCAAGAGATTATGGTATATAATACAGGACTTGAAATGCATACATAAATGTACGTTGAAGTTTGAATATCTCACATTGCTTAGTATAAATAGATTTACAATGAAATGACCTTACTTCTTTTGAAAGTGTTTCGTTTTTCAAGATGTATATGTAAAATCTACGACTGACTCGTTAACTATACCCATTATAGTTTTTCAGATAGTATGTTCCATTTGGTGAAAATAATTTAGTGATATAATAGCTCTTGTATACATAAGTTGTTTGTATCGATATTCGAAGATAGAAATTTCATTTATGTTTATAAAACGATACTTTAACGTGTAATGTACTTGTATTCCCCCCCCCCCCCCTAAAACATGAAAAGAATTGAAAAGTAAGGGTATGAACTCACTCGTTAAGTTTGAAGAGAGAGGATAGGGTTGAGTAGAACTTCGACCGCGGATAGTTGCGTCGTCGGGCTCTTCGGGGATCTCTGCAGCGTAAATCTTTCGTCGGGGGCTCGAGTGCGGAAACCGAGGTGAGGGAATGGTCTCTGGAGCTTAGAGGTATGGGAGAATGACTGAGGAATTGTGAATGGTGTGCAAAAACTCGAAGTTTATGCCATCTATTTATAGTGCTGGGAGCTCCTCGTACGCGGCGCGTACCTCCGAAGTACGCTGGGCGTACGCAGTACGCGGGGCGTACCTCAGTTACGCGGGGCGTAACAATGCGTCATGGCTTACGACTCCTGGCTAGCTAAGCGTAGAGTGGGCGGGCCGATGAGACTCGACTCTGGGTCTAGTACGCGGGGCGTACTCCCAGAGAACGCGGGGCGTACTCCCAGAGAACGCGGGGCGTAATCTGGCCTGTCCTCTTCTAAATTCCGTAACTTTCGCGTTCGAGCTTCGTTTTTCGTGTTCTTTATATCCACACGTAGGTGAGATTATGCTCTACAACTTTCCTTTAGACTCCGTCGGCTAGTTTTGACTTTATTTTTAATGACATAATTTTAAATAGGCCGGGCCTCCTAAAGTTCGTTAAAGATTTATAGGTTCTTTATTCGGCGTCGGTTTCCGTTTGTCTTTTTGTCAATTTGATCCTATTGTGGAGATCTTTAACTCTCATTTAGATTGCGTTAGCTAATTAACACTCGATCTTCAATTCGAGTTTTTAGCCCTCTACTACTGTTACGAAACTTTGAAAATTCGTAACTTCTTCATATGAGGTCCAATTTGGGCGATCTTTTTATGCACGCTCACCTTTCAATGAGATCTACGATTTTTGTTTAGATACTTAAGGCTAAAATGCATATTATTGAGATTTTTCTTTTTACGTCAAATAATGTTTTAACGGCGTGTCGTAAATATATGAGTGGTTATAATTTCTTCAATATAACCCGGTTTTGAGCGTTCTTTATGTTTTCGGAAACCTTGACACGTTATCTAATATTTGATACATCCCAACTTAGATATTTGAATACTTTATTTTCAAGGTTAATTTAGTTGTATTTGACTTTTGAGCGTTACAATGCTTTTGGAAAATATAGGGTTGTCACATTAGGGTTTTTCTGAGCTCAAGGGGGCAGTAAGGGAGGCTAGTGACCCTTTAAATAGGATGCAAAACCCTGGAAATTAGGGTTTCATTTTCCAGCTCCTACTCGTCGAGTTGGGGTCCTCTAACTCGTCGAGTAGACCTCAAAAAGTCACGCGGTCTAAATTGTTTCTACACGACGAGTTGGGGCATCCAACTCGTCGAGTAGGTCTAAGAACATGACTATCAACTTTAAATTTTTATCCCCCACTTGAACTAGACTTCGTCCTCAAAGTCTACTGCAGTAAATAACTCGGGATAATGCTCCCACATCTCAGCCTCCGGCTCCCACATCCACTCAGATCCCCTCTCGTGCTGCCACTATACATTTAGCAAAGGCACATCCTTGTTCTGTATAACCTTTACTATCTCAAGAACGGCCACTGGCTTCTTCACGTAATTCAGGCGCTCATCGACCTGAATATCATCTAATGACACTACTGACTCCTCATCCAGTATGCACTTTTGCAACTATGACACATGGAAAGTGTTGTGGACCTGATTAAGCTCCTTTGGGAGATCCAGTATATACATCACCTTTCCAACCCAAACAATGATCCTAAATGGCCCAATGTACCGGTGTGACAACCCGATATTTCAAATCAACATAATGACCTAAAAAATCAAGAATTGTAATCTCTTTTGATATATTGAAAATAGCGTCAAAAATAAAATATTCAAAATTCTCTATTGGGATAAATAAAGTAATAGAGATCGTAACTAGGTTTCCAAAAATATAAAGAACACTAAAATCCGAGTTATAACGAAGAAGTTATGACCGATCGAAGATACGCGGCAAGACCGGTAAAACACTGTTAAGCATAAAACGAAAAGTTTCAATAAAATACTTTTCAACCTTATGTGTCTAAATGAAAGTTGTAGATATCCCAAAACCGTAAATATACATAAAAAGAACGCCCAAATTTGACTTCATATGAGGAAATTATGATTTTTTGAAGTTTCAAACATAACAGTAGACAGCTAAAAACTCGAAATCGAGATCAAGCGACTTTTTGCCAACATGACCAAAATGAGAATCGAAGATCTCATCAATGGTATTACAATGGTAAAAAGTCTGACGAAGACGGACACCGGATGAAGAAGTTATGGATTTTTAACGAACTTTTCCTGTACTGTCCTGTTAAGAATATAATATTAAAAATAAAATCAAAATTAGCCGACGAAGTCTAAACGAGAGTTGTAGAGCATAATCTTACCTACGCGTGGATATAAATAACATCGAAAATGGAGCTCGTATGCAAAAGATATGAATTTCTGAAGTTTGAGGCACAAGTTTCGATGTTGAGTCAGACTTGTCAGAGTTCACGACGTGAACACTAAAGTTCACGACGTGAACTGTCTGACTGACCATTTCAGAACCACTTGACAGATGACACATGCCATGAGTGAATCGGGACAAACTCACGACGTGAATTGGTAAAACTCATGACATGAACTTTGATTTTTAGCCTATATATAGAAATTGAAGCCTTCCGAGTTTGGCTGTGCATTTCTATCCTCTCTCCCACTTCTACTCTGTGTTAAGCATCCCGAGTGTAACGACCTAATTTTCACAGCCAAAAATTTCATTTTCAAATCAACACTTTGGAAAACATTTGGGGAATAAACATCATCATTTCATAAACATATTTCGTGTCCGAAACCAAAACATAAAAACAACCATAATGTCAGAGTACAAATCCCAGAATATCTCGTAGTGCGGAAAACAAAGAGCGTGTGTGTGATATGCCGATACCGTGCCATCTCCTTCCCCTTCGCTGAAGAGGCACCTGAAACAACAACTAAAAACCATAAGCAAGAAGCTTAGTGAGTTCCCCCACCGTACCACATACCAAACAACCACATAACATACATATACTGTCAGGCATATCTGGGTGCCCGACCTACCCCTTCGGTCCTCTCGACCGGATACTGACTAGCATATCTGGGTACTGGTCTCCCCTTCGGTCCTCTCGATTGGATACTGACTAGCATACCTGGGTGCTGGTCTCCCCTTCGGTCCTCTCGACCGAGCACTGGGGACTATTTCACCCCTACCACTACCACATAACATGTATCACACAATCTATCTAGCATGGCTGGGCATATCTGCCCCTTTGGTCCTATCGACCGGTATTCTTGGGACTATTTCCCCTACTGTCACTAGCACATAACATCATATAATACTAGCACATAAACATGACACAGGTAGTAGCAGCCCTAGATGAATATCACAGAGACAATCATCTAAACATACACTCCTACTAGTGGGCCGACATTGTGGCCTTAGACCCACTGCTACTGGAAGGTAACTCACCTCATAGTAGCTGCTGAACTGTGTGGGAATCCTCTAACTGTTGCCGCTGCTGCTGCTCCGAAAATCCTCCGGCTATAATTCCCACAAAACACTCAGTCAGAAACTGACATCTATTCTTAGGGTAAAATGACCATTTTACCCCTGACCAAGTCAAAGTCAAAGTCGGTTTTTAGTTGACCTGACTCGCCGAGTTGGCTCGCCAACTCACTGAGTCCCTATCCTTCCATTAAACCTTAAACCTGTCTTTGCTCATCAAGTTAGGTGATGACTCGACGAGTTTTCCTTCTAACAGAACATCGGCTGAATCCACATCCGACTCGCCGAGTTGTATGAACAACTCGTCGAGGACCATGAAGATTGCCTTGGACTCGCTGAGTCCGTTCATGCACTCGCCGAGTACTATGAATTCCCAGAACACTTTACTTAGTCCAAAACGTTGGGTCACTCCCCGGGACTCCTAAAAACCCTTCCACACCCAACTGGTCCTTATGACCCTCACTGATATGGGACCAGAATCTCTGGACTCGCCAAGTCCAGGAATGGACTTGCCGAGCCTATCTCATTACTTACCAAGAAATTCGATTTATGATGTACAACACTTAACCAAATGATAGATCCAGGCCCCTAAACTCGATCTAGCATGTAAAGTTACAAACTTCACGTGCATGCATGGAACATAAGAGTTTAAAAGGCTCTTTAATGGTTCTTTTGTTGCATGGGGCCTTCCTTGGTTCAAAAAGCAACCTAGATCTGACTTGTGGCTCATAAAATGACGTGATACAAAAGCCCAAACCCCCAACAATGTTTGCAAACATGATTGGCCACCAAAAATGGCTTAAAAAGCCCTAACTTACCTCAAATAGGGATCTAACAAATGAATGAGTAAGGTTCAGACTTTATACCTTCCAAAGACTGCAAATGATGAGCCAAACTCGAATCCTTCATTCCCCTCTTGATCATTCTATGCTCTTCCTTATTCCTTGAGATCAAAACTTACAAGAATCACTCAAAAAGCCGTAGATCTTCACAAAAACGGCTAGGGTTTGGTATGAGGAGAGTTTGGGAGCATAAAGGGGGAAAGGAGGCTGCATAAGGTCGTTTAAATAGGGTGCAAACCCCTGGATTAGGGTTTTTGTCCAAACAACGGCTACTCGTTGAGTCCGGGACCTGACTCGCCGAGTCCGCAGCTCAAACCCCGCGCCTCATCCCGCTTCTACTCGGCGAGTCAGTCTTTCAACTCACCGAGTCCAAGGCTAAAAATGCAAAAATAAATGAAGATTTAATAACAGAGTACGTACCAAGAACCAGGTGCTACAAATCTCCCCCACTTATTTTAAACTTCGTCCTTGAAGTCTGTCGCACGATCCTGAAATAACTCGGGGTAATGCTCCATCATCTCATCCACCAGCTCCCAAGTCCAGTCCGACCCCTTCCGGTGTTGCCATTGCACCTTCACGAGTTGACCTCTTTTGTTCCTCAGATCCTTCGACTTCCAGTCAAGGATCGCTATAGGCCACTCGACGTAATTCAGGCTGCCATCAACCTAAATGTTCTCCAAGGGTAACACCGCCGTATCGTCCACTAGGCACTTCCGCAGCTGAGAGACATGGAAAGTGATGTGGATATGACTGACCTCGACTGGCAGATCCAGCCGGTACGCCACCTTGCCCACCCGGGCTACAAGACTGAACGATCCGATCTACCTTGGGCCCAACTTGCCTCATTTTCTGAATCGGATGACGCCTTTCCATGGCGACACCTTCAGTAGAACCACATCCCCAACTTGGAATTCCAAGTTTGAACGGTGCTTTTCGGCATAACTTTTATGCCGACCCTGTGCAGTCTAAAGCCTGCTCTGAACTTGCTGAACCTTTTCGGTCATCTTGAGTACTACATCGGTGCTCCCCATGACCCTCTGGCCAACCTCACCCCAATATATCGGGGTCTAACACCTCCTTCTGTACAACATTTCGAAGGGAGGTTGATCAATAATCGTGTGGTAGCTGTTGTTGTACGAGAACTCAGCTAGAGGAAGGTAAGTATCCCAGCTACCACCTAAGTCTAGCACACATGCCCGCAACATATCCTCTAGAGTCTGGATGGTTCGCTCACTCTGACCATCTGTCTGCGGGTGAAAAGCGATGCTAAAATGCAGACGAGTGCCCAAATCGTCATGAAATTTCTTCCAAAACCTGGAAGTAAAACGCACATCCCTATCTGAAATCACGGATACTGGCATCCCGTGCCGCGCCACTATCTCCTTGATATAGATGTCGGCCAACTTTTCGGCCGATATGCTCTCCTGATTTGGAATAAAATGTACACTCTTGGTCAATCGATCCACGATGACCCATATCGAATCCACTCCTCGCGCGGTCCTAAGAAGCTTTGTGATAAAATCCATCCTAATATCTTCCCATTTCCACAACGGTATGTCCAATGGCTGCATCTTGTCGTGCGGTCTCTGATGCTCGGCCTTGACCTTCGTGCAAGTCAAACACCACTCAACATACCAAGCGACATCCCGCTTCATGCAGAGCCACCAATAGTCTAGGCGAAGATCCCTATACATCTTCGTCGCCCCGGGATGAATAGAGAACCGGGATTTATGCGCCTCCTCCATCAGAACCTGGGGCACGCCTCCATGATAAGGGACCCACACCCTACGGTGAAGAGTCAATAACCCTCATCTATCATAGTCGAATGAGGAAACCTGTCCCACAATCCGCTCACTCTTCCGATGTTCCTCCTTCATAGCCTCCTGATGAGCCTCCCGAATCCGCTCCAACAGTGGAGTCACTACGGTCATTCGTAGGCAAATATTTTGGATCGGCGCTGCCTTACGGCTAAGCGCGTTGGCCACCATATTGACCTTCCCTGGGTGATAAAGGATCTCGCAATCATATTTCTTTACCACATCCAACCACCGATGCTGCTTCATGTTTAGATTTGGCTGATTCATGAGGTAACTCAAACTCTTTTGGTCCGTGTAAATGGTACAGCGAACCCCATAGATGTAATGATTCCAAATCTTGGGGGTGAACACAACAACCCCTAACTCCAAGTCATGCATCGGGTAATTCGCTTCGTGAGGCTTCAGCTGCCTCGACGCGTAGGCGATGACATGCCCTCTCTACATCAATATCGCGCCCAAACCTGAGATGGACACATCGCAGTACACAACAAAATCCTCTATGCCCTCTGGCAGGGATAAGATTGGCGCCTCGCACAATCTCTGTCTCAGTGTCTCAAACGCTGCCTGCTGCTCAGGCCCCCAACAAAAGACCACGTCTTTCCTTGTTAGCCTGGTCAATGGTACGACTATCTTGGAGAAATCCTGGATGAATCTCTGATAATAGCCCAATAAACCCAGGAAACTCCGAATCTAATATGGAGACTTCGGAACCTCCCATCTCATCACGACCTCTACCTTGTCCGGGTCTACTAAAATCCCTTCCTGGTTGACAAGGTGCCCAAGAAACTGCACCTCGCGCAACCAGAACTCATACTTGGAGAACTTAGCATATAAGCTCTTTATCATCAGGGTCTCCAACACCTCTCGGAGATGCCCCTCGTGCTCCTCCTGCGTCTTGGAATAAATCAAGATGTCATTAATCAAAACTATCACAGACCGATCCAGCATCAGTCTGCACACGCGGTTCATGAGGTCCATGAATGCGACAGGAGCATTGGTGAGCCCAAACGGCATCACCACGAACTCATAATGGCCATAGCGCATCCGAAATGCGGTCTTTTGCACATCCCCCTCTCTGACCCTCATCTGATGATAACTTGAACGCAAATCGATCTTGGAGAACCAAGATGCTCCCTGCAACTAGTCAAAGATATCATTAATACTCGGGAGTGGGTAACGGTTCTTCACTATTACCTTGTTCAGCTCCCGATAGTCTATACACATCCAATGTGACCCGTCCTTCTTCTTCAAAAACAGAATCGGGGCTCCCCAGGGTGAACTGCTCGACCTGATAAATTCCTTGTCTAGCAGCTCCTACAGCTGCGTAGACAACTCCTGCATCTTGAGAGGAGCCAACCGATAGGGTGCCTTGGCTATTGGAGCTGCACCAGGGACTAGGTCGATCCTGAACTCCACCTGGTGCTCCGGAGGTATCCCAAGCAGCTCCTCGGGGAATACATCCGCGAACTCTCGTACTACGAGCACCTCATCCACCGTCGCTCTACCCACCTCCCGGGTATCCATAACATACGAGACAGAACCTGCGCAACCTTGCTGGAGGTAGCGCCTTGCCCTCGCCTCCAAACATAAGGTTGGCCCTCCCTGTGGTCTCTCGCCCTGAATCACCAACTCTCCCCATTTGGGGCTCTGACTCGCACTAGCTGCTGCGTGCAGTCTATCACTACCCCATTGGGGCTTAACCAATCCATACCGATAATTACCTTGTTCCCATGCAAAGGTATGGGAACCATATCTACCAGATAACGCTCCTCAAACAATCTCAATACACAATCCCGGAAAACCTCTAATGCTCGCACGGATTGATCGTCGGCAATCTCCACCTCTAAAGGGCAATCCAACCTGCCCAAAGACTCAGGAAACTTCTTGCTAAGCACAAGAGAAATAAATGATCGGGTAGCCCCTGAATTGAACAACACCTGAACTGGCATACCGTTCACATGGAACAATCCTAAGCAGAGCACATACATATATCATATCAACATTACAACAGCATAACATAAAAGCATAAATAAAGAATCATACCAGTCACCACATCGGGTGCGGTTCGTGCCTCCTCGGTAGTCAACTGGAATGCCCGGCTCCTTACCACTGGAGCCTCTGCCTTGCCCTGCCGACCATCAGTGATCCGCAGGGTCGCTGGAGTTGGCGCCTTCACTGGCGCTGAAGTTGTTGTCAACTGGGGGCAATTGGCCTTCTTGTGGCCCTCTGGTTGCAGTGGAAGCACAACAACTCAGACATTGAGAAGACAGGTGCAAGGGGGTACAATCCCTGCTAAAATGCCCTAACGTGCCACAATTATAGCAGCCTGATGATCCCAACTTGCACGCTCCCTCGTGCGTCTTGTCGCATTTCCTGCAGCGGCCTAACCCCTGTTGGCCTTTTGGCCCAACATCTGATCCCTTGGGCTTCTTCCCCAAAGCCCCTGTAACCTGTCCCTCCTCTGCCTTCCTCTTCTGGATATGCTCCAGATCAATCTCCCTTTCCCTAGCCCTGGAAATCATGGAATCCAGGGTAGGGCAAGCTGAAAAACTAACATGCTCCCGGATGTCAGCCCGTAGCATGTCATGGTAGCGGGTCCGCCTTATATCCTCATCACCTGCATACTGGGGCACTAATAACACCCTCTCCCGAAACTTGGCAGTGATCTCTGGCATGGTCTCCGTCATCTGCCTCATATCTAAAAACTCCATGGCCAGCTACTGAAGCTTGACACTCGGTGCAAACTCTGCCCTGAACCTGGTCACAAAGTCCGACCAGGTAATAGCCTCAACAACCAAGGCTCCCAAAGAGTCAACAACAGACTCCCACCAGTCTCTAGCTCTGTCTCTGAAACACTCTGTTGTGTATCTCACCTTCGACCCCTCGGGGCAGAAGCTAGTCAACTATGCAGACTCGATGTCTCCAATCCACCGCCTGGTAGCTATGGGGTCCTTCGCCCCATGAAAGTCTGGCGCACCACTGCCCCTGAAGTCCTTAAAGGACAGCGTGCGAGATCCCGGCTGGCCTGATGCCATGTCACTCCTGAATTCCCTGAGGCGATCCTCCATCAACTTAACTATCCCTTCCTTGATCGACCCGAAGATAATGGGAGTCGACTCAAGGATGCCACTGGTGATCTCTGACGCGATGAACTCGCGTAGCCTCTCATCCCCTAGCTTGAAACCTAATTCCGAACCTGATCCCTCTCCTAAACTGCCAACTGCTGGCCTAGATCATAGTACCACCATTCTGCAATATATAAACAACGGTTGTTAGCGATACTGATACCTCTTGAGGAACCACATCCACTACAAGTTCCCTGGTCTTACCTCGGCCTTCCTTGGTTCGGGTACGGATCCTCTGCTTTCAGTAGTACGGGCCCATACTACCTTCCACATCTATCTGTACCTTCTTCAAGGACTGCCTTGACTCCACCATATCCCTTTTTACCATTGCTGATCACTGCTATCTTTATCCTCGGCTTACCCTTAGTAAAATCTTTGACTCCACTTAAACCAATCCTCAGCTGCTGAAGGCCTCTTGTAATGCCAATTAGCCATCACCTCAATACCATCACATGTGATGAGGCTCGGAGAATCCTTCGAGTAAAAGACTCGTCCCTACCACGGTTGGACTCAAACGAGAGCTGCGCAGCCGGGCCAAATCCAACACTCTGAGATTATCCAATCCTGATCCCATGTGATGTGACGTACTCACCTAATGGCTAACTCCCATCACTTGGAGTCCCACAAAGCACAAAGAAAGCAACATTTGGATATAGGAACTACTCAAGGAAATCTATTCTCATAACGAGAAACTACACTAGCATTCAATGTTGAACTCATACTATCAGGCATAACCTAAACATGCTATCCTACTGATGTCTACTCAATTTCTAGCATGCAATTCACATAAGGTTGGAACACAAAAGCAGGCGCATAAGGCATCCTACTAGATCCTTAGTCCTATTCTAGCATGTTATTCTACTGAAATTGATAAACATAGTATAACATTGTATTGGTACTTTGGGGAATACTTACTTGAGCTCGGCCGGTCACGCACATCACACACTTCGTTCTTTCTTAAAACTCTTTACTTATTCTTTTAGAAAACTTTTTCTTTTTTGAAATCCTTTAATCCCTCGGTTTGAGTTCAGACACTCCCGAAGGTGTGTCCGAATCCCTCAAACCAGGGCTATGATACCTACTTGTAACGACCCAATTTTCACAGCCAAAAATTTCATTTTCAAATCAACACTTTGGAAAACATTTGGGGAATAAACATCAACATTTCATAAACATATTTCGTGTCCGAAACCAAAACATAAAAACAACCATAATGTTAGAGTACAAATCCCAGAATATCTCGTAGTGCGGAAAACAAAGAGCGTGTGTGTGATATGCCGATACCGCACCAGCTCCTTCCCCTTCGCTGAAGAGGCACCTGAAACAACAACTAAAAACCATAAGCAAGAAGCTTAGTGAGTTCCCCCACCATACCACATACCAAACAACCACATAACATACATATATTGTCAGACATATCTGGGTGCCCGACCTACCCCTTCGGTCCTCTCGACCGGATACTAACTAGCATATCTGGGTACTGGTCTCCCCTTCGGTCCTCTCGATTGGATACTGACTAGCATACCTGGGTGCTGGTCTCCCCTTCGGTCCTCTCGACCGAGCACTGGGGACTATTTCACCCCTACCACTACCCCATAACATGTATCACACAATCTATCTAGCATGGATGGGCATATCTGCCCCTTTAATCCTATCGACCGGTATTCTTGGGACTATTTCCCCTACTGTCACTAGCACATAGCATCATATCATACTAGCACATAAACATAACACAGGTAGTAGCAGCCCTAGATGAATATCACAGAGACAATCATCTAAACATACACTCCTACTAGTGGGCCGACATTGTGGCCTTAGACCCACTGCTACTGGAAGGTAACTCACCTCGTAGTAGCTGCTGAACTGTACGGGAATCCTCTGACTGTTGTCGTTGTTGCTACTCCGGAAATCCTCCGGCTATAATTCCCACAAAACACTCAGTCAGAAACTGACATCTATTCTTAGGGTAAAATGACCATTTTACCCCTGACCAAGTCAAAGTCAAAGTCGGCTTCTAGTTGACCTGACTCGCCGCCGAGTCCCTATCCTTCCATTAGACCTCAAACCTGTCTTTGCTCGTCAAGTTAGGTGATGACTCGACGAGTTTTCCTTCTAACAGAACATCGACTGAATCCACATCCGACTCGCCGAGTTGTATGAACAACTAGTCGAGTACCATGAAGATTGCCTTGGACTCGCCGAGTCCGTTCATGCACTCGACGAGTACTATGAATTCCCAGAACACTTTGCTTAGTCCAAAACATTGGGTCACTCCCCGGGACTCCTAAAAACCCTTCCACACTCAACTGGTCCTTATGACCCTCACTGATATGGGACCAAAATCCCTGGACTCGCCGAGTCCAGGAATGGACTCGCTGAGCCTATCTCATTCCTTACCAAGAACTTTGATTTCTGATGTACAACACTTAACCAAATGATAGATCCAGTCCCCTAAACTCGATCTAGCACATAAAGTTACAAACTTTACGTGCATGCATGGGACATAAGAGCTTAAAAGGCTCTAAAATGGTTCTTTTGTTGCATAGGGCCTTCCTTGGTGCAAAAAGCAACCTAGATCTGACTTGTGGCTCATAAAATGACATGATACAGAAGCCCAAACCCCAACCATGTTTCCTTCTTCCTTGAGATCAAAACTCACAAGAATCACACAAAAAGCCTTAGATCTTCACAAAAACGGCTAGGGTTTGCTATGAGGAGCGGTTAGGAGCATAAAGGGGGAAAGGAGGTTACATAAGGTCGTTTTAATAGGGTGCAAACCCCTGGATTAGGGTTTTTGTCCAAACAGCGGCTACTCGCCGAGTCCGCAGCTCAAACCACGCGCCTCATCTCGCTTCTACTCGGCGAGTCAGTCCTTCGACTCGCCGAGTACAAGGCTAAAAATGCAAAAATATATGAAGATTTAATAACACAGTGCGTATCAAAAACAAGGTGCTACAAATCTCCCCCACTTATTTTAGACTTCATCCTCGAAGTCTTCCGCACGATACTGAAACAGCTCGGGGTAGTGCTCCATCATCTCATCCACTGGCTCCCAAATCCACTCCGACCCCTTCCGGTGCTGCCATTACACATTCACGGGTTCTACTCTTTTGTTCCACAGATCCTTCGACTTCCGGTCAAGGATCGCTACAGGCCGCTCCATGTAATTCAGGCTGCCATCAACCTGAATGTCCTCTAATGGTACCATCACCGTATCGTCCACTAGGCACTTCCGTAGCTGAGAGACGTGGAAAGTGTTGTGGATCTGACTGAGCTCGGCTGGCAGATCCAGCCAGTACGCCACCTTGCCCACCCGGGCTACAACCTTGAACTATCCGATGTACCTTGGGCCCAACTTGCCTTGTTTTCTAAATCGGATGACGCATTTCCATGGCGACACCTTCGGTAGAACCATATCCCCGACTTGGAATTCCAAGTCTGAACGACACTTATCGGCATAACTTTTTTGCCGACTCTATGCATTCTGAAGCCTGCTCCGAACTTACTGAATCTCTTCGGTCGTCTTGAGCACTACATCGGTGCTCCCCATGACCCTCTGGCCAACCTCACCCCAACATATCGGCGTCCGACACCTCCTTCCGTACAACATTTCGAAGGGAGGTTGATCAATACTTGTGTGGTAGCTGTTGTTGTACGAGAACTCAGCTAGAGAAAGGTAGGTATCCCAGCTACCACCTAAGTCTAGCATGCATGACCGCAACATATCCTCTAGAGTCTGGATGGTTCGCTCACTCTGACCATCTGTCTGCGGGTAAAAAGCAGTGCTAAAATGCAGACGAGTGCCCAACTCATCATGAAATTTCTTCCAAAACCTGGAAGTAAAATGCACATCCCTATTTGAAATCACGGATACTGGCACCCCGTGCCGCGCCACTATCTCCCTGATATAGATGTCGGCCAAATTTTCGGCTGATATGCTCTCCTGAATTGGAATAAAATGGGTGCTCTTGGTCAATTGATCCACGATGACCCATATCGATTCCACTCCTCGCACGGTCCTGGGAAGCTTTGTGATAAAATCCATCGTAATATCTTCCTATTTCCACAACGGGATGTCCAACGGCTGCATCTTGCCATGCGGTCTCTAATGCTCGGCCTTGACCTTCCTGCAGGTCAAAAACCGCTCAACGTACCAAGCCATATCCCGCTTCATGCAGGGCTACCAATAGTCTAGAAGAAGATCCATATACATCTTCGTCTCCCCGGGATGAATAGAGAACATGGATTTGTGCGCCTCCTCCATAAGAACCTGGCGCACGCCTCCATGATAAGGGACCCACCACACCCTACGGTGAAGAGTCAATAACCCCCGGCTATTATAGTCGAAGGAGGAAACCTGTCCCACAATCCGCTCACTCTTCCGATGTTCCTCCTTCATAGCCTCCTACTGAGCCTCCCGAATCCGCTCCAAGAGCGGAGTCTCTACGGTCATTCGTAGGCAGATATCTCAGATCGGTGCTGCCTTACGGCTAAGCGCGTTGGCCACTACATTGGCCTTCCCTGGGGGATAAAGGATCTCGCAATCATAATCCTTTACCACATCCAACCACCGACACTGCCTAGCACACGATGTAAGTCCCAAATTCCCAAGATTTCCAAGAAATTGACTTCTTTTCAGTCAAAGTACTGCCCGGGTTGAGTCTCGTCTTCTTCAACTCACCTTCTTCAATCTATCAAGTGAGTTCATACCCCTACAACTACGTTTTCAAATGCTTTGTAAATACTTTCATACACTTTTAGGGGGGGATACAAGTAAACATACAGTTATTCTCGTGTGAAAAACATCAACCTTTTTGCTATACTTTTTGTTATATAATCAATCATATGTGATTTATAACTATCGTACAAAAATGTTCTCATGCAACATATCACGATAACACTTTGTCCATTTTGAAATGAAACATGTTGTTATATAAATATCAAACACTTTGTTTATATTTTGAGTATAAATGTCCAATAATGCTATTACAAACGTTATACTTACAGACAAAGTCGACACTACACTAGGGTTTACCATAAAAACGAAACACACTTTTGGAAAAATTATAATAGTTATAGTTTACAAGGAAATCATTAGATTTTACATACTATAAGTAATATATCAAGGAAATTGATATTTTCATATTTAGTCTTATATTAAGTATAGATTTTTATCATTTATTAGCTAATTTATTGTATATCATGGACAAAAGATACTTAAAAGTGTTTGAATTGTGTTTTCAGTCCAAAAGCAAATCTTGGGAGCCAAAGGAAGCAGGAGAAGCGGTTGGGAGCTCGGGAGTTGAACAAAGGAGAAAAAATGTTAAAAACATAAGGTACTCGACGAGTAGGGTCGACTACTCGGCGAGTCGCGTCAAAGGATCGAGAAGATAAGGACTCTAAGACTTACCGTGCACGGGAATCAAGCGACGGACTCGGCGAGTCGGTTCGAATCTATATAAACAACTTTCCAGATCGACATAAAAAACTCTGGAACCCTTGGGGAGAAGCAAGCTGCAAATCAAAGTCAGGAGAGAGCTGGAGAACAAAGATACAACCCTAACACCAATTCCGAAGAATATTTGAGGCAAACCTACATCATTCTTACTTTAATCGATTGTTCTTCATTATGTTTAGACTTTTAGATTTCGTTTTTATGTTGTTAATCACCTCAATCTTGAGCTAAAACCTTTAAACTTCTGTTTGGGGAGACAAAGTTGATACTATGGATTTATTATTTATGGTAGGATTGATTTAATATTGGTGATTTTGTTAATTCTAGGTTGTTAAAGAACCTCATATGTGATTGAAAACTAATTTTCTTTTATTAGGAAGTTAATTAAGTTGTATGAACATCTCTTAATTGCTACCTCATATAATTTATGTGACCACTTTGTTATATGACTAGGATTAGCGACTGTGAAACTATAATTAATAGAAAAATAGGTAAATTCATGTGTGAGCTTGTGTGATGACCATCAACAAGAGGTTAACTAAAGGACCAAATTAGTTAGCTATTATAAGTCTAAATTAACCCGAATAGATAACCTAGTGAATTGAATTAAATTAGACAACTGATAACTGTTTGAGTTAGTTTGTTCTCTAAGGATTAGTGCAGCGAACGCGAAGCTAATCACTTGAATCGGTAGCCAATAGAAGAATAAATCCATTGCACTATTACCATAATATCAACCATAGGATCAATTGAGTTGAACTAAACAGAAGTCCCCTTCGTCATTGAATTTAGTTGAATCTTTGCTTTTCTAGTTTTTAGTTTAAGTAATAGTTAGTAAGTTTCTAGTCTTGTAAAAGTAGAGAAAAATTCCTTTTTATTATTTAAACTTAGATAAAAATAGTTCTTAGTTTTAATTTACCGTTCCCTATGTTCGATACCGTACTTATTTAGCTTTACCACAATTGATAGGTCCACTGCCTTTGTGTGTTTATTTTATAATTAAAAGTAGGTTTAAAACTAGTTCGTTTCACACACATCAAGTTTTTGACGTCGTTGCTAGGGAACGATTCTAAATTAACACTAATTTCTATTTTTATCGATCCTTTGTGTGAGATTTATCTTACAAAAAATTAATTCTTAGGTAATTTAGTAGTTAGTGTAGGTTTTAATAAATATCCATTTTAATAAGTTAATTAGAAATTTTTTATTTTTTTGCCTTGAACTCGTTGAGTGCACTCGTGACAACTCGGCGAGTCCATCGTTGTTCACAGTTTTAGTTTCTATTTTATTTTTGTTCTTTTTACGCGTTTTTCGTGTTTTATTTGCAGTTGTTTCATGACCCAAGGAGCTGATATACCTTTGGTTCCTCCACTGGAAGACCCGGAGTCCGCCCTAAGGAAGAACAAAGGAAAATCCGTTGGAGAGTCCGTTTCTTCAAAGAACTCGCCATTAAAGAATTTGAAGTCCGTTTTTAGCAAAAAGAAGAGCAGCAAATCAGGAACTTCCAGCACCTCTTTAGCAAGCGAAGACCCGATCAAGGAAGACACCGAGTGCGACACCGAGGAGGAAGAAGAACCTGCATACGAGCATGATTCCGATTCCAGCGACGAGTTAGCTCTTACCATGGCTAACATCGATGAAATCCCCATGGGGGAATGGAAGAAGAGGATGCGTGACGACACCGGCCCCGGATTTGTGCAACCCACAATTCCCGCTACTGCTACTTTCGAACTAAAGGGCCACATACTCACACAACCAAAGGAGATTCCTTTCTATGGAAAAGACCACGAAGATGCTTACAATGCTACAAGCACTTGGATGAAGTCAATGATGTAGCAGATTACTTCAATGTTCCAAATGTGCCTCGCGAGACCTAGCTACTTCTCATGCTCCCAGTTACATTCAAAGGTGTTGCAAAAGACTGGCTCACGTCGCTCCCTCCCGGGTCAGTCACCACATGGGCTAAGATGAAAGAAGAATTTACAGATCACTTTTGCCCACCTTCTAAAATAGCCAAGTTGAAGAAGGCTATTGTTAACTTTGAACAACAAGCTGGAGACTCACTATATGAAGCTTGGGAAAGGTACAAAAGCTTGCTAAGGAATTGCCCACACCATGACCTTAATAGCCAACAAGAAGTCTCTGTCTTCTATGATGGAGTCAATGTCACCACAAGGCTGTTACTTGATTCGCAAGGCCCGCTCACAAGGAAGCCACCCCCAGAAATCAAAGAATTAATTGAAGAATTCTCTAAGCATTCTAGAGAATACCACAACCCACGAAATGAAGTAAGTAGGGGGTAGTGAACATGGTCAACGATAGCATGACAACAATGATGGCTATACTAGACAGTTTAGACAGAAGAATGACGAAGATGGATCAAACAATCCATGATATCCGGGTGGGATGTGAAAATTGTAGGGGACCGCACCTACCTAAAGATTGTGATTTGGATGAGAACGGAAACAAAAAGGTGCAAGTTTTCTATTCAAGTGGGGACAGATATGACGAGAATTGGCGGAAACCAAAGAAGGAATGGCTCCCGTACGAAGAATACAAAAAGGCAAAGGAAGAGAAATACAAGCAAAAAGAGATGGGTTTCTATCAAAAGGAAGAACCGGTTATGGAAAAAAGAACCAATTTAGAAGAAATGCTCAAAAGATTTATAACCGCATCCAAGAAAAGGCACAATGATCATGATGCTGTAATACATGAGACCAGGAATATACTTAGGAATCAGCAAGCATCTATTCTTAACATTGAGAAACAACTAGGTCAACTTGCACATCAAGTGAACGAGAGAAGACCGGGTGAACTTCCAAGTAAAACCGAGAATAATCCAAGAATGGATAATGTGAATGCTATAACCTCTAGCTATGGAAAAAATTTCACTCCTATGACCCCTGCACAGAAGGTCTCAACTAAGGTGCTTGCAGAAAAGACAGAAGGGTCGAGTTCAGTTAAACCCGGCCAGACTCGCCGAGTCCCTCTAATGGACTCGACGAGTCCATGCACTGATCACAAATCCGTTGTTTCCTTAAAGCCTTACAACCCTCCTTTTCCATTCCCAATCCAGCCATACCTGATGAAAAGGTCAAGGCATACAGATCTTTCATGGAACATGTTAAAGCCCTTCAAGTCAACATTCCATTTTTTGAAACAATGCTTCAAACACCCAAATATTTAAACTTGCTTAAGGGACTTTTTGCTGCTAGGAAAGATATGGCGGAAGTGGCGGAATTAGTATTGAATGAACTACCAGAAAAGAAGGGCGATTTGGGAAGCATCTCAATTCCCTGCCAATTTGGAAATATACTTACCACTCAAGCATTGACCGATTCGGGTGCAAGTATAAACTTAATGCCTTTTTCGTTCTTCAAGAAGCTGAAGTTACCGGAGCCAAGGTTTGTTAATATGAAGATCCATTTAGCAGATAAGACAATCATTCGTCCAAGAGGTGTTTGTGAAGATCTTCTCGTAAAAGTGGACAAATTTGTATTCCCCGTGGACTTTGTAGTGCTTGATATGGAAGAAGACCCCAAAATTCCAATTATTTTGGGGAGACAATTTTTGAATACCGCGTGCACATTAATAGATGTATGCGAGTCCTCACTAACATTGAGGGTAGGAGATGAGTCAGCTGTTTTTAAGGCTATACCAGAAAATAAGCAAAAAGAAGCAAGAAAAGAAGACGTTTCCTTCATTGAATTGGATGATGAAATACTTCAAAAAGAACTTGCACTCTTACGAAAAGAAGATCCAAGTAAGTTTTTGCTATCGTCTGAAGAAAACTTTGAAGCTGATAAAGACTTAGAAGAGATGGAGAGGTTGCTTGGGGGAGCTGATCCAGAAGAAACAAAGGATTTTATGGAATATGCTCCGACTCGCCGAGTCTCTTTGACATACTCGATGAGTCCCGTCGTAAAGTACAGAAAAGAAGACAACCTTGACGTGCTTGTTACCAGCTCCTTGCATGCTCTTGACATGAATATCTGTCCTAATACTTGGGAAGGTCCAGCAGCGGATGGTGGAGCTTTTGAAAAACATTATGACTTCCAAAATTTTCAAATAGCTTACCTTAATTCAATTATACAAGAAGATGAGGGAACTCAACTTGACGATAAGGAAAGCCTGGGAGAAAAGGAGAATACAAAGGCGTGGAATGGTAATACTAATAACTCTTCCACAAATAGAGTGATCAAGTTAACCAAACCTCGGGATCGAGTGTTTTCTACATATAAAGTCATTAAGTTTGAAGAAAAGGAAGTTCAAAGGATGGGTCCGAAGAGTGGGGTGAAGAAGAAGATGGGGAAAAGGAACATGCATGCAATTGAAGAACATGCCACAAGGAAAAAGAGAGAAGAATTGAGACGGGCATACAAGAGGAAGATACATGCCTATAAGATGAAGTATAAACCGCAAAAGATTAGGCGTGCATTCCCGATGCAGGAAAATGAAGAAACTTAGATGGATAGGAGTCCAGCTAACGACTCCTTAAAAAGAAGCGATGGGCGGGAGGCAACCCGTTATGAGAGTTTTCTTTCTTTAATCTTTCTTGTTTTATTTTTATTTTTAGGATTTTCTTTTTCTATTTTCATCTTCGAAATCATCAATCATGACTGCTTGAGAGTACACATGGTATGAGTGTGGGGTGGTTTAAATATTGTTTTCATAAATACATGGATAAAACTATAATGTTTGAAATGTTTGCGAGTGACTTGCCGAGTATGACCTTGACTCGACGAGTCTATTCAGCATTCAGATGAGTTGCAATTCGCGACTGTACTTGCTGAGTCTGACCATGACTTGACGAGTCGATGTTATTTACAGAAAAAAATAGTTATATTTTTACATCTAGTAAAACTAGGGTTTTTAACCCTAATGAAATCATATCCCATTCATACTCGTCGTGTGCCCACCCTTTGCTTTCTCTCTCAAGCACTCATCAAGTTTTTCAATTTTTCTTCAAAATTCTCAAATTTCATCACCAAAGGTAATTACTTTCTTCCATAATTCTTTTAAAGTCATGATTTTTAGATGTTCTAAGGTAGCAATTTTCTAGAATACCCGTTTTTGAAGTTTAGTGGATTTTTAGGGTTTTGATTTTGGAGTAATCATGTTGTACTGGATGGATGTTATTGCTCTAATACACCTTATGGATGGCATCCATGGACAAACCCTTGAACGAATTTTGAGTTTTTATGGTCAAATTTTACAGAACTCGTTGACTGACTCATGCAGTTCATCAGACTCGCCGAGTCGTTCATGGACTCGACGAGTCCAGTCGGGAACCCAGAAATTTTTTGTTTTTAATGTGTTTTTGTGTCTTTTGGTTTTTTTGGTAATTGTTTTGCAGGAACAATGTTTACATGTGGACGAAGCTCTCGAGGAAGTCAAAGAGATATTCCTTGGTTACATTTTCCACAAATCAACTCAAACTCAACAAGGAATAATTGGAAGAAGAAACTTGAGGAGATCAAGAAAAAAGAGATATGTGTTCCTATTACAATTGATTGGGAATGGTTGGGGATCATTCGTTATGAAGAAGAGTTGGCCCCCTTATATCGTCAAGACGTTTGTACACAATAGAGTGTCCATCACATGTGATGGATGGAGTCGTGTCTTCCGTATTCGAGAACCGATCTATCGTGAGCTGTGCTTGGAGTTCTTTTCAACAATACATTTTTAGGGTGTGGATGATAATTACAACCCTAGAAGTGTTACTTTTTGCCTTGGGGGCGAGCTTCATCATTGTTCTATGGTCGAACTAGCTTGGAGATTGGGGATATATGACCAACATGTGGTCAACACGGATGCGTTCGTACATTTCTGGAGCATTGCCATAAAGCATTTCCGGATGGGATCACAAATTCAAGTTGGTGGAGTACCATTGCGAATAAATTTTACATTCCAAAGTTGGCTCAGGAAAGGAGCATACGATCCCCTACACACCGCCTTATTCACCGGCTTATTTCGAACACCATTAACCAAAGGAAAGATGATGACAAGGTTTCTAACCTTGATTTCTTCTTTCTTTGGAGCATCATTACACCCGATATTTTTTGCAACATCCCATGGTGCATCGCTTCATACTTGGCGGAGGGAGCGGTCAAGGACCGCAAAACTTCAAAAATTAATGGTGGCTTGTTTGTGACACGTTTAGCCCACTCTTTCGGGTTCATAACTAGCGGTGCTTCGAGCTTGCTGACAGAGATTCCAAAATCTCCCTTTAATCCTATTCTTTTTTCGCAGGGCACACATTATTGAAGATTACAGAGGAGGTCATTATGCTATCTCACATGACGATCCGGTGATCGGGACCGAGGCACCGGGACGGAGAGTTCGATCGAGACGTGAGCGGGAGGTGGAGGAGGAACCGCCGATGATTCCAGTGGACAATGACGAAGTACCAATGGATTGGTACAATGTCGAGATGAGGAGGCTCTAAGATCAAATGGCGAGGGGTATTAATTTTAGCAACGAATCCCACGTGCGACTTTTTGACCATTTCCATATTCCACACATTGATGGGGGTAACTTTCCCTAGATTAATTCTTGGGATGAGGTCATTAACGCAATGCAGAGTGGAGCTGGTGGGAGCGGGGCTGTGCATGGTCATGATGAGGAAGAGGATGATTAGTTTTTTTTATGTCTTATGGAACAATTTTTATTTGTTTTTTTTTTATTTTGTTTGGTGTGTTTTAAGTTTTTAATTAGGTCTTAAAACTCTTTTGTGTTTAATGTTCTATTTGCCTTTGTTTATTTCATAATTTGGTTTAAGAAATGCTTGCATAAGAAGTCTAGATTATGTGAGAAAAACCTGGAATCGAGTCAAGAAAGATCGACGTATTGCATTTGAGTGTCGAGTCCGGTCCGAGAGGGTTTATGAGTGAACGTTTACTGAAGCTATGAGAGGTTTTGAATCCCACTAGAAGCTAGATTCAGGATAAAGTAAATTTTGTTTGCCCAGTGCCGACTCGCCGAGTGCATATAACCTACTCGACGAGTCGCAGTTCAATTTCACGATTTCAGTAATTTCGTGTAATTACTCGACGAGTCGTTCTTTTACTCGACAAATCCTATATTTATCCACCACAAGGGCTACTGACTTAATGCTGATGGCTACACTAATTGACCATTTATTCTATGTAATCAATTCTTGAAGATTTTATAATATTTATCATGCACATTTGAAGCTACCCACATGTGATTTGATGTTCGAGACATGGATGCGCTGTTTCCATGGCTAAAGTCGATTGAAGTAGGAGCTTAATTGAAGAAAACCACCTTCGTAACTGCTATCCCAGGGGAGTTTGTTACAATTCTCTATATCTTTCATTTTTTTCATGCATAATATGCAATGGGGACATTGCATAAATTAAGTGTGGGGTAGGGGTTGGTTACATCTTAGTAAATTTAGAATCCTAATATCCTAATTTAGGTCTATTTTAAAAAAAATTGCACTCTTGCATACCAAAAATGTTACTTAGGACTTAATTTAGAAAATTTTGGTAAAAAGTAATTAGGATTCCATGTTAGAATTATGTTGATGATTGCATGAAAACACAAATGTTTAGTTGAGCCTATATACATTCTAGTGCATTCGTGGCTTCCTTATTCCAATGAAATCATGGGACAAAAACACGACATCACTTAGTTTGAAGGATGCAATATGTTTAGCATCGTGTACCAGAAATGTATCCAGGAAAATTATTATCTTTAGCCAATAAAGGTTGAAGTTGAGCGCCCCTGCTTAAGCATGTAGGGTTTTGAGTGAAAAAAAAGTGAGTTACATGTTAAAAAAATAGATAGAATTACAAGAAAAAGTTTGAAGAATTTTTGGAGCATCAAAGTTAAAGTATGAAGTTCAAAGATCAAAAATTCTGAAGAAATTCAAAAGTTGAAGATACCCAGAAATTAAAGATCAAATATCAAACAAAATGAAGAATTCCAAAGGGATCCAATGTGTGGTATCATAAATTGTAATTGTCTAGATTATGTATGCTTGGGTTGCTCAACCAAAAATACCTTGAGGTTAAGAGGTTTTCTGGGGATGGATTCGAAGGGATGCATAAAATGAGCATTGTTCGGAAAAAGTGGGCGAATGTTTATGAGGATTGTGAGTATTTGGAGTATGGGGGGTTATTAGGAAAATTTTAGACACAAATGCATGTGTTGCGGTCTTGGCATAATGGTTGGGTTTGATTGGAGTTGTCTTATGTGATTCTAATGTGTTAAAATTCAGTTTTGCTTGGGGACAAGCAAAAGTCAAGTGTGGAGTATTTTGATATTTTCATATTTAGTCTTATATTAAATATAGACTTTTATCATTTATTAGCTAATTTATTGCATATCATGGGTAAAAGATACTTAAAAGTGTTTGAATTGTGTTTTCAGTCCAAAAGCAAAGCTTAGGAGCCAAAGGAAGTAGGAGAAGCGGTTGGGAGCTCGGGAGTTGAACAAAGGAGAAAAAATGTTAAAAACATAAGGTACTCGACGAGTAGGGTCGACTACTCGGCGAGTCGCGTCAAAGGATCGAGAAGATAAGGACTCTAAGACTTACCGTGCACGGGAATCAAGCGACGGACTCGGCGATTCGGTTCGAATCTATACATACAGCTTTCCAGATCGACATAAAAAACTCTGGAACCCTTGAGGAGAAGCAAGCTGCGAATCAGAGTCAGGAGAGAGCTGGAGAATGAAGATACAACCCTAACACCAATTCTGAAGAAGATTTGAGGCAAACTAACATCATTCTTACTTCAATTTATTGTTCTTCATTATGTTTAGACTTTTATATTTCGTTTTTATGTTGTTAATCACCTCAATCATGAGCTAAAACCTTTAAACTTTTATTTGGGGAGACAAAGTTGATACTATGGATTGATTATTTATGGTAGGATTGATTTAATATTGGTGATTTTGTTAATTCTAGGTTGTTAAAGAACCTCATATGTGATTGAAAACTAATTTTCTTTTATTAGGAAGTTAATTAAGTTGTATGAACATCTCTTAATTGCTACCTCATATAATTTATGTGACCACTTTGTTATATGACTAGGATTAGCGACTGTGAAACTATAATTAATAGAAAAATAGGTAAATTCATGTGTGAGCTTGTGTGATGACCATCAACAAGAGGTTAACTAAAGGACCAAATTAGTTAGCTATTATAAGTCTAAATTAACCCGAATAGATAACCTAGTGAATTGAATTAAATTAGACAACTGATAACTGTTTGAGTTAGTTTGTTCTCTAAGGATTAGTGCAGCGAACGCGAAGCTAATCACTTGAATCGGTAGCTAATAGAAGAATAAATCCATTGCACTATTACCATAATATCAACCATAGGATCAATTGAGTTGAACTAAACAGAAGTCCCCTTCGTCATTGAATTTAGTTGAATCTTTGCTTTCCTAGTTTTTAGTTTAAGTAATAGTTAGTAAGTTTCTAGTCTTGTAAAACTAGAGAAAAATTCCTTTTTATTATTTAAACTTAGAAAAAAATAGTTCTTAGTTTTAATTTACCGTTCCCTATGTTCGATACCCTACTTATTTAGCTTTACCACAACTGATAGGTCCACTGCCTTTGTGTGTTTATTTTATAATTAAAAGCAGGTTTAAAACTAGTTCGTTTCACACACATCAGAAATACTTTCATTTACAATAACAAATGGACTTTTCATACGTAAGTCTATTTGATACTAAGTTTTGTGAGACATTCAACTTCACGTACTTTCAAGTATGCAGTTAAAATCTTGTATTATATACCACAATCTCTTGTAGGGAGAGCGTGATACTTGTGTATAGATCTATACGGGATTGACAATCCCGCACCTAAACTATTAGCTACAATTAGACCGGCAGGTCTGGGGTGACAAACGTCATAACATTCCAACGCCTAAAGAACGTTGTTACAGGCAGCCAAGTTCAATAGCATGGTTATAAAACTCACATGGAGTATCAAGAACACGTTGCTTTATGGGGTTATCAAATGCCTTGGCGATTTTATACATACATAAATCTACTATTCTAGGCATGAAAAACACTATTGTATTACAGTTTTGGAACTTTTAAACTACCATACACTTATGAACAAATATTGGATTTTTAGAGGTAAACATTCAAAACAGTCGGGTCGTGGTAAAAGGCTACTTTTATAATAGTAGGAAATATGAGATTTTCTAGGAGTTTTCAAACATCTACAAACAATTTCATTTAAATTTATACAAACATTAACATTAAATACTTATGAACTGACTAGCTTAAATGCTGATCTACACTTTCAGAGTAACTTGTATTCTCAGGTCACCAGTAGACAGGTACGATGACCAGGTTTTGAGAAGACGGAGCAGTCAAGATTCATCTTTTATTTTGATTATTTTTTACGGTGTTTTATTCTATGAAAGAACACACATGTATTAAAATTCTACTATTAATACAATGGATGATGTTGTTGTTTGGTTACTACTTTGCACTGTTGTGATACTTTGCATGACGTCCTCCGCCCCAGAACGTTTCCGCCGTTCTTGTTTTTGGGGTGTGACAACCTAGGATCCAATTTCACCTCTTCCTGAAGTGAATCACACCCTTCCATGGTGAGACCTTCAGTAAAACCATGTCTACCACCTGGAACTCCAGCTCAAATCGGCACCTGTTGGCGTAACTTTTCTGACGACTCTGAGCGGTCTGTAGCCGCTGTCTGATCTGCTGAATCATGTAACACCCCGACACCAAGGTACAAGTTTAAAAGAATTATTTACATATCAATGGACCAACTCGACGATTTGCTTGCCCCTAACTCATCGTGTAGAGGCGGGTGAGCGCACGTGGATCATTGGATCTACTCGACGATTCGAAGGACTCGGACCCGACGAGTAGGAGCTGGGAGATGAAACCCTAATTTTTAGGGTTTGCACCCTATTTAAAGGACCATAATTCCCTTCCTCCATTCCTTTACCACCCTTTTGACGAACAAGAGAAACCATAATCACTATTAACCTTGTTCTTGAGTGATTGTGAGGTTTAAAGAGTGATTTTGGTGCTTTGTGTGAAGAAGGTGTGAACTATAAGAATCTTGGAGCAAAAAGGAGCTTGTGGATGTGACTCTACTTCATCTTAACATCATTTTGAAGGTAACAAATCGTTACCTTGGTTCATCTCCAGCTAAATCTCTTTACGTTTGGTTTTAGGGCTATATTTAGCACATTTGGGAGTCATTTCGAGTATTGGGGCAAGATCTGGAGATGTGACTACATATCTGGACTCCCCTTGGTCCCTATAGCTATAAAGTTATGAGATTTGCCAAGCTTGGGCCTTTCCCTTTTAGTTAACCTTTCCCTTAGTCTAGTTTTGGCATTTAGGGCCAAGCATGTACGTAAAGTTTGCAACTCTACGTGGAAACCATGCCCTAGGTGGTTGGATCTGCAATATGGAGCTTTGGGTGGCTTAAAAACATCTATATGAGTGGTAGATAGCATGAACTTGACAATTCGCTTAGCCGACTCAGCAAGTTGGACGAAGGCTTCCTGTATTTGATTCTGCATGAACTCGGCGAGTCACTAGGAGGACTCGACAAGTCAGTTAGCGTTTTCCTAGACATCTGGATACACATGGACTTGACGACTTGTTTGGAAACTTGGTAAGTCAGTTAGGGTTTTGGGTGACTTCCGAGTTCTTAAGGAACTCGACGATTTGCTAGTTGCACTCGACGAGTCTGGTCAACCTGGACTGTTAACTTTGCCTTTGACCAAGAGTTGCCCAGCTTGACTTCTGGGTGTATTTTCGTAATTTGGGAATTTATGGAAGTGGATCATCGATGGATGTAGGTGTTGGACTTGGAGTTCCATTTGGTGGAGTTTGACATTATCACTTCGAGCTGCTCGGGAGGTGAGTTATCCTCACTATATTAACAGGGTCGAAGGAACCAATGCTGACCCTTTTCAGATTTATATACAGGTCTATTGCATGATATGCTTTATGATTTGTATCCTGGTTATAGGATGGTTGCTATGCTAGAAATCAGTTAGATCAGTATCCTGGTTATAGGATGGTTGTTATGTTAGATATCGGTTAGATCAATATCCTGGTAATAGGATGGTTGTTATGCTAGAGATCGGTTAGATTAGTACCCTGGTTATAGGATGGTTTCTATGTTAGTGATCAGTTATATCAAAACCCTAAAACTTAGAAAATTAAATAATACTTGGGACATGTGTTATAAATCTCCCCCACTTGAACTAGACTTCGTCCCCAAAATCTGCCGACCAAAATAAGTTCGGGTGGTGGTCTCACATCTCATCCTTTAGCTCCCATGTCCATTTAGATCCCCTTCGGTGCTGTCACTGCACCTTTACCAGCTTCACTCCCTTTTTTCGAAGAACCTTGGTCTTCCTGTCTAGAATCGCGACATGCCTCTCAATCTAGTTCAGGATTTCATATACCTAAAAGTCATCCAACGAAACGACTGCGGACTTTTCAGTGACACACTTCCGAAGCTGTGACACATGGAAGGTGTTGTGAATCTGCCTAAGCTCATCCGACAGATCCAAGCGATATGCCACTTTGCCCACCCGAGCCTAAATCCTGAACGAGCCTATATATCGGGGTCCTAGTTTGCATCTCTTTCGAAATCTGATGACCCATTTCCATGGTGACACTTTCAGTAGTACAAAATCTCCCACCTGGAATTCGAGATCCGATCGCCGCCGATCAGCATAACTTTTCTGGAGGCTCTGTGCGACCCGCAGCTGGCCGCGCACCTGTTAAATTTGTCTGGTAGTCTTGAGCACTACTTTAGTGCTCCCCATGACCCGATGTCCAACCTCTCCCCAATAGACCGGGGTTCTGCACCTCCGTCCATATAACATCTCGAATGCGGCCCGGTCGATACTCGCATGATAACTGTTATTGTATGAAAACTCTGTCAGCTGGGAGGTATGTATCCCAACTACCCCCAAAGTCTAATACACAAGCTCGCAACATATCCTCCAGTGTCTGGATCTTCATATCGCTCTGTTCGTCTGTCTGGGGGTGGTATATATGCGTTGCTAAAATGTAGTTGGGTGCCCAGTTCCTCATGGAGTTTCTTCCAAAACCTAGATGTAAACCGAACATCCTTGTCGGAGACTACTAACACTGGCACCCCGTGCCTCGCCACCACCTCCCATACATAAATATCCACCAATTCTCAGTGGAGATGCTCTCAGAGATCATGATAAAGTGGGAACTCTTTGTTAATCTATCCATAATCACCCATATTGCATCCACACCCCTCGCTATCCTCGGTAACTTCGTAATGAAGTCCATAGTGATATCCTCCCATTTCCACATGGGAATGGGTAGTGGATGAACTTTTCCATGAGCCTGCTGATGCTCGGCCTTGACCTTCCAGTAGGTCAAACACCGCTAAAAAAACCAAGCGATCTCCTGCTTCATGCAGGGCCACCAATAACCCAACCTCAAATCTCTATACATCTTTGCAGCCCCTGGATGTAGAGAAAACTTGGACTTATGTGCTTCCTCCAATAATTTTTGTCTCACAACCCAAGATGATGGGACCTACACATGGCCACACTGGGTCAAGAGGCACTGACTATTCCGGATGAACAAAGGAATTTTCCCCCGAATCTGCTCCAACTTCCAATTTTCGTGGACCTCATGAATCGCTTATGCAGACCGATGTTGGATCGTCTATGATAGTTTTCACTGATGACATATTGGTTTATTCTAATACGCAGGAGCAGCACGAGGATCATTTGTGATAGGTGTTGAATACCTTGAGGAGGGAGAACTTGTATTTTGGTTGCGTGAGGTGCAGTTTCTTGGGTACCTTGTCAACCAAAACGGTATTTTGGTTGACCCGGCCAAAGTAAAGGCCATGATGAGGTGGGAGGTTCTGAAGTCTCCATCTGAGATTTGGAGTTTCCTTGGATTGGCAGGCTATTACCAGAGATTTATTCAGTATGTCTTTAAGATAGCAATATCTTTGACCCGGTTGACAAAGAAGGTCGTGGTCTTTCGCTGGGGGCCTGAGCAGCAGGCAACATTTGAGACATTGAGGCAGAGGTTGTGCGAGGCGCCGATCCTATCCCTGCCAGAGGGTGTGGAGGATTTTGTAGTGTACTGCGATGCATTCATTTCAGGTTTAGGCGTGGTATTGATGCAGAGAGGGTGTGTTATCGCCTACGTTTTGAGGCAGTTGAAGCCTCACGAGGCGATCTACCCGACGCACGATCTGGAGTTGGAGGAGTTTGTTTTTTTCCCTCAATATTTGGCGACATTACCTCTATGGGGTCCGATGTACCATTTACACAGACCACAAGAGTTTGAGGTACCTCATGGATCAGCTGAATCTGAACATGAGGCAGCATCAATGGCTAGATATGGTGGAGGATTACGATTGTGAGATCCTCTACCACTCAGGTAATGCCAACGTTGTGGATGATGTGCTTAGTCTCAAGGCAACCCCGATCAAAGACATTTGCTTGAGGATGAAGGTAGTGACTCCACTGTTGGAGTGGATCCGAGAGGCGCGAGTTGAGGGCATGAAGGAGAAGCGCTGGAAGTGTGAGTGGATCATAGGTCAGGTGGCCTCGTTTGATTATGATAATCGAGGGCTGCTGACCCTGCACGAGAGGGCCTGGGTTCCATAATGGGGAGGTGTATGACAAGTTTGATGGATGATGCGCACAAATCTAGGTTTTCTATCTATCACGGGGAGGCGAAGATGTATACAGATCTTCGTCCTGATTATTGGTGGTCATGCATGAAGCGGGATGTAGCCTGGTACGTTGAGTGATGCCTGAAATGCAGGCAGGTCAAGGCCGAGCACCAAAGGCCTCACGACAAGACGCCACTCCAAGAGCTTTGACTTACCCCTCTTAGTGTTTCTGTGGTTCAATGTCCATAAAGTTGGCACCTTTAGGGTTTAAACCCATACATGCATAAGTTCGAGTCCTCTTCATGACGGTAGAATACTATATTTTGAGGTTGGGTCTTCTTGGGGCATGTAAAGTCACCAAGTCAGCGACTTTATGGTTCTAGACGCTTGTGTGGGCTTAGATTTGTGATTTGGACTTATGGACTTAAGCATTAAGAGCTTAATGTCGAAATTGGCTTAATGGATGAGTACGCTGGACATACAAGCCTATATGCGCAACATACAAGCCGAATTGCATGTATGCTTAGCGTACAGCTGAGTACAGCCCGCGTACTCAATCAGGAGGGTTTTGGCTTTTAGGATTTGTGTGGGGCATCCTTTTGGGGCTTGGGTGTTTAAGTTCTTAATGGTCCATCTGAGTACAAGAGTTTTAGACTAGGAAAAATTAGTTGGGCTTTAAAGTAAGTCCCATGTAAGGGGTTTGGGCCCAATTTGGAAAATTGGGCCATATTTGGGCCTTAGATGGTTATTTGGCTTTTGGGCCTTTCAGGCTGTGAGTTTGGGCCTTAGTTTTAGACCAATCTAGGTTAGGGGTAAAATGGTCTTTTTACCCCAAGTATGGATTTATGGTTATGATTTGGAACCTAATTTTTAATTGGGTGCTGTTTTGATATTGACAGTTCAGGGAATCTGTCAGCTAGCAGCCAGGGATCATCTTTGTGATTCGGCAGTGCGAGGTGAGTCTCCTCAGTGGGTTTAGCGAGTCGAAGGCACCAATGTCGGCCCATGGTTTATATGTTAGGATTCTAGATGTATGTTCTGTTGGGTTTTGAGCATTCTAACACTTCCTAAGTGTACATGCAACCCTAATAACCTTGAATCTATGTTTTCTCTATATACATGCAAATTTCTTTTTCAAGGTTATTTCCTAACTAGCATGGTATGGGGATTACATAAAACATAAAACATAAAAACTAGTAGAAATACATACCTTGTTGTTGCTTGGATTCCTTCAAGACTTTGTGAGCCTAGCACCCCAAATGTTGTGCCTCAAATGCTTCACACAACACTACAACCTTGGAATAACTAGAGAGAATACTTCTACACTTCAAAATCGGCTATGCCCTCACAATAATACACTAGTGCCAATTTTGCATGCTATAGGGTTTCTTTTATAGTGTGTCATAATTAGGAGTTACAAATGTAAACCCTAATTGTCATGACTCTTCATTTCTCATGACCCATGGGTTTGTAACTCCCATGGACTATCCATGGAGCTCCATATGGTTATAACCAAACCCATAAACCATGGATCATTAATCCACCATAAAAGAATTGATGATTGTCATAATCAACCCTATATATTTAATTAGTCTCACTTTGATCACCAAATTAATACTAGATTAATACTTGATCAAATACTAATTAAATAATACTATTATTAATATATTAGAACTTATAATATATTAATAATCATAAGTGCCTTATTCTCTCATTTAGTCTATCCAAGTATTGCAAAGCCATGCAACCCAAATGGACCATGCTGGGTCGGGTCAAGTTCATACCAAATAAAGTTATGGACTTAGACACTATATCCAACAGTCTCCCACTTGGATAAGTCTAATAACCATATTTGCAAATATGACTTCAAAATCTGACTAGCAATCGTAGCTCTTTCAAAGTCTCTCAGAACTGAGATGATGATGATACGCCATTTAAGATAAGTGATCATATAATCCTCTGTTCTCATGATATCAGCCGGACAAACACATGGAACATGGTCTTACTTATTGTCTAGCATTTGTTTCTCGATCTCCGATTTGTTTCGACTTAGAACTAAATTGAACACATCAATTAGGTTCTGACCGGGCCCGGTTCATAGGTCAAAACCAAATCATCGAGGGGCCCAGATATCGCTTCTATTTCTAGAAGGAACAGATAAACTTCGACTGATATGCTTGTACTAACTACTTGTTGAATTATTCACAAATGCACGTTTTATAACATCGAGTTACCAATGCGTTTTCGTACAATCAATGAATAACCAACTCATAGTCAACAACTCATATCTCTAGGTTTGAAGATTTATATGATATTACCGTCTTACGATCACTCGAGATAAATTCCATGAAGTGATGCAAGTGAGCGTGGGCTGAATCCAATACTCAACCCTTATGAGTACTCATGAATGTTGTAGCAACCATTGCATTGTCTAAAGCACTTTAGACAAATCATACAAGCCAAATTCATGACAGTCTTGATTCATATCTACTTCCAACATATGACTGACTGTGGATGGTTTGAATAATATGATATATACCATAACATAATTATTCTAGAAGTCAAAACATGCAAAGTGAAACACAAGAATAATACTTAATCCTATATGGCCCCAACACCTGGGTGTAAATAAAACAACTTTTATCTAAGCACCATATTGATTACTCATTATTTATGTTTCGATTAATCAACTTTATGCTTGAATTAAAACATTAGTTGTCCCATGCTCCAAGCACGTACACTATGTTTTTCCAAACAACAATTATGCCATACTCCAAGTATGCATACTATGTTTACATATGGTCCTCTCTTTGTGAAATAGATCAATTGTCAATATTCCAATGATGCTCATTTCACAATTCCAATCCTTGTTGTAAATGCAAGAATATCGAACTCTTGCCATTTACTGTAATCTGTTAGATTCTAAACTTATATGCAATGATCCCCTTGTAATGACTATGCACAGAATTCACAGAGACTTGGCAACATACATTACAGAGCATTCCAATGGAAAACAATTCCATGGAAATGAAGTCTCATATTCAAAGTACATTCCTTCGAACATCCTTCTTAGCATTAAGTTATCTAATCTTACACAGATTTAAAGAATAACTTCCACCTATGGAGACAATTCCATATTACCATTTTGACCATCACTTCTAAACAAGAGTTACCACTTTTCAAAATATGTCAATATGGTCCTTACTCTATAATTCTAATTGTCCATGAGCAACCAATCTTTGGTAAACCTCAGATTGTCCTCGACAATTTTGCTTAATCATTTTAGTCATTTCCAGTTCTATTCCTTTTTCCATCTTAATGCCCTAGGCATTTGGAAAATTTAGAATGGATGAATATTATAGCATATTCAATCAATCCTATATCCGAAACATATGGGACACGATTCATGCTATAAAATTTTTATTTGCCATGTTCTCACAATTCGAACTATGAAGAGGTATGCCGTAATCATAATCGAATTTTGAGAACGCAACATATATAGAATTTCCTTATGTTGAACCATTCCAGCATAACATTCATATATATTCTTGACTAAAGTAGATTAAATTCTCAATCTAAGCTCGTAGAATTGGAGTGAAGTATAAAATCCTCTCCCTTAATTGTAGCGAAACAATTTTTCAAAACAAATTGAAACTTTTGTTTTCTATAATTAATATTGCTAACTTGCAACACTTAACATAATCACCATGCTCCCACTAGCATAATGATTACCAGCATAACACTTTATGCTCCCACTAGCTTTGACATGTACTCAGAAATCAGCTGGACTTCTAGAAATCAATACTTTATTGACTTTCTTACCAAAGTTCACATTTCTGATACTAGATTGCTTTGATAAGACTTTATCAAAAATATACACCTTTCCTTAGATAGCTCACATGTTTGTATAGACCTTTTGCAATTCTCACTAGTTAGTGTGCCGGTTAACCACACATGCTCCACTAACTATATGAGAATGCAAATATCACAACCGCTATCTACTTAAAATCTTCTTAGTGGAAGCGTTTCCTTACCATCATTTTCATGAATCGAAGAGAAACCTTATGAGACTTAGATTTTATGGTGTATGTGTTCTTTTCCATGTGAATTTTGTCAAAACCATAATCACAGGACTAGGTTAGTGACACTTCCAAATTCATATGGACTGAACTTGTGCAATCTTAATTTCTTGCCACCCGGCAGCACAAGGGCCTACCATTGCTTCCAGGTTGTTATGCAAACGGTCGAGAACTCTCAGAACTCCAATGCAAAGCCAACCTTAACTGGGATGAGCACAATATATGTCAACACGATAGGTTACAAACCTCAAGTCGTGGGCTAGTGATTAACAAAACTCTTGATTAGTTCTTGAAACTATTTCAGAATTATTTTAGACTCCCACTGTCCTCTTGACATATAAGACTTATCTTTGTCAAGAACCATTCCTTGACAATACAAATATTCAAGAGCTAGTGCGGATTCTTATCAAGTTAAACACTTCCCATAATTGGACTTAGTTGGTCTTTGTTTTATCCAAAACATCACAACTAACCAACCTCAAATGTACAAGAGTATGACACAGCTTACTCTACATTTGATAAGTGTTATAAAATTTCTAAAGATTATGTCACTCAATGGCTCAATCTTGGAGTATGACTCTAAGATTTGATGTATGATTTATCTTTTGATTTAACCATTTCAATAACTCATGATTCCTCTCCTTAGCTAAACAAATGAACTAAGGTGTCCTTAGAGGATCAATTGTGATCTGGTTTCATAATCACTAAGATAATCATAAAACAAAATACACAAGTACTCTCCCATCTCTTCAGATTGGAGAAACTTTTATCTTTCTGCCTTATTTGATTCTTCTTATTCATTCTGCCATACATTGAAACTTTTCCAATGTTTCAGAATTACACTTAAACTCGTAAGCATAACCATATTTACTAAACTTTAGTAAATCATAATGAATAATCTTATCAACCTTTGTGGTGGGTCTGACCAGCACACAACCAAGTGTACCCAATCTCTTAGTCCTTTGCTTGACTCACATGTGAATGTGAACAAGGAATTCATCTTAATTTACCAAAGATGAAAATTCTCATTCATCACACAATACAACTTGCATGATTCCAAGTTTCTATCCAACTGAAACTTGGGTGATGAGAATCTTTCCTTATTTGGTAAATTATGATACTACCACTAATGAAAGAATCAAATCCATTTACCCATATTGCTTATCAATGGAAACATATAAGCAACAACCTTTTTCACAAATGCCATTGTAAGGATACTTAAAATAAATAAAATCAAAACCATTTTCTTTTATTTTAAAACTTTGCGGAAAACTTATCCTTACAATCCATATGGAAAACTTGTTGTTATCCTTTCCTACGCAATATATCTAACTCTTAAGTAACAACTCAAAATTCTGATCACCGAACCATGCAATCGAAATCCATCTTCACGATCAGAATCAACATATACTTCCTTTAAGTTTCTTCACTCTTCTTTGATTCTTAAACATCAATATGTGCCCCAGTCACAACATGCAATAAGAATCTCAGAATAGAAACTTAATAGAGTTAGACAATGGACTTTACCTGAAGTAGAGTCAAACATTTGACTTTACTATCCTTATGGACTTTTAGGTAAATTTGGCAGCTTCGCAACCAATGCCCTTCCTTTAGAAACATATGGACTCTTTGGAAACGGTACACGGGACTATCATAGACTTAGTCTTTCTCTTTACCATTTGGTCAACCAAGTTGACTATGGCCAATCCCTTTCAATTGGGAAGAGAAAGGTTTTCTGGACTTCCAATGTTACCATTGTCAATATCCATGGAAGTTTGGGAAGTTGATCTTCCAATCAAATTTTGCTTTACCAATGCTCCAAACCATTGCTGATTCAGCATCATCAAGAAAATAGGTAAGATCATTAAGGGTCATGTCGTGATCTGTCATCAGGGAGTGACCAAGTCAACAGCCAGCTACCTTGAGACTTCGACACCCGACTCTCCCGGCTTGTCAATATGTGACTTAATCTCCAAGACCTAAGCACATATAGGCATTATTTGCCAATAGGGATTGAGTGACTTAGAACTTATCAGGTCTTGAAACTTGTGGGATAGGGAGATTTATTGGAGAAGGTGGAGGAAGTGAAGTATGATTTCCAGTCCCACTAATGCACAACAAAGGGATTGATCTTTCACCTTGGTTGCCATTTGGGATATCATCTTCATTAGGAAGCTTCTTCCTAAAGATTTGGGAAGACCATAGCTATCTAAACTAGACATCTATAATGGGAGAAATTCAAGTTAGTTGATTTAAAGTCCTTAATATAACACCCAATATGAAATATTAAGGCTAGGATCCAATAACCTATTTATAACTGGAAGAGGGATGCCGTAATCCAAATTATAAAATAGTTAAAGGTAGGTAAATGACGATTTACCAATTTCCACCATGAAAAATGAAATATAATTAAGTTTTAATTGGATTTGAAACTCCTAGATCTTTTGAGATACATTGAACTTTCAATGGCATGTTTGAATCTCGATTGTGCCCTCTCAAGTTTGTGACTGGGATGCCGAGGATCACAAACAAGGTGTGAATAACCATACAAATTGACTTGGTACCCTCAACACTATTACCTAATCGATGTGCCGGTTAACCACACACGCTCCACCGATCTATAATAAAGTCAAGTTACCCTTGGCCACTATTACTAGTCCATGTTAGTGTGCCGGTTAACCACACACGCTCCACTAACGACTTGGTAAGGTACAAAGTGTAATTTTATGGGCTAGCACCAATTTCACATTTTCCTAAAGTAACTAAGATTGGGAATTTATAATGTATAGTTACTTTATAATTCATTATACTTTTAATGAATATTTAAAGTCGTATCCTACCCGTTCGGCTAACGACCCTCCACCGATCAAGGAAGCGGTGGGTGAGAGTGGACACCCATTAAGTCACCATTTTATAGGCAACAACCTTATACCCCCTTATAGACCGGCTTCGTGAATGAGGCCTACTAACGGTAAGAATGACATATTCTTATACATATCTATATAATAAAAATTATAATAATAGTATAAAATTGTATTTTAAACATTTAAAATACTTGGTGGTTTAATCTATTAACTAAACTATACTCTTAATTTAATTAAACTTAAACCATGCCTTTATGGAATTATTAACTATTTTAATTAAACACTTTAATTAATTTAATGAAGTCCATAAAGTTTGATTTTTTTTAACCTTTAAAAAAATTGGAATTAAAGTGTAAGACTTTACAAATTCCAAAACTTTAGGGCAAGTATTGAAACTATTCCAAGTCTCTTCAATTTGTAACTTATGAGTTTTAATGGTTCATAAAAATGAAGACTCTTCATTTTATGAAACCTCTTTAGTTCTTTAAACACAAATTAAAGAAGTGACCTTTGGTTATCCATAACTTGAGGACAAGTTATGAACACCATTATTGCCATTAAGATCATGAATTAAACACACATGGGGGTTACACACAATTCCTATGATCTTCAAAAAACTCATAAGAACACAAATTCATGCCAAGCAATTTTCAAGAAATCATATAAACATATACAATACTTGAAAATTAATAAAAGTCATGTAAAATGGGTTAACATAATCATTATCATTTTGAAAAACAGATTTTACAAGTCCAAAACAGATTGGGATAATGATTTTAATTCATTTCCAGCAACAAAACACGAAAAGACTGCCCAACACGCACCTACTCGTCGAGTGCATTATCCTACTCGACGAGTAGGATGAATTTGTTCATGGACTCGGCGAGTCCTCCCCATGAAATCGGCGAGTCCAGTCGTCAGAGAGTAGATTTTTGACTTTTTCAAGCAGTTTGCATCAAGTATACAGAAAACAATCCTAGGCTCTGATACCACTGTTGGGTTTTGAGCATTCTAACACTTCCTAAGTGTACATGCAACCCTAATAACCTTGAATCTATGTTTTCTCTATATACATGCAAATTTCTTTTTCAAGGTTATTTCCTAACTAGCATGGTATGGGGATTACATAAAACATAAAACATAAAAACTAGTAGAAATACATACCTTGTTGTTGCTTGGATTCCTTCAAGACTTTGTGAGCCTAGCACCCCAAATGTTGTGCCTCAAATGCTTCACACAACACTACAACCTTGGAATAACTAGAGAGAATACTTCTACACTTCAAAATCGGCTATGCCCTCACAATAATACACTAGTGCCAATTTTGCATGCTATAGGGTTTCTTTTATAGTGTGTCATAATTAGGAGTTACAAATGTAAACCCTAATTGTCATGACTCTTCATTTCTCATGACCCATGGGTTTGTAACTCCCATGGACTATCCATGGAGCTCCATATGGTTATAACCAAACCCATAAACCATGGATCATTAATCCACCATAAAAGAATTGATGATTGTCATAATCAACCCTATATATTTAATTAGTCTCACTTTGATCACCAAATTAATACTAGATTAATACTTGATCAAATACTAATTAAATAATACTATTATTAATATATTAGAACTTATAATATATTAATAATCATAAGTGCCTTATTCTCTCATTTAGTCTATCCAAGTATTGCAATGCCATGCAACCCAAATGGACCATGTCGGGTCGGGTCAAGTTCATACCAAATAAAGTTATGGACTTAGACACTATATGTTCAACTATTATATGTGATATATGATGATATGCTTATCGGGCAAGACCTAATGCCAGGAAAGGCCTGATGAGGAATTTGTATGCTAGTTATTAGTATGTGTTTTCATACTTACCGGGCGAGGCTCGATGACTGTATGGGATGCTATATTATCTGTGATTATTGCATGTGCTAGTAGGGTTATATGTTTATATGATTACATGGTTATATGATCATGTGTGTATCGGGCGAGGCCCAAGGTCAGGCGGGGCCTGGTGAATGACAGATTTATAATCCAAGCGGGGCTCGATGTCGGGCGAGCCCGAGGCCGAATGGGACTCAAGACTAGGCGAGGCCTGATGGAAGGTGGGGCCCCATTAATTGATTTATGTATGTGTGTTATGTGGTATCTTAGGTAACTCATTAAGCTTTGTGCTTACGGTTTTCAGCTTATGTTTCAGGTGCTTCGGTTTTCAAATGGAAGAGCTCGGGATGACTGCAGAGCACACACCACATGTTTCCGCATTCTGAGACTTACTCTGATTTGATGATGATGTTTTGATAAATATTGATTACCTTGGTTTTATGGAAATGTTATGTATTAACGATTTATTAATCTAAAAACAAAAATTTTATGTCATTACTTATGGGACATTACATTAATGCTTCTAATAATTGCATATGATCAATGTGTTTAGACTCCCTAAGCATGTAAACATCAAAACATCTCATCGAAAGTTGAAAATTCTAGAAACTATGTATTCTAAAACATGCACAAGAACATATTAAATCTAGACTTTAATGATTTCTGGTATAAACTTACGATTAGCATACACCAACACTTGCTTACTCATGAAATTACACTATTAAGAATCCTCTTAACCTATCTATCAATGGCAGCTTCAACCCTTTGTACAAGAATTAGACTTGAGAAAGAAATATAATATGCTTTTGGAGAAGGGTCGTTAAAGGATAAAAAAGTGCAAGAGACATGGTACGCAGTAGATATAGTTTGCCAACAGAAATTAGCAATATTTTCAACTATTATTTCATTTCATAACTCTATAAGTAGGGATATCACACAATTGTACCTGCTAAAATAATCAAGAGGCCATGCAACACCAAACAACGTTGGAGAAAGTGTTGATGGTGCTTGAGGGTAGAATGAGGTTTAACGTATCACTACTTGAGACAATTATGTAGAGATAATCTACTTAACGATATTCATCTATGAATATCATAACAAACCTTATTCATATTGTAAAAACAATCCCAAAAATTCCTAAAATTATCCAGATAATTAAAAAATCAATATAATGCAACGTCAACATCAAACCTAGAGAGAGGCATGAAAATTGTAATTAACAAAAATATTAGGGTTACATACCTTTTGATTATTATAGCAAATAATCAAATCAAATCCTCTTGAAGTTCCTTGGAAAACAAGCACCAAAAAGATGATGTCTCTAATGGCTCACATCCAAAACCAGAAGCCCTAAAATGAGGATGAGAGAGGAAATATGAAGGGAATTGGGTTCCTATGCATTTAGGTAGTGTGGTGAATGAAAATTGTAAGTCAATGGGTCCTATTTATAGTTTAGGTAATTTGTAGGAAAGACCAGATTTGAATTGATTAAATAATAAACTTAATTATAATTCAAATCCTTTCCTTTTATGCAAAAGAGGAGGCTTCTAGAAGCCATAGAAAACCCTCCAAAGCTTTCCATAACATGGAAGGTTCTAAAATTGTTTTTTTTTTCAAATATTGAACAATCACAATTCACCCCTTGTACATTTAATAAATTCCAATTAATCTCGAATTAATTTCAGATTAATTTTGATTAATAATTAATTAATTCTATTTGATTTCTTATTAATTTATTAACCATATAAATTAACAAATCAATTATTTAATAATTGATCTCATATTAATTTATTAATCACGCAATAAATTAATAAATCAATTGTCTGTTTCCATTTAATATATTAATCACATAATATATTAACAAATAATTTTCCATATTTTTCAATTAAATTATTAATCATATAATTATCTAATAAGTTATATTTTTCTCTCCTAATATCATCTCTATGTATTCATGGTCATGAAGGTAACCCAAAAAAGATTTTGCTTCTAATTACAGGAATATACCAATTTAGTTACTGGTTTAGACATTATTGCAGTCTACCTAAAAATTAATAATACATAATTAGAGGTTATCAACCTTCTTTGACACTTTTACCCTTTTGTCCTATTTTGAACTTTGGGAAAATTTCATATATACCTTAAATAAAAAAGGAAATATCATATTTACCCTAACTAATATCTAAATATCATATATATCCTAAATAAACAACCATAATATCATATTTGCCCTAATTTTAAATTTTAATACTTTTATAATCAGTAATTATTATTTAAAATCATTTTAATTATAAAAAATAAACAAATTGACCATAATAACCCTTTCCAAACAAATTACCAAAGCCCTACGTTGATGAAAGATGCAATCGTCGCTTTCATCATTCTTGCCCCGTCGTCATCTAGTCCATAAAATTTCGACTGATCATAGCCAATTAGCGATTCTAATATTAGTGGCTTCGACACGAGGTAATACGTCATTCATATCTCTAGTGATTTCATCTTTGGTTCTTGCTTATACATGCGTAAAGTGTGTTTTATGTGATTATACACCTATATGTCGAGCCTTTCCAATATCTGTGCTAGCTCCTTTACTAATACCCTATAAAGATCTGCATTAACACTACAAAACAAAAGTAAGAAATTTTCAAACAAAAACTTATAAACCATAAAGTAGGACATATTAATGAGTGAGTAAAAGATTGTTACGTTGGAGTGTTGTGCCCAATGGTGAGATGATATAACATCCTACCTCATCTCCTACGTAATCAATTTCAGTCAGTGTTGTCTTGCATTTCAATGGTGGCCCCATACCATGTAAATATCTGAAATTACAAAAAGAAGGAAATAGAAGTATTACAATAGGACAAGATTCAAGTGATCTTTAATATTCCTAGTGGATTTTTTTTTCAAAGTTGTTAAGAGTTTACAACAGATTTCATTCGTTGTGGGAAGATGAGCCAATTTTCTGGGGGCATTTTGGTCCCAAATATCTCAGTTGTCCCATTTAGTAGCCTGAGGCGAAGAGAACTGTGAAAATTGACTTCAATCCTGAAAATTGTGTTGGGTGTATATATGTCATTGATTATCTACTTTATTATGACCCATAAAAACATGTTGTACATACTTTCATGCATAATCACACAAAAACAACTACTTGCTTTAAAGCTCTCTGTCACGCTAAACTTTTTGTTTTTGAAAACTGAAGCATTTTAATGTACATTAATTTCAAGAAGTGTGTCAATAAATTATGCATTTTTTATTCCAGAAAGAGTAGAAGTGGATGAGTAGTTCATGACTCTTAAAGTTCTTTCCCATCATTGTCATGAGGCTGCCGAATTTGCTCAATTTTAAAATAAAGCAACTAAAAACATAGTAATATTCTAGCAGTTTAAGTTTCTTATAGTTTTTTTTTAGAGATGTTAATGTATATTAATGTTTTGATTATTTTTTAAGATTTTTTTTACTATGATCGAGAATTGATAGATGTAAGATAGTTTTGACATTATCCTTGACGACACCTCGAAACCAGTATGGGAAAATAGGGCTGAGTCTCCAATAATCGATTACGTTCCTGCAAGTATACCAATGGGCAAGTACAAGCTAAAATTAAAATATGGGGGTTTCTTTCGGTTAGCGAAGAACACTTGTAAGAAAATATATTGCTTTGGCTCTCAAAAATGCATCCACATAGACACATGGTCATACAAATTGAGTCAACTAAACGAAGAAATTATAAAGCGTTATTCATCAAAGAACAATCCAAAATTGTCAATTTCCTATGTTGATAAGTGTGCATCAAGCCAATCGTTTATTGAGCTTGATTCTGATGAAAAGTTCATGGCTATGCTTAATATGTATGAAAAAGAGAAAGAAGTAACCATTTACATCACAACAGAGAATAACCACAACTCAAATAATCAGTGTGCACATAACCATTTATGTGACAACACAAATGAACCCCATGATGATTCAGACTACTGTCCTAGTGAAGAAAGCTATTATACTCACCTTAATTCTGAGAATGAAGATGATCCAACAAATGATGATGAAGAAGCTTACTCTTTTAGTAAGAATACTATAAGCATGAAAGTTGGTACAAATTTTGAAAATGTGGTTGCTTTTCGGAGAGCTTTGAATCATTACGCAATCATAAATGAGTTTGACTACTATATTCAAAAAAGTGATCTGACACAATTCATAGCAAGGTATGAAAACATAGATTGCAATTGGAGAATTTATGCATCTGTCATGCAAGATGGTATTACCTTTGAAGTAAGAACATACCTAAATTATTTTTAACATGATTTCCAATTAAAATATATTTATTATGTTCATTTAATTATTTTGCAGGTTAAGAAACTTGAAGAAGGACATACTTGTACTCGAAGTAACATGGGTGTTAATAAGTGTGTCACTCAAGGATGGATTGCAAATATAATTACTGATAAGTTGAAATCTGATGGCGACATTTCTCCCATGGAGCTTAGAAAGTGGATTATGAAAACTTACAATGTTAACGTACCATATCTGAAAGTATTTAGAGGGAAATAGCAAGCATATACTGATATGCATGGTAAATGGGAAGATTCTTTCATGAAGATGGATGTATTTAGGGAAGAATTGCTAAATAGGAACAAAGGTCCACGATGTGGGGAATACGGACATCGTGAAAAGACATGCAAGAACCCCACACTTCAAGATTTAGATCCAAGTGAAACATCAACCTCAAGAAAAAGGAACCGGTGTCCGTGATAATTAGTTGTTTTCAAAAGTTTTTATTATTAGTTAAAATTATTTTGTTTTTGAGAACTTTGTAAACTTGTTTGAGACACACAAGGTTAAGTGTCCACATGAAAAATATGTCCGTAGTATTTAATTTTTTAAACTTGGTAAACTTGTTTATTAGTTGAATTTGGTAAACTTGATTTTTTGTTCTTAGATGTAGTACTTTTTAATTTTTTAAGATTGCATGACTATATATATGTCAATGGTTTTTCTTATAGACTAATAGGTTAATAGTTACTTTTGTTGTTATCATTTCTCATCTTTATTATTTATCTTTCTAATGACAAATATAATTGATAAATTTTTTTTAATAATAAACATATAAAATAAGATCTTAATCGATTAAAACACTTTTGTTTATACTAAGTCATAAAATGATAATTTTGGGTAAATATGATATTTTGACAATTCAAGGGTATATATTAAATTTTAAATATAGTTTTATAAAAGGGGTATAATAGTCAATGTATAAAAATAATGATTTAAAATAATTATAAAATATTAAAAAAACATTTAGGGAAAATATGATATTATAGATGCTTATTTAGGGTATATACGATATTTAGGAATTAAATAGGGCAAATATGATATTTCCTTCTCTATTTATGGTATATATGAAATTTTCTCTTGAACTTTTAACAACATCATGTAATAAGGTTATACAAGCTTAAGTCAATATTTGTCTATTTTCTTACTTAGGATCTAATTTGCCTAAGCATGTCCCTTTGTTCCCAAGCACATCACAAACATTTCATTCTGTATTAATCCCATTAGCAAGTCATTACCAATACTTATCAGCCGATATATTTGCATTCATTGATATTAGAGTCTCAATCATAACATAATATCATCTATTTGGCCTGGACGTCTACCAAAACATACTATGACATACATATTGTCTCATTTCTATTTCTATAATCACAATTAAAAAAAAATTCTAGTTTTTATACTTAGAGTCTAATCACTCTTCATGACCTCTCATTTCTATACTTTTTTTTTCTATAGATCTTGGTTTCCAAGTCATAATAGTGACATTTTACATTGAAGATATCTTGCCAATTTATTCATATTAATGATTTTCTCCTTCTACATTTACCCATAAGACAACTCTACCATGTATATCGCTATAATTCTTATACTTTTGTACCAATAGGTACCATACCATTCAAGCCCATATATACTTCTAGAACCTTGTCCTTATTCCCTTTCATTCACTCTAACCGACGTGTCAAACCAAAATCTCATTTCAAATTAATGCATTTCTTAAACCTATAAGCCTAAACATATCATAACAAGAAGATCTGAAGCACAAGGAGTTGTTTCAACTCAACTTTCAAAATCTTGTTGGTTCTAAATGATCTCGTCACTTGTAACTTGATTCTTCTCAGCTATCTACCCCTTAAAAGAAATGAGGGCATTTCTTGTAAGGTTAAAACATAATATGAGTCTCATTGTGTAGCAAGATATTTCGTTTGTTAAAACTGGTATTGAGTTCTTTTTAGTTTCCAAAATAGAAGCCCTAGTTCGTAATTAGAACATACAAAACAGATACGATCCAACACATGTTCCTCCGTCATTTTTTTTTTTCATATAAGAGGGACCACATAAACAGATAAGATCCATTAGATCTTGGGTTGAAACAACCCATTCCATATTTGATGGTAATTTTAATAAACTATATTTTTTTTAGTTATTCTGTGTACAGGTTTTTATGGGATCCAAAACGCATTTCCACGATGTGGTAGGTACTACATATCAAATTATGGTGATGTTTGCTTTTAGGAAAAAAAGTCATTTTGACTTCTTATGTCTGCAAGCGGAAAGACATTTGAGAAAAAAATTGTTTGTTTTCAAAAGACAAAAAACATAAAAATGTCATTTCGATCTCTTTTTCTCAAAGACAACCTTTTTTTTGGAAGATGTTTTTATAAGTTCCAACTTTTAACCCTATGTGCTATTTCTTTTTCCACCCCAATGTCTCCATCATTATTGTCACAACCACTGCCATCACAACAATGTTATTGTCGCCGTCATGCCCGCCACCACTTCTGCCCCCACACCCCCACTTCCCCTACCTCCACCATCACCCCCACCTCCCTTACCTCCGTCACCACCACCACCACGAGCTTCATATATATTTTCTGTTATGTCTATTTTGTCATTTGTTTACGTATATTGTTTCTTCAAAAGTATTGTATCCTCTCTTTTTCATCCTTTGTAATTATATCATGAAGAAGTGCACATTTTCCAAAAAAAATTTCTTCATCAATTATGACATTGGTATTTGTAAGTGCTTTGCAAGAGATGATAAGTTAGTTAACTTTTTCTTCATCAATTATGACATTGGTATTTGTAAGTGCTTTGCAAGAGATGATGAGTTAGTTATTCCTATACAAAATCAAGCATGAGGTTAGCCCTTTGATGAAATTCTTGGAAATCACAGTCAAAAGACCCAACACAAAAGCCATTGGTAAAAGAGAATTTTAAGAATTGAAGTGTTTTATAAAAAAATATATATTTTTCTATGTCACCATTGAACACGATGACATAACATTAAACCCTATTTAACTAACTTGTCATGTGATGTCATTATAATTCAAATAAATAGGTTATACGTACATAGATTTTTTAAAAGTCAAATATTGGTGATGCCTCAATGCATTTCAGGTAGCACCAACAGGCAACAACTGCTATTTTATAATCACATTTAATATGTTAATTATCTAAATAAAAAGAAAAGAACAGTAATACCCAATCCAACTAGACGATTAATGATTAATCAACTTAAAAAATGTAATCTTTCAACAAATAAAGAGAAAGAAAAGCTAATCTAATGACTAATGCTCTCAACTCCTAAAAACGAAAAGACGAAACAGAATGCATGTAAACTTACAGAAACGAAGGTAAGGTGTCTGCACAAATCACAATGGGTGATGTCTTTAATTAATTAGATACACGAACCTCTTCAATCATCTTAACAACTTCATCCATGGAGGGTCGGGAATCCGGGGTTTGCACAACGCAAGCCATACCGATCTGCAACATCTGCACCATCTCCTCCTCGATGTTTTGAAATTTCATAAGCTCAACATCAAACACCTCAGCAGTCCATTCTTCCCTCACCACAGACTGGACCCACTTAGGGAGATCTACCATGTCTTCTCCTCCTACTCTTCCCGGAGATTGGAGTGGTTGTTTCCCGGTGAGTGTCTCGAGGAGGAGGACGCCGAAGCTGTAGACATCGGATTTATGGGAGTGTTTTCGGATTTCCAGGACTTCAGGAGCTTTGTAGCCGATGGTGTGGCGGGATGTGGTGGGTGGGTGTTGCTTTATGAGCGGGGATAAACCGGTGTCCGAGATGCAGCCTTCTCCGTCAGGGGTAATAAGGACATTTGACGATTTTATGTTTCCGTGAACAAATTTTGGGCCGCCGATAGCGTGGATATGTGCAAGGCCTCGTGCAGCTCCGAGTGTCACTTTTACTCTTGTTTCCCAGTCTATTGGAGTTCTACCGCCTCCTCTGTTTCCTGCCATGTCATTCAAGTTTTTAAGTAGCATATAGACAACATTTTATCTAAACAGCAGTTGATGTAAGAAAAAGAAACATGAGATGAAAGTAGCATACCATGTAAGAGTGTCAACAGGCTACCACTGGAGAGATAATCATAGACAAGTAGCTTTTCATCCTTGGAGTAATAATAAGCACGAAGTGGGACAACATTCGGATGTGGTTCAACTCTCCCTATCATCTCCATTTGCTGTTCAAACTCTTTCTTCCCTGCCACCACATCTTTCAACCTTTTGACAACCACGGTTACTGACTCCTCTAAAGTTGCTTTATATGTTGTTCCAAAACTACCCTTTCCTAGCACCTCTGCTGAAGCACGCAATAAATCCTCAAGATCAAAATTACTAGAACAGCCTTCAAAGAAAACCATCTTGTTATTTTCAGCCTCTTGTACTTCACCACCAAATTCTTCCCTAGGCTTCTCACTCCTTCCACCAACAGAAGAAGACTTTGCTCTTCGTACACTGCTCACATTCCCATTCCCATTCTCATTCTCATTCCTATTCCTTTTCTTTTTCTTGAAACAGCAAAAATATAATATGATCATCAAAAGTATAACTGCAACACCTCCTCCAACCGCTATGGCAATAATAGCCCATAAAGGAAACTTCTTTGAGCTTTTTTCTTGATGATCCCCAGTAGGTGGTGGTGGTGGTGTATGAGCAGGAGGAGGTGGCAGTGGAGGCGAACAGGGATTCAGAGGTAGTCCACACAGGAAAGAGTTCCCAATAAATGATGAATTTGGGAAAGTTTTGAGGGAAGATGGAATAGAACCGTTGAGATGATTGTAGCTTATGTTGAGATTTTTGAGCTTTGAGAATGTGATATTGGGGATAGAACCAGAGAGGGAGTTATTTTGGAGGTTTAATTTGGTTAGGCGTGCCAAATTCTGGAGAGATTCCGGGATTTTTCCGGTGAAGGAATTGAAAGAGAGGTCTAATACATTCATGAGGGAAGGAAATGAAGTCGGAATGTTACCTGTGAAGTTGTTATGTTGAAGGAAGAGATGATGGAGGGAAGGAAGAGAGAGGACATCAGAAGGTATACTTCCGGTGAGGCTATTCAATCTGAGGCTGAGAACCTCTAAAGCTTCCAGTTTTCCAAGAGTGTTGGAAGGAATGGGGCCCGTGAGTCCAAGGCTAGGAAGTCGAAGAGCGGAAACACGGGTCCCATTGGAATCACAGGTGATGCCTATCCAAGAAGTGCAAATCTCAGTAGTGTTGCTCCAGTTGAGCTTTGGAGCATGGGGTACTGCATCAGCAAATGCAAGAAGAGCTTGTTTATCTGAGTTTAAGTCAGCAAACAGTGGAGATACAAGGGAAAGTATGATGAGGATGGATTGAAGCAGGTGAGGAGAGCAGAGTTTCATGAGGAAATAAATGTTCACATATACGACTTTGATGGTTGATGATTTATGTTGGATGATCTCCCTGGTTCAAATAAACAACAGAAAAAAATTTAGAAGATCTGCATATCAAGCTTTATATATTAACTAAATTGAAAAACAATGACATTGTCCAAAAACAAATAAGGTAGCGCACAACAGAAAGCATCTCTAAACATACAATGCTATGAGTGTCACATTCTTTTACTAGTTCAACTTACTTTGCGAACTCAATTAACCTTGTTAGTGGCCAATAAACACATACTCTCTATATCACCATAGCTACAATTTACGTGATTCCGTACAAGGAAAGACACATAAATACTCAAGAACCAAAACCCCAACTACTACTTCAACAATATTCCTCTTATAAGTGCAAGTTTACACAACCACTAACGCCATCGTGATTAATTGCTATAACGTAGGACTGCTTAACTTTCAGCTACTAACTTTCCCCTCTATTCGACTCGGTCCCAACTAGAACAGTAAATGAACACAACAAATACCAAATTTTAAGCTAAAAGCATCCAGATAGTAAGACAGATGTGCAGATTCAACCGGTGGATCATATCCTGTGTAGCCTCGCTACATCCAGAATTAGCCAGACTAAACGTTGAGTCACAAACAATTGCTTTTAGGACTATAGATTATATCATGTAAGTATTTGCACTTCTATTTTGAAACCAATTGGCAATAAGACGAATCAGCTTGGATATCTTAAACTGTCAATTTGCTTAGTTGTTACCTGATATAGCTAAAATATATTGCATATAAGTAAATGAATTTATCGTTAAACAAAATCACAAACTTGCTATAAATTAACATATCTAAACTGTAAATTGCATTCAGTAAATGAATATTTCACCTCATAAAATCGCCAAATACCTTTCAACCTAACATATAAAATGCAAGAAGTAAATGAACTTCCATCGAAAAAAAACTACATTACCCGCACCTTCGTCCTTCAAACACTACCACAACATTTGCCGTTGTAGCTTCGGCGGCGTCATCAACAGCTTCAAACTAATTAAAATTTTCTTCAAAATTCTCCGGCCGAATTTTCTTCACGAAGAAATGAAACAATAATAAATCTTAATCTGAGAGAAAAACGGAAATCACTCAGCTGAAAAGCTCTCGCCTCCAATCCGCTATCGTTTTTTCCTCTCTTTTCAGATGAATTTGTAGGGACGAACAGGAATTCAATTTGAATTCTGAATTTCAGAAGAAATCGAGTGAAATTTTCGAGCGCAGCGAAGAACACACAGTTTTTATGTGATGTATGTGTGAGAGAGAGAGTCACTCGACAGCTCCTAGTAATGAGTATGATCCCTTTTTGAGCGGGGTTTTTAACGATAATTAAGGCCAGGCCTTTGAAGGAGTAATGTTCTGATAGTTGTACAGATTTTGATGCAAAAGATACAACTTGTTGTTTAAATATTTTTCCACATATGATTTTTATCTAGCATTAAAGTTTAAACTTAAACCCATTTTGCGTTTTCTTAGTTTTCAGATTGGACATTCCTCGCTTATATAATTACATTTCACCCTTTCAGAAAAAGAAGTGTGATATAGACCAAAACTAAAAAAAAAAATTCTATTAGTTTGATTTGCTTAAGAGGAAATTATGTTGAGTTAAAAAATAACAATATTAATAATTGTTTAGTATAGCCATGTATTTTATTTTGCGAAATATCACCCCTAAATTTAATTTTTTATTGGACGTGCAATTGTGTGCAATTTTCAATCATATTCTTATTAGTGAGTTTTGTGCTAAATAAATGGATAATATTAAGTCAACTCATCACATCAGATTGAATCTTGAACATCATCATCGATTGTAGACAAATATCACTGTCAGATTCCTTTTAAAGAATTTGACGTGGTTGATCATCATGATTTTTACGAATAAATGAACGAAACTCAAAATATCAATTTTTATTCAAATAAAAAAATTATACTACTAAGTTGATTTGGACTTAATTGTTGAGCAAACTGAATATTTTTTTTTCATAAAAATATAAACTATCTTTGAACATCTTAATGGAGGTTTTCTTAATGGTCTGTAATATAAAATCAATTTTAGAACATCTATAGGAGGAGAGTTTTTCTTTATAGTTTTTTTATGAAAAAACTTAGGATAAAAAAAAAAATTCAATGTATCCCAACAATAGAAAAACTTTTTCAATTAGATTATTTACGTTTTTTTTTTTTTGTGTGTATATTTACCTAGTGGAAATTGATTGAAAATCTATTGGATCCACCATATTATTGAAAAGCTCAAGAAAATACCTTGTTAATTAACAATATCTTTGAAAAAACTTTAGATTGAAAAAAAAAAAAAAAAAAACATCAAATACTTTTTTCATTTTTTAAAGAGCTTTTTGGGATCACATCTTTTTATAGGGTATTTCCATTTAAAGTAGGCTCCTCCGGACCTGTATACATAAATTTCAAATTATTGTTATGCCATCCAAACGATTGAATGTAAATTCTAAACTGTGCATGTCATCAATATAATGTAATATAATTATTTTCAATGATTTGTTTTAGTAACGTGCATGATTCCATAAAACAAAGTGATTTGATTATTACAAAACACTTATCAATGTTATAGTTGTTATATTGAGGAACTCAAATTTTCTTGCAGCTAAACAAAATATTTTTAGAAAATTGAGATCTCAAAACATGTGTTTTCATAACAATAAATATTTAAGAAATTGATATTTATGTTAATTCTCATAGCAACATGACATTTCGTCAAACAATTGGTGTGCAAGGCAAACCAATAAGAACATGCTCAACTAAACTCGAAACAATAAACAAATTCACCATCTCTTTGGTAAAAGGTAAGAGTAAACACGATCACAAATCATGATTAACGATTAAATGTTGAGATTTTGTGGAATGGTGTCAGATCAGATGAATGAGAACTTACACTGGAGCCCCATGCCAATGGCGAAAACTGTCAGAACTTGTGCTATCTACTTATCTGTAATCCATTGAGAGTTGAGACTGGGGAGGAGGTGGGTACAGAAGAAGTAGTTGGCATTAAATTCAATGGACAACTGTATTAATTTCTCCTTCAGTATCACGGATTTTGTGATTTAATTTCTGATTCAACAAGTACAAGTACATTTTTCAAACTCAGTTAGGTGTCGGAGGACTTGCAGGTGGTTCACAAGTTGAGTGCTAGTGCTATTATGCGAAGAAGCCTTTGATGTGACTTTTGACTTTTGTATTAAGTATTAACACTCGCTAATTGCTAAACACTAGTGGGCGAATAAAATGATACACATACTTGAATATGAATTATGGATTCTCAAACAAACAGGTTAATGTTTTTTATTTTAGTTTCATCGAGCAGTTTAGTGTGATTCGCATAAGTTGATTTGATCTCAAGGACACGAGGGCCTGGTGTATCCATAGTTTACCGGGGATCTCCATTTGTGAATTTTACTGCCAAACCAACCTCAGTTAAGGCTTTCGATTTTGCAGAAGATGAATTTTTCCCTTATGTTCTTTTTGCATTAAAAAAAAAATCTCGAAAAACATAGAACAAGTACCCTATGTTTGTCTCTTCGATTTTTGCCTGAATATCGAGAGTGGTTTCTTGGATTATCCCAGTTTTAACCTCATGCAGAGTGTAAATATTTTTATCAAATCATACAACAAAATTAGATTTTTTTGTTACTTTAAGCAACAATATCTTAATTTGTTACCAGAATTTCATCTATGCATGCATATGCATAAGCTGGGAAAAATCAAATATGTTGTATAAACCGGTAAAATTTTGATAACGACTCAAACCATAAGTTATATGAAACCCATTTCATTTTACATAATTTAATAAACATTTACAACTTGCTAGCAAAAATAAGAAATTAGCTATTAGAACAATGTGGGAATTAATTGTGGCCTTCCCTTCACTTTGCTAAATTTGGAAGCGGCAACTAAATCTGACATGGTTGTGTTTCAGTAGACCAATTAATACAATACTTTTTTTAGCATCGTATGTGCATCTTATTCAGATAAAGAATTATTTTCAAGGAACTGTAGGAAAAAATAAAAAATAAAAAATAAAAAAAATAAGACATGTCTCTTTGAAAAGTTGATCATTTTCACTTTCACCAAGTGCAACTTACCCACAGTTTTTAAGTTACTAGCTACACCTCCAGTAGAAGAAAAAAAAAAATCAAATACAAACTTCAAAAACAATAATTTTATTAAGTTGGGTTAATTCGAATTGACCAGGAACTTTTGTCCAAATCTTTATTTTAAAATATAGAAGTAATTAATGGTAACGATGGGATGCTCTACAGGCTCTTGTGGTGCCGGTTACCCCGTGGTTTTGGTTTGTATCTTGGATTGGTGAATTTTTTCTAGTATCTTATGTGCGTGCCTATACCGATGAAAAGTGGTTACTTTTGACTTGTTCTCCTGCTGGATGGATCCGGCTAATCCATATCAATGTCAATATTTTTGTTTGGTGTCTGGAGCCAAAGCCAATCTTGATAGTCGTGGTATGGACATTGAGTGCCCTCTTTGTAATGGGAGGACAGAAACGACTAGGCATTTGTTTTTTCTATTGTCCAATGGCTTTTGTGGTTTTAGTTCAAGTGGTGAGGCGGTAGCTTGATTATACGCACTCTCCTTTCATTTGTTGATTGGTTGACATGATTCTCTACTACACGTCGAAATAGTGAAGAATTATTTTGAGGGTGTCATATTTGGATTTTCAAGAATATTCAGTTGTTTGATTTTAACAAACCGAAAGTTACGGACATCTTTTATAAGATTGTTACTCGGCCTTTTTTTATGGTGTAAATTGTAATGAGATCATCAAAATAAATAAATAAATAAATAAATAAATAAATAAATAAGAAAATATGTAGAAAGAGTACACTTAGGAATTTGTACCATTACTATTTTCGACTTGCTTGATGTGCTTTCCTTTTTAGCTACTTTTTTTTAACTATTATTTAAAACATTTGATATGTTTAATAGAAACATAAACCAAATCAATTCTTTCATAAATAAATGGGTTGAAATTGCAAATATTTATACTTGATCTGTGTTTGTTAACCACCCCATTATATTCAAAAACCCAAAAGAATGAAGTTTGATATCTAAGGGATTGTTTCTTTTCAATTTAACGGGTTAAACACTTAATCTAGACAAGACAATTATACATTGATATTTTTTAATTAAATACGAACAAAATGAGTTATTAGGTTAAGCCGAAAATTATGGCTAATTTATAGACAATATAACCCTTGAGCTATTTGTCTTTCTTCTTTTTCTTCTCAGATGAATATTGTGAAATTTGTTGTGTTGCAATTTAAGGTAAAATGTTCATTTTTGTGTAGAAAAAATAAAAAAATAAAAACAAAGCTTTATATGTATATAACAACTCATTACCCATTCAGCCACTTGAACTCATAACAGATTTTCATGAAAGCAAAATATAATCTAATTAGGTAACACCAACAATAAGAACATTGAATTGAAGCCAAATTAGAGATTCATTGAACATGCATGAATAAGCAGCAGCAAAGGTAAAGCGACAGGGACAGAAAGTATGGGATTACTTGTAGAAATCAAAGTCAGTGTCAGGCTTCTTTACATTGGTTCTGTAACCCTTCTCGAAGTCCTTGGGAAGAATAACATATCTGTTCTTGCGGACTGCATGCATCCCTGCTTCTTGACAAATAGCCGTAATCTGTACAAAACCAGGATGAGGATGAGAAGGGCAATTAAAGAACAACAACTTATTGCTTATTACTAGTAGTGTTACCTCAGCAGCACTAATCTTGTCAGGGCGAGAAACATAATCTTCCAAGTCAACTTCATCACTCAAGTTCATTTTAGCCGTGCAAACCTACACATTTATTACATTTTTTATTATCTCAAGTAAACAGACAAATAATATGATAAATTAAGAAGAAAAAAAAAAAAAAAAAAAAAGGCAGGGTGGGGTTAGACCTGAAAAACGAGGCGTTTTTGTCGCCTGTCAGGCAAAGGAAACTCAATCTTGCGGTCAAGCCTACCAGGACGAAGAAGTGCAGGGTCCAATGTATCGGCTCGGTTAGTTGCCATAATAACCTTCACATTCACCGTTTGGTCAAACCCATCCATCTGCAGTCACTCATAAATCATTAATCATTAATCATCTTTCCCTTCCCTGGCCTTTAATATTATATTTTATGTCCAAAGAAAACACTCGTAGTCATAGGGGTTACCTGATTTAGGAGCTCCATGAGAATTCGCTGCACTTCTCTGTCAGCTCCAGTCTGAGCATCAAATCTGGCAGTAGCAATTGCGTCCACCTCATCGATAAATATGATTGCAGGGGCATTCTCTTTCGCTAGCCGAAACACATCACGAACCATTCGCGGACCCTACAACACCAACCACCATAATTAATTAATTAATTAATATAGCTCTTACACAATCATAGCATATATAATATATCAAACAAATCAAGCCTTAATATCAGTTGGTACTTAGTATTGGTGAATGAATGATAGAAAATGACAAAGTAAGGCTACAAGCATTGATTCTTAAAGGATAAGCTAAACTAGAAGCACCAGGTGTCATAGTCACTCACATCCCATAAGAAACAAGGAAAGCAATGCAAACAAACTACCTATAAATACCAAGTGAATTTTAGTAGTTTTATTCTCCATTCCACAGTCAAATTAAACACCCTCAAAAGATGACTAGCAAATCAACAGGATTAAGAAGAAGCTTAGGAGTTCTACACCAAGCTGAGTATGTAATATGTTATAAATGTTATATGCATGAAGATAAATTTATCATAAACAAATTGTCATATGCTTCTTTGCACAAAATCACGATACAATCAAATAGCAAAGACATATGTTATGGCATTGGCATAATATGATATTAGCATGCATTTTGCACGTCATACATAATATATGAAAGTTTTATACATGTCAAGTATGGGCATTTAAATATGCAACATACAGGATGTTTACTTATATGAATCCTAAGGTTGGCCTACTTATAAGTAGTTATGAGATTTCAAAAAACAAAAATTGTGCATGGTGGATGTTTAAAAAAAACAATGCATTAGTTTTTATTCTTTCAATAAATTTGATTTAAATGTTTATGCTACATCATAGAACAACATGAATTATATACTAATCTAATCAACTATCAACATATTCTTCATTGTGTTATAAATTATGGAGATAGAACTTTAAGAATTTTAGTTTACAAAATTTTGTGGTATTAAACTATGATGTAATGAAAGATATTGTTCGCTATAATTGGTTTTAGTTTGTATACAAATTGCAACATAAGTTGATAGATTTTTCAAAATAAAAAAAAAAGACTGGAAATACAATGTTATAATTGGATAGATTTTCAAAGTACGGTGCCTAAAAAGAAAGGTGAGAGTACAATGTTGTAATAGAAAGAAACAGAAGTAAGATGCTATAATACACAAACAAAAGAAAGTGTGTTGCTATTTCTTGAGTCCTTGAATTATTCCTATTAGGTATTTTACTTGTGACAAAAAAAGAAACACCCATATATAGCCCTTTCATTTCTTTTCTTCATTAAAACAAAAAGAAACACAGGTAACTAGCTTACCAGGATTAGGTCAAGTCCTCATTAAGTCAAAAGGAAACAACATGTCTCTTATAAAGAAGAGGCAGACTAAAAGCATACCTCACCCAAATACTTTTGAACAAATTCTGAACCAACTACTCGAATAAAGGCTGCTGTGGTATGATTTGCAACAGCTTTGGCAAGCATAGTTTTACCAGTGCCAGGTGGACCATATAGCAAAACACCACGTGGAGGATCTATGCCTATTTGCTTGTACAATTCATGATGAGTCAAAGGCAACTCCACAGCCTCACGTATTTCCTGCTTTTGAATGTCACAACCTCCAATATCCTACCAAAATACACAACCACAGTAAAAATCAAATTATAGAACAAACTGATCTCCGTAATGCATATAGCATATGGTGAAAGAAAGACAATCCCTTTGTTACAAGAGTTGATATAACAATAGCACAAATGCAAAACAAATATCATGATTTACAGCTCTATAAAAGAAAGGGTCCACAACGTAATAACAGTAGAGACAAACTCTACAGATGAGAAATATTATATGATAGGATACATTAGTAAACCTGCAGAAAGAAATTTGCTCATAAGCTAACTAACTCTAACATTGCATCCTTCCTGTAAAGAAAACTACACCCACCCAATTATAAGATCTAATAATCAATGACTTGCCAATCATTAAAGGATAAACTAACGATCATCACTTTGAGCATATTCAATTAGTCAATTATAACTATAATATTCTATCTACTATCACATTAGCATCCAAGTTATGAGTTATGACATCAATATCCTAAACATAATTAATACAAATGAATTTTGGATTTTAAGATGCTGAAAGTCTTGGCATAATTAATTCATCAAAACCCTATTAGCACACGTAAAAAATCAAGACTTCTATGACAAAATACTCACACTATAGGTGACGTCAGGTTTCTCCGACTGGCTAAGCAGAGATATACTAGAGTCAGCCTCAGGCGGCAACACGTCAACAAGCGCATTTGAATGACGGTGCAAAGCAACGGACGCCGAGGGTTTCAATTGCTCGCGATTAATCGTACTAAGAATCCTAACATAGTAATTAGATCCAGTAGTTGACCCTACGATACCGTTATTTTGATCGATCATCTCCATGAACTGACCAATCACAAGCGGAACCGATTGGATCCGCTTCACTTCTTCTTGAGACCTAAGGAGTTCGCGCTTGAGATTCTTTTGTTCGTCTTTGACGTACTCTTCTTGGATTTCAATAAACTCGATTTGACGCTCTAATGACTTTAGGCGAGTGTAGAGGTCGTCTTCGTTGTCGAAGAGAGGCGAGTCCATGGTGGTGGAGGCATTGGGGCGACTCGGTGGTGTTTTACATTCAACGAGCATAGGCGATTCCATTGTTGCGGTGGCAGTGGCGATACTGGTGTCGGCGGCTGAGGCGGTGGTTGGGGCAGTGACGGACGAAAGAGGTGACTGCCGAAAATGGAACCAGCGAAGACGGTGGGGAGAGGCAAGAAGAGGAACGATTTCTTGTGGAGTAATTTAGCAGGTAACAGACATTTTATTTTTCACGGTTTGGCCACGAAACTTTTAGTATTTACATATTAACAAGAAGCAAGAAGAGGAACGATTTCTTGTGGAGTAATTTACTAATTTAGCACGTAATGGACATTTTATTTTTTATGGTTTGGCCACGAAAGTTTAACTATTTACGTATTAATAAGAATATTAATAAGGAAATCTTCAAAAAAAATCATAAATTTTTAGGAAAAGTTATACTTTTTTCTCTCACATTTTCTCTTTTGAATAAAAAAACCCAGTAAATCGGATAAATTGAACATTTTGGTCTTATTTTACCAACGACCTTCATTTAGTCGGTTAAAATTGCTTAGGTGGCAAGGAGTTGCTGAGGTGGTTGATGAGTCATTTAATGTCCTTCTATTAAATGTAAATATAGTGGAAAACTTCATTTGTGCCCTAGCTGTAACGCCCGCGTTTCCAGACTAGACATTTTCGTTGATGTAATAGTCTAGGTTAACCTTTGTAACCCAAATTTAAAATAATAAAATGTATTATTTGTGAATTATGTGATTTATGTGTTTATTTTCTTAATTATTATAATTTAATGAATTAAGAATAAAATAAGCGTCAAAATTTAAGTGTGAGATAAGTCTGATACCTTTACATAAAGTTGTAGTGGTCGAAACGAGGTTTCCGAATATATAAAGAATGCCGAAATCCGAGTTATAACGAAGAAGTTATGACATGTCGAAGTTTCGCGACAGAACCGGCACGACGCCGAGTGATGTAAAATATGAATTTAAGATAGAGTGATATTTAGCCTTAGCGATCTAAACGAAAGTTGTAGATTTCGTTAAACCGAGAGCATGCATAAAAAGAACGCCCAAATCTGACTTCGTATGAGGAAGTTATGATTTTTCTAAGTTTCGACTTGGCAGTATGCACCCCGAATACTCGATTTGAGATCGAGCGTTTTTAGCCGAAACAATCTAAATGAGAATCGAAGATCTCGTTGTTAGTATTAAAACGATGAAAAGTTAGGCGATAACGGAGGTCGGACGAAGAAGTTATGATTTTATAACGAAGTTTTCCTGTCCGGACCTACTAAAAATAAATAATAAAAAATAAAGTCAAAATTAGCCAGCGGAGTCTAAATGAAAGTTGTAGAGCGTAGTCTCACCTACGCGTGGATATAAAGAACGTCGAAAACGGAGCTCGTATGCGAAAGTTACGCAATTTAGAAGTTTGACGAGTCAAATTACGCCCAGCGTAATTTGAGTACGCCCAGCGTACTCAGAGGGTTGCAAGTTGTCTGACCAGTACTCGAGTGCCACCCGTCGACGCATGCAGTGACGTCAAAGTACGCCCCGCGTAACCAATTTACGCCCTGCGTAATTTGAGATTTCTCCCCGCGTAATCCCAGACCCTCAGCCTATAAATAGAACTCGAAATCAGCCATTTTCTCTTGTTCAAACTCTTCTTTCTCTCTAAGTTTTGCCTCGATTTGCGTGCCAATCATATCCCAAAGCCCCGGTATCATTCCCGAGCCCCGAAGCAAGATCCGAAGCCCCGGGGATCCCGAAGAGCGTTATTCCCGAGCCGAAGCTCTGCCCGCGAGGAGTCCGATTTTGGTGAAGATCTTCCAGATCTATCGAAGTATACTACTTCTATAAGCCATAGTGTTGTCGGATCATCTTCTGATCAAGTGAGTGTATAGTCCCTTTCATAAACACAATAATAATACAAGTATTGTTTGGATATGTTAAGTATATTGTTGTTTATATGTGTGAGTGTATACTACCTTTCATAAACATGATAATAATACAAGTATGATTTGAGTGTATTAAGTATATTGTCGTTTATATGTGTGAATGTGTTGTTACTTTCTTCTAACGCATGATTATGAAGTATTTTATACGAGATACGTGTTATGTGTATATTTTGTTGTAATGTGCGTGAATGTATATTCACTTTCTTCTATCTTACAGATCTGATTATTTCTATATGAAATACGTGTTATGTGTGTGTGTCTCATCTGTTATGTGGAAATGTATTGATTTAGCATGCTATACAGGTTTTGAAACTATGTATAAAAATGTATGTTTTATCTACTAATATGTTGGGTAGAACATGGGTAGATAGTTGGTGTGTAATAAACAGATGAGAGGCCTCGATGTTGTTTTGATCCAGTCATCTAGCGGAATTTAGATGACGACCACGGACTTTTCTAGACAGTCCAGTGGAACGCTAGCAGGCTCATAACCTGTAGGTGTTAATGAACTTGGGTGTTCATTCGCTGTATTCCATCCCCCTCATGGTTGCCTTATTTGACTTATATTGCTGAGGAACCCCCGAAGCATGTGTTGTCACCCCGATGAAATATTCTTAGACTATGTCCCTTGTGTTAGTTATTTTAGGGACATAAAGTGAGAATAACGGGAATGGGTAATTGGGTTATTGTTGGTTGATAATAATTAATTTAATTATTTATTGTGGGTTGAAAACCCTATATGCTCACCAGGCTCCCAAGCCTGACCCACTCAGTTTTATTTGTATTACAGGAAGTGGCGCAAGGGCATAAGATGGATGAACCATCAAGTTGTTTTGTTTACAAGTCTGTATATGTATATATTTGTTGAATGACTTGTAATGTTATCGTTTATGCTTTATGGCATGTATCAGAACATGACATCCCGAGTTTTGATTATATAATGAAAATACATTTCTTTTATGAAATGCTTTGGTAAATATTATTTTATCATACTTTGTTTTTGGGAACAAATTTCGCAACTCTTTCAAATCAAAAGGATTTACTCTGAAATTATTTTAAAAACATAAATGAAAATCGGTCTTTTCTGGCCGAGACAGTTGGGGATGTCACAGTTGGTATCAGAGCATTAGTTTAAGCGAACTAGGAATTTGTAGGATTTATAGACTTAAACTTAGAATGCTAAGTGAAATTTTGAGATGTGTGTCTGTTATATTTTAGACACGAGCACTAGTTTATTTTAGGAAAGTTGCCTAAAATGTTTTATGTGCTAAATGTTATATGTTGCCATATATGATATTATTTGTTCGGATCTATGGTCTGTTGCCGACCGGATCTAGAAACTTTATGTGTGTAGGATTCTAAGCGTACGTCTACGATATTAGAACTAGCATGTAAACGTTTCGGAGTGATAAGGATGATTTGAATATCTATCGTGAATGAGGATCTAATTTCACCTTATTCGGTGCGTAGATCAAAAATGGTGAGAACAAGAAGTGGAGTTGGAAATGCTGATGAAAACGGGAATCAACCACCAGTGATTGAACAAAGATCTGTCGTAGCAGCAGCACCTGAGCCAATAACCATGGCTGGTGTGCAAATGATGATTCGAACAATGTTGGATCGTCAGATGGATGAAACTAGACGGTTGCTTCAACAAAATCGTGAAGAACTGTCAATTTGTATGGAAGAGCCTGAATTAAATGAAGGGCACTCGGAAGGTGGAAACTTCAGTGGGTCTATTGGTCAAGCCAACTTACCGATAGTTAGGCGAGACAACCATGATGGAAGGAATGATGAAATGGGATGCAAGTACAAGGACTTTCTAACTTGAAAACCATCGACCTTCAATGGAAAGGAGGATCCGATTGGAGTTATGGATTGGATCTCAGAAATGGAATTGGTATTCATGACTTGTGGCTGCAGAGGCAAGTTGCAGACTATCTATGCAGTGCGTCAGTTCCGAGGTGGAGCCGTTCGTTGGTGGAACACTCTAGGGAAGACTTTAAGCCCAAATGAGCCACTGCAATTGTCATGGGCAGAGTTCTTTGTGCAGTTCAAGCGCAAGTTCTGCTCGGCTCAAAATCTATTGGAACTAGAGAACAAGTTTCTGACATTGACGAAAGGCAGCATGTCAGTTGATGAATACACTAATAACTTCACCGATAAGATGGAGTTTTCCTTACGTATCGTTCCAGACGAGCTGACAAAGATGGACCGGTATGCGAAGGGACTCCCATGGGAGTACGAGGTGCCAGTACGTCAGGCACATACTCTAGAGGCAGCTATCTGGGATGCCAAGTCTGTTGAGAACATGATTAAGGGGAGAACCACCAACAAGGTTGAGGTTGGTGTGAAGAGAAAGTTTGAGGGAACATCTGGTTCCGGTAAAAAAAGCAAATTTTCGAAATCTGATTCAAAAAAGTTTGGTGGAGGAAAACAAGGCGAAGCGAAGTGGTGTGAAAAGTGTAAGAAAAAGCACTTTGGGAAATGTAGCGAGGATGTAACCTGCTACAAGTGTGGGAAGGTTGGACATTTTGCCAATGAATGTCCAAACAACAAAAGGATGTGTTTTGGTTGTAATGAAGAGGGGCACATTTTGAAAGACTGTCCGTAGAAGAAGGAGGCAGCTAAGCCCAACATTCCACCAAAGCCGAAGGCGAGAGCATTCCAGATGACACTGGAAGCTGCTAAAAATGAAGCTGATGTCGCTTCAGGTACCTTTCTCGTTAACAATTTGTCTGCCCAAATTTTATTTGATTCTGGAGCCAACTACTCCTTTATATCGCATGAATTTGGTAGAAAACTAGTCTTGCTTGTTGATAGACTAGATAATGTTTTATTAGTCGAAGTTGCTAGTGGCAAGTTTGTACCTGTTAGCCATCGTATGAAAAACATCTTAATCGACCTTAATGGGAATAAGTTTCACGAAGAATTATTACCTATCGAACTTAATGGTTTCGACATCGTGTTGGGAATGGATTTGCATAGCGCCAATGATGCCGAAATTTTATGTAAGAAGAAGATAGTTAAAGTAAACCCGCCTGGAAAAGATTCGTTTATGGTGTATCGGGACAAACACCGAGTGAATTCTGGAATCTTTTCCCTAATGAAAGCTAGAAAGTGTTTGACCAAGGGATGTACATCATATTTAGCATTCGTGATTGATGCTAAGAAGGAAAAGAAGGTGATGCAGAGTATTCCAGTGGTGTGTGATTATCCGGAAGTATTTCCCGAAGATCTTCCTGGATTACCACCGGATAGACAAGTGGAGTTCAGAATTGACTTGTTACCAGGAACAACGCCAATTGCAAAAGCACCTTATCGATTAGCACCGACGGAGATGAAGGAATTGATGATGCAACTTCAGGAGTTATTGGACAAAGGTTTCATTAGACCTAGTTCATCACCCTGGGGAGCTCCGGTGTTATTCGTGAAGAAGAAAGATGGAAGTATGAGGATGTGCATCGATTACAGAGAGTTGAACAAGGCAACGATAAAGAATAGATACCCATTGCCGAGGATAGATGACCTGTTTGATCAATTGCAAGGTTCGAGCTATTTCTCGAAGATCGATCTTAGGTCAGGATATCATCAGCTAAAAGTAAGAGAGCAAGATATCGAAAAGACTGCATTCAGAACTAGGTATGGACACTACGAGTTCTTGGTTATGTCGTTTGGACTAACCAATGCTCCAGCAACATTCATGGATTTGATAAATAGGGTTTGTAATCCATTCCTTGATAAATCTGTGATAGTGTTCATAGACGACATGCTGATTTATTCGAAAAGCCAAGAGGAGCATGGCAACCACTTGCGAGAAGTGTTGGAAGTCTTGAAGAAGGAGAAGTTGTATGCGAAGTTCTCCAAATGTGATTTTTGGATTCGAGAAGTCCAATTCTTGGGTCACGTGGTCAACCAAGAAGGGATAATGGTTGATCCAGCGAAGATTGAAGCTGTAATGAAGTGGGAACAACCAAAAAGTCCCACAGAGATTTGAAGCTTTTTAGGATTAGTCGGATATTACCGTAGGTTTATCCAAGGCTTTTCTTCGATCGCTAGTCCATTAACAGCTTTGACCCACAAAGGAGCTACTTATGCTTGGAGTGATAAGCATAAAGAAGCATTCGAGAAGCTAAAGAAGAGGCTATGTGAGGCACCAATTCTATCTCTACCCGATGGAGTTGAAGACTTCGTTGTTTATAGCGATGCGTCTGGGGTTGGGTTGGGTTGTGTTTTGACCCAAAGAGAAAAGGTGATCGCGTATGCATCTCAACAGCTGAAAGAGCATGAAAAGAATTACCCGACTCATGATTTGGAGTTGGCAGCGGTAGTTTTTGCTCTGAAAATATGGAGGCATTACCTCTATGGCACGAAGTGCAAACTTTTCACTGACCATAAGAGTCTCCAATATCTCTTTAGTCAGAAAGAATTGAATATGAGACAACGATGCTGACTATAATTACTTAAGGACTACGACTGTGAGATACTTTACCACCCCGGTAAAGCTAATGTTGTTACTGATGCTCTTAGTCGGAAAGTCAATCTTGAAGGAAAAAGGCCAAGAGTGTTGAGAATAGAAGTTGTCTCAACAATTGTGGAGAGTATAAAGAAAGCTCAAGAGGAAGCTTCTGAGAAAAATGACCGAAATGAGGAACGTTTGGGCAAAACGTTGGTGTTTGATACAAACGATCATGGACTAAAGGTGTTCCAAGGTCGTATTTGGGTACCTAAGTCCGGAGGAATAAGAGATCTTCTGATGGAAGAAGCTCACAAGACCATGTACTTGATTCATCCTGGTAGCACTAAAATGTATAGGGACCTGAAACCCTACTACTGGTGGCCAACAATGAAGCTTGATGTTGCAAAGTATGTGGCCGAGTGTGTGACTTGTGCGAGAGTCAAGACACAACATCAGAAACCATATGGGAGTTTAGAACCTTTACCTGTGCCTATGGGTAAATGGGAAGACATTGCGATGGATTTCATCACTAAACTACCCAGAACAAAAAGTGGTCACGCCATGATTTCGGTGGTCGTTGATCGATTCAATAAGAGTGCACATTTCATAGCAGCCAATGAGAAATGGTCTATGGAAAAGCTTGTGAATTCGTACATGAAGGAAATTGTGAGACTTCACGGTGTTCCGTTAACGATCGCGTCAGATCGTGACAGCCGTTTCACCTCACGATTTTGGAAAAGTCTACAAGAGGAAATGGGTACCAAGTTATGTTTAAGTACAACTTACCATCCACAGACTGATGGTCAGAGTGAAAGAACAATACAAACACTTGAAGATATGCTGAGAGCATGTACCCTGGAATTCCTAGGTAACTGGGATGAACACTTACCTTTAGTAGAATTTTCCTACAATAATAGTTTCCACTCAAGCATAAACATGGCACCATATCAAGCTTTGTATGGACAAAAATGTCGTACGCCGTCGTGTTGGCTTGAGGCTGGGGAAAAGCAGTTTATGGGTCTCGAGATGGTCCATCAAACTGCTGAGAAGTTGAAAGTGATCAGGGAAAGAATGTTAGCAGCTCAAGATCGTCAAAAGAGCTATGCTGACAAGAAGCGAAGTCCGGTGACTTTTGAAGTCGGAGACTCGGTTTTACTTAAAGTCTCGCCGTGGAAGGGACTTATAAGATTTGGTAAAAGGGGAAAGTTAAGTCCGAGGTTTATTGGACCATTTAAAGTTCTTCAGAGAATTGGGAACCAAGCTTACAAGCTCGAATTACCTGAAGAACTGAATGGAATTCATAACACTTTCCATTGTGTTATTTGAGGAAGTTCACGGGTAAAGTTCCTGATATAATTCAAATTTTTGAATTGAGAATTGATGAAAACAAGAGGTTAATTGAAGAACCAGCGGCAATTGTTGACCGAAAGACTAAGAAATTGCAACGCAAGATGGTCGAATTAGTGCTTGTCCGTTGGAAACATTCGAATGAGCCAAATCTCACTTGGGAAACGGAGAGTGACATGTTGAGTCGCTATCCGCATTTGTTTGTTGATGTGTGATTCCGGAGACGGAATCATCCTAAGGGGGAGAGAATTGTAACGTCCGCGTTTCCAGGCTAGGCATTTTCGTTGATGTAATAGTCTAGTTTAACCTTTGTAACCCAAATTTAAAATAATAAAATGTATTATTTGTGAATTATGTGATTTATGTGTTTATTTTTTTAATTATTATAATTTAATGAATTAAGAATAAAATAAGCATCAAAATTTAAGTGTGAGATAAGCCCGATACCTTTACATAAAGTTGTAGTGGTCGAAACGAGGTTTCCGAATATATAAAGAATGCCGAAATCCAAGTTATAACGAAGAAGTTATGACATGTCGAAGTTTCGCGACAGAACCGGCACGACGCCGAGTGACGTAAAATATGAATTTAAGATAGAGTGATATTTAGCCTTAGCGATCTAAACGAAAGTCGTAGATTTCGTTAAACCGAGAGCATGCATAAAAAGAACGCCCAAATCTGACTTCGTATGAGGAAGTTATGATTTTTCTAAGTTTCGACTTGGCAGTATGCAGCCCGAATACTCGATTTGAGATCGAGCGGTTTTTAGCCAAAACAATCTAAATGAGAATCGAAGATCTCGTTGTTAGTAGTAAAACGATGAAAAGTTAGGCGAGAACGGACGTCGGACGAAGAAGTTATGATTTTATAACGAAGTTTTCGTGTCCGGGCCTACTAAAAATAAATAATAAAAAATAAACTCAAAATTAGCCAATGGAGTCTAAATGAAAGTTGTAGAGCGTAGTCTCACCTACGCGTGGATATAAAGAACGTCGAAAACAAAGCTTGTATGCGAAAGTTACGCAATTTAGAAGTTTGACGAGTCAAATTACGCCCAGCATAATTTGAGTACGCCCAGCGTACTCAGAGGGTTGCAAGTTGTCTGACCAGTACTCGAGTGCCACCCGTCGACGCATGCAGTGACGTGAAAGTACTCCCCGCGTAACCAAGTTACGCCCCGCATACTGAGTACGCCCTGCGTAATTTGAGATTTCACCCCGCGTAATCCCAGACCCTCAGCCTATAAATAGAACTCGAAATCAGCCATTTTCTCTTGTTCAAACTCTTCTTTCTCTCTAAGTTTTGCCTCGATTTGCGTGCCAATCATATCCCAAATCCCCGATATCATTCCCGAGCCCCGAAGCAAGATCCGAAGCCCCGAGGATCCCGAAGAGCGTTATTCCCGAGCCGAAGCTCTGCCCGCGAGGAGTCCGATTTTGGTGAAGATCTTCCAGATCTATCGAAGTATACTACTTCTATAAGTCGTAGTGCTGTCGGATCATCTTCTGATCAAAGTGAGTGTATAGTCCCTTTCATAAACACGATAATAATACAAGTATTGTTTGGATATATTAAGTATATTGTTGTTTATATGTGTGAGTGTATACTACCTTTCATAAACACGATAATAATACAAGTATGATTTGAGTGTATTAAGTATATTGTCGTTTATATGTGTGAATGTGTTGTTACTTTCTTCTAACGCATGATTATGAAGTATTTTATACGAGATACGTGTTATGTGTATATTTTGTTGTAATGTGCGTGAATGTATATTCACTTTCTTCTATCTTACATATATGATTATTTCTATATGAAATACGTGTTATGTGTGTGCGCCTCATCTGTTATGTGGAAATGTATTGATTTAGCATGCTATATAGGTTTTGAAACTATGTATAAAAATGTATGTTTTATCTACTAATATGTTGGGTAGAACATGGGTAGATAGTGATGGGTTTTGATCATAAGATATCATATGTGCTCATACAAACCCTAATGCTTGGATCTAGGTTTCTCTATTGTACATGCTTTGAATCCAAGACTATAAACCCTAATTCTAGCATATGGAAATCGATATTAACATATAATTAGGTTTAAGATATTACCTTGATTGTTATGTAGCAATAACAATCCCAATTCCTCCTTGAATTGACTTTGGAAGGCTTATAGTCACAAGTGTCACTCCTCTAATGGCTTACAAATACCAAGAGCAAATGGAGAAGGTATAAAGAGAGAGGAGAGGTATAGAATTCGTCTCTAGGACCTCTTGGGAAGGCTTAGACGAATTCATGAGCCTTAGGGGGTTTATATAGGTGTTAAGATTAGGATTTTAGTCCTTATCCTTATCTAGTTGCTTGCCAACCAAGTAACCATAAGTTAAGTCTTAGAAACCCTTATCCTAGTCGAATTCTAAGGCATTATCTCCTTAAATTCGTTCACCCTATATTTAAGATAATCCTTACCTTATTTTGTAACTATCACATAATTACAAATCAGCCCCTCTAGTTTAATTAATTACACTTGATCACAAAATTAATTCCTAATTAATTATTGACCAATATTAAGTAAACAAATATGATTTCTCCTTTAATATATTATTCTTATAACATATTAATAAATCATAATAACCTCTCTCTCTTTATTTATTTCTCCAATCAAGTTGCTTTGGTGAAGGCAACCCAAAAGAACCATGCACCATCGGGTAAAGTACATACCAACATAGTGATGGACTTAGTCACTAATCCAACAGTCTCTCACTTGGATAAGTCTAATAACTATTATGCGTATGACTTCAGATCCTGATCTGCAATCGTAGCTTTCCAAAGCCGCTGTCAACTCTGATCCTATCAGATACGCGTGTCATTAGATAAGGGATCATATATTCCTCCATTCTAGATATCGTATGAGATATGATTTCTAATCATTCTCTTTGTACTATTTCTCGATTCCCGATTTATGACAACTGACTAATTAAACAAATCAAATTAGCCCTAGCCTGGCCGAGCATTTACGTTTGTCATCACTAAACCATCGAGGGGCCCAGAAGATATCGCTTTTATCCTTCTTTGGATAAAAGGAACGGATAAACTTTGATACAATGCTTGCTTGCACTTACTAACCAAATCACACACAACAATATGTTTTATATCACCAAGTTACTAGTGCGTTTACATATTATCAATGTGCAACCGATTAGCAAGATACAACTCACACATCTCGGTTTCAAGAATATAAGATGTTATCGTCTCACCAATCACTCATGATACAATTCATGGAGTGATCCAAGTGAGCGTGGGTTTAATCCAATGCTCAAATCTTATTCATAAGCACTCATGAACGTTGCAGCAAACATTTACTTATGTCTAATACTCTTTTAGACAATCCACATACCAATTCACGACAGTCTTCATTCATATCTACTTCCAACATATGAACGACTGTGGCCCGTTTGAATAATTTGATTATTCTTAATAAACTCAATTATTCTGGAAGTCAAAACATGCAAAGTGAAACACAAGAATAATACTAATCCCATATGGCCTCAACCCTTTGAGTATAAATAAAACTCCTTTTATTTATCACCATATCGATTACTCATTTTTTGTCGTTTTGTGTAATCAACTTCTTACTTGAATTATTACACTTGTCCCATGCTCCTAGCATGCACACAATGTTTACCTATGGTTCTTACTTTGTGAAATAGATCAAATTGAACACATTTCCAATCATTCTCATTTCACAACTCCAAATCTTTTTTCATAAGTGAAAGAATATCAAAATTCTTGCTACTTATAGAATATGCTAGATTCTAACATTCTATGCAATGATTCTTTCGTAATGTCAATGCACCAAAGTCACAAAGACTATTGCTAATGATATTACAAAGTCCTCTATCGGAGATTGTTACAAGACAATTCCTTAGATACGATGTCTCTCACTCAAAGTACATTCCTTTGAACATCCTTTTGCATAAAGGTTTCTAATCTAGTCATAGATTTTCAATATTTACTTCCCAATATGGACATGCTTCCATATTTTCCATATGACAACTTATTCTTAATAGAATCTTATCTATTCATAATAATATCAATATGGTCCATCCAATACCATGCTTCCAACTACTCACAAGCAACCAATCCTCGTCGAACTATGGATTGTCCTTTGATAGTTGTTTAATTATTTCAGTCAAAACCGATCCTAGTCTCTTTTCCCTCTAAATGTACTAGATATTTGGAAAATTTTAGAATGGTCAAACATTAAAGCATTTGCAATCGATACTATACCCGAAGCGTATGGGACACGTTGCACAATGTTTTATTTGCTATGTTCTCAAAATTCGAATTGTGAAAAGGAATTCCGTAATCATAATCGAAATTTTAAGAACACACTATGTACCTTTGACTAAATTTATTAACATTTCTCAACCTAAGCCTTTAGATTTTAAATGAAGCATAATATTCTCTCCCTTAATTATAGCAAAACAACTTTACAACCCTTACGACTTTGCAAGGTATAACTCTTGTTTTTCTATAATTAATATTGCCAACTTGCAATACTTTCCATAATAATCATACAACCATAACTTTTATGCTCCCACTATCATGATGATTACTATAAAACATAACACTTATGCTCCCACTAGCTTCGACATGTATTCATAAACATCTTAACTTTCAGAAAAACAATACCTATTGAATTTCCATGTTTCTAATACTTAATGCTTTGATAATCTTTTATCAAGGCTTCTTGAACTTATACACCTTTGCCTTAGATAGTTCATATGTGTGTCTCAAACAATTAAGACTAATTGCCTAACGTCACAATTCAAATCATGGAAAGGAATACCTTGACCATAATCGAATTCGAGAATGCAATTTTACAATCACTATCTTCTTAAAAACTTTCTTAGTGAAAGCATTTCCTCACAATCATTTTCATGAAGGAGGAAATCTTATGACACTTGGATTTTAATGGTGTATATGTTCCTATCCATGTGAATTTGTTAAAAAACAAAGTTTATGACAAATTCAAACTCATATGGACCGAACTTTCTTAATCTTGATTTCTTGCCTTATGGTAGCACAGCTGCCCACCACGTCTTCCAAGTAGTTAAGCAGCTCACCTTTTCCTATCAATGTACCTTTCATTGATTAAGGTGCCTTGCCTTTTATGCGTTCAAAATGAGAACTCATAGGACTCACATGCATAATTAACTCAATTGGAACAGCACATAATCAAAATATTGTCAACACGATAGGTTGTAAACCTCAACTCATGTGCTAGTGATGATCGATAAGGTTTATTTGATTTGTTCTTGAAACCTTTCAAGACCATTAAGACTCCCACTGATTCCTTGACATATAAGATTTTCTTGTCAATAAACATTTCTTGACAAACAAATTTTCAAGAGTTAGTGTAGCTTGTATCAAAACACTTCATAAATTGGTCCTAGTTGGCCTTTGTCCTATCCAAGACATCACAACTTTCCACATTTGATGAATGTTGTAAACCTTTAATAGTTTTCACTCATTGTCACTAGACCCGGCAATTTGATACACGACACGAACACGATACGAGTTTTCCGTGTATGTGTTTTAGAAATTCGTGTTTCGTGTTTATTCGTGTCTGACACGTATTTTAAATTCGTGTTTCGTGTCTTACACGTGTCAAACACGAATTTACCTGTTTAGACATGTATAAGACACGATACAAATTCGTGTTGACACGTGACACGTATAAACACATATATATAATATACACATATATATTTTAGGGTTAAATTTTATATTTATAAAATACTAGGGACCGATTGCGTAAAAGTTAATAAATAATTTATAACCCTAAATTGAATCCTAAATTGAATTGTTCGTTTCCAAAATCGCCGACATGCTCTATCAGTCTATCTCAAATTCTCAATTTCGTTTAGCTGAGCTGAGGCCTGAGTTCTTCCCTTCTTCATCTCATGTGAAATCGCGAATCACTATCTGAGTTCTTCATCGTCGCTCGCCATCTATCACGATCGTCGGCCGAGTCGTCCCACATCTTCGTGCTTCACAGGCTCACAGCCTTCACAGCTTCTCCAATCGCCGGTCCTTTAGCCTTTCACTGAGTCACCGTCGCCATCTTGCTTCACGTCCCACATCTTCGTGCTTCACAGGCTCACAGGCTCGCCAAGTCGCCATCGGACATCGGTGCTTCTGAAGTGAAATCGAAGCTGCTCAGTGCTCACTGATTCTCGACTTCTCGTGAGTCACCGGTCTCTCAATTCTGTCACCATAGCTTCTTCTGAGTTTATGGCTTCTAACACAAACATGGTATATAATCTTTTCCTTTGTTATTTTCTGTTTATTTTTTGTTTCATTTGAATCTTTGATCACAGATTCAGCCCTGTGATTTTTCTGTTTATTGTATTGTCTCCTTTGATCACGTATTGACTATTTAAATTGTTAAGACCATAGAATGTTAACTGTTGACTGTTAAGACCATAGGATGTTATATAATCTTTTCCTTTGTAGGATTTTGTTTCTAGTTTACTCAAATTGGAAGACAAAGCCCCAATAAATCTGTTTGTAACTCTTTTAGGCATGGTTGGCTGTTTTGTTTCCTTTATCAGTTTGTCTAATTATTGTTTTTTAGATGGATGACAATACTAACAATGATACTAAGGATGATTCAAATGATGATTGTGTGGAGGTAAAGAAGGAGGGAGAACACAATCAGAAAATGAAAGGAACCCGTAAGAGGGAGAAGAAACAAACATCAGCGGTATGGCGTGTATTCGAGTTATTAAATGATGTTGTCACAAAAGATGGAGTTAAGAGAGCAAAATGCAGATGGTGTGATGAGGTGAAGAACTATGACAGTAGATATGGAACTGGGAACTTACAACGACATATAAATAAATGTTATAGGCCGGATAGGCTTGTTGTAGGTCAAATGTTATTGGGGAAGGATAAAGATTCTTTGATGTTGAAGTCCTCAAAATTCAGCAAAGATATATTTCGTGAGAAGTTAGTAAGAGCAATTGTCATGCACAACTTACCATTATCATTTGTGGACTATAGTGGTATTAAAGACTTGTTTGAATATGTGTCGGAAGATTTGAATTTAATATGTAGAAACACTGTGAGATCTGATATTGTGAATATGCACAAGAAAGAAACAAACAAGTTAAAATTGTTTCTAAAGGAAGCACCGGGTCGTATTTGCTTAACTTCTGATTTGTGGAGTTCTATTACTACTGATGGATACATTAGCCTTACAGCTCATTTCATTGATGAAAATTGGATTTTGCAGAAAAGATTGTTGAATTTTTCTGATATGCCACCTCCCCACAATGGAATTTCATTGAGTGAAAATTTTTACTCTATGCTTGCGGATTGGGGAATAGAAGGTAAGTTGTTTTCCATAACATTAGACAATGCTTCTGCGAATGACACTTTCGTTAATATCTTGAAGTTGCAATTGAATGTTAGGAAAGCACTTATTAAAGATGGTCAATTTTTTCATATAAGATGTTGTGCTCACATTCTAAATTTGATAGTTCAAGATGGGTTGAAAGAGATTGATGGTTGTGTTTCTAAAGTAAGAGAAAGTGTGAAGTATGTCAAAGCATCTCAAGCTCGCAAACAACAATTTGTGGATTGTGTGAAGTTAGTTAGTTTGGATCCAAAACGGGGGTTAAGACAAGATGTTCCAACAAGGTGGAATTCCACATATCTCATGCTTCGAAGTGCACTTTACTTTCGTACGACCTTTACTCATTTGGAAGAAAGTGATTCAAATTATAGATTTTGTCCAACTAATGACAAGTGGGATAGGATTGAAGTCCTTAGCAAATTTTTATGTAGTTTCTATGACATTACTTGTGTATTTTCTGGGTCAAAATATCCTACATCTAACTTGTATTTTCCTTCTGTTTTAATGGCCCGTTTGACCTTGGAGAAACATAGGGACAGCAATGATGCAAGACTTAAAAAAATGGCTGATTTGATGTTTGCAAAGTTTGAGAAATATTGGTCTGAGTTTAGCTTGATTTTGGCTCTAGCTGTGGTTTTTGATCCTCGATACAAGTTGCAAACTGTGGAATGGGGCTACACTAAGATTTATGGAGAGAAATCAAGTCAATTTGATGAAGTAAAAGATACTTTATCGTCTCTTTTTTATATTTATTGTAGTAATTCTGCAATGAGAAAAAATAATGGCTCAACTTTAAATGATGTAAATGAGCCTAACGAAAGCTTGGATGAAATTGGTAGCGGTATAAATGTCAATGAAGCTTGGAAGGTACAACTTTTTGTTTAATATTTATTTTACATTCAATAATTTATTCGTCAAATGAAAACCGAAAACTTGAAATCTGAAAAATGAAAACTGTTTTGTTTTTTGTATGAAAAATAAAAACTGTTTTTTATATTATGAAAAATAAAAACTGTTTTTTCTTTATGAAAAATGAAAACTATTTTTTATTATCAAAAATGAAAAATGTTTTTTTTTTATTATGAAAAATGAAAACTGTTTTTTTTATTATTTTTTATCATATTTATTCAAGATTTTTAATGTTCTCATTTTACTAATAGGAGTTCGACTCGTTTGATTACGAGTATGTTGTTTCAACTAAAAAGTCCGAACTTGACTTATATTTGGAGGAGCCCCGAATGCCAAGAACAATAGAGATAAATATTTTGGAATATTGGAGAGGACATCAGGTTCGATATCCCGATCTTACTGCTATGGCACAAGATTTATTGACTATTCCCGTTTCCACTGTAGCTTCCGAGTCTGCATTTAGTGTTGGAGGTAAAGTTCTTGATCAATATCGAAGCTCCCTCAAATCTAATGTTACGGAAGCAATTATTTGTACCAAAGATTGGTTATTTGGAGAAGCTAATTATAATGTTGGTGATGTGGTGAACGAAGTTGTCAATTTGGATGATAATGAGGAGCCTAACTCGGTTAAAAGTTCAACCTCTGGCACGGTTAATAGTTAGTAATTTAGTAATTTACTTGTTTTAAAATATTTTGGGATTGTAATTTTGAGTTTGAACTTTGTACTTTGTACTTTGGATTAAGATTATTGCATGTTATTGTCAATTTGTCATCCTAGCTTAAAAAATGCATTAAAAGCGTGTTTATTTGTGTTTATTCGTGTTTTCGTGTAACACGGTTAAAACGTGTATATTCGTGTCGTGTCACGTGTCACACGAATTTTTTATGTGTCGTGTTCGTGTTTGATATTCAAAACACGTTTTATAATTCGTGTAGTGTTCGTGTTTACCAAATTCGTGTCGTGTAAATTCGTGTCTGACACGAATACACGACACGCAGACACGGATTGCCAGGTCTAATTGTCACAATCTTAACTTTAAGACTTGTTATTGGAACGAAGTATGATAGACTTCTTGATTTAACCATTTCGTCAATCCTTGATTCCTCTTCTTAAACATACAATTGTACTAAGACTCACTTAGAGGATCAATTGAGATATGGTTCTTAATCATTAAGACCCATTATAAAGCATAAAAGCTACTCTCCCTTCTTCTTAGAATGGAGAGACTTCTATCTTTCTGCCTACTTGATTCTTCTTATTCGCTTTGCTATTGATTTTAACCCTTTTAATCAATTCCGAATTACACTTAATCTTGTAAGTGTAATCATATTTACTAAGCCTTTAGTAAATCATGACGAATATCTTTGTTACTCTTATGGCGAACTTGATCAACACACAACTTTGTGTACTCGATCTCTTAGTCCTTCACTTGACACTTTGTCAACGAATTTGTCTAATTTCCAAATATGAAATTTCTCATTCATCATGCAACCAAGTTGCGTGATTCCAAATTTCTATCCAATTGAAATTTGGGCGATGAGAAACTCTCCCTATTTGGTAAATTCTCGACATTTCCATAAATAACATAACTAAGAATCATATCCATTCGTTGTAGAAATATTCAAACATCAATTTTCATAACGATTTCATTGCAAGGAAATAAACAAATAAATAAGTGAGTCAAAATTTATTTTATTTATAAAAGCAGCGGAAAAACATTTGTCCTTACAATGAAAAATCCATTGAAAACTATGTAAAAGAAAATTTTCTAACAACTCTATCATGACTATCTAAGCTCAAAATCCAATCTTCAAGTCCATGCGATCGAGATCCATCTCTTGTGATCTTATCAAGCTTCCTTTCTTTTCACCGATCCTTCAAAACATTCAAATGCAATCTTATCACATCATGTATTAAGAATCAATGAATAAGAACTTAACGGAGTTAGATAGTGGATTTTACCTGAAGCGTAGTCATACTTTTGACTCTCCCATCTCTTAGATCTCTTAGGTAAATAGGGCAACTTCATCTCCAATGTCCCTTCTCTTGGCAATAAAAGCAAATTGACTCTTTTGGAACAACACATGGAACTACTTCAGACATCCCCTTTCTCTTATGATCAAACTTTTCGATCATTGCATGTCTTTCATTGCCATTGTCTATACCCATAGAGGTCTTGAAGGCAGATTCACCAATCAACTTTGCTTTTCTACTGCGCCAAACCATTGCTGATTCAGCAGTAATAAGCATATAGGTGAGATCAATAAGAGTCACGTCGTGGTTCATCATATAGTACTCTCTTACGAAATCACTATACGAGTTAGGAAGTGACTGAAGAACCCAATCAACAGCCATCTCTTCACCGACAATGGATCCCATCATTCTTAACCTATCAATGTGTGACTTCATCCCTAAGACGTGTGCACACACCGACTTTCCTTCTTTATGTTTACTTACCAAAAGGGCTCGAGTGATATTGAACCTTTCAATTTTACAATCTTGTGGGTTAGGGAGAATAATTGGAGGAGGAGGAGGAAGTGAAGCATGATTTCTTGTTCCTCGATCGAATCGTGGAATATCATCTTCATGTGGAATGCTTGTTCCACGGGATTTGGGAAGACCATAGTTGTCGAACTTTGACATCTACAAAACGGGAGAAACAAATTCAAGCTAGTTGATTCATTGATTGAGTCCTTAGTAAATCACCCAAATGAGATACTAAGGCTAGGACCCAACACAATACGCTACAACCTAGAAAATGGATGCCGTAATCTAGTTGCAGAATATTTGAAGGTAAGTGAATGACGATTCACTAATTTCCACCATGAAAAACGAAAAAGAAATTTAAGTTTTAAATCTATGAAAACTCCTAGATCCTTTGAGATTCATTGAACATTTCAATGGCATGTTTAAATCTCGATATGCCCCTCTTGTTTGTGACTGGGATGCCGAGGATCACAGAGCGGGTGTGAATAACCATGCAAAGTTACATGGTTCCCTCACATGTTACAGTCACCTATTCGATGTGCCGGTAAACCACACACGCTCCACCGAACTATGACAAACATTGAGTCACCCTTTGCTACCTTTGCTTAGAACCATTTAGTGTGCCGGTAAACCACACACGCTCCACTAACGTCTTCGCAAGGGCACAAAGTGTAATTTCATGGAATTGCATCAATTCACTTTTGCCTAAGTAACTAAGATTGGGAATTAGAAAAACATTTAGTTACTTTGTATTTCATTGTACTTATAATGGAAGGTTTCGTCCTATCCTACCCATTCGGCTAACGACCCTCCACTAGTCAAGAGTGCGGTGGGTAAGAGTGGATACCCATTCAATCGTCATTTTATAGGCAATTTCCTTAAACACCCCTTATAGACCAGCTTCGTGAATGAGGCCTACTAACGGTAAGACTGACTTTTACTCATACATATATATAATGTTAGACTTTTAATGTTATATATAGTATAAGGTGCATTTTTACACTTTTAAAATATTAGGTGGTTAACTTTAACAATTACACTTTTAATTCAATTAAATGGTTAACCTTGACTTTTATGGATTTATTAAGTCTCTTTTAATTATACCCCTTAATTAATAAATAAAATCATAAGGGTGTATTTGAACTTTTCAAAACATTACTAGGGTTTTAGAATTTAACATTCCTAATTAACTTGTAATCAACTTTTAAATTCCAAAACTTGAGGGCAAGTTTTGAAACATTTCAAAACATTAGGGTTTAGAATTTAAATATACATCAAAATTAAACTATTTAATTAAAATTTAAATTCCAAAACTTGAGGGCAAGTTTTGAACATTTTTCAAAACATTAGGGTTTCAACTATTTAAATTTCAAAACAACAAAACTTTTGGGTTCAAATTTAAACTATAAAACCTTAAGGGCAAAATATGAAACTTTTCATAACAACAAGGATCAAATAACAAATAATCTAAACTAACATTTAATTACATAATTATCCATATTTGATTTGTTTAATGATTTCTTGCAAAACAATTTATCAATTTACTCAAAATAATTAATCAATTATCTTATAGGGAAACAATTATCTTCTTAATTGATAAATATCTTCAATTAGATCAAAAATATAATCAAATATATCATATAATCGGATTAATATTGATCTAACATGTTAAGGTAACTATCCATATGCAAAAACAGCAAGAAATCCCGAGATAAGCACTATCTGACGAGTTGACTCGTCGAGTCACCCTGGACTCGGCGAGTTCAGCTATGGACTCGGCGAGTCCAGCCTCTTGAACACCAAAAAATGAATTTTTTAGATATACAATTGAAACCATCCTAGGCTCTGATACCACTGATGGGTTTTGGTCATAAGACATCCTATGTGCTCATACAAACCCTAATCCTTGGATCTAGGTTTCTCTATTGTACATGCTTTGAATCCAAGACTATAAACCCTAATTATAGCATATGGAAATCAATATTAACATATAATTAGGTTTAAGATATTACCTTGATTGTTATGTAGCAATAACAATCCCAATTCCTCCTTGAATTGACTTTGGAAGGCTTAGAGTCACAAGTGTCATTCCTCTAATGGCTTACAAACACCAAGAGCAAATGGAGAAGGTATAAAGAGAGAGGAGAGGTATAGAATTCGTCTCTAGGACCTCTTGGGAAGGCTTAGATGAATTCATGAGCCTTAGGGGTTTATATAGGTGTTAAGATTAGGGTTTTAGTCCTTATCCTTATCTAGTTGCTTGCCAACCAAGTAACCATAAGATAAGTCTTAGAAACCCTTATCCTAGTCGAATTCTAAGGCATTATCTCCTTAATTTCATTCACCCTATATTTAAGATAATCCTTACCTTATTTTTGTAACTATCACATAATTACAAATCAGCCCCTCTAGTTTAATTAATTACACTTGATCACAAAATTAATTCCTAATTAATTATTGACCAATATTAATTAAACAAATATGATTTCTCCTTTAATATATTATTCTTATAACATATTAATAAATCATAATAACCTCTCTCTCTTTATTTATTTCTTCAATCAAGTTGCTTTGGTGAAGGCAACCCAAAAGGACCATGCACCATCGGGTCAAGTACATACCAAAATAGTTATGGACTTAAACACTAATCTAACAGATAGTTGGTGTGTAATAAACAGATGAGAGGCCTTGATGTTGTTTTGATCTAGTCATCTAGCGGAATTTAGATGACGACCACGGACTTTTCTAGACAGTCCAGTGGAACGCTAGCAGACTCATAACCTGTAGGTGTTAATGAACTTGGGTGTTCATTCGCTGTATTCCATCCCCCTCATGGTTGCCTTATTTGATTTATATTGCTGAGGAATCCCCGAAGCATGTGTTGTCACCCCGATGAAATATTCTTAGACTAGGTCCCTTGTGTTAGTTATTTTAGGGACATAAAGTGAGAATAACGGGAATGGGTAATTGGGTTATTGTTGGTTGATAATAATTAATTTAATTATTTATTGTGGGTTGAAAACCCTATATGCTCACCAGACTCCCAAGCCTGATCCACTCAGTTTTATTTGTATTACAGGAAGTGGCGCAAGGGCATAAGATGGATGAACCATCAAGTTGTTTTGTTTACAAGTCTGTATATGTATATATTTGTTGAATGACTTGTAATTTTACCGTTTATGCTTCATGGTATGTATCGGAACATGACATCCCGAGTTTTGATTATATAATGAAAATACATTTCTTTTATGAAATGCTTTGGTAAATATTATTTTATCATACTTTGTTTTTGGGAACAGATTCCGCAACTCTTTCAAATCAAAAGGATTTACTCTGAAATTATTTTAAAAACATAAATGAAAATCGGTCTTTTCTGGCCGAGACAGTTGGGGAGGACCAAGAAGTGGAGGACTAAGAAGAATGTTTTCTTCGTCTTCTTCATCTTCAATGAATCGTCTCAGAAACAGGTGCTACTATGGTGATTCTGTAGAAATATGGACTTTATGGACTCAATTAAACCCAGGAAGAAGGTTTATATGATGCCCAAACTACCAGAATAAACTCAAAGCTTGCAAGTACTTTCGTTGGGTGGATCCTCCTCTACCAAACCAATGGTATACAAATATCTTATTCGTATTACACAACAATGTGAATCTTACTGGAGTACTTGTTCTGTGGTTCTCTTGATAATATGTCGGTATGTCCTTATAACCATTATCACTACAGCTCCCACTATTTACAGATTTATCAGAGCTCCCGCTGCTTCTTGAAAATTTGCATATCCTTTGACCAGAGATAGGTTTTTCATGATTTTGGGATCCTCCCACTAAAGAATCTGAAGTTGGACTGTAAACACCAGAATGAACTGAACCCGACTTCCCAAACTTAGGTGGATTTCCTATCTTTGCAAAACTGATTTTATTCTATCTGCTAATAGAACAAGGCTTAGAAGCATCTGTCACATTATTCAAATATGACATCCTCCCACTGGATACAAGTTTCCTCATGCCCTCCCCACTCTTATGAATAAATATTTTGTGGCATAGAGTGGATGTTCTAACTCCTTTAACAGTGCTTGCTTCCTCTTCGAAAACCTCCACCATATATAGTGTACCATGTTTCCGACCCTTAGCAATGATCAAGTTTCCCTTCTTCACTTTCCACTTGTGATCACCAAATTTAACATGATGACTTTCATTATCAAGTTGTCCAACTAATATCAACATTCTCTTTAGATATGGAATGAACTTGACATTCTTTAAAGTCCAATACGTGCCCAAGTTTATATTGAGAACCATATCTTCGACACACATGATATCCAGACACTTGTTATCTTCTAGCCTGACCTTCCCTTGGTAATGCCTGAAGTTCTACATCACATCTCTAGAATAACTAGCATGAAATGACGCACTAAAATCCAAGACCCAAGATTCTATTAAATTTTCAACTAAACAAATAAGTGTGTCACCTTCATAATCTTCTACAATATTCATCACCTTTTGGCCTTTACATGCCATGAGCATTGGGCAATGACTTTTGACATGACCACTCCCTTTGCAGTTCTAATAGGTCACGTCCCTCCCGTTGTTCTATCCACCTCCATTTCTCGACTTTGATCTTCCACTATCCCCACATCCTCTGTTGGACCCCCTTCATCTATCTTCAGTACTCAAAAGACTATTCAGAGCTTCTCCACACTCCGTCTGTGTACATCCTTAATAGGGATTAAATTGTGAATGCCTTCGAATGTCAGCTTAGCACCCCCAGTTGTAACACCTGCAGATTCGGGCTAGTCATTTAAGATATAATAAGCATTAAAAATGATTTTTTATAGAAGATTATCTAGGATAAATAATCTTAACCAAAGTAATAGTTAGGGTTAACAATTGTAACCTATTTGACGTAATAAAGAATAATAATAATTTGAATATTATATGTTTCATGATTATTATTGATGGGTTTTAGTCATAAGATATCCTATGTGCTCATACAAACCCTAATGCTTGGATCTAGGTTTCTCTATTGTACATGCTTGATTGTTATGTAGCAATAACAATCCCAATTCTCCTTGTATTGACTTTGGAAGGCTTAGAGTCACAAATGTCACTCCTCTAATGGTTCACAAACACCATAAGCAAGAGGATGAAGAGGAGAGAGGTTGGAGGCTGCCAAAAAACGTGTGTAAACCCTTACAAGAACATTAGCCACGTTTTTGAGCCTTAAGGGGTCTTTATATAGTTGGGCTATTAAGGTTATCTAACAAGGAAACCCTAATTTGGATGCTTAAGCCCTAAGCAACCCATAGACTCCTTTTAATCAAGCCATTGGACGATTTCCTTATGGGCTTCCCCATAGAATTCGTCCAACCCTTGATACAAGGCAATCCATGGCCCAAATTGCAATTATCCTATAATTACAATACCAGTCCCTTAAGTTTAATTAATATCTTTTAGTCACAAAACTAATTACCAATTAATTATTGACTAATATTAATTAAACAATATGATTTCTCCTTTAATATATTATTCTCATAATACATTAATAAATCATATTTAATCCTTACTCTCCATAAATCATCCTACCAAGTTGCTTTGGTGAAGGCAACCCAAAAGGACCATGCACCATCGGGTCAAGTACATACCAAAATAGTTATGGACTTAGACACTAATCCAACAATCTCCCACTTGGATAAGTCTAACAACTATTCTGCGTATGACTTCAGATCCTGATCTGCAATCGTAGCTTTCCAAAGCCACTGTCAACTCTGATCATATCAGATACGCGTGTCCTTAGATAAGGGATCATATATTCCTCCATTCTAGATATCGTATGAGATATGATTTCAAATCATTCTCTTTGTACTATATCTCGATTTCCGATTTATGACGACAGACTAATTGAACAAATCAAATTAGCCCTAGCCCGGCCGAGCATTTACGTATGTCATCACTAAACCATCGAGGGGCCCAAAGATATCGCTTTTATTCTTTGAATAAAAGGAACGGATAAACTTTGATACAATGCTTGCTTGCACTCACTAACCAGATCGCACACAATAATATGTTTTATAACACCAAGTTACTAGTGCGTTTACACATTATCAATGTGCAACCGATTAGCAAGATACAACTCACACATCTCGGTTTCAAGAATATAAGATGTTATCATCTCACTAATCACTCGAGATAGTGATCCAAGTGAGCGTGGGTTTAATCCAATGCTCAAATCATATTCATAAGCACTCATGAACGTTGCAGCAAACATTTGCTTATGTCTAATACTCTTTTAGACAATCCACACACCAATTAACGACAGTCTTCATTCATATCTACTTCCAACATATGAACGACTGTGGCCCGTTTGAATAATTCGATTATTCTTAATAAACTCAATTATTCTGGAAGTCAAAACATGCAAGGTGAAACACAAGAATAATACTAATCCCATATGGCCTCAAACCTTTGAGTATAAACAAAACACGTTTTATTTATCACCATATCGATTACTCATTATTTGTCGTTTCGGGTAATCAACTTCTTACTTGAATTCCAACACTTGTCCCATGCTCCTAACATGCACACAATGTTTACCTATGGTTCTTACTTTTGTGAAATAGACAAATTGAACACGTTTCCAATCCTTCTCATTTTACAACTCCAAATCCATTTTCTTAAGTGTAAGAATATCAAATTCTCGCTACTTATAGAATATGCTAGATTCAAACACTTTATGCAACGATCCTTTCGTAATGTCACTGCACCAAGGTCACAAAGATTATTGCCAATGATATTACAAAGTCCTCTATCGGAGATTGTTACAAGACAATTCCTTAGATATGATGTCTCTCTCTCAAAGTACATTCCTTTGAACATCCTTTTGCATAAAGGTTTCTAATCTAGTCAATTTTTTTTTTAATATTTACTTCCCAATATGGACACACTTCCATATTTTCCATATGACAACTAATTTCTTAATAGAATCTTATCTATTCGTAATGATGCCGTATTGTCCATCCAATATGGAAACATTTCCATAATTTCCAATACTATACTTCCAACTACTCACAAGCAACCAATCCTCATCGAACTTTGGATTGTCCTTTGATAGTTGTTTAATTATTTTAGTCAAAAACCGATTCTAGTCCCTTTTCCCTCTAAATGCGCTAGACATTTGGAAAATCTTAGAATGGTCAAACATTAAATCATTTGCAATCGATCCTATACTCGAAGCGTATGGGACACGACGCATAATGTTTTATTTGCTATGTTCTCAAAATTCGAATTGCGAAGAGGAATGCCGTAATCATAATCGAAACTTTAAGAACACACTATGCACCTTTGACTAAATTTATTAACATTCCACAACCTAATCCTTTAGATTTGAAATGAAGCATAATATTCTCTCCCTTAATTATAGCAAAACAACCTTTCAACTCTTACAACTTTGCAAAGTATGACTCTTGTTTTCTATAATTAATATTGCCAACTATGCAATACTTGCCTTAATAATCATACAATCATAACATTTATGCTCCCACTATCACGATGATTATTATGAAACATAACACTTATGCTCCCACTAGTTTCGACATGTATTAATAAACATCTTAACTTTCAGAAAAACAATACTTATTGAATTTCTTAAGTTCATGTTTCTAATACTTAGTGCTTTGATAATCTTTATCAAGGCTTCTTGAACTTATACACTTTTGCCTTAGATAGTTCATATGTGTGTCTTAACAATTAAGACTAATTGCCAAACCTCACAATTCAAATTATGGAAAGGGATGCCGTAACCATGATCGAATTCGAGAATGCAATTTTACGATTACTATCTTTTAAAATCTTTCTTAGTGAAAGCATTTTCTCACAATCATTTTCATGAAGGAGGAAATCTTATGACACTTAGATTTAAATGGTGTATTTGTTCCTATCCATGTGAATTTGTTAAAACAAAGTTTACAACAAATTCAAACTCATATGGATCGAATTTTCTTAATCTTGATTTCTTGCCTTATGGTAGCACAGCTGCCCACCACGTCTTCCAAGTAGTTAAGCAGCTCACCTTTTCCTATCAATGTACTTTCCATTGATCAAGGTCCTTGCCTTTTATGCATTCAAATGAGAACTCATAGGACTCACATGCATAATTAATTCGATTGGATTGGCACAGAAACAAAATAATGTCTTCACGATAGATTGTAAACCTCAACTCGTGTGCTAGTGATGATCAATAAGGTTTATTTGATTTGTTCTTGAAACCTTTCAAGACCATTAAGACTCCCACTGACTTCTTGACATATAAGATTCTTTTGTCAATAAACATTTCTTGACAACCAAATATTCAAGAGTTAGTGTAGCTTTTATCAAAACAAAACACTTCATAATTTTGGTCTTAGTTGGTGTCTTATCCAATACATCACAACTTTCCACAATTGATGAATGTTATAAACCTTCTTAATACTATTCACTCAATGTCACAATCTTGACTTTAAGACTTGTTTTTGAAACGAAGTATGATAGACTTCTTGATTTAAACAATTTCTTCAATCCTTGATCTCTCTTCTTAGACATACAATTGTACTAAGATTCACTTAGAGGATCAATTGAGATATGGTTCTTAATCATTAAGAACTATCATAAAGCATAAAAGCTACTCTCCCTTCTTCTTATAATGGAGAAACTCTTATCTTTCTGCCTACTTGATTCTTCTTATTCGTTTTGCTATTGATCTAAACCCTTTAATCAACTCAAAATTACACTTAATCTTGTAAGTGTAATCATATTTACTAAGCCTTTAGTAAATCATGACGAATATATTTGTTACTCTTATGGTGAACTTGATCAACACACAACTTTGTGTACTCGATCTCCTAATTCTTCACTTGACACTTTGTCAACGAATTTGTCTAATTTCCAAATACGAAATTTCTCATTCATCGTGCATCCACGTTGCATGATTCCAAGTTTCTGTCCAATTGAAACTTGGGCGATGAGAAACTCTCCCTATTTGGTAAATTCCTGACATTTCCATAAATAACATAACTAAGAATCATATCCATTCGTTGTAGAAATATTCAAACATCAATTTTCATAATGATTTCATTGCAAGGAAATAAACAAATAAATAAGTGAGTCAAAATTTATTTTATTTATAAAAGCAGCGGAAAAACATTTGTCCTTACAATGCAAAATCCATTGAAAACTATGTAAAAGAAAATTTCTAACAACTCTATCATAACTATCTAAGCTCCAAATCCAATCTTCAAGTCCATGCGATCAAGATCCATCTCTTGTGATTAGATTCATCTTGCTCTCTCATCAAGCTTCCTTTCTTTTCACCGATCCTTCAAAACATTCAAATGCAATCTTATCACATCATGTATTAAGAATCAATGAATAGGAACTTAACGGAGTTAGATAGTGGATTCTTACCTAAAGCGTAGTCATACTTTTGACTCTCCCATCTCTTAGATCTCTTAGGTAAATAGGGCAACTTCGTCTCCAATGCCCCTTCTCTTGGCAATAAAAGCAAATTGACTCTTTTGGAACAACACATGGAACTACTTCAGACATCGCCTTTCTCTTATGATCAAACTTTTCGATCATTGCATGTCTTTCATTGCCATTGTCTATATCCATAGAGGTATTGAAGGCAGATTCACCAATCAACTTTGCTTTTCTATTGCGCCAAACCATTGTTGATTCAGCAGCAATAAGCATATAGGTGAGATCAATAAGGGTCACATCGTGGTTCATCATATAGTACTCTCTTACGAACTCACTATACAAGTTAGGAAGTGATTGAAGGACCCGATCAACAGCCATCACTTCACCGACAACGGATCCCATCATTTTTAACCTATCAATGTGTGACTTCATCCCTAAGACGTGTGCACACACCGACTTGCCCTCTTTATGTTTTCTTGCCAAAAGGGCTTGAGTGATATTAAACCTTTCAATCTTACAATCTTGTGGGTTAGGGAGAATAATTAGAGGAGGAGGAGGAAGTGAAGCATGATTTCTTGTTCCTCGATCGAATCGTGGAATATCATCTTCATGTGGAATACTTGTTCCACAGGATTTGGGAAGACCATAGTTGTCGAACTTTGACATCGGGAGAAAAACGAATTCAAGTTAGTTGATTGATTGAGTCTTTGGTAAATCACCCAAATGAAATTCCAAGGCTAGGACCCAACACAATATCCTACAACTCGGGAGAGGGATGCCGTAACCAAAATTGCAGAACATTTGAAGGTAAGTGAATGACGATTTACTAATTTCCACCATGAAAAACGAAAAAGAAATTTAAGTTTTAAATCTATGAAAACTCCTAGATCCTTTGAGATTCATTGAACATTTCAATGGCATGTTTAAATCTCGATATGCCCTTCTTGTTTGTGACTGGGATGCCGAGGATCACAAAGCGGGTGTGAATAACCATGCAAACTACATGGTGCCCTCACATGTTACAATCACCTATTCGATGTGCCGGTAAACCACACACGCTCCACCGAACTATGACAAACATTGAGTCACCCTTTGCTACCTTTGCTCAGAACCATTTAGTGTGCCGGTAAACCACACACGCTCCACTAACGTCTTCGCAAGGGCACAAAGTGTAATTTCATGGAATTGCATCAATTCACTTTTGCCTAAGTAACTAAGATCGGGAATTTGAAAAACATTTAGTTACTTTGTATTTCATTATACTTATAATGGAAGGTTTCGTCCTATCCTACCCGTTCGGCTAACGACCATCCACTAGTCAAGAGTGCGGTGGGTAAGAGTGGATACCCATTCAATCGCCATTTTATAGGCAATTTCCTTAAACACCCCTTATAGACCAGCTTCGTGAATGAGGCCTACTAACGGTAAGACTGACTTTTACTCATACATATATATAATGTTAGACTTTTAATATTATATATAGTATAGGGTGCATTTTATACTTTTAAAATACTATGTGGTTAACTTTAACAATTACACTTTTAATTCAATTAAATGGTTAACCTAAACTTTTATGGATTTATTAAACCTCTTTTAATTATACTCCTTAATTAATTAATAAAACCATAAGGGTGTGATTTGAACTTTTCAAAACATTACTAGAGTTTTAGAATTTAACATTTCTAATTAAACCTTTAATCAACTTTTAAATTCCAAAACTTGAGGGCAAGTTTTGAAACATTTCAAAACATTAGGGTTTTAACTATTTAAATTTCAAAACTCCAAAACTTTTGGGTTCAAATTTAAACTATAAAACCTAAAGGGGAAAATATGAAACCTTTCATAACAACAAGGATCAAATAACAAATAATTTTAAATTAACATTTAATCACATAATTATCCATATTTGATTTATTTAATGATTTCTTGCAAAACAATTTATTAATTTACTCAAAATAATTAATCAATTATCTTATAAGGAAACAATTATCTTGTTAATTGATAATTATCTTTAATTAGATCAAGAATATAGTCATATATATATCATAAAATCGGATTTATATTGATCTAACATGATAAGGTAACTATTCATATGCAAAAACAGCAAGAAATCCCGAAATAAGCATTATCTGACGAGTTGACTCGTCGAGTCTGCATGGACTCGGCGAATTCAGCCATGGACTCGATGAGTCCAGCCTCCACAATCCAAAAAATCGAATTTTTCAGTTATACAATGCATCAATACAATTGAAACCAAGCTAGACTCTGATACCACTGATGGGTTTTAGTCATAAGACATCCTATGTGCTCATACAAACCCTAATGCTTGGATCTAGGTTTCTCTATTGTACATGCTTGATTGTTATGTAGCAATAACAATCCCAATTCTCCTTGTATTGACTTTGGAAGGCTTAGAGTCACAAGTGTCACTCCTCTAATGGTTCACAAACACCATAAGCAAGAGGATGAAGAGGAGAGAGGTTGGAGGCTGCCAAAAAACGTGTGTAAACCCTTACAAGAACATTAGCTACGTTTTTGAGCCTTAAGGGGTCTTTATATAGTTGGGCTATTAGGGTTATCTAACAAGGAAACCCTAATTTGGATGCTTAAGCCCTAAGCAACCCATAGACTCCTTTTAATCAAGCCATTGGACGATTTCCTTATGGGCTTCCCCATAGAATTCGTCCAACCCTTGATACAAGGCAATCCATGGCCCAAATTGCAATTATCCTATAATTACAATACCAATCCCTTAAGTTTAATTAATCTCTTTTAGTCACAAAACTAATTACCAATTAATTATTGACTAATATTAATTAAACAATATGACTTCTCCTTTAATATATTATTCTCATAATACATTAATAAATCATATTTAATCCTTACTCTCCATAAATCATCCTATCAAGTTGCTTTGGTGAAGGCAACCCAAAATGACCATGCACCATCGGGTCAAGTACATACCAAAATAGTTATGGACTTAGACACTAATCCAACAATTATAATATAATAAAATATGAAAAATCAATCGAATTGTCAGTAAATCTTAAAAATAAGTGTGCCAATATATATATATATATATATATATATATATATATATATATATATATATATATAATATTTAGGAAGTATATGTCGTCCCGATCCCGAAAATATAAAATTCGTCAAAATCCGAATCCGTGTGAATTATATATGATTTTTAGAATATATAAAAATTAGTCACGCACAACGAATGTATGACGTAAAAAACTACGAAGAAAATAGTTGACTTTTAGCTAATGCGACCAAAATGAAAATCGCAGTACTCCTTAAAATAAGATTTTTGAGAAAATGAATGCCAAAGACGGAGTTCATACGAGAGAGTTGTGATTTTAGAAAAATTATTTAATTTTATAAAAATATGGACAAAAATATAAATTCAAAGTTAGCCGACAGAGTCTAAAGGAAAGTTGTAGATCTCATCGATAGCTAAGCGTGGATATAAAGAATGTCAAAAACAGAGTTCATATGAACGAGTTATACGTATTACAATAAAGTGTAAATCATATATTACATATATATACATATGTTTATATCATTAGAAGGGTATCGACGATGTGGTTGTTATAAGACTAGTGTTGAGTACTTTCGACATTAGTTTAGTACAAATATCATTAAATCTATTTAAACTAGTATTATAAACGAGTGTTTAGTCATTTAAGTAAATATAGATGGTGGTTTTTGAAAATTCAATTACAATAAATAAGAGGCTCTCATATTTCTTGCACCATTCTGTTGATTCAAGAGTCTTATTCTTCTTGTCCCTCGATCATTTCGGTCCCTCGTGATTCGACTTCTCTTTCTGTAGTTTTTAGTATAGTAAGGTGAGCATTGAAGCGCTGCAAGAATCTTTATTGGAAAGATTCAACGACAAAGTTATGCCCCTGTAGAGCCCGACTCCTAGCTAAGTAAGTTATGCTACGTTACTTTAAATATGGCTTATAATATCGTTATTATGAACCTATAAATAAAATTTATCAGTGATTCAAAAGGCTTGATTTATTCTCTTATCTGATGATCCATTATTTTCTCAAAAGGTTTGTTCATTTGTCACATACTCCATGAACCTCAAGTGCTCCATTGAGTCCTAAGTGCTCCAAATGCTTCATGAACATGATCTAAATGCTCAATGTTGGACAAGACTTCATACCTCAACACAAAATTATTTCAAAGCATATACATATATTTAGATTATGTATAAGGTATATGTTAGAAACATGTAGCAGAATATGTAAGTATATCTAGAGTATGTGTGAGTATAAGATGATAAAGATATTTGTTGATACCTAAGAGATGGTAGATAGAGATAGAGTACGATTATATGTAGTATAATCATAAGCGCGTGTATGTATGTTTAGACATGTATGGTATTATGTAGAATAACTATTAATAAACATATATAAAGATTAAGTGCCTAATGAGCCAAGTACTATATGTATAGTAGAAGATCTCTTAATGAGATAAAGAGATAGAATGTTTATGGGATAATAATTATGTGATGAGTCGCATAATATATATAAAAAAAAGTAGAAAGATGATTCCTTCGAGAATGAGATAGAGGTTCTTTCGGGGACAAGAGTATGCTTCATTTGGGAATAAGAGTATGATTACTTCGAGAATAAGAGTATGATTCCTTTATGAATGGGATTTTGTACATGTGGGGAAAGAGATGATGATTATTTAGGGATTTAAGTAGACGGTTCCTATGAGAATCCAGATTGTGTATAATTAGAGGATATAGAGAAAATGTTCCTTGAGATGAACAATATAAGAGAGTTATTTGTAAGAACTTAGAGGTAATCCATAGAGGGTTAAGAGCAAGGAACCCATGAATGGATTTGTAACATCCCAAAAATAGTGATAACATTTTTCATTTTTGAAATCATAAAAACCATACATCATATGTCTCAAAACCATCATAATACAAATGTATAAAAAACATGAGAGTAAAATGATCATCAATGCGGAAATCATAAGGGGATGACATGCGATCACATCAAACCCCTTCCTTTAAAACTATAAGTACCTGAGAAAAGTTAAACCACAAAATTGTAATCACAAAGCTTAGTAAGTTCCCAAAATACCACACACCATACAAACATTGCCATGGACTACCCCCATGGCCTTGCATACAAGTGTCATGGATTACCTATATGGTCTTTCGTACCATTTCCATAGGTTTCCCCCATGGTCTTCCTTTGTAGTGCCTTGGCTACCCCTAAGGTCTTACATACAGGTGTCATAGGCTACCCCCATGATCTTTCATACAAATGCCAAGGGCTACCCCCGAGGTCTTCCATTCGAGTATCACAAAGACAAGTAGCATCATACATAACACAATCCAGTGGGTCAACATTGGTTCCTTTGACCTATAAGTACGGTGAAAATACTCACCTCTCAAATGATAATCAACTATTACTACTCTCACTGCCGAAAATACAAATGCTATACACCACCTATATACTAACACAAAGTAAACCCTTAGCCCATCTTTCCATACTAGGAGTTTGACCAAAAGTCAACTCAAGTAAAAAAGTCAACGATCAAAGTTGACTTCAGTCGACTGCCATGTTGTGGCCCACAAATGACAAAACAAATGATGATTTCTGAGTCACCGTGCTGTAGCAACCTAGGGCCACGCCTTATGCACCAAATTCTTAACAACTTAATGGGTTAAGTTGTTTCCTTCGATGCCAAAATCTCTAAAGCTTATATCTGGTCCTTTTTATGTTCTAGATGGATAAAGTTTCCAAATTTATCCCTTAAGAACCTCTAAGATATCAATATATTAAACCCTCGGTCCAATAAATGCAAAACATGACATGAACTTAACCATTAAGCATTTAATATCTAAAGTTCTTAGTCCAACAACTCCAAGAGAGTTTCCAACACCAAAACTAACCTAAAAGTTGGTGTTTTATAGACATGCATTTCTTGAACTCACATCAAGTTAAAATAAGGATTACGACTAAAAATCCCATGTATGGCTCAAAATCCAACCATACTTTAGATCCAAACCATCAACCACTCCAAATGTCCTAGGGATTCATAAAGTTGAAACCTTTATGGTATCTCACCATCCCAACAAACAAGAACAAGAGGAATATAAGACAAAATTAAATATCTAGCAACCTAACAACATAAAGGTGGAGTCGTGGACTATGAGACTCATTCCTAAGTATGAAATTATTTTCGACTTGTGTATAGGTACTTTTTGGCCACGGCGTGGTGAAGCCTCACCACGATGTGGCGATAAGCTTTTGGGCCACATATTTTTATGGACCACCGCGGTGTGGTGGTGTTGAACCACGACGTGGTGGGGGGTGATAAAGAAAACCATTGAGTTTAAGGGGTTGATCCCTATTTAAATATCCTTAACTCCTCATAGCCTCCCTCACATCAACCTCCATTCCCCCAAATCGTTCCTTGTAAACCCTAATCACCTTCCACCATTTTTGAGATAGTTTGGTGCACTTTGAATATAGAGAAGGAAAAAGGACGAGGAAGGGAGCAAAGATCAAGCAAGCAGGTTCCCATTCTTTATCTTGGCACTCTTCTGGACCCCTATAAGCGTCTAGTACTTGTTTTTTATCTTACAAAGTCGTTAGATCTTGAGTTTTGTCCCACTAGCCTCTTATTTTTGATTGTTGAGATGGTTAAACCTCATAAAGTTTGCAACTTTATGAATCTCCAGGTCAAGGTAATATAGTAGTGTCTTGGATATGGACTATAATCAAGTTTTGATGACATGCATAAAAATTAGGTCATAAATCCTCATTTGGACCTAATATGGGTTTAAGACATGCATTAGGCATGTATGTCTATAAAACACCCAACTTTTGGGATGATGTAGGTGTTAGAATCACTTATAGAAAAGGATGGACTTCGGAATTGATGGATTAAGTGCTTATTGGTTAAGCCCTTGCATTATTAAGCTTTATGGATTGGGTTTTGGACCTTTATGGGTAGTTCCAATGGATAAAGATAGAAACTTTATCCTTCTACACCATATTCTGGACTAGATCTGAGCTTTGGAGCTATTGGGATCGTAGAAAATAACTTAATGTATTAAGTTGTTGGAACTCAGGTAACCACGATGTGGTTCTATGTCAAGTATCAACACGACGTGTTGGCTGGGATTTTCCCGACTGTTTGGATGTTGGTGGAACACGGCGTGGCCAAGGGGCACCACGACGTGTTGGAGTCAACATGGACGATTGACTTTGACTTTTGACTTTTGACTTTTTCCAATTTCGTCATAAGGGGTATTTTACATATTTTGAGCTGTGTTTGAAGATTGATCACTATTTGATGAATATGTGATAGGTAGAACTGGCATTCGAAGCATGAACCTATTCAACTATTGTCTAGATTCTAAGGCGTGTTTCCTCACTATGATTAGCGAGTCGAAGACACCAACTGCGACCCATGGTTTTGTTATGTTAGGATGCTAGATGTATGTGTGACTCTTGCATATGTTATGTGTTATGATTAGTGGGTCGAAGGCACTATGTCGTGGCAACTCCAAAACAACCAACTATGAATAATAAAATCTACCTCAAAATTTAAATGTTATAGGATTAAAGAGAATAACCATGATTAAGGGTCCACGAGGGCTCATTAAAGAAAAAAGTAAGTACGGATGAGTATACCTAAAATGTAATAGGATGCTGTTTCCCTTATATGATAGAGATGACTGTTGTACGAGAAAGGACCATTAGGTCTATATGAGAATAAATGTTGAGGCATTAGAGTTGATAATAGAATATGAAAAGTAGGAAGAGTATGAGACAAGCATGCTAAAAGTAAGAGACATGTTAAGAGCAAAGTAAGATTATAAAAAAAAACATGCATGGAGTATGAGCAGAACATACAAAGTATGAGAAAGATAAGAGATATAAAAAGAATAATATTAAGAGAGATATAAAGGAAGAGAATATAAAGTATGAGTAGAGTATGAGATGAGTATGAGAAGATATTAAGAAAAGGATATGAGAAAAAAATGGATGATAGGGAAAGAAACAGATGAAATGAGAAAGAGTAGAAGAAAATATTAGAGAAGAGTAGAAGAGATAGATGAAAGAAGAAATAATATCAGTGTATGTTATTAGATAAAGAGTTAGATTGCAGAGTAAGAGAAAGAAGAGAGATAGACGGAAAGAGTACATGGACATGAAAACAAATAAAAATATAATTCATCAGCCATATGGTCTGATGTTGTAGAGATTTTCATGTTTTGCAGGTGTATATAGCAGTCGTGGTATGTGGGAAGACAAGCACAATGAGTTACAATATATTTAATTTCCTTGCTATTTCAATTTCTATGTAAGATTTTATTATAAACACGTGATTGACCATGAGATTTAAAGTTTTTTATTTTGGTAGAATTTGCATTGTAGATAGAACTCTAATAATTGCCTTAGATAACTGTATATAAAATACGAGTCATTATAAAGGTGATGTATACTTGTATCATATTGCATATTATGATTCTCAAAGATGAATGAAATACAATATGTGAGTATAATGAAAATGAGATCGTTCTACCGACACAAACATTTGTGGTTGGAAGCGATGAGTACTTGACAATGAGAGTAATAATTAATGATGTTGAGCCCCATCATGTTCTTCGTAGAGACCTGGCGAAACATATTTTGACTGTTGCCACATCAATCTTAATGCAGTACTAGTCGATGATTTAGACGACCAATTTTCCGATGAAGATGTCCTTTAGGCCTTTCTATATTTCGTATTTTAATTTCTAGGTTTCATAATTTTATTTTCTATGTTTTGTATTTTTAGATTCTATGTTGTTTGTTTTTTATAGGTTTGTTGTAATTTCCTTTCAAGTTTAATGAAATTTTAGTTTTAAAATAATTTGTTTAAATTCATTATTTTTAATATAATTAAATTTTAGAAAAATTAAATAACATATGATACATGATAACATATGGTCTATAGATTATAAACTTTCATAGCAACATGACAAATTCTATGTGGTATTTACGTGGTCTGTGAGAAGTGTGATACTGCTGCCTCTAGCCTAATACATAAATATGATCTCTCTAGCCTAATGCATAAACACGATGAACATGCTTTGAGGTCATTTCTTAGTACTTGAAAAAATATAGTTTGTGGGATAGATGTTTTAGAAACATTGTCTGACTTTATGAATAATTAATTGTGAAACTTATGTATTACATGAATTATTTAATAAATAAATAAATATAAAATGTCTAAGTATTTAATATTGAGAAAATTTTAATTAAAATGTAAGTTTATTAATAACATTGATATCCATTTATTATTATATTTATTGCAATTATTACATTAACATATTATGTAAAATTAAAAAAATAGAAAAACTTATAAAATAACATGTGGAAAAAATTTAATTCAAAATAACCACAAAATAACATTTGACAAATTAAATAAGAGTTTGACAAATGAAAAAAAAAACAAAAATTAATTTATTAAAATAGATTGGCTTATATGATCATAATCGGATAAAGTTGATAAAATTTTATTTTTATTTATTCAGATATTTTTAAATATGAAATCATGTTTAACGGTTCATTGATGAAACGTGGAATCAAATCAGCTTTATCTGGACAACAAACCAAATAGTATTTCGATGGTGTATTTTTATATGACAAAACTTCAAAAATGGTCCCTGTGGTTTCCAGAAATATCAAGTTTAGTCCCTAAGTTCAAAAAACCTCACAGATGGTCCCTGTGGTTTCAAAACTTTTAACAAATGGTCCCTCCAGCTCACTCCGTTAGCATTTCACCGTTAACTCATTTTTTAATAAAATATTGCAGGGGTAATTTCGTCATTTCAGTTGTAACCTCCTCTCTTTAATATGAAATGATTACTTGCTTGCACATCACTACCCGTCCCTCTCCCAAGAAGATAACCAGTTACAGGTTTAGTCATCGGGTTCATTCCCATCGAAGAAGCAAGAACTGAAATTGGGATTTAGGGTTTTAAGCTGCAGAAATTGCAATGGTGCTATCAATATGGTGTTTTAGAGAAAAATTTGTAACCGTGGAGGACTTAGGAAAAACATACGGTACAATACTACAACAAAACTTGTTTTTTCTTGGTCTATTGTATTGACGTAAGGAAATCATTGGTTTTACTCTTTCTTTTTTTTTGTGTTTACAGAAGGTTATGAGAACTATTTCACGTTGAAGATACACTACAGTGGTGTCTTCACCAAAGCACCTGGAAGGAAATACGTTGATGGTGTTGTAGCATATGTAGATTATGTTGACACTGATTTATTTTCAGTTCATGATCTTGACGACATGGTTCGAGAACTAGGGTACAAAACTGAGCAAACCCTTTACTACCATTTCTGTATCCCTGAATACCCTTTGGACTATGGCTTAATGCCTTTAGGTAATGATCAAGATGTACTTAAAATGGTATCATATGTCCCTAAACACAGACTTATTAGGGTGTATATTGAAACTGGTCAGACAAGGGTAGATAGTTATTACAAGTCTCCTTCTAAAGTTGTTATTGAAGAGTTGGAGCCTGATAGTGTGTCACCTGAAATGAATAGAAAGAAACCTTGTAGGAGAGAAGCAGGCTCATGTAGTAGAAAGCTTGATCTAAACAAGTCTATGAACCCTGATTATGAGCAGTCACAAGTGTTAGATGTTGATGAAGGCCATGATTACTCAAAGAGTATTGTACCATTTATAAGGTCACAAGGTAAAGAAAGTCATGTCATTCAAAAGGAAGTGGTGAATCATGAAATTGAAACTCAAGAAGAAGTGATCACTAGTGCAGTTGAAACTGAAGAACAATTGGGAACTTACCATGTACAGGAACCAAGCTGCCAAGCTGATAATGGAGCTAATACTACAACAGTTGATGACTATGAACCATTTGTAGAGGACTACTCACTTTATGCTGATTATGATGCTGAGTTTAATGTTCAAACTTCATTTGAAAAACAACCAGAAGTGGATTATCTAGAGGGTATGGTGAGTGATGATAGTGGAGATGCTTTCTACTCTGAGAGTGGCCATGGTTCTGAGGATAGTGGAGATGATTCTGATGACAGTGAATACAATGTGGATGAGTCTAACATACAATTTGATGTAGATGTAGACATGAGTGAATTCCATAATGCTGTTGATGTAGATGAACATGGAATCTTGAACAATCATTCAAAAGATGATGGGATTGGAGTGGTTGACTTTGATAATGAGTTGGAAGTTATTGCCACTGATGATTATCAATTTGCAGGATTTCATGAAGATGATAGGAAGAGACTCCTAAAAGAGTTGAGTAAGTCAAGTACATGCTCACATGGAGAGGTTCATGTTAAACCATTTCAGATTGGTCAGGTCTTCAAAACCAAGGTTGATGTTAAAAACTACATGAACTCACATGCTGTAGCAACAAGGAGGTCTTTATACCTAGCCAAAAATGACAAAATCCGGATTAAGGTGAAATGTAAAGGTGTTGTAAGTAAGCCTTCTACAGGAGTTGATAGTGGTGGGCCCTCAATCAGAAGCAGGGCAAAGTGCAAGGGTAAAGATGTAATTGCCAATAAAGGTACATGTCCATGGGCAGTCCAAATATCGAGGGCTAATGAAAATCAGGATTGGTTGGTGAAAACGGTACAGGATGAGCATAAATGTTTGCAAACAAGGGCGGTTAAAGCTTGCACTTCCAGATACGTAGCAAACTTAATTGTTCAACAAATACAGAGTAACCCTAAAATTCCAGTGAAAGCTTTACACGAAGAGTTGTGCAAGAAACTGGAGGTAGGAATGTCATTGCAAAAGGTCGCTAGGGCAAAGTCAATGGCTGTGCGTATCATTAGTGGGGACTACCAAGTACAGTATGGATTTTTGAGGGATTATGTGTTGGAGCTACTCAACACTAATCCTGGTACAACAGTTAGGATTGATGTGTATCCAGAAACCTCCCTGTCTGTTACCACAAGAACTTTTAGAAGAATATATGTCTGTTTAGGTGCATTGAAGTTAGGATTCAAATCTGGATTAAGAGATTTTCTAGGTCTGGATGGTACTTTCATGAAGGGCCCTTACCCTGGGCAAGTGTTAACTGCTGTAGGGTTGGACTCAAACAATGGCATATACCCTGTAGCATATGCAGTGGTAGAGACAGAATCAACAAGTAGCTGGACCTGGTTCTTGGAACTGTTAGGAGAAGATCTGGATCTGGGACCAAATTCAAACTTTACCTTCATTTCAGATAGACAAAAGGTGTGTACCACCTAACTTTTTTATTACCTTTACTAAATACATTTGGTTAACTAATGTTGATTACATTGACTTTTGTTTAGGGAATAATACCAGCAATGGAGAAAGTATTCCCTAGTGCAGAACACAGGTTCTGTTTGAGGCATATCCAGGAAAACATGAAGAAGCAATGGAAAGGAAAAGACTTAAGTGACCAGCTTTGGGAGTGTGGTAGAGCAACAACAGTCAATCATTTTAACAGAGCAATGGATGAGTTGAAGAAGATCAATGCAGAGGCTCATGCTTGGGTGTCTAAGATCCCAGAAAACACTTGGGCTAAATCTCACTTTAGTGGTAAGTTTCTAGAAATTTATTGAGAATTGTTAATCTTCCCTTTTGTGTGTTTACTATATGTGTAATTGTCTTCTGTTAATATATATTATTCAGGAAGGGCACATACTGATTGTTTGTTGAATAACCTTTGTGAGGTATTCAATTCAAAGCTAGATGAAGGTAGGGATAAACCTATTATCACTTGCTTAGAGTATATTAGAGAGTATCTCATGAAGAGGTTATGTGTGGTGCAAAAGGAAATAGATAAGTGTGAAGGACTTCTAACCCCTACTGCAACTACACTGTTTGAAAAGATTAAGGCTGATGCATCAAAGTATGTGGCTAAATACAATGGGGCAGGGAAGTACCAAGTGGCAAGCACATGGCAAGACCAATATGTGGTAAACTTGAATGATCACAGTTGCAGTTGTAGGTTTTGGGAGATTACAGGTTTCCCATGTAGACATGCTGTTTGTGCTATATGGGACAAAATTGAAAATGGTGAAAATGCCCCACATGTTGATGAATGGGTCCATCCTTGCTATAGGTTATCAACATGGAAAGCCATGTATTTCAACAAAATTGATCCATTGAATGGACGTACAATGTGGCCTAAAAGTGACTGCCCATTCACTTTACTTCCACCAAAACATAAGACACAGGTTTGTATTTAAAGTACACAAAATATATAGTATACATGTGAACATGGAATGAATTCAATTTTAACTATAGTATATCAACATGTGTAGGTTGGGAGGCCTAAGAAGAAGAGAAGAAGGGGTGTTGATGAGCCAAACAGCCAAGCTGGTAGATTGAGCAGGAAATATTTGGCAATCACTTGTTCAAAGTGTCATAACAAAGGGCACAATTCCAGAACATGTAAAGGGCAGGGAGGCAGTGGTGAAGTTGGAGGAGGCTGAAAATTGACTTTTTAGTGGTTATTAGGATGTTGGTGTTGTAGGTATTTAGAAACTTATGTAATGTGTACTTGTTTGAAGATGTGTTAAGAACTTGAAAACTTTGCATGTAATGGTGTGTATGCACTTTTTGGATCATGGTTGTGTTAAGAACTTTATAACTTTGAATGTAATGGTGTGTATGCACTTTTTGGTGATGAATTAATATGTTTTGTGTACTACCCTTCACTTCACAGATCAATTAATAACAATGTACATTTCAATTGCAAATGAAAACCATCTTCAAGATGCAATTACAATACACTTAACAATTACATTTCAAAAACATTCAAGAAATTGAACAATGAACTATAACAAACTACATTCCATTACCATTACCATTACCACTGCATTACACATTAATCTGATACATAAACCAAATACAACACCACCAATTCCAAAACCACCTACATAAACTGAAAGCAAAAAAACCCCTATCCGATTAAAATAAAAAAAAACCCTGCAATGGTTACAAACCAAAAACCAAAACTCCATTACCATCCAAACCTTCAGAAGATATTTAGAGATTAAAATAATACCAAAAAAAAAACACCCATGAACAAAACAACATCAGCTGGTAGTTCCACAATTGTGCAGTTACAATGGCGACCCTCTCCTCCAATCGATTCTTTGATCTTATCAAACCTGGAATCACCACCAATGCCCTAGCACACATAGGGGGATCAGACCATCGAATGAAACCACATCTTTTACAGTTCCAAAATTGCCTTCCAGGGTTACGATCCGTCCATGAAGTGATCTTCGTTGCTTCATTCCCACATCTGCAAGTCACCATCTTTGAATCAGAAGCGATTAGATGTCGTGAAGGGTGCAACGGTCGAGCAACAGTGGAAAGGAGGAGAGATGATCGACTGATGAAGCTAAAGGATTTGCCCAAAAATCGGACATGCAATTTCTTTTAAAGAGAGGAGGTTACAACTGAAATGACGAAATTACCCCTGCAATATTTTATTAAAAAATGAGTTAACGGTGAAATGCTAACGGAGTGAGCTGGAGGGACCATTTGTTAAAAGTTTTGAAACCACAGGGACCATCTGTGAGGTTTTTTGAACTTAGGGACTAAACTTGATATTTCTGGAAACCACAGGGACCATTTTTGAAGTTTTCTCTTTTTATATTGTTAAATACCCGATTGAGTCTTATGTCGACCCGAATGGATATCTTCTGGAAGAAAACCTAGTTAACCCATTCATTAAACATGGACTGGCTTCTAGAAGCCCATTATCAGATCACCATAACACGCAAACTACGTAGGCCTATACGTAAAGCCCATAGAACCCACGCGCATCTTGCCCCATTCTATAAATACCATTTCTTCATCTAGGGTTTTTGAAGAAGACTCGAAGCAGCAGCAACCAACCAGAATTTCGCCATGGGAAGAAGTAAGCCCTTCAATCTTCTATGTTGTAATTGTTACCACAGTAATTATCTTCGAGCTGATTCGAAAAGAATTTTACACAAATAGGAATCTTATCCCTTCATCAGATGCAACTGTTGTGTAACATCGTTTATGCGTAATGTTTCTTCTTTGAAAAAATCACGACTAATTAGGTTATGAATTGCTTGAAGTTGTTCTTTTTCGAGTTTTTGATGGTGTTTTGCATTTGTTTATCGGTAGTCGAACTCTAAGGCGATCTGTGGGATAGTTAGGTGGATAAATACCTCTCTTTTTTCTCGATTCTAGCATTCGTTTATGAGATTGATTTGTATTGTACTCGAATTTTTCCGAGCTTTTACATGACTCGTTCGTTTAATCGCCTTATTGTGAAATGGCGGAAATAAACCTATGGTTGTTTGAATCTAATTTGATGCTATCGAAAATCTGCAATTGTATTCCACCGGATCTTTTTTGATGTAATAGTTGTTCCATGGTGCAGGACCTGCTAGATGTTACCGACAGATCAAGAACAAGCCATATCCCAAATCTCGTTACTGTAGAGGTGTGCCTGATCCCAAGATTAGGATCTACGATGTTGGAATGAAGAAGAAAGGAGTCGATGAGTTCCCCTTTTGCGTACACTTGGTCAGTTGGGAGAAAGAGAATGTCTCCAGTGAGGCACTTGAAGCAGCGCGTATCGCCTGCAACAAGTACATGACAAAGTTTGCAGGAAAGGATGCTTTCCACTTGAGGGTTAGGGTTCATCCTTTCCATGTTCTTCGTATCAACAAGATGCTTTCATGTGCTGGAGCTGATAGGCTTCAGACTGGTATGAGAGGTGCTTTTGGGAAACCACAGGGAGTTTGTGCCCGTGTAAGCATTGGTCAAGTTCTTCTATCTGTTAGATGCAAAGATGGTAACAGTCAGCATGCTCAGGAGGCTCTTCGTAGGGCTAAATTCAAGTTCCCTGGTCGCCAAAAGATTATTGTCAGCAGGAAATGGTATGAATATGATTGTTAACATCTCTTTTATTTTTTAAAGTTATTTCATGCTTCAATTTTTGTTTATAATGTTATGGTGATGGTGATTGCAGGGGATTTACTAAGTTCAGTCGTACTGACTACGTTCAGTGGAAATCTGAGAACCGAATCATGTCTGATGGTGTTAATGCCAAGGTATTGCTTTCTTTTTTCTTCTCTTTACTTTTTTTTTTTTTTTTGTGTATATTATGTAATATGAGGAATGTATAATGATTGTAATGTTGATGATGCAGCTTCTTGGATGCCATGGGCCTCTTGCAAATCGTCAACCTGGAAGAGCTTTCTTAGACGCAGTTGCTTAAATTTTGTCTCAGGAAGAAATACCCTTTTTCTTGTTTTGCTAAAATGACATTTATAATCGTGTTTTGTTTTTCCTTTGTGTTTGGGCTACTGCAATGTACTGAAAGGAATTCTTGCTACTTGAACTCGAATGCACTGTGTTTTTATTTATGCTTTCTTACTTCTGATGTTTGTTTCTGTGTGATATTTTACTGTTTCTTTGTAGGCTTAAGTATTATGCTATAATTTTAGACATGCATATTAATAACAAATAGTAAGTTAAAAAAACGAACAACGAATGTAAGTTAAAACGAGCAAACATGTTTTTTAATATTTTTATTAGTAGTAAATATTTAAGGTACGTTTATATAACTATCAACACCCCTCAGGTTATGCTTTTAAAAAGCGGAGTAAAGATGAGAAAAAACATAAAAACACGACTTACATAGTTCATATTCCATACAAAAAAACAAAAACGATGGTTACATCTAATGCTAGTTTTTAGAAGTTTCTTTACCCAACAGGCCCAAAAATCAACGGATAAACTCTTTTTTTTTTTTTTTTTTTTTTAAATCTTGTCTTTCCATTTAACTCCTTAAGAGTTAGTTCAAAGCCGATTGCACTTCATCATATGAGAGTGATTTTCTACCAAAAACAATGTTTCTTTGATATGTACATAACTCTTTGGTATAGAAGCCTGATCCCATCCTCTAATTTCACATCAATATTTTCAAGATCAAGGATTAGCTTATTGAAGACATGACATCAATTAGTTATTAAGATGCTTATCCTCACTCATTTTGAATGAGTTCAAGGCTTTACTTCAGATACAACCAAATTGACAAGAGATTGTCTTTGGTACTGCAGTCTGCAAAAGCCATTATCATCCACATTCACCAATCACCACACCACTTGTTGGATTTTATACCTACAGCTACGGGCTTCCAGCCAATTAGCACTAAACAATCACAGGATCAGTATCAATTCAAGATTTGAATCACAAAGTTAACTCATCCTCCCTCCTTACTCTCACCAACTTTCAATCTACTTGTTGCATTGGAAAATTGCAATTCATACTTTTAAGCTGCTAAAATCATTTTTTTTAAACAATTGTTACAACCGATTTTAAACTAGTTAGATGTAAATATAAATTATTATAACTAGATATGAAAGAATCAAAGAACTAATCAATTTCAAGATCAAGTTGTTGATTCAAGAACAGTTCATGACCAATCAATTTCTCTTGTGAACAGTTGACTCAACTCTCAAATCACAGCTGTGACTTGAAGATATATATGCTCCTGGATCTGTTTGATTACCTCAACTCAGCTACAACATAATACGCTCCTGAGAGAGAGAGAAAGAAACACATCAATACCCGTTCTGAAAGGACAGGTGTTTTAGATCATGTGTTAGTAAGTTATCAGTTTTTGTTTATAATCTTTTCTTGATCATTTCATGTTAAGATGTCAACAAGAGTAATCAATTTACAATCCTAATTTGTGAAATGTTTTTGAACAAATTTGATCCTGAGATTTTTTACTTCTTTGATTCTTCCATATTAATGTAGTTATAATAGTTTGATATTACACATAACAATTTTAAAATCAGTTGTAAAATTTGCTAGAAAAAACACAAACAATAGTATCACCAAACTAGCAAAAATGTCATGGCCAAAAGAAGCAGCACTTATATTGTGTTGTACTAAAAATGACCTGGGTATGTAGATTATTTAGTATCAACAAGGAGTCAAATGGTTAAACTAACCTATTTATGCATTTGAGAACAAAAAACTAATGTGTTTGAGAGCAAATCGGAATGTAAAAATAAAATATGAGGAACAACTCCATTATCAAGCAGCAAAACTGCAGAAGCATTGTAACCAAAAGAAAAACATTTTCTTTTAGAAATTCTAGCAAACAAACAGCAGTAGCCAAATACTTGTATTTGTATGAGCCACTTCAAATCAACAAGTTTGGTACACAAATTGATGTGGTACTGGTATCCTAGAGCAATTGAGCAAAGATGTGAGTGAAGCTGTTGAATTTCTCCGCGAGCAATTTAATTAACAAAGAAACTGAAGATGCAATGTTTAATCGCACATCAGGGCATAAGCGAAAACATACTAATTTAGCTTTATACAACAATACCTGGTGCACATGAAGATGAACCAAGGAACGGGAGATGGGACGGAATGACATCAGCTCATACACAATCAACAAAGGTTCGAAGATCAATTGCAGGTATATGGCTTCTCGAAATCCACCAATAGCCTCTCCGGTTGTCTACCGACGGTGAAATTACAGACTACAGTGCAGAAATCCACAAAAGAAATTAGGGTTTTGGCGAAGACGAAGAAGAGGGGTTAAAAAAAATTTGGACCATTTCAGGTATATGGCTTCTCGAAATCCACCAATAGCCTCTCCGGTTGTCTACCGACGGTGAAATTACAGACTACAGTGCAGAAATCCACAAAAGAAATTAGGGTTTTGGCGAAGACGAAGAAGAGGGGTTAAAAAAAATTTGGACCATTTCTCGATTTGTGCGTGTCATCCTTGCGCAGGGGCCATGCTAATCTTCTCTGTATCGTTCCAATTTTATCGGATGTCCCCGAAGGGACGATAATATCTGCAGAGCTCCGCCATATAAACGGCTCTCATGTCTTCTCCTGGTCGATATGGGACTAACGACTTCAAAGCCAACTAAGTTGACTGTTCATGGTTTTGTATTCTAGCCAATCAAATTAAACGCCTTCAAAATTATAACGTAACTTTTAAATCTAGGAATTATCTGATTATTTGTAATCAAGATTTCTATCCGAATCTCCGAATAACTACAATATTTTTATACAAAATATATAATTTCAAAAGATTTATTAAGACCTTTAAAACTAGTCTATTTATTCATCATATACAATCCGGATAAATGATAATTATTATCAAATAACTAGTATTATTTTATTATTTCCAACAAATCATTTCTACTAACTTTATTAATATTCAAAAATTTAGTTTAAACTTTTTTTAATCATAAGATAAATAAAAAAACGAAGATATTGTAAAACATAATAAATATAGTTATTGTATTATACTAGCATAAATATAATTATAAGAAATATATTCGGACCGCATCCTCTCCAACGAAGATATTGTAAAACATAAACTCGTTGCTTATTAGGTTTCAAAACAACAAATACAAATTGCAAATAAGTGAAATAACACCATTGATACATCCAATTAAAGTAACATTTCAACTAGCCAATATATATACAACACAATTTGATGAGAACTATGGTAAAAAAACATATATGTTGCAAGCAATTGAAGGCTTGAAGCTCTATTGTTACCATGTCGTTCTTGAAACCAGACACCACTACACGAGCACAACTACACATCAAGTTCAAAACACAACAAATAGAAGATATTGATGTGGATGTACATATATATGTACATGTCCTTGTTTTGCATTGTTTTTATCTTTACTATAGTTGAATACTAGATTATAACCCGTGTACTACACGGGGTGATAAATTTAAATAACATACACTCTAAAAAAATAGTCTTAATCATAAATAATAATAATTTAGTTAATAGCATTGTACTTCAAATTCTGTAAGTAGTTAGCTGTTTTACTCAATAAATATACGTACATTGTAATTTCTGTAAAAATATAAGTATGTTGATATTCAGGTTAATAAATATAAGTATGTTGCTATATGAATGGTACACATAACAGGGAAATTTATGACACTAAGATGCTAAACTCAAATAGACTATTGAAAATATCTATAACAAAAATAAGATTAAAAAAATTAGTAACCGAAACGAAAAAAACCATGTCAACCAAAATTGTTTTACCAGCAATCCGTATAAGCATTTTAACGGATAACTCTTATTCATAAAGTCCATAATCCATAATAAATAGTCATGCATGGGTTTTATGTCATCCTAACAATAGTTGTAGACTTGTAGTTAAAAGAGGGCGAAATTAGTACTTGGCAATGTATTTCCCAAATAAGATCTTCAAAATTACAAAAAAAATAAGTTAGATCTGTGAACAATAATGCATCAATACCATACTAATATTATATACTGTACCCACAGGTTCAAATAGAAAAACCAAATACCCAAACTTAAATAACCAATAACTTGAACCGAAATCGAATATTTTTTAAAATAACACACAAAAAAATAATAATAAATAAATAATAATAATAAAACAATAAAAAATTGCGGTTTGCGCTCGGTTTTTTTTCTCAAAAGTGACTCATGCTCACCCCTATTAATTCATATACAGTTGTTGAAATTAAAAGGTGTCAAAAAGAAACAACCCATTAAAATAGTCCACAACATAACTAATGTCGTTACCATCACAAAAAAAAAGGTAACAAATAAAATATTAGAACAAAAATGGCATCACCACTCATAAAATTAACAAAATCATCCATAAAAAAAAAAACAGTTCATACCGGATAAAAATGTAAAAGTAATAGCAATAAAAGTACAACATTTTTCCTCATCTGGATAATTTTATTCAGAACCAAAAACAAAGCCCTCATAAAAATCATTATCTCTCAAAAACACAACCCAATTCTAAACAAAACCAATATCACTCTGAATGTGATGGAGATACAGCACGTTGAGGCGAAAGTGAAGGTGAACCACCTCCTGGTGTTTTAGCACCTTCATTTTTAGATGACTTTGACGGGGAAGACCCTGAAGAATGAAGTGTTGACGAATTCACCCCTCCATATGAGAACAAAGATGGTGCATTAGCATTATCATTAGGTAGACTCATGCTGTAGTTGTATGAGTACCCCATCAAAGGGTGATCATATTTATAAGTTGGCTCAAACTTGCAGATTCCATAAAGATTATAATATGAACACACTGCTTGCCCCTGCATTTGCATTCAAATAAAATAAGATAAAGCTAATGAAAATCGACCCGTTTATCTAATATCATGTAAATGGGTTGACCCGTTTTATACTTACAAGTCTTAGTGGAAGGCCAAGTGGGCCCAAAGAGCTAGCAGCAAGTTGAGCAATCTTTTCCTTTGGGTGATGATATTTGCAGTCTGATCCGTATTTGCAGTTTCCAGTGTGCATAAAATAACGACATTCTGGTTCCCTAGGCCGTTTGGGCAGATTAGTAGAACCAGAGGAATAGGGTTGTTCAATGCTGCCCGGGCCACCATAAATGCTGCCCGAACTTACCGAGTTCAAACTACCCTGACCAAAACCCAAAACCAAACAAACACCATATCAGACACAATATTTTAACTCAACAAAAAGTAAATTACAATTTACTTTATTTTAGACATCATACTTTTCATAACCCACAAACAAAAACCCAGAATTTACATCAATTAACCTTACCATGTAAGTGCTCCAACCTTGTGTGGGCCCAATTCCTTGAGAATGAGGAAGAACAATTGGTAAATAAATCAGAAACATATGTTGCCCTAGGTAATGACCATGTAGAACCACCATTGATAAGAGGTGGTGGTTGTGATGAATATGGCAATTGAATGTTAGATCCATCCATTGATGGCTGTGGATGATGAAAATTGCATGCCACTCCAAATTTACAAGATCCTGTGCACAAGCTTTTTCTTCCTAATTAAGTGTTTATAAGTTAGTTTAAACTATCATTTTAAAGAAAAATAGAAATTGAAAATCAAGATTAGTAAATAGCAACCTGTCTCATAGGTAACCCAACCATGTTTAACACCACTGGTCCAGCACCTCTCCTAACACGAGGATGATTGTATTTGCATGTTGATCCATATTTGCAAGTACCCGTCTTTAGAAAATACTGAAAAAAAAGGATGTGAAATTACTTAATTATCCCTAACTGTAATCGTCAACATGATGGAGAAGAGACTTACCACACAGTCTGGTTCTCCAACTCTTTCTGGAAGCTCGCCTCCAAGTTGAAGTTGATTGGTCTGATTAAGAATCGAATTTCAGACATGAAGAGCAACAATCGTTTTATTCCGATTGAGAAAAATAAAAGGGTTTTTTATTTTTTTATTTATTTTTTATTACTTGACCAATGTGGGTTGGATGATTAAACCTACAAATGTTTCCATAGCCACACAAACCGGTTCTTAAACAAAATATACAATCGGGTTCACCAGGACGATCTGGGTAGGGCATCGAACCAGCCATGGCAGTTCCATCTTCTTTCCCATCTGTTTAAATTCTCAATCTCCTCAAGGTTCTATGTATATAACCAATAAATCAACAGTCTATCTTTTGACATTTATTTAATCCAAGCATATGCAATTTTCCTCTTTTTTAATCCATAAACACACAATTAACTTGTTTATCATCAAAAAACTAACAGGGTATCATCACAAAACAAAATGCATCCTGGTGCCCATTTAATATTCAACTATTAGTCTATTATCATGCTCTTTATATAGAATTATCATTCTCTTTTCTTCACAAATCATACAAAACATCATAATCTGCAACTTGGAAACTTGGTATGACAAGTAAATTGACCAATTCATCATCGTAATCCTCACAAACTAGTATAACAGTTCAAATCTGATTAATTGCATTATATACAACTTTTCTCATTTTTACCAATTTATACAACAAAGTGATTATCAACACAAATTATACAGTCAAATTTCAATTTGTTACTGAAACATGCAAAGCTTTAAACATTTTACCTGTAACTTGTTAAACCAGTCACTGTGTTATTTTTTGTCAGTTAAATCCTTCGGCAGTCACATGTCACCTTGATTTCTCCCACCAAGATTTAAGAGCACCAACCTACGGGAATGTGAAATTACCATTAATGATACAGAAAAATCCCAGCATAACGACCATTCAAAGCATACCCACGAATCAAAATGTTCCAAAGAACGACAATTCATTCGGAAATTCCATCAAACAGTAGGTGGGCATTGGACAAATAGATGCATGGTCAGTACAATTCAACAAGTTCAGTACCTAAATTAGTGTCGTATCCTAAACCAATTAAGCAAAGATGTTCATGAAGCTGTCTATCTGGTTGAAATCCCTTCAAGCAATGAACTAATAAACTGATGTTGCAAAAGTGAATCATACATTAGCACATAAGCGAACACACACACACATATTTAGCTTGACAAAACAATGCCTGGTGCACAGGTAGATAAACAAAGAATCTGAAATTGGAACTCGGAATCACATATCAGCGAATAAACGAACAGAGATAGATTCAACAACCTTTGGAAGATCAATTGCTGTTAGATGCCTCCTCAAAATCCACAACCGGGAGGTAATGAACCTTTGGACCATTTCTCGATTTGTGCATGTCATCCTTGCGCAGGGGCATGCTAATCTTCTCTGTATCGTTCCAATTTTATCGGATGTCCCCGAAGGGACGATAATACCTGCAGAGCTTCACAATATAAATGACTCCCTGGTTCTTGTCCCGGTCGATGTGGGCGAGCGGAGTCCAAAGCCAACTAGTTTACTATTCATAGTTTTGTATCTCACCAATCAAATAAAATGTATTCTTTATATCTACGAATTATTTGTATAGTTTTCTTAAATATATACAAATATCATTATTTTTTTAAATAAATTAACGTTTCTTTAATGTTAATCAATTGTATTATTGTTTTTAGCTTTATACAATTCGTTAACTTAATATTATTAAATTAAAACCACATTTTACAAAATATATAATTATTGCTATTTTGCTACACATAAAAAATTGGTCTATTAAAAATAATAGCATATGTTTGTTACTTTATTATTTATTCATTGACAATTATTCGTAATAAAAATTTCAATTTTTTTTAATATTAAAACACATATATGACATAATATACTCATAAAACTCTTGAAGTGATCGATCCAAATTCGATATACAATTAAAACATTCAACTACAACAAAACTTTAAGGGATAATGTCAATGTTACACAATGAAGTTATGAGTTTTTTACAATTTGACAATTTATGTTTATTTTTTGCGCAATAGGTCATCTAATTTTTACTGTGCATGTCAATTAAGTCATTATCATTAGTTTTTAATCATTCCTCCGTTAACTAGTTATTCTAAACTACACGAATGACCCTTATGGTTAAAATTTTATTCGTAGTTGGTCCCTTACCAGCAATGATTTAAATTCCATGATCAAAACTGCCACATTTCTAAAACTCTAGGGACCAAAGTGTAAATTTATTATATTATTCCCAGTTAAACCACCTTCCGATTACCCAAATCAAATTCCATTTTTTTGAGTTGCGTTTGAAACCAAAATCCCCATGGGAATAGCTTTGTTGGAATTGATCGAGATTACCCTTCTTTGAACATGGCCATTATACTAATCGACAAACAGAAACTCTCAAATCCCATATTTTCTAAGATTATATAAAAGGCAAAGCACAATAGCAGTTGGTGCTTATCAAAGGTACAGTAACAATAACTGGTAGAGATCACGTCTCAAACAGTTGGTGCTTATCAAATGTACAATAACAATAACTGGAAGTACAACCTCAATCGTCAAAAACGTTACCTATGAAATCCCACATCTCAACATTGATGTTTGATTGAAACCTAATAATACCAGATAAAAATCCAATTCTTGAAGGTCTTTATCTGGATGACTACTTGATTCATCGTCTACTTATTATTCTTTGTGTAAAACTTGGATTGGGTCTGGTTCTTGGAGAAGTGGAGTTCTGATTTGGGTTTGTTGTTCTTCCAATTGTTATTGTGTTAGAGTTGTGGGGTGATCTGACATTTGAAAACTCCGAATTGATAGAGCAGATTCATCATCATCATCATCATCTTCTTCTTCTTCGTAAAAAACTTGGATTGGGTTTGGTTTTCGGAGGAGTAGAGTTTTAATTTGGGTTTGTTGTTCTTCAAATTCTTGTTATATTAAAGTTGTCGGGTGATCTGATATTTTTATACGACAAATTGATGGAGCAAATACGAATAGTGTGTGAAAATGGTAGGTGGTTTGTAGGGGTTCAGGTGATGCAGTTGGAACCATGGAAAACTTAAAAGGATTGAAAATGGTCGAAGCAGGGAGGAAACAAGAGTAACCATTTCTTTGGGGTAGTTTAATAATTTAGATTCTATTTGGGAAAGTGGCAATTGTCTTGATCTCGAAGATGCAATTTTTTTAATAGATCTTTCATCTTTTATGACACCGACTAAAAGGGGGTAACATAAAATTTAATGGGGCTTCGGCCTTCTAGAAGGATAATCTCGGTCAGTTCAAATGAAGTTATTCGGGGGTTTTGGTTTCAAATGCAGATCAAGAAAAGGGAATTGGATTTGGGCAGAAGGGGATTTAATGAGGAAGAAGATAAGAAATTTACGCTTTAGTCCCTAGAGTTTTAGATATGTAGTAGTTTTGATCGTGTAATTTAAACCATAGCCGGTAAAGGACTAACTATGAATAAACTTTTAACCATAGGGGCCACTCATGTAGTTTAGAATAACAAGTTAACGAATGAATGGTTAAAAACTAACGATAATGACTTACTTGACATGCACAAAAAAAATTAGATGGCCTATTGCGCAAAAAATAAACATGAATGGTCAAATCGGACCAAACCCATAACATCATTGCGCTATAGTGACATTATCCCTTATCCAAACTTTTAGTTGTAGGAGACTATGAATTCAATATATATATATATATATATATATATATATATATATATATATATATATATATATATATATATATATATATATATATATATATCGTTAGGTTCATATGAGACAATAGTATTTTGTGAGACAAGGGGACAAAATCTTGGCCACACATCTTTATAATCAAAGGCTGAAATTAAATCAGATTAAACCACAAGTAGGCGGTGACATTTTTGTAATTAAATGGAACTTTGGGATTAGATAAGGCACAGAGGGGCAGTAATGGAATTTTACATTCGATTTCATCCAGATCGGAAAAAGCACTCAGTATTCTTCTAAATCTTCTTCATTCTGATTCATAAAACACTAATCTCGATACGAACACTAAAACCCGTTTCATTCAATCTCGATCATCAACATCTTTTGTTTCCTTCATATTCATATTTGAACTCTAATTTTATCAACCTTTCATTCCGATTTTGATTCTGAAAGCGCTCGAGCATCAATTATTCCTGAATCAAAAGAAATCCAAATTTCTTATTCCAACAAATGGATACAGAATCAGATTCAGCTTAATTCATTCCAGGTAACATATAATAATATAATTTATTTGCATCATGACTCAAATCTTTCTTCATTTTTTTCACGTACAAAACCCTCTGCCTCGATGAACACTAAAAATCCTTTTTTTTTCCTGATCTATAGTTCGATTGAAGAACTAGTAAACCGAGATTAAGTTTTTCTTTCAACCATCAAATTCCTCTCATGCTTAAACATAATGATTACTCTCATTCTAATTACATAAGAGATTTGCGATTGAAGAACCCTAAAAATCATCTTATTCACTCTGATTCATATTTTAAACTTTGTGATTCTGATTATGTTCCCTAATCAAGCTTTCAATCACCTAACATTACAGAATCAAAGAAATCAGATCAAGTTATCAAGAATGCCTGATTCAACATAATCAGATTCAGGTTCTAATTCTCATATAAAATCTTTTTTTTACTTCACTTCATATCTACTCCAAATAACTATTTTTTTGTGTCAAAGAAGTCAAAGGAAATGTGAATAAACCATAATATATCATTTTATATATAGCTTTCTTCAAATTTTGAAATTTAAATGTCTAATATTCTATCGATTCTATGAATTTTTAATGAGAATGCATAATATTCTAAATATTTTAGTATCATATTCTATATATCTGCACTAGTTAAACACCTTGTAATTCTACATAAACCTTGCACTTCCATGAAGTACAGTATGCCTGATATTTTAAAATATGATTATGTGATATTCTAATTATTTTATAAATTGTAATTTTTTTTTAACTTTAAACTTAAATTTTCATTCACATTTTACTTGAAAATTACATAAACGTAGTGGGTAAACGAGCAACAAGTTGTGCCGCAACCCCTTTTTGGATGACAAAACTAATTCTTTTAAACACAATATCTGTAGATCTTGGAGTCATAACATTACAATGCATGACCCGTTGGACTCTATTGAGTAACTCCACAGCTTCTGGCGCAAGGAAACCAAAAGTATCAAATGCAAAGGGTATAAACGTGTGTTGATTTTCCATGCACGCTTTCTCATGTTTTGCCATTTTGCTTGATGTAGCTTTTAAAGCAGCTTGCCCCACTGTGAAAACTCCACTCCCCAAGCCCACAAGAGGGGAGACCCTTGTTAGATCCACGCATGCATGTTTTCCTCCAGCCCATCTAAATACCAAGACATCAGCTGGTCTAAGTGTTGATCTTCCTTCCAATGGACCAGTCAAAAAGTTCATAGGTGTCTCTTTCTTGGCAGAAACCCCAGCGCGTCTAAATATGTCAAACAGAACATCCTTAACCAGATCGTGTCGGTACTTGAAACCCAGGAGCTCTTTACAATGAACAGCATGCTCCCCAAATGAGTCGAAACACGCCTTACGACAAACAGGGCAAGTCTCGTCAGCTGGAAATAAAGGGATCATAAGGCGATACTTAAGGATGGAATGATACTCCACTGGTGACATATGCTGGCCGAGACCGTCAATAGGAATAGTCATAAGAAAATCCTGAGCATGTGGGGCCCTTAGACACTAAAAAGTAGCTTTCTGCCTAATCGTCATGTCGAAGTGAACTTCCATGTCTTGGACAATTTTACTAGAAAGGGCACTCGCTAATAAATGTTGGGCTTTTGGAGGGGCGATGTCCTTATTAGTGAAACCGCTAAAGTCAAAGCCCGGAATTGTATCATGAAGACATGCCAAAGCACAAACATAATCTGAATCCATACCACATATGTCGCTATTTCGTAAGATGTGGTCTTGTAACACCCACGATTGAGCCCGTGAGGAAACAAAAGCATGTGAGGAAGCCTCTACTGCTGAGTACAACCCCAAACCACCAAATTTAATTGGTAACGAAGCCAGTCGCCATTGAAGGTCCCCCAAAGAACGGACCCCCACAAACCACAATATCTTCAATCGACTCACGTAACCCTTTATCAAAACACAGAGCAGCCTCTTCCATATGGGCGGTTTGGCACGTTCTCAGACCAAAGAAAAGTTTGGCGATGCCCATGCAAGATCGAAGTAAAAGAAGCTCACTTTGGGGGTCATGTAACTGTGGTAGAAGGCGCATCAAATCCACAGCCTTGGCAGCCCTCTTCATGGCTAACCCACTAATAAAACTCACGTCTCTACTAACAGCTCCCCCAAGAAGCTTCAACCCCACTGACGGTCGGCTAATGTCTGCAGGGAATAAACCTGAACGAAGCTTCCAACCATCACATGAAGGCCAAAATAGCTCAGTTTTCTTGATATTCAGCTCAAGCCCCAATCTTGGGCCTACCACCCTAATGATGTCCAAAACTCTAGCCACCTACTATGAATCTCCAACATCAAGGCACCAAGCATGAAGAAGAAGCTTATAATTGTCTCTAATTTGATGTATAAGTGGGTGCAATACAAGAGCAAAAAGAAGTGGTCCCAAAGGGTCACCTTGCTGGACCCCAGTAGTGGACCAAATATGCTTATCTCCCAAATACAACCTTGCTGCATGGCCATATAAGAATTCAACCCATAAGGAAATAGAAGGGAACCTCATCCCGACCTCGTGAATTAAGGCAGATCTATCCACTAAATTGAAGGCATTTGAGAAATCCACAGTAAGTATTGCAAGAGATCCGTCATCATGTTGTGCACTCAACACCCTATTAACACTATGAAGTACAACTTCAGCACCACCCAACACACCTACTCCAAATTGAAAGTCATTAAGGTATTGTGCCATTTCTTTACCAACTCCTTTCATAGCAACCTTCGAGACCAAACGCCTCCATATAGTGCCCACAGCAATAGGACGTATCCCATTGTCAGGTTTTAGAAGCGGAGTAAGCGGTGCAGACGCCACAAATTCTGCCAGACATGATGGACATCTTCCCCCTAACCACAGGTTAACCACTGCGGTGATGGCATGTAGGAGATCTGTGGCTATAACAGATCCTTCCCCCATATAGAGCATCCAAAATATGTTGAGCTTTCAAACCGTCTCTCCCGCAAGAAGTTCCTTTAGGAAATGATTTAATACAGCCAAGGACATTATCAATATCTACTATAAGGGGAGGCTTAAAAGAAATGGTGCTCGACATGGATGGGGGTGGCTTGTATGGATGTTTAGCCTCTAATGCTTTGATAGTGTCCATGTCATGTGAAGAAACACCCGAGGAGCACAACACTTTCACTGCTGCTGTAAAATGCCCATCAGCAACCTTACGAAGACATTGTCGGACATTGGTGTTGCCCTTCGTTCTGCCATCCCGTAACTGATCAGCGCTTTGGCCCGATGAGCCAAGACTTGCATTATCGAACATATTTTCAATTAATGTGACAATTCCACCCTCTTTCCCCCATGTAGCTAAATAATTCAATATACAACGATTTTGGGACGATTTCCTATTCCTAGACCTACGTTCTTGTCTGTTCTACATATTTTAATATAATATTCTATATATTCTTCATATTTTCTGTGGTACGTGCAATATTCTGCATACGTTAGTATAGTATTTTATATATTTTTAATATACATTCTTGTTCTTTAATTCTTTCTCCCAATTTGTCATGTACATCACAGTCCTTTGCTAAACAAGTTGCGAATTGATGATTAATTTCTAAAATTTTCATTGAATTAAATGTGTGATATCACATTCTACATATTTGCACCAACGAGAGGCCTTGCACTTTTATATAAACCTTGAACTTCCACTCGGTATAGAATCCTATATATTTCAAAATATGAATTGTTATTATGTGATAGTTTGATAAGTCATATGTGTTGGATTAATGTCTAAGTCCATAACTATATTTGGTATGTACTTGACCTGACCCGGTATGGTCCATTTGGGTTGCACTTCACCAACACAATTTATATGGATAGTCTTTTGAGAATAGTATATTTATGATTAATATTAATATATTACAAGTTCTAATATGTTAATATGGAATCATATTATTTAATTATTATTGATCAAGAATTAATTTAGAATTAATTAAGTGATCAAAATGAACTAATTAAATATGGACTCTTATATATATGGAATGGGCCAAATTCATTTAGGTTGGGCTAAGCTTTCATGGATAATCCATGGAGTGTTCAACCCATGGATCATATGAAATGAAAGGTTATGGGTTTAACCCTAGTCTCCATACTATATAAAGATATCATTGGTTGGTGAAATTGGCACTAGTGTGGTACACTAAGAAGGGCTAGCCGATTTCACTAGAGAGAACCAAGTATCCATATTCTCTAAAGTCTTCCAAGGTGTTTTGGTGATTTGTGATTCCAATTGAGGCTTCCACACTATTAGGGCTAAGCTCTTAAAGCTTGAAGACATCGAGCTACATCAAAAGGTATGTCATCTAACTAGTACTTTGTAGTATAAGAACTTCATAATATGCTAGTTAGGATTAAATCCTTGGAAAGTTCTTATTTGCATGTATAATAGAGAAAACATAGATCCAAGGTTTATAGGGTTGCATGTACACCATAGGAGTGTTAGAATGACCATAACCCAACAATATGATACTTCTTAATTTGATCCATATGTTTGTTTGCTTATTTAGATGATCAAGTAAAAATATTAGTAAAATAGTGATTGGTAACTTAATATTCTAGGTATTCTGATTTGTTAAGTTAGGTGTTACTTCATAATTGCGTTGTGGGTGTTATTTTATTGATTAATTAGATGTTAGTGTTTACTTTGATGAATCAAAACTAATTTATACACCAATGACAAGAATGACTAAATCAAGAGCAAACTATTTTGTTCTAATTGAAGCATGATATATGTTTTGATGCAGATCGAGTGACAAGTATGACTAAATCAAGAGCAAAATATGTTGTTGATACTACAACTAAGAAAAGAATGATACTTCAATTGATAGATGTAGCACCTGGTTCCCGGTATGTATTTTATTCTAGTACTTTGCATTTTGGCCTTGGACTCGGCGAGTTGAGGTCTAACTCGTCGAGTCGGAGCGTATTGGACGCAGAAGTTTAATGACCTACTCGACGAGCCCGCATCCGGACTCGGCAAGTAGGCACTGTCCGGAAAAAACCCTAGATGAGGGTTTGCACCCTATTTAAACCACTTATTCAGCATCCCTTTTGTCCCCAATGCTTCCAGAACTCCCCATAGCAAACCCTAACCGTTTATTTGAGAAGAACTAAGGCATTTTTGGTGGAACAACATGCTAGAATAGGACTAAGGATCTAGGGATGATGCCTTATGTGTCTGCTTTACGTGTTTTCAGCTTGTGAGAATTGCATGCTAGTATTGCGTAGATAGAAGTAGGATAACCTGTTTAGGTTGTGCCTAATAGTATGAGCTTAGCATTGGTATGCTAGTGCAGTTTCTCATTATGAGAACAAGTTTGCTTGAGTAGTTTTCCTGCATCCAAATGTTGCTTGCTTTGTGCTTTGTGGGACTATGAATGATGGGAGTTAGCCATTAGGTGAGTACATTGCATCACATGTGATTAGGGTTGAATAATCTCAGAGTGTTGGATTTGGCCCTATTGCATAGCTCTCGTTTGAGTCTAACCGTTGTAGGGGCGACTCTTTTACTCGAAGGATTATCTGAGCCTCGTTACATGTGATGATATTCAGGTGATGGCTAATTGGCATTACAAGGAGGCCTTCAGCAGCTGAGGATCGGTTTGGGTGGAATCAGAGATTTTCCCTAGGGTAAGCCTAGGATGAGAGCAGTAGAGATCAATAGCAGTAATAATGACTTGGTGAAGTTAAGGCGGTTCTTGAGGAAAGTACGGATAAATGTGGAAGGTAGTATGGGCCCGTACTACTGAAAACAGAGAATCCGTACTTGAATCAAGGAAGGCTGAGGCAAGACCAATGAACTTGTGATAGATGTGATCGCCTAAATGTATCAGTATCACTGACGGTTGTCATTATGTATTGCACAATGGTGGTACTATGTCTGAGGCTCGCAGTTGGTAGCTCACGAGAGATCGGGTTCGGGTTCAGGTACCGAACCGGTGGATGAGAGGCTACGTGAGTTCATCGCATCCGAGATCACTAAAGGTATCCTTGATGCGACCCCGATCATCTTTTGGTCAATCAAGGAAGGGATTTTTGAGCTGAAGGAGGATCGCCTTAGGGCGTTCAGGAGTGACATGGCTACCACTAATTCAGGATCACGCACACTGTCCTTTAAGGACTTCATGGGTAGTGGTGCACCGGATTTCCATGGGGTGAAGGACCCCATTGCTGCAAGATGATGGATTGCAGACATTGAGTCTGCACAGTTGACCAGCTATTGCCCCGAGGGGTCGAAGGTACGATTTGCGGCAGGATGTTTGAGGGATAGGGATAGAGATTGGTGGGAGTCGGTTGGTGACTCTCTAGGAGCCAAGTTCGCACCCGCTGTGGAACTCCAGCGACTGTCCCGAGAGTTCCTCGACGTGAGGCAGACGACTGATACAGTGGCGGAGATGACCGCCAAGTTTCGAGAGAGGGCTTTATTAGTGCCTCAATATGCGGGAGACGAGGATATGAGAAGGACCCGCTACCATGACATGCTGAGACCTGACATTCAGGAGCATGCCAGCTTCTCAGCTTGTCCCATCCTGGATTCTATGATTCCCAGGGAAAGGGAGAGAGAGATTGATCTGGAGCACATTGGTAAGAGGAAGGCGGAGGAGGGACAGGTGATTGGGGCTTTGGGGAAGAAGCCCAAGGGGTTAGATGGTAGGCCGAAATGCCAGTCGGGACCGAACCGCTGCAGGAAATGCGGCAGAACACATGAAGGAGCATGCAAGATGGGATTGTCTGGCTGCTACAAGTGCGAAAAGACAGGACACTTCAGCAGGGATTGTACCGCCCCTGCACCCACTTTTCAGACATCAGAGTTGTTGTGTTTCCACTGCAACCAGAGGGGCCACAAGAAGGCCAATTGTCCCCAGTTGATAGCAGCAGCAACGACGCCAACTCCAGCGACCCTGCGGATTACTGATGGCCGGCAGGGCAAGGCGAAGGCTCTAGTGGTGAGGATTCGGGCCTTCCAGTTGACTACCGAGGAGGCATGTGTTGTACCTGATGTGGTGATGGGTATCATTCTTTCCCTCTAATGTATTTATATGATGTTTATGATATTGATATATTCTATGTATATGCATGTTTAGGGTCATTCCATGTAAACGATATTTCAGTGCATGTGTTGTTTGATTCAGGTGCCACTCGATCTTTTGTTTCTCTTGCACTTAGCAAGAGGTTTCCCGAGTCTTCGGACATGTTGGATTTCTCTTTAGAGGTAGAGATTTACGTTGATCGATCGGTGTGAGCATCAACAGTATTCCGAGATTGTGTGCTGAGATTATTCGAGAAGCGCTACCTAGTAGACTTGGTTCCGATACCTTTGCGGGGGGAAAAGGTTATTATCGGCATGGATTGGCTAAGCCCCAATGGGGCGGTGCTCGACTGCACACAACAGTTGGTGCGAATCAGGACCCCAAGTGGGGGAGAGCTGGTGATTTAGGGCGAGAGGCCACAACGAGGACCAACTTTATGTTTGACAGTGAGAGCGAGACGTTACCTCCAACAGGGTTGCACTTACGACCATAGAGGGCTTCGAATGGAGCAACCTTGACGCTGGTGTGATAGTTGTTGTTATATGAAAACTCGACCAGGGTCAAATGGGTATCCCATGACTTGACAAAGTTGATAACACATGCTCTCAGCATGTCTTCGAGCATTTGAATGGTTCTGTCACTCTGCCCATCGGTTTGTGGATGATAAGTTGTACTCATGTCCAGCTTAGTTCCAAGAGTCTTTTCAAGTGACTACCAGAATAGAGAGGTGAATCTACTATCTCTATCTGAGATAATGGATATGAGCACACCGTGCAATTGTACTATCTATTGGATGTAGGTTCTAGTCAGTTTCTCCATTTTGTATGTTTCTTTGATTGGCAGGAAGTGGGCGGACTTGGTCAGTTTGTCAACGATTACCCAAATAGTGTCGTGTCCACTCTGGGTCTTGGGTAATTTGGTGATGAAGTTCATTGTAATTCTTTCCCACTTCCACTCAGGTATTTTTGGCTGTTGGAGTAAACCTGAGGCCTTCTAATATTCTACCTTGACCTTGGTGCAAGTTAGTCACTTGCCCACATAGGTAGCAATCTCAGCTTTCATGTTTGGCCACCAATAGAGTTGCTTGAGATCCAAATACATCTAGTTTGAACTTGGGTGAATGGAGTATCGAGTTTTGGGGCTTCATTCATGACAACCTCCGTATAACTAGTGAACTTTGGGGTCTAGATCCGGTTCATGAAATAATGAACTCCATCTCCCTTGATCTCAAAGTTCTTTTCCATTCCTCGCGGAGTCTCACCTGCCACATTTTCGGGTTTTAAGGCTTCCAACTGAGCCTATTTGATCTGGGTGGACAGGTGGGAATGGATCGTCATGGTTAGTGCCTTCACTCTATGACCCGAGTACTCTTTTCGGCTAAGGGCATCCGCTACTACGTTGGATTTACCGGTATTGAGTAGCTCTACCCATCGTCGTTGTCTCATGTTAAGCTCCTTCTGATCAAAGATGTGCTGAAAGCTTATATGGTCGGTGAAGATAGTGTACTTGGTACCATAGAGGTAATGTCTCCAGATTTTTAGGGCAAAGACCATTGCTCCCAACTCCAGATCATGAGTTGTATAGTTCACTTCGTGTGCGTTAAGTTGTCTCGAGGTGTAAGCAATAACTTTTCCCCGCTGCATAAGCACATAGCCTAACCCGTGATTGTATGCATCGCAGTAGACGATGAAGTCCTCCATCCCTTCTGGAAGAGACAAGATAGGTGCACTGCATAGGGCCTGCTTTAATGTTTGGAACACAGTGTCTTGCTTTTCTCCCCAACTAAAGGTTGCACCTTTCTGAGTTAAGGCGGTAAGCGGTTTAGCAATTCTGGAGAAGTTCCGTATAAATCTGTGATAGTAGCCAACAAGACCCAAGAATTGACGGATTTCTGTGGGTGTTCTCGGTGCTGACCAATTCTCAATTGCCTTTATCTTGGAAGCGTCCACATGTATGCCTTCTTCGCTAACCATGTGACTCAGGAAAGTTACCTTTCTAATCTAAAACTCGCACTTTGAGAATTTTGTGTATATTCTTTTTGTCCTCGAGGTTTCTAGCACTTATCTCAAGTGCTGACTATGTTCCTATTTGCTTCGTGAATAGACGAGTATATCATCTATGAATACTATCACGAATTTGTCTAGGAAAGGATGACACACCCGATTCATTAATTCCATGAATACGGTGGGTGTGTTGGTAAGACCAAATGGCATCACTACAAACTCGTAGTGACCATATCGAGTCTAAAATGTTGTCTTGGGAACATCACTCTCCTGGACTCGTAATTGATGGTACCCTGATCTCAGGTCTATCTTTAAAAAGTAGTTTGCTCCTTGAAGTTGATCGAAGAGGTCGTCGATTCTGGGTAGAGGGTAGCGATTCTTTAAAGTGAGTTTGTTTAGTTCGCGATAGTATATGCACATCTGGAAAGATCCATCCTTCTTCTTCATGAACAAGATTGATGCTCCCCAGGGTGAGAAGCTTGGTCTAATGAACCCTTTGTTGAGCAGTTCATTCAGCTGGCTAGATAATTCCTGCATTTCTACCAGTTCTAGACAATAAGAGGATTTAGCTACAGGGGTAGCTCCAGGAATCAAGTTGATTTGGAACTCGACTTGGCGTTTGGGAGGAACTCCCGAAAGATCTTCAAGGAAGATATCAGGAAATTTGCAGACTTCGGGGATGCTCTCAAGGTCTTTAACTTATTGCTTTTCATTGAATACATGTGCCAGGAATGCGTGACACTCCTTTCATAAGCATTTTTTAGCTTTGATGCATGAAATGATGAGAAGGTTCGTGCTGAGTTTATCGCCATAGATAACGAGGGCTTCACCGTTTGGCAGATTGAGGCGAATGGCTTTTTTGTAACAAAGAATATCAGCATGATTGGGGCTCAACCAATCCATTCCTGTGATGACATCGAAGCTTTTTATGGAGACTGGCATAAGGTCGATTGGAAAGGAATAATCGTTTAGAGTGAGAGTGCATCCTACAAATATGTCGTTAGTGCTCTCTTTCTTTCTGTTAGCCATCTCGATGGTGAATGTTTTGGTTAGAGGTTAGGATTTGTGTTTGAGTAGGTGTTTAAATACATGACTGACAAAACTCCTCTCTGCACCACTATCAAAGAGAATGCATGCATAAGAGTTATTAAGGAGGAAAGTACACGTGACTACGGTGGGATCAACAACTTCCTACTCCTTGCCCATTACTAGTACTTTCCATGTGTTTCCCGCAGCTGTTGCTTTAGGGCAATTCCTCTTGTAGTGACCGGTTTCACCAAACCCATAACAAGCTTGACCTATTCCAGCTCCAGGAGCCTGATTGGTTGGATGGATTTGTGCTTTGAAAAAACGGTTTGTGTGTCGCTTTCTGCCACAGTTGGTGCATTGCATGTCACAGCAAGGTCCGTGATGATAGAAGTTACATTTGTCACACCCTGGGAGGGTTCCAGCATATTTATTGGCAGATGCTTGAGTAGCGGGAACAACAGCAGGAATGGTAGCATCATGGACTACCACTGTTTGCTGCTTCTTTGAGGTCTCCTGCGAAGATTGGCCCTTGTGCTTGTTCCAAAACTTTTTCTTCCCATTTCCTTCTTTTGTGGTTCGGGAGTGGTTGCTACGGGGTTGTGGCTATCCCCGTGATTCACTAAGGCATGTGTCAGACGCTTGGCACTGTCAATTATGAGTGGTTTAGCATCTAAGACATTCCCTTGAGTTGGGGGTGTCAATCCCCATATGTATCTTTCAACTTTCTTATTTTCCGGGGTGACCATCCTGGGACACAGAAAGGCTAGGTCACTGAACCTAATGGTATAAGCAGCAACTTCGGAACCTTTCATCTTCAGATTCTAGAGCTCTTGCTCAAGTTTTTTCATCTCGACACGAGGGCAATACTCAGCCAGCATCAACTCCTTCAAATCATCCCAACCCATGACATTAGCTACCGAGAGAGTTAGGGATTTGACTTGGCTATTCCACCAAGTTAGTGCTCTATCAGTGAAGGTGCATGCTGAAAATTTTACTTTGATCGCCTCGGGGCATGCACAGATCTCGAAGATTGATTCGGTTCTCTCGAACCAACGAGTTAGGGCAATGACACCTCCAATTCAATCGAAAGACCGAGGTTTAGTGTTAGTGAGGTCCTTGTAGGAACACTCCCTCGGGTGTCCTTGTCTATCTCCCTGATTGGAAGGGTTGGCACCACTGCCCGCCTCGCTTGTGCCACTTGCATTAATTTATGACATTACAATAGCCACGACGGCTGTAACTGCTGCTTGGAACACAGCAGGATCATACTTAGGAGGTGGTGGTAGCGGTGGATTTTTGTTCTTTCGGATGTACTTCTTCGCAGTCATCTTTCTCTAAAAGAATTTAAGAGAAAAGTGAAGATAAGTCCTCTATAGTGGTCAGGAGTCAGGTGATATTGAACAGTGTATATCTGATCTTGACAGTTATAGTGTTATATCAAGCGATTTACAATGGTAGTCTACGTAACACAAGTAAAAAATTGCCATGAAATTTATAGCAACACATGGAATGAAATGTGTACATTGTGTTTGGTTCTAGTATCGTAGTGCTACAAAATACTCTTATAGTGTTTTAGTTTGTAGGCTTTGTTTTATTGTTCCCTTTGTATGGAGTTGGGTAAGTTTTAGACTTGTTGCAACATTACTATCACTCCCAAACACATGTTAGTCGTATCTCAAATAAATATAGTTGATCAGGCTATATTCATCCCATATATGATTACATAATTGCCCAGGTTTGACCGTAGTGTTCAACATCCGAATACTTTTGTTTTGTTCTTATGATATTGCTTCTGGTATGTATGTAGTGTTAGTATACTTCTTATGAAATACTTAGATTTTAAAAGTATACTTTTAGTTCTATGCACTTCGGTCCCTTACTATTTATAGTTGTATACCATGTAATGTTTGATATACTTAGTGTCACACCCCGAAACCCAAGGCGAAAACGTTCCAGGGCGGAGGTGACTTCATGTGAATATCATAACCAATGTATATAGTAAGCGAAGTAAACACACAACATTACATTACATAGATTTCATTACATCAGTTTGAAAGTAAAGTAATACAAGTTTCATAGATACATAAGTTTAAACAAAAGAAAGACATGACTCCATACGCTCTGTCTTCTGCAAAAGAACAGGGGGATACCTGCCTAAAGAGAACTTGAGAATACAAGTAGTTTAAAAATCAGCATAAAGCTGGTGAGTTCATAAGCAGTTTGTTTTATGAAAATGAACAAGATTCATTTAGTTTTCTGAAAAAATTGGTTATCCAAGAAAATCCCATATTTTCTTAAAATTAATGTTTAGTTTTCCGTTACGTTACACAATCCTGGTTATGAATAGTTATTACCCCAGGAAAATCCTATATTTTCCTAAAAGTTGGTTACCAATCCAAAATGTAATGTAAAAGATGTATACTGAAAACTTGATTATACTTGCGAAGTGTGTGTTAGTTTACCAACCCAAATTGAAATGTAAAAGATGTATACTGAAAACTTGATTATCCTTGTGAAGTGTGTATTACTTTACCAACCCAAATTGTAATGTAAAAGATGTATACTGAAAACCTGATTATCCTTGTGAAGTGTGTGTTAGTTTAACACATATATAAAACTATCAACATAGTAAACTAATTCTTAAGGTTATTAATTTACTATATCCATTATTACTAAAAAGTAAATCTCTGTTATCCAAATTGCGAGTTCTATAACCATACTATAGACGAGATATGGAAAAGGAAGGTCAGTATCATTTATGACTTTTGTTACCCTTGAACCTTTTGGTTCGGCTGTAGCTAGCAGCCAGGTGCGGGGTAGTCATCCCCGTATAGATCTATACACTCAAGTCACACTCCCTATCTAAGAGATTCTGGCTATAGGGGCTGTCCTCCACTCGCGTATATATGTGGAGTGTTCTCCGAGGACGTGTCTCCAATTTATAGGAATAACAAATCTACAAGTAATAATGCGGAATATCCTGTTTAAGTTCTATCTACAAAGACGATCCTCCACTCGCGTATCTCTGTGGAGTGTTACCGAGGACAAAACGATATACTAAGTTTCATGTTCAAAGTTTAAAGGTTATGTTTTTAACTATTATAATGTGGAAAACCATTTGTGAAAAATATAAAGTACAACAATTTATAACGTTATTCACAAATACTATGATAATGTGATCTGCAAGTTCAAACAGTTATCTGTTATGATTTTCAGTGTTAAAAAAAAACATATGTAATATGAAACACAACACAATTCTTGGGCTTCAAAATGATCTATTTACATATATCATTGTCAATGTCTTAGTCTTGTTGTCTAAGCTTTCCTTTCGGCTAAGGGCGCCTCATGTTCATGTCTTTCTGATCGAAGCTATTCTGTAGTCTCTTAAGGTCAGTGAAAATTGTGTACTTGGTTCTGTATAAATCATGTCTCTAATTCTTCAGTGCAGGAACTGCTTCTCCTAATTCTAAGTCGTAAGTTGTGTAGTTAAATTCGTGTGCCTTTTGTTTGTCTCGAAGCGTGAATGATAACTTTCCCTTCCTGCCTAAGTACATAGTCTAAACTATGATTGAGCTCATTGCAATGGACAACCAAATCCTTTGTTCCCTATGGTAGGGACAGGATAGGTGTGATGCATAAGTCTTGCTTCAATGTGTGAAATGTTGTATCTCGCTTTTCATTCCAACAAAAAGGGTGCAGCTTTCTATGTCGGACTGATCAGGGGTTTGGTGATTCTAGAAAGATTTCCTGAATGGGTATGCAATAATAGTCGGCGAGACCCAAGAATTGATAGGTTTTTTGTGGGTGTTTTTGGTGCCGACCAATTCTCTATTGCTTCGACGTTAGATGGATCTACGCGTATGTCTTCATCGCTCACTACATGACCAAGGGAAAAGGGTTTGACCGAATGGTATCAATACGAACTCTTAGTGATCATATCGAGTCCTGAATTCTGTCTTGGAAACATTATCCTCGTGAACTCGTAGCTGATGGTGTCTTGACCTAAGGTCTATCTTCGAGGAGTAGCTGGCTCCCTGAGGTTGATCGAAGAAATCATCTATTCGGGAAAGAGGATATCGGTTTTGGACGGTCAACTCATTAAACTGACCGGATAACTCCTGCATTTCTGCTGGAGCAAAGTGATACGGAGATTTGGCTACGGGGGTAGTTCCGGGGATTAAGTTGATACGAGACTCGACTTAACATTTGGAAGGAATTCTCGGGATCTCTTCGGGAAGATATCAGGAATATTACAGTTTTCGGGGACGCTCTAGAGGTCTTTAACTTCTTGTTTCTCGCTGATTGCATGGACTAGGAATTCCTGACACTCCTTTTTGCAGAAGTTTTCGAGCTTTGATACAGGAAATGATGCGAAGATTTGAGCTAAGCTTGACATCATATATCATGAGGGTCCGGTTAGAGGGGAAATTGAGACGAATAACTTTTTCATATCAAAGTGTATCAGCATGTTCATGACTCAATTGATACATGCCAAAGATAACATCAAAGCTCTTTATTGAAACTGATATCAGGTCAATGAGGAAAGAATGATTACTCAATGTAAAGATATAGCTTGGAGATAAGTCGTTTAGTGCACTTATTCTCACCGGTAACCATATTGACGGTAAATGTTTCGGTTTTTAGACGAGAGCTATGTTTACGAAGATATTTGAATGAATGACTAATAAAACTTTCTTGACACTAGATTCAAAAAGGATGCGAGCATAAGAATTTTCGAGAAGAAATGTACCCGCGACGAGAGTGGGATCAGCGACTGCCTCCTCTTGCTTCGTAGTTAGAACCATCTCAGCGTTGTTGACATTGTTGGTGGTTGCTGCTTTTGGGCAGTTTCGCTTGAAATGCCCGATTTCTCCACAACTAAAACAGGCCTGAACAGTACTCAATCTGGAAGCTTGATTGATTAGATGAACTGGTGTTTTGCAGGTTCGAGCGGAGTGACCCTTTTTGCCACATCTTTTGCAGATCAACTCACGACATGGGCCAGGGATATGATGGTGATAACTGCACTTGTTGCACCAAGGGTGATTGTCAACATATCCAGTGATAGGTGCTTGAGCTGTAGACGCAGCAACTAGAGTAGTGGTAGCTTGAACTGCTACAGTTTCATGCCTCTTGGAGGGTCCTTGTGCACTCTGACCCTTTCGCTTTTTCCAGAAAACTTTCTTAATCTTATCACACTCATTCTGATGCTCCTGAACATTTTCATGGTTTTATGGGTAGGTGTTACTTCTTGGTCCACTGGACCTGTCAGGGCACAAATATGTCACTGCGGCAGTCACTGCGGCAGAAAACAGCCAATTGGAACATCACAGGGTTGAATCGAGAAGGAGGTGGCGACGGAGAGCTGTTGTTACTTGAACTGGATCCTTTCTTTGAAGACATTTTGATCTAAAGTGATTAGGAAAAAGAGGATGGTAAGTCCTCTGCATTAAATCAAGAGATATGAAACAAGGGATATCTCTTTAAGACAAACATATAATTCTATTAAGCGATAAAGTAGGAATGAATTATCGAGGCAGATAAATTATCGCTAAAGGACTGATCGAGGGGCGATCCTTGAATGAAAATTTTCTACAACAAAGTTAGATCTAGAAATACTCCCATAGTATTTCATGATTCGCTGCGACGACGACTCGTTGTTTGGGATATTTGGGTAAGTTTTAGGCATGCTGAACACCACTGTCACTCCCAAGCACATGTTGGCTGTGTCTCGAATGAATATAGTTGATCAGGCTATATTCACCCTAGACACGACTACATAACTGCCCAGGTTTAACCGCAGCGTACAACACCCATTTACTTTGTTGGATTAATGTCTAAGTCCATAACTATAATTGGTAAGACTTGACCCGACCCGGCATGGTCCATTTGGGTTGCATACCATCATGCACTTGGATAGACTATAACGAGAGAAATAAGACACTTATGGTTATTAATATATTATAAGTTCTAGTATATTAATAATAAGAATAATAAGATTATTTAATTAGTATTGATCAAGAATTAATCTAGGATTAATTAAGTGATCAAAAGAAGACTAATTAAATATATGGGTTGATTGTGTAAATCATCCATACTTATATAGTGGGCTAATGCTCCATGGATAATTAAGTTGGGCTAAAACCCATAGGATGGTCCATGGATGCTCCATGGTGTATTTGAACCCATGGATCCAAGGAAATGGAAAGCCATGACAATTAAGGATTTACCCTAATTGTAACACTATATAATGATCTTATTCTTGACAAAAATCGACCACTAGTATTACACTAGAATCACATTAGAAAGTGAAGAAGAGGGCTAGCCGATTTCATGAAGTGTAGAACTCTCTCAAGTTATTCTAAGTGTTTTGATGATTGTGATTCCATTTGAGGCTTCCACACTATTGGGGCTAGGCACTCAAGCTTCATGAAGACTTTCTACATCAAAGAGGTATGTATTTTATCTTGTTACACTCATTGTTTTGTATGCTAGATTAGGATAATACCTTGGATGTTCTTATTTGCATGTATAATAGAGAAAACATAGATCCAAGGTATTTAGGGTTGCATGCACACTTAGGAGTGTTAGAATGCTCAAAACCCAACAGTGGTATCAGAGCCTAGGCTTGTTTTCTTGTTATACTTGCAAATGGAGCTGAAAAATCGAGTTTTGATGCTGTCAGCCCAGCAGACTCGCCGAGTCCATGAAGGGACTCGACGAGTCCAAGGAAAAATGCATCCAACTCGCCGAGTTTTGTTCATGCACTCGACGAGTTGGACCCCAGACAGCATATTTTCGAGGTTTTTGGCTAGAAGTGGACTAGGAACATTACCCTAAGTTGTTTTTGAACTTATAAACTTGTTTTTTAATGTGGTAATGTTCATGCTAATCCATTTTCAAAGATAATTGTCAATAGATTCATGTTTTGTATTAGTTTAAGGTTTAGACTAATTACATGAAGAAGTTTGATATAAATTATCTTGTTCTTATGAGTTGCTTAGATTAATAGAAAAGTTAATTGAAATAGTTGTTTTCGATCCATTTTAATCTAAGAGTTGAGTATAAAATGTGTTTGTGTAACTTGTCCTCAAGTTACATGAAGAGTCACATTAAAGACTCATAAAACTCATAAAAGTTGGTAATGGTTACAAAATGAAGAGTCTTGTGTCATTTAATTTTTTTTATGACTCCATAACTTGTCCTCAAGTTATGGAAGTTCAAGAGTCTCTTCATTAAATAAATAAAAAAAAATAATGTAACCTTAATTAATTCCATAAGTTATAAATAATAAAGAAAAGTTAATTCTTTTATTAGTTTAAAGTCTTCCATAAGTTATGGAACTTGAAGAGTTTTTTGGATTAAAACTACTTTAAACACATAAGTTATGGAATTAATTAGTTTTGAATAGTTTCAAAACTTGCCCTCAAGTTTTGGAATTTGAAAAGTTTTCACTTATGAATACTTTAATTCCAAGTTAGCCCTTAGAATTTTAAAAGAGTTAAAATTCAACACTTATACTATTTATAACATTAATGGTTAATTATTATATATATGTATAAGAACAAGCCGTTTTACCGTTAGTAGGCCTCATTCACGAAGCCAGTCTATAAGGTGGGTATAAGGTTGTTGCCTATAAAATGGCGACTTAATGGGTGTATACTCTCACCCACCGCTTGCTTGACTGGTGGAGGGTCGTTAGCCGAACGGGTAGGATAATGACTTTAAATTCTCCCTTCATTAAAAGTATTAATGATAAATACTAAAGTAACTAAAATCTTAATAATTCCCAATCTTAGTTACTTTAGGAAAAATGTGAATTTGGTGCTAGCCCATGGAATTCACACTTTGTACCTTACCAAGTCGTTGGTGGAGTGTGTGTGGTTAACTGGCACACTAACTTGGACTAGTAAGGACCACGAAGGGTGACTTAATGTTTGTCATAGATCAATGGAGCGTGTGTGGTTAACCGGCACATTGATTAGGTGATAATATTAAGGGTACCAAGTGAATTGGTATGGTTATTCACACCTTGTTTTGTGATCCTCGGCATCCCAGTCACAAAATTTGAGAGGGCACACTCGAGATTGAAACATGCCATTGAAAAGTTCAATGAATCTCAAAAGATCTAGGAATTTCAAATCCAATTAAAACCTAATAAATCATTTCGTTTTTCATGGTGGAAATTGGTGAATCGTCATTCGCCTACCTTCAAATATTTTATAACTTGGATTACGGCATCCCTCTTCCAAATTATAAAATATTGTGTTGGGTCCTAGCCTTAATATTTCATATTGGGTGTCATATTAAGGACTTTAAATCAACGATCTTGAATATCTCCCAAAACATGTCTGGTTTAGACATTTATGATCTTCCCAAATCTCTTGAAGATGATGTTCCTCAACATCATGCTTCACTTCCTCTATCTCCTCAAATTATTCTCCCTACCCCATAAGTTCTTGAAAAGCTTAAGGTCACTCGAGCCCTATTGGCAGGTAAAGGTCTTGGTGTGGTCACATCTTGGAGATGTAGTCACATATTGACAAGCCGGGAGAGTTGGGTGTCAAAGTCTTGAGAAAGTTGGTGGTTCAATCACTTTCTAAGTGACATAGTGAGTTCTTCTGGAACACCTATGAAAAAAAGAATGACAAGGCCCTTAATGATTTTATCTATTTGTTAAGATCAACTTCATCAAAACTTGATGGACATTGACAATAGTGACACAGGAAATCAAGAAAATCATTCTCTTCCCAATGGAAAGGGATCGGCCATAGTCAACTCGGTTGACCAAATGGTAAAGAGAAAAACTAAGTCTGTGATAGTCCCGTGTACCATTATCAAAGGTGTAACAGCCCGAAACCTCAAGTATTGTTAAAATTACATTTTGGGGTGTTTTAAAGGGGGGACTCGGCGAGTTGGAGCCAGACTCGCCGAGTAGGATCGCAGATCGGGTCGTGGGTTCGCGACTGGACTCGATGAGTCCAGATAGGGACTCGGCGAGTCTGCGCTGTTTAGCGAAAACCCTAACCGTTCAGGTTTGGGACGTATAAAGGGGATCATTGGCCATCATTGTTCCCTTTTAGCCGTTTGAGAGGAGCCCTAAACCGAGTGTGTGCATCTGGAGCAAGGTTAGAGGCCATGAGTGATTGTGAAGGAGTTGTTGTGCAAGGAAGGGAAGGTTTTGGCTAAAGGAACAGCAAGGGAGTCACATGCTGAAGATTGGGGACACAGAGAATACATTATTCAGGTATGAATTCGGGTATACTCTGTTATGTTGATATATTTAGAGGATTAGGGTTTAAGGAACCCTTTTGTGATTAGATTAATGGTTACCCTTGTCCCCCAAACGATTGTAACCCTGTGTTGGGACCCTTGGAGGTTCAGAAGATCCCAGGTCTGTGCATTTCGGGAATTGGTGAAGGTTTTGGATTGAAATCCTTATGCCTTAGGTTAACATGGGAATTATGAGTCTTGGGGTGTAGCATGAGCACCTAAATGAAGGCCTTTTGTGATGGACCAGCTTAGGAGGACCAGACCTATGATTTGTCGGGACGATTCTGATCTTAGGAAGCAGTTTGATCGACTGCATGACATGGAATCGCCGAGTCGGATGAGTAGACTCGGCGGGTAGCTTGAAGAATAGCTGGGACTCATCGAGTTGTTCTTCAGACTCGGCGAGTGGAGTCGGGGTGGCCCCGCGATTCTTCCACGAGGAACTCGTCGAGTCAAGAGAGATACTCGACGAGTAGAAAGGGAACATCCAGGAATTTGTGAGGACGACTAGACTCGCCGAGTTGCCAGGGTACTCGCCGAGTCCAGTCGAGATGACCGTTGACCAGAGTTGACCTGTGTGTGATTTCTTAGGGTCAGTTAACGTGGATGATAAAAGTATTAATAAGAGATATATTGTTATAGGGAGCTTGTAGCTCGGCGGATCAGGTGCAAGTGATTTCAGGAGTTGCTAACTTCCAGCATCCACAAGGTGAGTCTTCTCACTATACTGTACCCGGAAGGGTTTGATTGTGTGACCGGAAGGTCGAATATGTTATGTGTTATGTATATATATGCTATAAATGGAAATTTAGTTGCTACGTGTGATATGCATGTTTATATGGGCCGGAAGGCAAAGTGTTATGTGACAGAAGGGTCAGGTATGATATATGATATATGTGCTTTATGTGTTAGAGTAAATGTATTATGTGCCGTATATGTTTTTGGGCCGGAAGGCAATATGTTAAGGACCGGAAGGCAATATGTTATGGGCCGGAAGGCAATATGTTATGGGCCGGAAGGCAATGTTCTAAGGGCCGGAAGGCAACACGTGATGGGCCGGAAGGCGATTATCTCATGGGCCGGAAGGCATTGTGCAGTGGACCGGAAGGTCAAGGCCTGGAAAGGCGTAAGTGCGTAAGGTGTATATTGGGGAACTCACTAAGCTTCGTGCTTACAGTGTTTTATGTATGTTGTTTCAGGTTCTTTCAGTAACGCGGGATGGCACCGGCTCGATTGTACACACCAAAGAAAGAGTTGTATTCTGGAGGATCCTGGTTTTCTACTAAGTGAAAATGGAACTATGTTTTTGTAATTCAAATGTGTATGAGATTTTAAACAAGTGTTTTAATATTAATTTGATTAATTAAATGAAAATTTGGCCTTGAAAATCACGGTGTTACAAATTGGTATCAGAGCCTTGGTTTGAGGGATTCGGATGCGCCTTCGGGTAAATCTGGACTCAAACTGAGGAAATAAGAAAAATTTTTCAAATAAATAGTTTTCTAAAAGTGAATAAGAGTTCAAAGAGAAAGCAAGAAAGAGCAGTGTGTACAATCAGCCAGAGCCAAACGGTGATTTCCCAAAATACCCTTACTTTTGTGTTATGAAATATCTATGATGCACTTTATGAGATATTATTGCATGCTAGAGACAGGCTAGGTATTTCATATCTTAGGACTAGAGTGGCCTGATTTGTGATGCCTTAGCCTAGGGTTTGTTGTTATATGTGCGTTATGCTTTTGTATGTATGTGATGAGTGAGGATATCTAGTTAGAACGCACGGGGGGTAGAGCTACAGAGTTCAGTGGTACTTCCGAGGATGAGCCGAGAAGGTGGAGCTATCACAGATAGGGAGTCCTATGTATTCTTCGATGCTCGAATGCTGCTTGCTTTGTGCTTTGTGGAATTCTCGATGATGGGAGTCAGCTACTAAGTGAGTATGACGATATTCAGGAGGTAGATGGTTGGCATCATTAGGAGCTCTTCAGCAGCTGATAGCAAAGAAGCGGGAGGACGGCGGAAGGGACTAGGGAGTAAACCTAGCCAGATGAGTGCGCTAGTAGAGTAGAGGATTTCGCTGGGGAGCGAGCATGCACGATGAGATGGGTGAAAGAGCAAGTCGATCAGCTACTTAGGAACTCTGGGATGGTCCGTGTGGAAAGTAGGGTTAGATGTGGCAGGTAGTATGGGCCCGTACTACTGAAAGCAGAGGACCCATACTTGATACAGGGAGCATTCTGAAGGTCCTTAGGAACGGGATGAGGAGTGATGTTATGGTTCGAGTACCATACATCGGAGCAGATTGCGGAGTGATGTTATGGTCCGGGTACCATACATCGGAACAGATTGAGGAGTGATGCTGTGGTTCGGGTACCATACATCGGAACAGATTGAGGATAGATGTTGTGGTTCGAGTACCATACATCGGAGCGGAGTACGGAGTGATGTTATGGTCAGGGTACCATACATCGGAACAGCTTGAGGATAGATGTTATGGTTCGAGTATCATACATCGGAGCAGATTGAGGAGTGATGTTATGGTTTGGGTACCATACACCGGAACAGATTGAGAAGGGACGTCATGGGATGAGTACCAGGGTTCGTAGCGGATGATGCTTGTGACTATCTTGCTATCGGGTCATGATCGATGAGGTAGAGATTGGATGCTATGGGTTTTATGCCTGTAGACCATGATTGAGAGTGGGGAGGCATTCCCCGAGAGGAAAGGCAAGTGCCCACCAGAGTATTTTGGTAAGAAGTTAAAGACAGAGGAAAATTTCGGTTGAGTCAAACAATCAGGCGATAAGGGAGAGGCCATCTTCTAGGTGGGTGGTGCTATTTATGTTCGTGAGCACGACACGAGAGGGCTGATGTTTCAGTTTTGGATTTGGGAGTACACCCTGCAGGTAGTTATCGATAGTGATTTCCCTCAGAGTATCAGGTAGCAGGTGTGCCACAAGGCAGTGACTTATTGAGAGCAGACAGTCAGTTTGGGACTGAGGTAGTCGAGAACCACACCACACCTAATTGGGAATAGTAGGTTGTGTTATTATGGTAGCAGCGGGGAGTTCAGTCGAGCTTTGCAGTGCAGAGAGTTTTCGTCTATGTTGGGAGCGGGTCCTTGTCCTTGGGACAATTCCGGTGTTGGCACATTGGTTGATGATTCGAGGTGAGAGGAACGATGATTTGGCAGTGCAGTATATGAGCCAGGGATGTTATTGAACAGTTTAGATGCTTAGTGCTAGATTGGCATGGGATTTGGATCGATTAGAGGCGATTGTGATGAGAAGTTCTTGGAGAGTTAATCAGAGGTTCAGAGTATAGAGGGTTGATTGATTTCCTTAAAGGGGAATTACCGAGCGTTGCGTAGCACTTTCCTGGAGCAGGTGCGATTTCACTAGTGAAAATAGTTGTGGGTTGGGTGCGTGCTAATTGGTGATGGTTCGAACCCTAGTGGGGGAGAACCGGGTGCAGTATGTAGGAAAGCAAGGATTTTCCAAGAGTGGTCATAAGTGAAGTATAGAGATATGCTATAAGAAATCATGAGACCAGAGGTGTCGGTGATTGAGGAAGAGGGTCAGAGTGAGTTAATATGGGAAGTACTCGAGGAGGAGAACAAATGTATCCATGGCAGGTGTCTGGTGTCGTTACAAGTAGATAGAGAATGTTTGGGTCGGTATGCGCATCCTTGTTTGGATTTTGAGCGTCGGAAGAAGGGTTTCGGAGAATTACCAGCAAATTTCGTAGCGTCAGCGTTTTCTCGTATTCCAATCGGGAAATTATATGCGTCGGAGTTGTAATGTGGGAAAATGTAGATCTATTTATGGAATCCCGAGGAGATGTATTATTGTATCTACATGATACTTGGGGCAGGAGATCAGTGGTCGTGGCAGGATCTTGTAATGTTCGGTTGAGGTATTCTGAGATATCCGGGTATGATATCTTTATTCGGAGTTACTCATGAATCCTGAATTGAATCGACGTGTGGCATATCAAGTATCTGTGGATCTAGTGGGAGCCCTTCGGGTATGGGTATCCAGGGAGATTATTTGAGGGAGTGGATAATCGCAGAGATGGGCATGTGTTATGTTGATTGTCTCCATAGTCTGTGGTAGATATTCGAGTCGCAGTACTCACTATTCAGAAGATGTTGTGATATCGCGTGGAGTCGCAGTACTCATTAAATGGCAAGAGAATACGATGTTGGAATGTTTTCCGAGCAGTTTATGGTGTGGAAGAGTTTTGGATTGAGTAGTACTATTATTGAGTTTTTGGAGCCTAGATGTTGAGTCGGGGGCAAAACGGGGGTATCCGTACCTGTCGGGAGATGCGGGGAGATACGCGACGAATATGCGCAGCAGAACCCAGAGATTAGAGTTGAGACGATCCTCGGTTGGATTGTATTGCTCGCACGAGGAAAAGAGAATTTTGTGACTTGCGTGTCACTGGGTCGGGATAGTGGTCACGGTGAGAAAGTTAGTGGAATATTTGGGTCATGAGATGGGTGACAGTTGGGGGCTCAGATGTGGAGCCAAAAGCTGATCCAGTACCCAGTCTTGAAGAGGGATATGGGAAAGGAGCTTATCATGATGACATCTGAGGACACTTTAGAGTGGGTGAACGATACGGATGCTCGAAGACATGCTTCGGGCATGTGTATTAGATTTCGGAGGGAGCCGCGGTACGTATTTATCATTGGTTGAGTTGCCCCATATCAACAGCCATCATTAGTGCATTGGATGCCACCCTTTGAGCTGTTGCATAGGAAGTAATGTTGGACCCTCATTCACTGAGGAAGGGTAATGCATGGACCCGAGAGTCCTTGCGAGCAGATCCAGAGCATGTGAAGCATGGAGTAGTGGCAAGGTTGTCAAGCGGATTCCCTAGGTAAGGGAAGAGAAAGGTATGTTGGGACTAGTGCAGCATGTGTATGTGTTTGCAAGAGGAGAACTCGTGAGAATTGCTCTGAGAGTGAGAATGGATCTCGCAGTCGTTTCGAAATGGATAAAGTGGGCTTTGGATTGGGGATCCGGTGATTCATGGTTTCCTAACCCTGATGGGCCGAGTGATCGTTGAGATTTGGAGCAGAGTTGCATCTTGGGTAATTCTCGGTTACGGGGAGTGGTGGACAGTACAGAGATAGTGCTTCAGTCGACAGAGCAGATTCAGCAGGTTAAACAGGTGTTATTGATCGCCTAGAGCTGACAGAAAAGTTATGCAGTCATACGACGTTTCGAGCATGAGTTTCAGGTCGGCGACTTCGTACTCTTGAAGGCCTCTCTTTGGAAAGGAGTGATTCGATTCAGGAAGAGGGGCAAGTTGGGGCCCCGGCATGTTGGGCCTTTTCGTGAATATGCGAGGGTAGGACGGGTGGCCTACCGTTTGGAGCCGCCAACGGAATTGGGATAGATCCATGACACTTTTCATGTGTCGCAATTGAAGAAGTGTATAGCCGATGAGTCAGCAGTGGTTCCACTAGAGAACAATTAGGTGGATGCGAGCCTGAGTTACGCTGAGAGGCTAGTGGCCATCAGGGATCGGAAGATCAAGGTTCTGAGGAACAGGGAGGTACCTCTGGTATTGGTTCAGTGGCAACCTCGGAAGGGATCGGAAGTGACTGGGGAGCCGGAACGTGAGATGCGGGAGCAGCATCCGGGACTATTTTCAGAGTGAGACTTCGAGGGCGAAGTCTGATTCTAGTGGGGGAGAATTGTAACAGCCCGAAACCTCAAGTATTGTTAAAATTACATTTTGGGGTGTTTTAAAGGGGGGACTCGGCGAGTTGGAGCCAGACTCGCCGAGTAGGATCGCAGATCGGGTCGCGGGTTCGCGACTGGACTCGACGAGTCCAGATAGGGACTCGGCGAGTCTGCGCTGTTTAGCGAAAACCCTAACCGTTCAGGTTTGGGACGTATAAAGGGGATCATTGGCCGTCATTGTTCCCTTTTAGCCGTCTGAGAGGAGCCCTAAACCGAGTGTGTGCATCTGGAGCAAGGTTAGAGGCCATGAGTGATTGTGAAGGAGTTGTTGTGCAAGGAAGGGAAGGTTTTGGCTAAAGGAACAGCAAGGGAGTCACATGCTGAAGATTGGGGACACAGAGAATACATTATTCAGGTATGAATTCAGGTATACTCTGTTATGTTGATATATTTAGAGGATTAGGGTTTAAGGAACCCTTTTGTGATTAGATTAATGGTTACCCTTGTCCCCCAAACGATTGTAACCCTGTGTTGGGACCCTTGGAGGTCCAGAAGATCCCAGGTCTGTGCATTTCGGGAATTGGTGAAGGTTTTGGATTGAAATCCTTATGCCTTAGGTTAACATGGGAATTATGAGTCTTGGGGTGTAGCATGAGCACCTAAATGAAGGCCTTTTGTGATGGACCAGCTTAGGAGGACCAGACCTATGATTTGTCGGGACGATTCTGATCTTAGGAAGCAGTTTGATCGACTGCATGGCATGGACTCGCCGAGTCGGATGAGCAGACTCGGCGAGTAGCTTGAAGAATAGCTGGGACTCGTCGAGTTGTTCTTCAGACTCGGCGAGTGGAGTCGGGGTGGCCCCGCGATTCTTCCACGAGGAACTCGTCGAGTCAAGAGAGATACTCGACGAGTAGAAAGGGAACATCCAGGAATTTGTGAGGACGACTAGACTCGCCGAGTCGCCAGGGTACTCGCCGAGTCCAGTCGAGATGACCGTTGACCAGAGTTGACCTGTGTGTGATTTCTTAGGGTCAGTTAACGTGGAAGATAAAAGTATTAATAAGAGATATATTGTTATAGGGAGCTTGTAGCTCGGCGGATCAGGTGCAAGTGATTTCAGGAGTTGCTAACTTCCAGCATCCACAAGGTGAGTCTTCTCACTATACTGTACCCGGAAGGGTTTGATTGTGTGACCGGAAGGTCGAATATGTTATGTGTTATGTATATATATGCTATAAATGGAAATTTAGTTGCTACGTGTGATATGCATGTTTATATGGGCCGGAAGGCAAAGTGTTATGTGACAGAAGGGTCAGGTATGATATATGATATATGTGCTTTATGTGTTAGAGTAAATGTATTATGTGCCGTATATGTTTTTGGGCCGGAAGGCAATATGTTAAGGCCCGGAAGGCAATATGTTATGGGCCGGAAGGCAATATGTTATGGGCCGGAAGGCAATGTTCTAAGGGCCGGAAGGCAACACGTGATGGGCCGGAAGGCGATTATCTCATGGGCCGGAAGGCATTGTGCAGTGGACCGGAAGGTCAAGGCCTGGAAAGGCATAAGTGCGTAAGGTGTATATTGGGGAACTCACTAAGCTTCATGCTTACAGTGTTTTATGTATGTTGTTTCAGGTTCTTTCAGTAACGCGGGATGGCACCGGCTCGATTGTACACACCAACGAAAGAGTTGTATTCTGGAGGATCCTGGTTTTCTACTAAGTGAAAATGGAACTATGTTTTTGTAATTCAAATGTGTATGAGATTTTAAACAAGTGTTTTAATATTAATTTGATTAATTAAATGAAAATTTGGCCTTGAAAATCACGGTGTTACAAAAGGGTCCATATGTTTATATTGCCAAAGAAAGGGGCATTGGTTGCAAAGCTGCCATAATTTACCTAAGGATGTTAAAGTCGATAAGTTTGACTCTACTTCAGGTAAAGTCCACTATCTAACTCTGCTAAGTTTCTATTTGGAGATTCTTATTACATAATGTGAATGGGTCACATGCTGATGTCTTTTAAGAATCAAAGAAAAGATAGGAAGCTTAAAGAAGTATATGCTGATTTTGATTGCGAAGATGGGTTTCGATCGCATGGTTCGGTAATCAGAATTTTGAGCTGTTGCTTAAGAGTTATAATATATTGCTTGTAAATAGATAACAACAAGGTTTTCATGTGGATTGTAAGGATAAGTTTTTCCGCAAAGTTTTAAAATAAAAGAAAAAAAGGGGTTTTAATTTTGTTTATTTAAAAAAAAATATATCCTTACAATGGCATCTGTGGAAAATTGTTGCTTATATGTTTCCAGTAATAGCAATATTGGAAAGTGGATTTGATTCTTTCATTTGTGGTAGTGTCTGAATTTACCAAATGAAGAAAGTTTTTCATCACCCAAGTTTCAATTGGACAGAAACTTGGAATCATACAAGTTGTATTGTATGATGAATGAGAATTTTCATCTTTGAAAATTAAGACTAATTCTTTGATCACATGTATATGTGAGTCAATTGAAGGACTAAGGAATTAGGTACACTGGGTGTGCACTGGTCAAGGTCCACCACAAAGATTGATTTGTCATGATTTACTAAAGATTAGTAAATATGATTATACTTATAAGGTTAAGTATAATTCTATAACATTGGAAAGGTTACAATGTATGGCAGAGCGAATAAGAAGAATCAAATTAGGCAGAAGGATAAAAGTTTCTCAAATATGAAAAGATGGGAGAGTACTTTAGTATCAGTTTTATGATCATCTTAATGATTTAGAAACCATATCACAAATTCATAATCTAAGGACGTCTTAGTGCATTGTTATGGCTAAGAAGAGAGGTCATGAATTGTTGGATTGGTTAAGATCAAGGAGATGAGTCATACTTCGTTCCAAAACAATTCTTAGAGTCATACTCCAAGATTGTAACATTGAGTGACATAAAGTAAGGCTTAAAACACTTATCAAATGTAGTGTGAAATGTTTCTACTTTTGTACATTTGAGATTGGTAAGTTGTGATGTCTTGGATGAGACAAAGACCAACTAAGACCAATTGTGTAAAGTGTTAGTCTTGATAAGAATCCACACTATCCCTTGAATATTTGTTTTGTCAAGGAATGGTTCTTGACTGGGGAAACTTATATGTCAAGGGGACAGTGGGAGCCTTAAAGATCCTGAAAGAGTTTCATGATTTAATCAAGATAAAACCCGTAATTTATCACTAGCACACGACTTAAGGTTTGCATCCTATCGTGTTGACATAATTATTATTTCTGTACCTACTTCAAATAGATTGGATTTGCATGTGAGTTATCAGAGTTAAACTTGGAAGCATTGGTGGGCCTTGTGCTACCAAGGTGACAAGAAATTAAGATTGAACAAGTTCAATCCATATAAGGCTGAATTTTTCACTAACCTTATCTTGTGATTATGGTTTTGACAAATTCGCATGGATAGGAACTCATACACCATAAAATCCAAGTGTCATAAGTTTTCTCTTCGATTCATGAAAATGATGGTGAGGAAACACTTTCACTAAGTAGATTTTATGTAGATATCAATTGTGTTATTTGCATTCTCAAAAGTCATTAGTGGAGCGCGTGTGGTTAACCGGCACACCAACATGAACTTGTGAGAAATGGCAAATTCCTAAGCAATTGAGACTATGATTACGGCATCCCTTTTTATAGTTCTGAAAATTGTTTAGACACACATGTGAGCTATCTAAGAATGGATGTATGAATTTAAATTTCAGAAGTCCAGCAGATTTCTAAAAATATGTCAGAGCTAGTGGGAGCATAAGTGTTATGCTGATAATCATCATGTTAGTGGGAGCATGATTATTATGATTAGTATTGCAAGCTAGCAATGTTAATTATAGAAAACAAAGTTTCAATTCGTGAAGTTGCAGGGGTTGAAAACTTGTTTTGCTATAATTAAGGGAGAGGAAATTATACTTCATTTCAATTCTAAAGCATAGATTGAGATTTTAATCATCTTTAGTCAAGAATATATATAAGAATTTTATGTCTGAATGGTTTGACTTAAGAAAATTCTAAATATATTGTGTTTTCAAAATTCGATTATGATTACGGCATCCCTCTTCATAGTTAAATTTTGAAAACATGGCAAATAAAAAATATTGTAGCAAAAGACTTGTCTAGTATCATGTCTTTATGTCAAACATCATGAATCGTGTCCCATATGCTTCGAATATAGGATCGATTTCACGTGCTATAATATTTATCCTTTCTAAATTTTCCAAATGCTTAAGGCATTTAGAAGGGAAAAGTCTAGAACTGGATATGACTAAAAGTTATTAAGCAATTGTCGAGGAAAATCTGAGGTTTGCCAAAGATTGGTTGCTCAAGGACATTTGGAAGTATAGTGTTAATTTTGGCAGGACCATATTGACATTTTCTGAAAAGAGGTAACTCTTGTTCAGAAGTGATAGTCAAAATGGGACTATGGAAATGTCTCCATAGGAGGAAGTTATTTAATCTATGTAAGATTAGAAAACCTTAATGCAAGAAGGATGTTCAAAGCAATGTACTTTGAATATGAGACTTTCGTTCCATAGAAGTTGACCTTCTTTGGAATACTCTATAATGACTGGTGACAAGGTTTTGGTGACTTTGTGAATAATCATTACAAGAGAAACAATGCATATAAGTTTAAAGTCTAATAGTTTTTTGGTAAATGATAGAAATCGGGGATTCTTACATTTACAATAAGGATTTGGGATTGTGAAATGAGTATCATTGGAATCATGTTCAATTGATCTACATCACAATGTAAGGATCATAGACAAACATAGTGTGCATACTTGGGGTATGGCATAACTATTGTTTAGAAAACAAAGTGTACATGCTAGGAGCATGGGACGACTGTTGTTTTTATTCAAGGCTTAAGTTGATTATTTGAAACATTGAATAATGTGTAATCAATATGGTGATAAATAAAAGGTGGTTTTATTTATATTCAAAAGGGTTCTGAGACCATATTAGATTCGATTATTATTGTGTTTCACTTTGCATGTTTTGACTTCCAAAATAGCTAGGTTATTCTTTTCGAATGACTAAGTTATTTAAACACTCCACAGTCGTTCATATGTTGGAAGTAGGTATGAATCAAGACTGTCATGAATCGGGTTTGTAGATGGCTAAATGGGTTTAGTCATGGCAATGGTTGCTACAACATTCATGAGTGCTCATAAGTTATGAGTATTGGAATAAACCCACGCTCACTTGTATCACTTCATGGAATTTATCTCGAGTGATCATGAGACGGTAATATCATATAAATCTTCAAACCTAGAGATATGAGTTGTTACCTATGAGTTGGTTGTGCATTGATTGCACGTAAACGCATTAGTAACTTGATGTTATAAAACGTGCCTTTGTGTACAATTCAACAAGTAGTAGAACAAGCATATGAGTCGAAGTTTATCTGTTCCTTCTAGAAATAGAAGCGATATCTGGGCCCCTCGATGATTTTGTTGTGACCTATGTACCGGCCGGTCAGAACTGAATTGATGTGTTCGATTACATTCTTTGTCAAACAAATCGAAAATCGGGAAACAAACTGCTGGACAATAAGTACGATGTTTTTCCATGTATTTGTCCGGCTGATATCATGAGAACAGAGGATTATATGATCCCTTATCTAATGGACAAGTCATTGACAAGATCAGAGTTCATCTACAAGGTCAGAGTTCGACAGAAGCTTTTGAGAGCTACGATTGCCAGTTGGTTCCTGAAGTCATACGCAATAATAGTTTTAGACTTATCCAAGTGGGAGACTGTTGGATTAATGTCTAAGTCCATAACTATAATTGGTAAGACTTGACCCGACCCGGCATGGTCCATTTGGATTGCATACCATCATGCACTTGGATAGACTATAACGAGAGAAATAAGACACTTATGGTTATTAATATATTATTAAGTTGTAGTATATTAATAATAAGAATAATTAGTATTGATCAAGAATTAATCTAGGATTAATTAAGTGATCAAAAGAAGACTAATTAAATATATGGGTTGATTGTGTAAATCATCCATACTTATATAGTGGGCTAATGCTCCATGGATAATTAAGTTGGGCTAAAACCCATAGGATGGTCCATGGATGCTCCATGGTGTATTTGAACCCATGGATCCAAGGAAATGGAAAGCCATGACAATTAAGGATTTACCCTAATTGTAACACTATATAATGATCTTATTCTTGACAAAAATCGGCCACTAGTATTACACTAGAATCACATTAGAAAGTGAAGAAGAGGGCTAGCCGATTTCATGAAGTGTAGAACTCTCTCAAGTTATTCTAAGTGTTTTGATGATTGTGATTCCATTTGAGGCTTCCACACTATTGGGGCTAGGCACTCAAGCTTCATGAAGACTTTCAACATCAAAGAGGTATGTATTTTATCTTGTTACACTCATTGTTTTGTATGCTAGATTAGGATAATACCTTGGATGTTCTTATTTGCATGTATAATAGAGAAAACATAGATCCAAGGTATTTAGGGTTGCATGCACACTTAGGAGTGTTAGAATGCTCAAAATCCAACATACTTATGTTTTGTTCTACTTGTATTTACGGATCTCGGCGGTTAGGTATACTTGTACGTTTTTGAAAATACATATATTTTAAAGTATACTTTTAGTTCAGAGCACCTAGGCCCCTTAATGTTTATAGTATTATACCATGTAAGGTTTGGTATATTAGTTCACTATAAACAAGGGCTCTAATACCAATCTGTCACACCCCGAAACCCAAGGCGGAAACGTTCCAGGGCGGAGGTGACTTCATGTGAATATCATAACCAATGTGCATAGTAAGCGAAGTAAACACAAAATATTACATTACATAGATTTCATTACATCAGTTTGAAAGTAAAGTAATACAAGTTTCATATATACATAAGTTTAAACAAAAGAAAGACGTGAGTCCATATGCTCCGTCTTCTGCAAAAAAACGCGGGAATACCTGCCTAAAGAGAACCTGAGAATACAAGCAGTTTAAAAACCAGTATAAAGCTGGTGAGTTCATAAGCAGTTTGTTTTATGAAAATGAACAAGATTCCTTTAGTTTTCTGGAAAAATGGTTATCTAAGAAAAATCCCATATTTTCTTAAAAGTAATGTTTAGTTTTCCGTTATGTTACACAATTCTGGTTATGAATAGTTATTACCCCAGGAAAATCCTATATTTTCCTAAAAGTTGGTTACCAATCTGAAATGTAATGTAAAAGATGTATACTGAAAACTTGATTATCCTTGCGAAGTGTGTGTTAGTTTACCAACCCAAATTGTAATGTAAAAGATGTATACTGAAAACTTGATTATCCTTGTGAAGTGTGTATTACTTTACCAACCCAAATTGTAATGTAAAAGATCTATACTAAAAACATGATTATCCTTGTGAAGTGTGTGTTAGTTTAACACATATATAAAACTATCAACATAGTAAACTAATTCTTAAGGTTATTAATTTACTATATCCATTATTACTAAAAAGTAAATCTCTGTTATCCAAATTGCGAGTTCTATAACCATACTATAGACGAGATATGGAAAAGGAAGGTCAGTATCATTTATGACTTTTGTCACCCTCGAACCTTTTGGTTCGGCTGTAGCTAGCAGCCAAGTGCGGGGTAGTCAGCCCCGTATAGATCTATACACTCAAGTCACGCTCCCTATCTAAGAGATTTTGGTTACAGGGGCGGTCCTCCACTCGCGTATCTCTATGGAGTGTTCTCCGAGGACATGTCTCCAATTTATAGGAATAACAAATCTAGAAGTAATAATGCGGAATATCCTGTTTAAGTTCTATCTACAAAGACGATCCTCCACTCGCGTATCTTTGTGGAGTGTTACCGAGGACAAAACGATATACTAAGTTTCATGTTCAAAGTTCAAAGGTTATGTTTTTAACTATTATAATGTGGAAAACCATTTGTGAAAAATATAAAGTACAACAATTTATAACGTTATTCACAAATACTATGATAATGTGATCTGCAAGTTCAAACGGTTATCTGTTATGATTGCCAGTGTTAAAAAACATATGTAATATGAAACACAACACATATAAAATAAGTTTTGAGTACAAGTATTACTTGTACTTTGCTTGTAATCCCCCCTGAAAACAGTGAAAAACATTGAAAAAGGGTATGGGTATGAACTCACCGGACGAGGAAATGTGTCGAATAGGATGCTAAACGTCGGATCAAGGCTTGAAAACATGCGAGGTTCCTATGTAATATGAAACGATACACAAATTTATCTAATTAGACTTTAAATCACTAATTAGATAAGCTTATACACCCCAAGACTTGAAAACACTCTAATTAGGTGTTAGGAGTGGTCCGGGTAGCATCTAAGGGTGTGTAGCGCCTAGATAAAGAGTTTACTCTTCAAAAGTAAGCCCTTAGGGGAGTTTACGGTCCTATGACCATATTCCCATGATTTTAAGGCCGTAAACTCATGGGTGTTGTGTTCTTGGATGCTAAATGGTCTTACAATGCACAAAGGAAAGTTCTAGGGTTGATTTTATGGCTTAGGAAGTGATCGGGACTTGAAAGGGCCTTGGAAAAGGAGTTTAAGGTTTATGAAGATGTTCTTGGGGAGTTTACTAACTTAAACACATGAGTTTACTAACTTAAACTCATGTTTGTCCATGAATCATGCATTTTTGTGGTCGAAGGTTAAGTATACAAGGTTCTAGGTTCAATTCCAAGCCATACAAGGTGTTAAAGGCACTTTAACACCCATTTGAAGAGTATATGGTCTAAGGAGATGATTTTACAGTCTAAGAATGTTCTTGGACCATAAACTCAAGTTTGATCTATTTACATATGTTTTGGTGCATCACATGAAGGATTATAAGGTTCTACACTCTCATAGAAGCATCATGGAAGCATTTGGAGGTGTTTAGGGGCATTTTGACACTTTAAAAGGAGTTTATGGTCCATGAATGTGGTTTTATGGTCCAAGAATGTTCTTGGACCATAAACTCATGTCCAATACTTAAATGGCATGAATTTGGGGTCCTAAGCTCATGCATGCAAGTTTCTAAGCCATTTCTAAGCACTAGAATGGGTTTGGAGGGGTTTTGGGGTTTCAAAACCCTCTCAAGGGGTGTTCACCATTTTGGGAGGGTCCCTAGACCATAAACACTTATTCTTGGGTGTTTTTGGAAGTTTCAAACATGAATTTGCATGCCAATTAAGTTAAACAACAAGCTAGGATGGAGTACTTACCGAATTGAGGCTTGAAATGGGGTTTTTGGATGAATTTCGAATTCTAGAGAGAGAGAGAGAGTAGTGATAGAAAGTGTTTAGAGAGAGAGAGAAAAACTTCAAATGATGTCACTCAATCCCTTATATAGGGGTTGAGTTTATGGCCGATGGAATTCTACCCGATATTGTCGTTAGACTGTGCTTTTGGTCGTACCCGATAAATTGTCGTAATCACGACTTAGATGAAACTAATAATTTTCCAAATAAATATGGAAAATATTTTAATGTTTATAACACATCCCGATATTTATGAATCTGAATTAAAAGTCGCAATTAAATTAATTTAACTCTAAGGTTAACGGAAAAAATTGAGTACGAACGGTTTTATTTACCGGGAATGATTTATAGCTACGGAATAAATTACTGGTTGTCACATTATCCCCCCGTTAGAGAGAATTTTGTCCCAAAATTAAAGAATTAAGATACAAGTTATGGAAAAAAGATGCGGGTGTTTCTGCTGTATTGGGTCTTCGCGCTCCCAAGTGAATTTAGTTTCTCGCTTGGAATTCCAGCGAACCTTCACTATCGGGACGTGGCTTTGTTTCGTACGTTTGATTTCTCGGTCTATGGTCTCGATTTGTTGTAGAGGGATTACTAGGGTCAAGGTTGCTCCATTCGAAGCCCTCTATGGTCGAGTACCCAATGTCTCATGGCTTGCACCCCAACCGTTGTCATTGGCTTAGGTGTTGCTGCTGTAATAGCTACTTGCTCTATTACATGTATTTGATTCCTATTTCCGTTTGCGTTTCCAACACCGCTTCTTGTTCTGGCCATTCTTGATCTATACACCGAATAAGGTGAAATTCAGATCTTTAATCGTGATAGATATTACGATCTTCCATATCACTCCGAAACGTTTACATGCTAGTTCTAATACCATAGACATACGCTTAGACTTTTAAACACATAACCGGTTGGCAACAAACCGTAGATCCGAACAAATAATATCATATATGGCAACATATAACATTTAGCACATAAAAGCATTTTAGGCATCTTCCTAAAATAAACTAGTGCTCGTGTCTATAATATAACAGACACACATCTCACGATCTCCACTTATTACTCTAAGTTTAAGTCTAGAAATCCTACAAATTCCTAGTTTGCTTAACTAATGCTCTGATACCAACTGTGCTTTTAAAATAATTTCAGAGTAAATATTTTTGATTTAATAGAGTTGCGGAATTTGTTCCCAAAAACAAAATATGATAAAATAATATTTACCAAAGCATTTCATAAAGAAATGTATTTTCATTATATAATCAAAACTCGGGATGTCATGTTCTGATACAGACACAAAAGCATAAACAACAAAAGATAGACCATACAAAAGTTACATATAACAACTGTTCTAATAAACAAAATAACATAATGATTCATCCATCGTATGCTCTCGCGCCACTACCTGTAATACAAATAAACTGAGTGGGTCAGCCTTGGGAGCCTGGTGAGCATATAGGGTTTTCAACCCGTAAAAAAAAATTATATTTACTTTTACCAACCAAAAATAACTCGATTACTCATTCCCGTTATCCTCACTTTACGTCCCTAAAACAACATCTATCTCAAGGGACCTAATCTAGGATTTTCATCAGGACGGACATTACTGCTAAGGGGTTTCCTCAACAATAGATGTCCTAAAGGCAACTATGAGGGGGATAAAGTACACCGGTGAATATATCGTTCACAACACCTACAAGTTACGAGTCTGCTAGCGTTCCACAAGACTGTCTAAAAAAAGTTTGTGGTTGTTATCCATACTCCGCTGAATAACTAGATCAACAACAATAACATCGAGGCCTCTCATTTGTTTATCACACATCAACTATCTACCCATGTTCTACCCAACATATTACTAGATAAAAATATATATTTTTATATATAGTTTAAAACATGTATAGCATTCTCATTCAATACATATTCCAAACAACATATGAGACACATACACATAACACGTATATCATAGAGAACAAATCATATCTATGATATAGAAGAAAGTGAATGTACATTCACACATATAACAACAAAATATACACATAACATGTATTTTATATAAAATACTTCATAATTATGCGTTAGACGAAAGTAACTACACACTCACTTGATCAGAAGATGATCGGACAGCACTACGGCTTGTAGAAGTAGTATTTTTTTGTAGATCTGAAAGATCTTCACAAAAATCAGGCTTCATGCGGGCAGAGCTTCGGCTCGGGAATTGCACTTCTCGGGAATGATACCGGGGCTTCGAGGTATAAGTTGCACGCAAAACGAGGTAAAAACACGAGAGAAAGGAAGACATGAGCAATAGAACTCGGCTGCACTCGACATCTATTTATAGGGGGCTGAAACCCCGAATTACGTTGGGCGTAAATTAAGTTATGCTAGGCGTAATGTGGATAAGGTTGCTGACTCCCCCCCCCCTCCCCCCCGCGAATAATATCGGGTATTTATAATTAAATTTAATATTTTAATTATTTAATAAACTTCAAAAAATTCATATCTTCCTCATACGAACTCCGTTTTCGAAATTATTTATATCCATGCATAGGTGAGACTACGCCCTACAACTTTCATTTAGACTCTATCGGCTAATTTTGAATTTATTTTTATTATTTATTTTTAGTAGGTCGGGACAGGAAAACTCCGTTATAAATTCATAACTTTTTCATCCGACGTCCGTTTTCGTCTGTCTTTTTACCGTTGGACTACTATCGACGATATATTTGATTCTCGTTTAGATTGTGTCGGCTAAAAAGCGCTCGATCTCAAATCAAGTATTCGGGCTGCATACCGCTAAGTCAAAACTTCGAAAAATCATAAATTCCTCATACGAAGTCAGATTTGGGCGTTATTTTTATGCACGCTCTCAATTTAACGTATTATACGCGTTTCGTTTACATTACTAAGGCTAAATATCGCTCTATCGTAAATTCACTATTTACGTCATTCAGCGTTGTCGGTTCTGTCGTGAAACTTCGACATGTCATAACTTCTTCGTTGTAACTCGGATTTCGGCATTCTTCATATCTCCGGAATCCTTGTTTCAACCACTACATCTTCATGCAAAGATATAGGGCTTATCTCACACTTTAATTTTGACGCTTATTTTATTCTTAATTCATTAAATTATAATAATTGAGAAAATAAACACATAAATCACATAATACTCAAATATTTCATCATTAATACTTCAAAAAGAGTTACAAGAGTTAACCTAGACTATTACATCAACAACAATGCCTAGCCTGGAAACGCAGGCGTTACAATTGAAGTAGTGTCTCACAACCTTGTATTAACTAGTTTATGTGTAGTGTTGTAGTGTTCCCTTGTACTCGAAATCGTATGTATAACTTGTAGAGTAAAACTAATTATACTTCAATAATTATTTATTAACGTACTCTTGAATTTGGAAAATAGTATTGTATATGATAAACTATATCTACCATAGTTTATATGTGTTCGTTTCTGTATAATGTTCTCGAATTAGTAAAACAGTGTATTGTATCCCAAACAATACATATTATAGTTTAAGTGTATGTTCTCATTTCGTGTAATGAATTCTGTAAAGTTCTGTAATGTTCCCAAACTATATCAACTATAGTTTGATTGTATGTTAGGTATCGTACTGAAAACTTTGCAATTATGGTTGAATGTTTAAAACTACCCTTATGCTCAACATGTTATAAAAGTGATAAAAATATCTAAATATTTTTATAAACTGTAGTGGTTTCTCGATTTGTATCAATTGCAAAAGTTTTTAATTCGTTGAAATCATTTGCCTGAAAAAACACAAAAATCCTTGTGTTTTACTTGTATTCCACCCCCCCCCCCCTCTGAAAACATCAAAAACAGTGAAAATGTAGGGATATGAACTCACGGTTGTTTGTGCACGTGTTGGACAACGAGACTGGAAAGATGACCCTTGAGTTGATGTACGCGGGATTTAACGGTATCCTAATGATAATTAAACACATAATTGTATTTAAAATTAGCGGAGTCATTAATTTAAAGTGTTAAAAACACTTGTTTTTATGTTAGGAAATGTTACCGAGAGTTGTTTGAAGTGGAAGGAAGGGTTTTTGGTCAAAGTTCAAAACGAAAATCAAGTTCTCGATCTGATGAGTTTTCGGCCGGAAACTGGTTTTCCGCTGAACACTGGTTTTCGGCCCTTTGAAGATATGAAGGTTGTTCTTGGTGTTCGTGAGGAAAAATATGAAGATTTGATGGTTTCCTCATGAAAATATGAGTGTTCTTGGATGATCATTAGGAGTAAAATGGAAGAGTTTTCGGATGTAAAGAGTGAGAAATGCAGGTTTTTCGGATAAAAAACTTTTATACCGGTTGGGTTTTCGGCCGGAGATGAGGTATCGGCCGAGATCTGTTTTCGGCCCAAGGTTTTTCGGCTGAGAACGAGGTGCTGAACGAGATTAGCTGGTTTTCGTGGAAAAATCTTAGTTTTTGAGAGTTTTTGGTTCTGAAAATTTTATATAAGCTTTATTTATATCTTTTAATTTATTTTCTAACCCTAACGAACTTAATGGAATAAATAAAACTCAAATTTTATTTATCGGATTTAACTTTTGTTTACTGGAAAAGTATCGAGTTGTCACAGATCAGATGGGTATTGTGATATATAAACTTCTTAGCCACTTTAAATCTTTATGGAACCAGCACCATTGAAATCAAAATGTCAAAATACTTCTTGAAGTTATCTTCATTAATTAATGGTGGCAAGTTATGGATTATATGCTTCTTCCAACATATGCATCAATAAACAGTTATATGCCCTTCAATCACCGAAAAAAAGAAGAAATACACCACTCATCACTAAGTTAAGAAAAATCATCTTGGAATTTGGGATCAATATCATTAAATAGTAACAAAGTTTAAGGGTGGGAAGGAAGGAGTGATATATTAAACTCTACATCATACTCTTTATTCATTCAAGACTTTAATCAAAAAGCTAGAGTGCATGCATAATGTACGAGTTTGACTCAATAACAATAATAGTTATGTACATACATCATTGATTTTATAGAATGGACACAAAATAACTCGAAGATACGTTGTTTTTGCTTGCTTCTCTTCATTAGCAGTAAAAACTAAAAGCTTGAAATTGATAATCGTTGGCTGAAATCAAATATTTGGAATGATAATAGATCTAAGATGAATTTAAATTGATAAAACACATGATTTAAGAGTAAATCTCGAATCATCAATCTGATGGAACTCGATATCAGTTGATAATCAATTACCAATGTTGATGAATGGTTAAAAATCATTGATCTGAAATTAAAATTGAAGCTTGAAGTTGTTTAATATCATACTTTTAGTTATGATTCCATTAGATGAAGGGGACAACTTTGAAGGATTAGTAAATTTTGGTTGTGACTGAGAAATAGACGACAAAGGGGACGACTTTTCTGTTACGTTGACTGGGGAATATCATATGGTTAGAAAACCATTGATAATCGAAAACAACATTTCAATATAGTATCATAAAACTCCATCATATGGTTACATTGTTAGATAAATGGATGAATATGAATGTCAAAAAATCTTATAAAGTTATAGTCAGATAACAATGTACCAAAAACCATAAAAAAAATCTATTACATAACAAATAGATATCATAAATATATAAAATAAATAATAAATTTATATTATTAAAATATATACATGGCGAGTTATAAACGGGTGAGATCGGTAGTGATCTATACCCGGCCCTTTTAATAAAAGGGTTAACATGTATCGGTTGCTAACGGATAAAGGAATCACAAATCACAATCCAAAACCTTATAATTTTTATGGATTAGGATCGGATAATTGTCAAAACCCGTTCCATTGTGAGGCCTATATCTACCCTAATAAATGAAAATGACTTTGTCACATGTCATTCTCTCATAAAATTAACCACATGTAATTTTGTCATAATTTTGAGATATATATATTTATTTTCCACTTATCATTGCTTCAATTTTCATTTTCAATCTATCATTAATTTAGTTTCAAATTAAACCTACCATAATGATTATTGATTTTAAATTTTAAAATTTTAATTCAATTTCAAATAAATTTACAGTTTAAACCTTTATGTTTAATATTTTGTTATAATTAACTCATTTAGTACACTAAAAACATAATTTTAATTAATTTATTTTTTGCATGTTTTTTTCACATAATTTTCACTTATTTCAATTTCAAATTCAAATAAAATTTCTATTTAATCGTTCATACTTAACATTTTGTTTTAATCAACCCGTATAATATACGAGTCTCACAACTAGTACATATATAAACAATGTGAGTTTTTTAGTGATTTTTAACTCAAAACCAAATGGAAAAAATATTTTTAAAAACGATTTTGTTTTTCTGTTACGATTCAGTTATTTTGATTATTTTTACGGTTTATACTTTTTAAGTATTTTGCTCACGTTAACTATTTTTTGGTCACCTTAACTTTTTTTTTTTTTTTCTTCAGGAATGTGAATCAAATGAGTCGTTTAGTGTTTTCTTTCCGGGAAATTCTTAGGCTATGTGAAATGGTCGTGACAAACTAAGTTAAGTGGGTTACAGTTTCTTCAATTGTAATTTTTATTGTAAACAAAGGAATGAGAGATGGATGACGGTAGGGTTACCCGTAGGTTAGAGTGAGGTGTTTTTTTTTTTTTTTTTTTTTTTCTTTTTCTGGGTTAAATTTAATTAAGAAAATAAGTAAATGAAATTATTAAAAAAAAAAAAGCAAAATAATAATTTCATATGGCCACGGACCAACCTGTAAGTCTTAGAAAATAGGTGGAATATTTATATAATATTTTTTCCTATCTTTTCCTTTTATTCTTAGGTTGGTTGGGTATGGGTGTAGTTCAAGACCGCACCTCGTACCACATCGGACGCGAACACCGCCCCCAGACCGCGGTCTGGTGCGGTCCTTCAATACCGTGCATTTTGATTGGTTGAGGAAGGTAGTCCAATCAGCATTTAAACTTTTTTTTTCTTTTTTTTTTTATTTCCTATATATATATACATATCAATTTATTTTTTTTCACAACACAATCTCCTCTATCTTTCAATTTTTTTTTTTTTAAATCACCACTCTCTCATTTTTTTTTTTAAATGTCATGTGTGTGGGGATTTTTTTTTCTTTTTTTCTTTTTTTTTTAAAGTAACGCAATGTACTGTTTTTTTTTAATTTTCAAGTAATGAAAAATTATGTTTTTTTTATTAAAATAGAAGTTATATTAAATTAAAATAGTTAAAAAAAAGTTTTATTAAATTAAAATATCAAAAAAAAAAAAAAAAAAAATGAAAAGTGTGGCACCACACCCTTGTGTGGCATGATGCTTATGCAGTGGGAGAGGAAGTGCGGTTTCGGTGGCACCACTCCCTCCAGTTTTAAGAACAAATTTAGCATATTTGCTCTATTGACACAAACGATCTAGCCAAAATTTAGCATCTATGTCTTATTTACAAAAAATTGCCACTACGAAACATGTTTGATCTACATACACAAATGGTCCATGTAACTATGTTTTTTTTAGTGATATTTAACTCAAAACCAAATGGAAAAAATGTTTTTAAAAACGATTTTGTTTTTCTGTTATGATTAAGTTTTTTTTAATTATTTTTACGCTATGAATGTATTTTGCTCACATGTCCTATGGAAAATGGTCATGACAGGCGAAGTTAAGTAGGATACAGTTTCTTCGATTGTAATTTTCTTTCCGCTTTATTTCTCATAGTCAAGACTCAAGGTTACGGGTGATTTAAAATTTTGTGTTGGTTTGTTTGGTTTGTTTGGATGACATTTCATGGTTTTTAAAATATTTTCACCTTTTAAAATGCCAAAAAAAAAATACAATTACATGACTTTTGTTATTTTGAAAAATTGTTTTCTAATTCCCAAGATTCCAACGTTCTTGTTAGAAGTTCAAATTGATATACAGTTCTACAAAAAACGCAAAATCTTTTAAAAAATACTAATACCTTTCATTTTTAAAGAATAAAACATCGTTCAGCTTCTAAGAAAAGACCTAAATTCCAGTATTCCAACAAATGTGCAGTAAGAACATCAAGTGGGATTTTAGAAGAAGAAATAAACAGTTAAATTTGTTATTACGGACGAATCTTTTCGTTTTAGATATAAGTAGAATATCAATCTTAAAAAGCTCTGTAGGGTTTCTTAAATATATGGATACTTAAAAGCAAAAAATATAGCTTCGTTTACTGAACCTTATCCATCATATAAGAACTCAAGAGGTTCACCCAATAACGATGCCCAGCTCTATTTCCCTGATGTTTACGGGAGATCGATTCACATTAATATTTGGCAATAGATCCCTGCTTTTATACATCAGGTTAATTTTAGAAAGAAAGGCAATGATAACTACTTGAATTTGACAAAAATCGGTTTCTTTTTTATCGAACAAGTTTACATGAATCTAAGCAGAAAATATATAAATCAAGAAGTAATTGGGAAAATATAGAATATATAAAATTAGCAAATGTAGGTTTAATCCAGGCCCCCAAATCAGAGAAAATCAGAGGGAGCAGACATGACGACCTAAAAGTTACTTGATCTCCGTGCACATTACCATGCTACCTTCATCAAATATATCCAGAGCATCGGCTTATTTGTACACGGATCCGTCGAGTTTTTCGAATCTCATCGACGTCAAAATTCAAGAAGCAAACATCAAAGAAATAAATTCGAAATTTTAAAAGAAATCGAGGCAAGAAACTAGCAAGATCTGTAAATAATCGTTCGAAAAACCAAACCTTTAAGAATAATGATTAGAAGTAAATATGAAATCGCAGGAGAAAATCAGAGAAGACGGAAAGCTTCATCAGGTCGATGCGTCTATATATAAGCAGGATGATAAGATGGGTTAGGGTTTTATGGGGTTAATCCAAAAATAGCAAAACATGACGGTCGATATAAAGTAATATTTTTATCAAAATTACGTGTTTGGATGTTTTAATTTGATAAACATAAATTTGTATTGCTTGGGTTTGGTCTGGATTATAGTATCAAGGGTTATTAACTTATTATATGTCATTGTATATACATCTACTTCTCAAGTTCAATTTAACCATAGAAAATAAAGAAAATGAACTCAAGCGAAAAGAAAATAAAAATAAATAAATAAAAAACTTAGTGTTTTCGAGTTTCATTAACGGCCCGCTCCCGAGTTCAACTTAAGAAGAGAAAAGAAAGGAAATTGAAGGAAATGAGAGTAAAGTAAGAGAGATTGATGCTCTCGAGTTTTGATTAAAAGAAGGAAGTAGAAGGAAATGGAAAAATCATTTTCCCTCATAACTTTCCTTCCGATTTGAGAATATTTGGAAAGAAATAACAAAATGTTTAATTTTTCTTTTATTTATCTCATACTCGGGAGCACAAAAGAGAAATTTCTTTTCTTTTCTTTTCTTTTATTTTCTTTTCTCTCATTTTTTTTTTTTTATCTTCTTTTCTTTTCTTTGCTACAATTCGGAAGCGGGATGTAAAGGAAGTAAGTGAAAGGAAGCGGAAGGAAATGAAATAATCACTTTCCTTTCTAATTTTCCTTCTGATTTGGGAGGATTTGAAAAAAAATAACGAAATTATTAATTTTCATTCCACTTCTTTTCAACTCGGAAACATAAAATAAAATTTTGTTTTCCTTTCAGTTCTATTATTTTCTCCAGTGACTCTCTTTTCTCTTCTTTTATTTTCTTTTGTTAAATTCAGGAACTAGGCGTAGGGAGGAGGGAGTCACTCCCACTCAACCCACTAATACATCAGCTTTTTTTTTCTTCATCTTTTTTAACCCACAACACATGGAAACCCTATTTTTTCTCAAAACCCACTAAATTAAAAAATAAAATAAAATAAAATAAAAAAACTAAAGTACAAGTCGTAATTAATAACAAAGCTACCGATGGTACCTCCAAGATACCACTCCATCTTTAGTGGGTTAGGAGTGGTTGATTGTTTAATTGGTTTCACTAACCTGTTTCATCATCTCTCTCTATTTTTTCTCTCTTCATTTCTCTTGTACCATGTGTTTCTAGACCTGTACTTTAGTTTTGTATTTTTTTTTTTTTTTTTTTATTGAGTGGGTTGAAAAAAATATGATTTTTATGTGTTGTGGGTTGAGACAAATGAAGAAAAAAGAAAAAAACTGATGTGAAAGTGGGTTGGGAGGAAATGACTCCCTCCTCCCTAATGAATCGTTATTGGGTCGTATCTTGTTGGGCGGGTTTCACTGTGTTCAGTTGTTATTTCAGTTATTTGATGGGATCAATTAAGGGGTATTGTTTGGAGGATCTTGGGTCAGGGATTAGTGAGTTAGTCTCCAATGAAGTTAGGGTTCAATTGTTTTATCTTTTGATCTGGTGGGATCAACAATCGTCTATGGAAGAACTTTTGGGTTCAAACACAACCGTTTCTAGGGGGAGCGGTAGTAAGAAGATGGTGGTGTAGTTGTATGAGTTGTTTGGTCATTGGAAGTGCTAGAGGAAATTTTTATATCTCGCATGGGTGGTAAATTGTTAGAATTCAGTAATTCTTTGAGGATGGAAGTTGAGGTGAAGATTCGCCAGTTTAGAGCAAGGGCTATGGTTTTAGTCCCCACCATAAGAACATAAGGAATTGGTGTGGTATCATGGGAAGTGATTGGAGCTATCAGACTTGCTAATATTTCAGGGAATATTCTTCTGGATTTCAAGAATTGGGCGATCATCGAGATTGGCTAGTATTGGTAAGTGCATGTTATATGCGATTTATGCTATATGAGGTTTGATGGGTTGGGAATCCATCAGATTTATGGGATGGGAGAGCTTCCGAATCCAAGTGGGGGAGAATCGATCAAAATTTCCGAGAATGGTATTGGGTGTGGAACTAGGGCAAGTTTCACATCCTTGTTAGAAGGAGAGACGACCCAAGTGGTCGGTTGGATTGAGGATGTGTAAGTGGGAGTTCAGGAAACTTCTAACAGTTGGTCGGCGTCTTATTTGTTATGTATAACAGGCTTGTGGTTGAATCCAGGTCGAGGGTTGTGTTAGAGCCTCGCTGCTTGTTCTCATCTAATGAATGCTTTAGGGTTCAAAGCATCACCTGAACACCTGATTGATTTCAGTCGAATGCGGGTTCGATTCATGATAATTGGGGTTGAGATGGTTTGGTTTTGGTGAAACAATGGGTGGTAACGATGGTTGGTTAGAAGTGTTGTAATACTGCGATTGGATCGTAGCACTCACCAGTTTAGGTAGTCTATCGTTGAGGTGGTCATGAGTTTAGAGGAGGATCAGTTTGTGAATTGGGCACAATGGACAGGATTGTCGATGAGAATTTCTTTGTTTTAGGTTGAGGACCATTGGGGTCCGAGGCGGATATGGGCTTGTGTAGCTCTAGTTTGGGTGGAACCCGTGGGGGAGGCCACTCCATGGTATATGTAACACCCATAAATTTTACGCCAAATTTAAACTTTTCAAGCATAAACAAACCCAAATAGTAATTGTTTACAAAAGTGTTTTCAATTCAGTATTCAATCATAATGTCCCAAAAGCCAGATCATAAGGATGAGGAGCGGTATGGTCACGCCTTCGCCTTGCCATGAACTCCTGAGGTACCTGAAACAATAAACTAAAAAAATGTAAGCCCGAGGACTTAGTGAGCTACCCCCAAAATATCAATACAACACTGATAATACCGTATCTGTAATAACCAATTAATCAACATGCATACTGGGCCATCGGCCTAACTAGACCGCCCTACAGGGCCTACAATCCAACTGGATCTACATCGAGCCTTCGGCATGACTGGACTGCCACGTGGGCCTACAGTCTTCCCGGACCGCTCCTAGGGTGTGTTGGCCTTCAGCACAAAGTAGGACCGCCTAAACCCATGCAACAAGCAAATAACCATGTGTACACAACAAACATTTACTGGCATATATAAAACATCAAACAAATCTATCTCACTAATTACCAAACATAGCAATATCTCATAACTAGAGCACTGACCTAGCAGGTCACTAACATATCAATCCCTACGGGTCATAAGAACATAACATATAGTCTATCCTGATTCTGATCTAACGGATCATATCCACATGTAGCATACCATAACGATAACAACTAAAGGGTCGGCCTTGGTGCCTTAGACCCTATCGATATAGTGAGGATAACTCACCTTGCAGATGTCGACTCGGAAGATAAACTCCAACTCTCTGGTCACTTGACACGGGCTCCACCACCTATTACCATAGTACAATATACTCATAAGTCCTTAACCTTATAAGGTACTGGACAAGGTCAAAGTCCTCCATCAAGGTCAACAGTCCATGTTGACCTTAACTTGTCGAGCACCCTCGACTACTCGCCGAGTTCCTTGAAGCACTATCCAACTTGCCGAGTCATCGAGGTGACTCGTCGAGTTCCTCCGATTCTTGAACACACTTTTAAGCCACCCGTCGAGTTTCCTTCAAGCAACTCGATGGATACACACGCATACATATACTGGAGAAAACTCATCCGACTCACCGAGTTGTTCATACAACTCGCCGAGTCTATGACAATCTTCACCTGACTCGACGCGTTTCTCATCTAACTCGCCAAGTTCAAGGTCATCTTCATACGACTCGCCGAGTTCCTTCAGCCCTCAAGCCATACATACTCATTTAAGCCATGCAATGGCTCCAAATTACAGATCCAAGCTTCTAGAGCATGCTTTTCACGTAAAGTTGCAAACTTTACGTGTATGCATGGCTAAAAAGGCTCTTAATGGGGTTTCATGCATAAGGAGGGTTTCAATCACCCCCATACCCACAACTTTATGACTCTAGGACTTAGGAGGGGTCCATATCTGAAGTTACAACTTTAGATCTAGCCCATAGCTCCCCATATCAACTCAAAATCCATAAAACCCTAAAACTCAACCAAAAGAAAAGAAATCTAGAAGGAAAGAGAATTAAAGATTGCAACTTGATACCTCCAGGAGATGCTAGTTGAGGTAAGTTCTGCTTCCCACACCTTCCTTGTTTCAACTCCTTTGCTCTTCAAGCTTTTCCCTCCTAGCCAACCTTCTTTCCAAGGCTTAAATCACACCAAGAAGAGTACCACATGAATCAGGGTTTCACTGAGCTTCTCAAAGATTGTAAAGAGGCCAAATAAGGCTGAGGCTCCTTTAAATAGGGTGCAAAACTTGGGGACTTAGGGTTTCATCTGCCAGCTCCTACTCGTCGAGTCTCTTCTTGGACTCGGTGAGTAGGTCACTAAACACGTGATCCCACCCCGCTGCTACTCGACAAGTAGGGCAACCAACTCGTCGAGTAGGACTTAAAACCAAAGAACCTTTTATTTAACCAATACATGAGAATCGGGGCGTTACAACATAGTTTGGGTGGGACCTATGGGCGAGGCTTGTGTGTTTATGGCAATACAGGTGGGACCTGGTAGAGACCGTTGGGCCAAGGTATTAGATATTGGGTTGCAGGATTGAGTATGTGGTCAGTGTGTGGTGTAGAGGGATGTTTAGGTTGAGTAGCATTATCATTTGACTCTTGGGAAGCTGGTGGCGGGACCAGGTGCGAGACCGGTAGTATCAGCGATGAGAATGTTTTTGGGAACAAGCAGGTACGCTTAGCGTACAATCCTTGAGGTAATTACGCTACGTGTACGAGTTGAGTACGCCCCATGTACTAAGCAGAGTGGGCCTCAGATCATTGGGCTTCGGGTTGGTCCATTATTATGGGTCTTGATGCTTTTGGCCTTGTTGGGACATTAGAATTCAGGTGTTTTTGAATTGGAAATGTTTTTTGATAGCTTCATTTTATTTACTTCTTTTATAGTTTATTTTAGTACATTTCATTCGCAATTTAGTTAACTTCCATGCTTATTTTCCCTTTTTGTTATTTTTATGACCATTTCGGGGTACTTTCTAGTTTCTTGAGCATTATTGCAGATTTTTCTTGGAAACTAGCGGGGCGGCACTCTTGGGAGGCGATTGGACTTGAAGGGAATTGGAGATTTCATGCTTGATGGCTATGAAGGTGATTCATGGGGTGGACTTGTCAATTGCTTGAAGGCTTGGAAGAATTGAGCTTTAAATTTGAAAGATGCGGGAGAATTCTTGAGTATGCAAGATCAATATTTGCGAGTTTGCGGAAGTTTTGAGTGATGTGGAAAGACAAATTGGGCTCAAATTGAAGAAACATTGAAGAAAAATGGGCTAGAAGCTGATTGGACTCGAACTGGGCCAATGGATTAGCTGTGGGGGCCCAAGACTTGAAGAAGCCCAAAAATTCCCGTCAGTACCCGCGGCCCGCGTGGATTCCTGACAAGGGCAATTTCGGGATTTTTCTTAGAGCTCTATATTGGGAAGGTTGGTGTGCCTCTTTAGCATAATCTTGGAGGTCCAATTTTGAGCTTTTCTCTCTGGAGTTTGGAGCAATTTTGGAGGCCAAGAACACTTGAAGAACATCTTCTTTTCACCTCTTGAATCTTGTCAAATGTTTGGTACAATCTTATCTAACTTTGTTCATTTGAGTTTAGCTATGCTTGGCTAAACAAATCTTGGTTGACTTTTTGTTGAATCCTTTGAAATTTTGTTGGATGTTGAAGAATCTATGATCTTGTTCTTGAATCTTTATGGAAATGTTTTGTGTTTCATCATATTATCACTACTAGTATGTTTTTATTCATGAGTTTAAATATGTTTGTGGTGATTTGTTGGCTAATTTCTTGATTAAGTAAATGATCCTCAAATTAGCAAGCAACAAATGATTTTTGTGTTGTTTTTGCTTCACACAATCATAAAAACATTTCTTCCAACATGCTGGTGAAAGCAATTGACTCCTCTTGGATTTGGTGATTTTTTGGTTCTTAATGCTAGTTGACTTTCACTAATTACATGCTATTTGGAATTAGTGACTTTGACTAAGGAAATTGTTATGAGCTTCTCTAGCCATTTCAACAATTAAGAAAAGTCTAGGTAATCTCAAGCTCCTTGGATTACTATAACCAAATTAAGGATTTAAATCAAAGTATTGCACTTTTGGATTCTAATGATATGTTCATCAAAAGTCAAAGTGAGAAAACTTTAAGTCAACCATCTTTCCCTTATTGATTTTACATCAAATTCTTATTACAAAGAGATTTTTCATAGAGTTATCAAATTGAACCAATCTCCGTGGATTCGATCCCTTTACCACTATACACTATTTTAGTGTGTAATACTTAGGGTTATTATTTGTGTTGGCCTCGACAACCACCAAATTTTTGGCGCCGTTGCCGGGGATTGGTTTATTTTTAATCAATTTGTTTCTCTATGCCCAGATCTCAGCGTACAGGTGACTTGATTTACAATCCGGAAATCGAAAAAGAAGCAAGGCGCTTGGCGAAGGAAAAACAAGTTGAACGTGGTTAAACTTCTAACCCCCATGGGGATCCGGAGGTTGAAACCGTTTCATTAAGCGATATAGAACCCGATTCCAGTCCCGACCCTCGCCAAGAAATTCCCGAAACACCACCTCTACAACAAAATCCACCCATTATTGAACCAATTGAAATGGCGGACGGAGGAGAAGTTCCCGAAAGAACTTTGAGGCAAATGATGGAGACCGATGTTACACAAACTCCAACCGGTATCAATTACCCAGTTTTGGAAGGAGGCTCGGAGTTGAAGTCAAGTTTAGTCCATCATCTACCAACTTTTCATGGATTGGAGAATGAAGACCCTCATAAGCATTTGAAGATGTTCCACATTATTTGCACTAGCATGAAGCCACAAGGGTCAACCGATGACCAAATCAAGCTAAGGGCATTCCCCTTTTCATTAGCCGATAGAGCAAAAGATTGGTTATTATATCTCCCACCGGGGTCGATCAACTCATGGACCGACATGGCAAGAGCTTTCCTTGATAAATTCTATCCCGCCTCAAGAGTCTCGAGTCTTAGAAATGAGATTTTCGGAATCCGCCAAGGTCAAAATGAGACTTTCCGTGATTATTGGGAGAGGTTCAACAACTTGTGCTATAGTTGCCCACAACACCAAATTCCGGAACAACTCCTCATTCAACAATTCTATGAGGGATTGTTGCCAATGGAGAGAAGACTAGTTGATGCCTCAAGTGGTGGAGATGTCTTTAGTAAAACCCCACAACAAACAAGACAACTTTTCAACACCATAGCCGCAAATTCACAACATTTTGCCCCTCGCCAAGACATGAAGAGAGACACAGAACACAAAGTTAATGAAGTGGGAACATCGAATCTTGAGTCTCAAATAAAAGATCTAACATCCGTCATCCAAAAGCTAGCCATGGGACAAACTCCACAAGTGATGGTTTGTGGAATATGTGCAACCATGGGACATCCTACGGATATGTGTCCCATCCTTCAAGAAGATGCGGAGCATGTGAATGCCACGGGAGAATTCCAAAACTACCACAACAAACCATCCGGGTACCAAAATGCATATAATTCAAGTTGGAAGCCAAATCCCAACGGAAGCTACAACCCAAGACCATTGCCTCACAATGCATTGGTTAGACCGTCCTATCCACCACCACAACCTCAATACCAACATCAACAACCACACTATCAATCCAAACCGCACCCTCCACATCATCATCAACAATCTCCTCAATCTCAACCAAGTAGCTCCGGAATGTCTCTTGAAGACATTGTCAAATCTCTAGCCACTAGTACCTAACAATTCCAAAAAGAGACAAGGACTAGTATCTCCAACCTTGAAGCACAAAATGGGAGATATAGTTACATCTATAAGCAAGTTGGAATCTCGTGGTAAACTCCCTTTACAAACCGAAAAGAACCCAAATGTCAATGTGGTGACCTTGAGAAGTGGCAAGCAAGCCGGAGAAAGTAGTTCAAAGAAGAAGCCAAGGGAAGAAGAGGAAGAAATAGAGATCATTCCCATTGAAGAACCTACAGTCAAGAACGATGCAAAAGCCGGAGTTCCAAAGAAGTCCATCCCTCTAGTAACACCAATAGCCACTCAACCACTATTCCCCTCCTGATTTGCAACTTCAAAGAAGAATATGGAGGAGAAAGAGATTTTGGACACCTTCCGAAAGGTGGAAGTAAACATCCGTCTACTTGATGCGATCAAGCAGATTCCAAGATATGCAAAGTTCTTGAAAGAACTTTGCACCAACAAGAGGAAGTTGAAGGGAAATGAGAAAATTTTGATGAATGAAAACGCATCCGCGGTTTTACAAAGGAAACTTCCACCCAAATGCAAAGATCCTGGAATGTTCACGGTTCCTTGCAAGATTGGGGATGTCACTTTTAGTAGTGCTATGCTTGATCTTGGTGCCTCTATCAACGTTATGCCCTACTCGGTGTATGAATCATTGAATGTCGGACCCTTAAGTGAAACCGGTGTCATTATCTCTCTTGCGGATAAATCAAGTGTCTTTCCTAGAGGTGTTTTGGAAGATGTCATAGTGCAAGTGAACCAATTGGTCTTCCCGGCGGATTTCTATGTGATTGATCTAGATGAGCAAGTATCATCCAAATCGGCTCTAATCTTGCTTGGGAGACCGTTCTTGAAGACGGCTAGGACAAAGATCGATGTGTATGCGAGAAGTTTGACAATGGAGTTTGATGGTGAAACAATAAGTTTTAATATTTATGATGCCATGAGATATCCTAGTGATGTTTCATCTTTGTACTTTGTTGATGTTGTCGAGCCAATTACTCAAGAATTGTTCGAGTTATCCAACGGTGATATATTGGAGATGATCTTAAGCAAAGGGTTCGATTGTGGAAAGCTAGTCGAGCTATTAAAGCTTTATTATTTGGATCCGGAAGTTGAGAAGCTAGTAAATAAATGGAGATGAAGAAATCCACAAGATTAGATGTCAAGCAAGTTGAATTGCCCCCATCCCTTATTCAACCACCTGAATTGGAATTGAAGGTCTTACCTCAACACTTGAAGTATGCCTATTTGGGGAAGAATGAAACCCTTCCAGTTATCATTTCAACTCACTTAACCGAATTTGAAGAAGAACAACTCGTCAAGGTGTTGAAGGAGCATAAAGAAGCCATGGGATGGACGATTGCGGATATCAAGGGATTGAGCCCCTCCACTTGTATGCACAAGATCTTAATGGAGGATGAATGCAAGCCGAAACGGGATGCACAAAGAAGGTTGAATCCGCCGATGATGGAAGTGTTCAAGAAAGAGATTTTGAAGCTCCTAGATGCGGGGATGATCTATCCAATCTCGGATAGAAAATGGGTGAGCCCGGTGCAAGTCGTTCCAAAGAAGACGGGGATCACGGTGGTCGAAAACAACAAAGGTATAATGGTCCCCACCCGTGTGCAAAACGGGTGGAGAGTATGTATTGACTACCGCAAACTCAATGCAAGCACACGAAAAGATCATTTCCCATTGCCTTTCATTGACCAAATGTTAGAAAGGTTGGCTGGGAATCCCATTATTGTTGTCTAGACGGGTACTCTGGTTTTCACCAAATTCCGGTGGCACCGAAGGACCATGAAAAGACAACTTTTACATGTCCATTTGGCACTTTCGCATACCGTAGAATGCCATTCGGATTGTGTAATGCCCCGACCACTTTCCAGCGTTGTATGGTTAGCATCTTTTTGGAATATGTTGAAAACATAATTGAGGTTTTTATGGATGATTTCACGGTATATGGCAACTCTTTTCAAGAATGTTTGACCAATCTCACAAAAATTTTAAAAAGATGCATTGAAACAAACTTGGTTTTGAATTTTGAGAAATGTCATTTCATGGTGATTCAAGGTCTCATTTTGGGTCACATTGTGTCTAAAAAAGGAATTGAGGTAGATAGGGCCAAAATTGATGTTATTCAAAGCTTACCTTACCCGACTTGTGTTCGGGAAGTTTGTTCTTTTTTGGGCCATGCAGGTTTCTACAGAAGGTTTATCAAGGATTTTTCAAAGATAACAAGACCAATGTGCCAGCTCTTGCAAAAGGAGGTTGATTTTGAGTTCAACGAGGCGTGCAAAGAAGCTTTTGACAAGCTTAAAGAGTTGCTTACATCCGCTCCCATCATGCAAGCACCAAATTGGGATCTTCCTTTTGAGATCATGTGTGATGCAAGCAATTACGCGATAGGCGCCGTCTTGGGTCAAAAGGATGGGAGGGCATCCCATGTGATCTATTATGCATCAAGAACACTAGACAATGCTCAAAGCAACTACTCTACCACAGAGAAGGAGCTATTGGCCATAGTGTTTGCTCTGGAGAAGTTTCGACAATATCTACTTGGCACCAAAGTCATAGTGTATTCGGATCATGCGGCTCTCAAGTACTTGATGACAAAGAAAGATGCAAAGCCGAGACTCATCCGATGGATCCTACTGTTACAAGAATTTGACTTGGAAATCCGGGACAAGAGTGGGTGCGAGAACCTTGTGGCCGATCATCTAAGCCGGATCACTTCAAACGAAACTCCTCTCCCGTTGCGGGACGAGTTTCCGGATGAGCATCTCTTTTCCCTTACTCAATCTATTCCTTGGTATGCCGATATCGTTAACTTTTTGGTCACAAAAAGGTATCCCGACACATTCACACGTGCTCAAAAAGATAAGTTGAAAAATGATGCAAAATATTATGTGTGGGATGAGCCTTATTTGTGGAAACATTGTCCCGATCAAATCATTAGGCGATGTGTACCCTAACAAGGGCACCAATCCATTTTGCAATTCTGCCATGAATTCGCTTGTGGGGGACACTTTGGACCTAACCGGACTTTGAGAAAAGTCCTTGAGTTTGGATTATTTTGGCCAACCATGTCACGCAATTGTTACATGTTTTGCAAAAGTTGTGAGCGATGCCAAAGGACGGGAAACATTTCGCATAAAAACCAAATGCCCCAAAATCCAATCCTTGTTTGTGAAATTTTTGACGTATGGGGGATCGATTTCATGGGCCCATTTCCCGTCTCATTTGGCAACGTTTACATTTTACTCGCGGTTGACTATGTTTCTAAATGGGTTGAAGCAAAAGCCACAAGATCGGACGATGCCAAAACGGTTATCGAGTTTTTAAAGTCTAATGTTTTTGCAAGGTTTGGTGTGCCTAGGGCTTTGATTAGTGATAGAGGGACACACTTTTGCAACAAAATGATGGAGGCTCTATTGAAGAAGTACCACGTGACCCATCGTGTTTCCACAGCCTATCACCCTCAAACGAATGGTCAAGCGGAGGTTTCAAATCGTGAAGTGAAGTCCATTATAGAGAAAACAGTGAATCCAACAAGGAAGGATTGGAGTTTGAGACTTGACGATGCTTTATGGGCTTATCGGACTGCGTACAAGACCCCGATAGGAATGTCCCCATTTAGGTTGGTCTTTGGAAAGCCATGTCACCTTCCCGTCGAGGTAGAGCACCGTGCATTTTGGGCGGTCAAGCAATGCAATTTCAACATTGATGAGGCGGGAAGGCATAGGAAACTTCAACTTCAAGAGCTAGAAGAATTGAGAAATGACTCCTATAAAAACGCAAGGATTTACAAGGAGAAAACAAAGCTCTTCCACGACAAGTCCATCTCCCGGAAGCATTTTGAGGCGGGGCATAGGGTCTTACTATACCATTCACGATTGAAGTTATTTCCAGGCAAGCTAAGGTCAAGATGGATTGGACGTTTCGTTGTGATTAAGACCTTTAACCATGGGGCAGTGGAAATTCAAAGCGAAAAGACGGGACAAACCTTCAAAGTCAATGGGCACCGGCTGAAGCCATTCTATGAAGGTTTCAATGCTAATGCCCTTGAAGTCATCAATTTGGATGTCCCGATGTGTTGAAGAGAGCTAGAAGGACGTCTCGCCAAAGACGATAAAGAAGGGCATTTTTGGAAAGCAATGTGCTTTCACCATTGTTTTTAATTCAAATAAACCATTTTGCAAAGCGTTTTTTTTTTTTTGGAATTCAAATAAATTTTTGAAAGGTTTCACCAAACGTTCCCCGTTTACTCCAAATTTTGTCAATTTTTTTTTTACCGGGCCTGAAGGGGATCGTTTTGGCTTAAAAAATCAAGTGTTTTGGAAAACTCTCATTTTTGATGTGCAGAAGTACCCGCGACCAGCTCGTGGCCCGAGCCTTGCCCGCGTGAGTGATCAGAAAGTTTTCTAGCAAGTAGACGCGGCCAGCCCGCGGCCCGAGTCCAGCCCGCGTGGGGTTAAGCTCAAATTCAGTTCAGTACACGCGGCTAGCACGCAGCCCGTGCCTCACCCGCGTGGGTTTTCGAAAGACTTGGAGATTTTTTTTTGAGTAACCAGTGCCCGCGGCCGGAGCTCCACCTGCGCGTAAGGTCAGAAAGTTTTCGAGCAGGCTAGACGCGGCCAACATGCGGCCCGCACCCAGCCCGCGTGTTGGCCGTTTAACTGAGATTTTGAGCTGTTGACTGCCTTGACTTTCTTTGACCAAGAGATTTAATGAGTTGACCAAACATTGACCGGGTTTGACCCTCTTTGAACAAAGATTAAACACCTCCAACACTCTTCTTCTTCATTCTAACCTAACCAATTCCCCCATTCTCTCTCTAGAAGCTCAAGAACACTAAACCCATTTCTCACAAAAATCCATTTTCCCGAAGTTCTACCGGTCGGAATCTCACGAAACCACCGCCATTCTTCTCCATTTTTCTTCCTCTACAAACCCCACCTAAATTCCGGTCCGATCTGTGGCCGGAATTCCGGGCGCCACCACCACCCACCACCACATATTTTCGCGTTTTCCGGCCAACTCCGACCACCATTGGAGAATCCGAGCACGGGGTTTTGTTTCTCTCATCAAGAGCTTTCTAGTCATACAAATCTTTCCGCAAAAACTCACGAAAAATTTCCGTCAAATTCCGAGTGCCGCTACTCCATTCGCCGGAAAGTCATCTTGAAGCTAGTTTGTGGGGTTGTTTTAGCGATTAAAGCGTCAAATACGGAGCAAAATTGCAAGCTTGGGGTGTGTCTTGACGAAATCTTTTTGGTGACACTAGTTCATCCTGGGTCTAAGAAATTGGGTAATCTCATTCTTTTAACTTGATTGTTCATACCTCAATTTCCCATTTGTTGTTGGTATTGTGTGCATTTGTTGTGGTTGAAAGTTATTATCGGTAAAATTTTGTCCCGAATAAATGTTCAAGCGCGCAAAAACGGGGACGGGAGCAACTTCCTCTAAAGGAGGATCGAAGGGAAAATCCAAGGATCCCCCGTTTCGTTTGTTGAATCGTGAGGATCGTAAAACTTATGATTTTCTCGTTTCAAATAAGCGTCAAGTCAAGTCAACAAAATTCCTCCATAGGGAATCTTTTGCTAGTCTTGGGGTGCTCGATGGAGTCCAAGCATTATTTAACAACATCGGGTGGGGTCAATTCCTCCATAACCGCGCCGCCACCTATGTTGAACCCACCTTGGAATTTCTTACCACATTCAATCCCGAGGAGGAAGCCCAAACCGTCACCTTCCAAATCCTCGGCGAGAAACGATCTCTACCACATCGAGTCGTGAATGCTTTGATGGGTGCTCCCGTGGACAACCTATATTACCAACAAGACCCATGGCCCGAAAACTTCAATGAACATTACTTTTGGCAACGAATTACCAATGAGCCACAATATTCATCGTCTTCGTCAAAGGCCTCCTCCATAATTCACCCATGTTTGCGCCTAGCGCATAGAGTTCTCACATGCACCATTTTCGCCCGCTCCGAAGTGGGACAGATTTCAAAGGCGGAATTATTTTTTCTTTGGTGCATGACTCGTGAGAACGGTCCGCGGCTGGATTTTGCTTCCTTTTTCTTCACCAAGTGTTACAACCTCACAACTATGGACAAAGGAGACATTTTCATTGGGGGATTAATCACCCTTATTGCATCCCGGCCACCGCTTCAACTTCATCTCTCTACTCTTCCATTCGAGAAGGCTTCCGGCCCCTCTAGTCTTGACGGCAACGCACTTCTCCGAATGCAACTCATCCGGGATTCGGTTGTCGGGCCCATGTGGATCCTTGACAACCAACCATACCTCATTCTCCCCCATGAGTATATCGGGAGTTTTGAGCCGACCGATCCCGATCAATGGAACATTCCATCAGACTACCCTCCACCTGTAGATGATGAGGATGACCAATTTCAGCCTGCACAGCAATTCGTCGAGCCTCAGTTTCAGCCACAGCAGCAGGGGGGATACGAAGTTCCACCATATTTCCCCCCTACTTTCTTTGACCAATTTGCCACAATGTTCTCCACGGTGCAGCGTATCGACACCCAAACGCAAGAGAATACGAGAGCCATCCAAGATGTGGCGAGTCGCGTTGAACGATTGGAGCACTCCTTCCCTCCCACTTCCCGCCAGGTCCAAGATATGTGGGACTACCATTATCGTCACGGGCATTTCCCGCCGCCCGACCCACCGATTTAGGTCCTTTCCGCCCTTTCCTTAAGCATTGAGGACAATGCTTGTTCTTAAGCTTGGGGTGGGGCATTTCCCTTATTTTTTTTTTACTTTTTTCATGCATTTTTAGTTAGGTTGCATAACATATTAGTTTAAGTTAATTTACATTCATTTTTTTTAATTTTTTTTAAAATTTCAAAAAGATTTTATTTTCTTCTTTTCCACTTTTTATTTTTGCATAACATTTAGCTTAAGGCATTAGCATTCATGCATTTTTGTTGTCTGTTTATTCTCACCTCTCTTGGATGCCATGGAACAGGTTCACAGTTATTGTATCATTATTGGTCCAGGATCTTGTTGCTATCTCACCCATCGAATCGGGACCACTAGCTGCAGTTTGGGATTTCATACTTGGGAACAGATGCTGGTAGCTTAAAGGGGTAAGTGATCATGGCCAGGTAGTTTCATGAAGAATTATGCATACAATACTAACAACTGTAGGATATACTATAGCAATGGGTGTTCTTAGCCTTGCGATCACTACCGCGGAGAGGATCACACTTGATCATGTTTGAACTGTTAGGATGAAGCATTGGTGCTTGTCCCCGAGTAGAATCCATATCCGGTCTCTTTACATCACCATATCTTTTTGCGATTTTCTTAGAATTTTAGAGAGTTTTTTTTTTTTAGTCCACATTTGGACATTTTCATTATCTTTGAAAAACCACACGTTTGAAAAGGAGCTTACATTACATCTTTATGCTCCACGCATGGTCATTTTCACACTTAGGCCATTCGGATTATATCATTACCCTTTCGGTTCCACCGACACACCTTTGGGAACCAAATTTTGAGTCAAAGGGTTTTCTCATAAAAAAAAATAAAAATAAAAAATAAAAATAAAAAAACAAAAACAAAAACAAAATGAAGCATGCAAATTTTCAGTTGCAACTATCTTAGATAGGTGGCCGATTCAATTATTGAACAAATTTCCCAACATCTTGGTCACCCGACGTTTGATATTCATTTGTATAGGTCTGTTTTATTGTATATAGATCGAGTTGTTATTTTTTTTTTCTTTCTCACACATTGGTGATGTTAGAGAGACTGTCGAGTCGGATACTACGGGAGGTTTGGGCCAACACTAAGTGAACTGATTCCTACAACGGTGCCCGAGCGATTAAACCTAGTTACACAAGAGAGAAACCGGCAGATGTGAGATCAGAGTGTGCACTTAAAGAAGAGCTCCACCCGAGCCCATCCAGTTGCTTTCTCCCTACTACAGATGTTCTTCATTGTATACATGTTCCATTGAGGCTGCGACTGCTCATCCCTCCTTACTCACCTAAAGGAGTTGTCCTGGCTGTGGTTTATGGTTCCATTGTCATCGGATGAAAAAGTTGTGAGATAGCAGCGAAATCAATTCTGACCATGTTGACTAACATCGAACAGGTTCCATGATTCTATCCATTCTTTTTATTTCTAGGGTAGTTCATCCCAAGTTCATTTAGTCTTGTCTTACTTGAGGACAAGTAAGGTTTAAGATTGGGGTGATTTGATAGCTTCATTTTATTTACTTCTTTTTATAGTTTATTTTAGTACATTTCATTCGCATTTTAGTTAACTTCCATGCATATTTTCCCTTTTTGTTATTTTTATGACCATTTCGGGGTACTTTCTAGTTTCTTGAGCATTATTGCAGATTTTTCTTGGAAACTAGCGGGGCGGCACTCTTAGGAGGCGATTGGGCTTGAAGGGAATTGGAGATTTCATGCTTGATGGCTATGAAGGTGATTCATGGGGTGGACTTGTCAATTGCTTGAAGGCTTGGAAGAATTGAGCTTTAAATTTAAAAGATGCGGGAGAATTCTTGAGTATGCAAGATCAATATTTGGGAGTTTGCGGAAGTTTTGAGTGATGTGGAAAGACAAATTGGGCTCAAATTGAAGAAACATTGAAGAAAAATGGGCTAGAAGCTGATTGGACTCGAACTGGGCCAATGGATTAGCTGTGGGGGCCCAAGACTTGAAGAAGCCCAAAAATTCCTGTCAGTACCCGCGGCCCGCGTAATATTACCCGCGGCCCACGTGGATTCCTGACAAGGGCAATTTCGGGATTTTGCTTAGAGCTCTATATTGGAAAGGTTGGTGTGCCTCTTTAGCATAATCTTGGAGGTCCGATTTTTAGCTTTTCTCTCTGGAGTTTGGAGCACTTTTTGAGGCCAAGAACACTTGAAGAACATCTTCTTTTCACCTCTTGAATCTTGTCAAATGTTTGGTACAATCTTATCTAACTTTGTTCATTTGAGTTTAGCTATGCTTGGCTAAACAAATCTTGGTTGACTTTTTGTTGAATCCTTTGAAATTTTGTTGGATGTTGAAGAATCTATGATCTTGTTCTTGAATCTTTATGGAAATGTTTTGTGTTTCATCATATTATCACTACTAGTATGTTTTTATTCATGAGTTTAAATATGTTTGTGGTGATTTGTTGGCTAATTTCTTGATTAAGTAAATGATCCTCAAATTAGCAAGCAACAAGTGATTATTGTGTTGTTTTTGCTTCACACAATCATAAAAACATTTCCTCCAACATGGTGGTGAAAGCAATTGACTCCTCTTGGATTTGGTGATTTTTTGGTTCTTAATGCTAGTTGACTTTCACTAATTACATGCTATTTGGAATTAGTGACTTTGACTAAGGAAATTGTTATGAGCTTCTCTAGCCATTTCAACAATTAAGAAAAGTCTAGGTAATCTCAAGCTCCTTGGATTACTATAACCAAATTAAGGATTTAAATCAAAGTATTGCACTTTTGGATTCTAATGATATGTTCATCAAAAGTCAAAGTGAGAAAACTTTAAGTCAACCATCTTTCCCTTATTGATTTTACATCAAATTCGTATTTTTTGTGCAATTGTCTATTTAAATCATAGTTAATTCTAGTTTGTTTCAAGTATTTCAAAACATCAACCCCCCCCCCCCCCCCCAATTTTATTTTTATTGTTATTTCACAAGTATTTTTACAAAGAGATTTTTCATAGAGTTATCAAATTGAACCAATCTCCGTGGATTCGATCCCTTTACCACTATACACTATTTTAGTGTGTAATACTTATGGTTATTATTTGTGTTGGCCTCGACAACCACCATTTTTGGAGCTTGGTTTAAGGCCCTTGAAAAGGTTGGGCCTAATTTGGAAAATTGGACCACGTTTGGGCCTTGGGTGTTTATTTTGATTTTGGGCCTTTGGATTGTTGGTTTAGACCTAGGTTTTGGGTCATGTTGGGTAAAGGGTACATTAGAACCGATTATTGATGGGTGATTAACTTGTGATTGATAGCGCGGGGATTCTTGCCGACTAGCAGCCAGAGATTTTTTTTGTGAGATTCAGCAGTGCGAGGTGAGTTTCCTCACTATGTTTAGTGGGTCGAAGGCACCAATGTCGGCCCATGGTTTTCTATGTAGGGTGCTAGATGTCTGCGTGACTCTTGCATGCGTATGTGTTTATATGCTTACTGGGTGGGGCCTAATGGTTATTGTGTATGCTAGTGTCTGGTTATACATATATGATTTGTAGGTGGTCGGGGCCCGATGATTGTACAATATGCTATTATCTTTGTGATTTTCGCATGTGTTTGCATGTTTATATGATTATATGGTTATATGTTTAGTGGGCGGGGCCCGTTATATGTATGATATGTGGTATTTTGGGGAACTCACTAACCTTTGTGCTTATGGTTTTCAGTTTACCTTTCATATACTTCAGTTTTCAAATGGCAGAGCTTGGGATGATTGCAGAGCACACACCACATGTTTCCGCATTCTATGGTTTACTCTAATAACGAGGATGTATTATTAAAGCTTTGGTTACTTTGAATTATGAAAATGAGATGATGTTCTATTTTAGTAATTTAAAAATGAAAAGTTTTGGGTCATATTATTTGGGACGTTGCATTCTCTTTCCGAAACCGTCTTCACTAATGTACAATTCTACATATTCGGTGGTAACCCAACAAATCCAATGACGATGGACGGTTGTCTCTGGTGGTTTCAATAGATCGACTATGGATGATATCTTTTTTGAAAGTGCAGATAAAGGTGTAGATCTGGTGGACGATGGTTGTGGCTTAGTGTAAACATGAGCCGGAGTGGAGGCAAAGATTGAAACCTTGGCTGACGGAGGCTTGGACGCGATGATTACTTGCATATTTGAGGCGACATTTTTATAGATGGTGCTGATATGAGTCGTTGTTGCCGACATTCAATAGTGATAGAAGTAAAGTTGGTCGGAGGCGGTGTCGCCAATGTTCAATGGTGATAGAGGTGAATGAGGTCGAAGAGGAAGGTCGGTGTCGACACAGGTTAGCTAGGGTTTTAGGTTGTTGTCAGGAGTTGGTGAAAAAAAGGGAGACGATGTCAGACAATATATTTAGTGGGTGCAGAGCACCGACGATGTAGTAGTGGTGGAGCGCCGATGGCGATCTCGTCAGAGACGGTGAAGTGCATGAGAGTGAGAATACACAGGTGGGTGGTAGTTCTTGAAAGAAAGAGTAAGAACTAAGAAGAGGGATATATGAAGGTGGGGCCTAATTACTTATTGATTTTTTAAAACTTGTAATTAATAATAATAACAATCTAAAAATAAACAAATGAATAAAGGAATAAGGGCAAAATCATCATTTTATGTCTTGTAAATGATTTAAGAGATGAAACATGCAATTTTTAATGATGTAAGAGATGGTCCGAGTTAATTATTATAAATAAAAACTAAATGTACAATTTGACACGTGAATGGCGGCGAATCATGTAATTTACTCTTTTATTTCTTTTTCAATTAAAAAAATATATAAAAGAAACCCTTCATTTTCCTTTGAACCTTCACCACCTATTTGGTTTGTTAGGTTTGTTCTCTACTCTCTTGAGATTATTGAATTCGATGAGGTCGCCTACTCTGGTGATCGAAATGAGGTTTGAAAGAGGTGGTTCCCAAAGGTTGATAGATGACAAAGAATATAAAGATGGCAATGATATAAGCCATTTTATTTTCTAAAATTATAAACTAAAAATATATAAGATAAATTATAAACATATGAAAAATAAATGAAAATAATAATTAGAAAATGCCAATATAGTCATTTATATATATGACATGGGCTAAGCATGTAATTTTTAAAAATAAAGACTCAACGTACAATTTGATACTTGAATGACGACAAATCATGTAATTTACTATTTTATTTCTTTTTCAATTAAAAAAAATATAAAAGTAACCCTCTCTTTTCCTGTGAACCTTCACCACCTATTTGGTTTGTTCTTTACTTTACGTTATATATATATATATATATATATATATATATATATATATATATATATATATATATATATATATATATATATATATATATATATATATATATATATATATATATATATATATAAATAAAAGAAACCCTTCATTTTCCTTTGAACATTCACCACCTATTTGGTTTGTTCTCTACTCTCTTGAGGTCATTGAATTCGATAAAATCACATACTCTTGTGATCAAGATGAGGTTTGAAAGAGGTGGTACCCAAAGGTTGATAGAGGATAGAGAATATAAAGATGACAATGATATAAGTCATTTTATTTTCTAAAATTATAAATAAAAAATATATAAGATAAGTTATAAACATATGGAAAATAAATGAAAAAGGAATTACAAAAGGCCAATATAGTCATTTATATATGATATGAGCTAAGCATGGATCAACTTTGGAAATAAATCTCGATCTTAATTAACTTTTGAAAATAAAAATGAAACACACAATTTGACACTTAAACCAATGACGAATCTTGTAATATACTCTTTATAAACTAAAAAAACTAATAAATTAATAAAAAAATCTAATAAAAAGTAAAATCGAAATTTCAAATCAATTATGAAAAAAATAAACCAGACTACTCATTCAATAAATGAAACCGTAAGGACCATCACAAAGTGTTTTTAAAAGTTGTGCATAATTAGAAGGTATTTGACTAAGCTTAAAAAATGATTTTTTAAACTTATTGTTGGTTTCACACCGATATAAGTTAAAATTAGTATTTAGATAGACTGTTTTTTAAATATAATTTATAATAAAGATCAGGAACGGAGCTTGTATAGGGCCAGGAGGGGTTGTGCACCCTCCCCTATTTTTTCATAACTAGCCATTAACTATTAAAATTTTTACATATTAGTCCTAAAATTTGATCTTAACCCCTCCTAAATCAACACTTCAAACTCTCCCTGACGGAGACAAATCATTTTTGATAAGTTACTAACCTTTAACTTATCATTTTTTTTTGTCATTTTGCCAAACACTAAAACGGACTTATCAACTTATAACATTTTTTATACCAGATAAACTAATCCAAAAGCTTTTTAAAAAACTCTGTTTTAACACCACTATAAGCTAATAAACTATAAGTTAAAAAATATAAACCCTTTTAAATAAGCTTAGCCAAGCATCATCTTAGACCATACAATATACAAACAACGCAATGTCAGTGGTATACATGGCCACAGACAACGATCGTTACCGTCCCGGTGTGTCGTCATGGGTCGTGGTCGTTGCGTTTTGTGATGGCTACGACGAGATTGAACGACCAATCGGATGAAATTGAAGAAAAAAACTCTCCTTCCCCATGGAATGCAAATTTGGGTCTTTCTGTGTGGTAAACAAATATGATTAAGAAAAAAACTCTCCTTCCCCATGGAATGCAAATCTGGGTCTTTCTGTGTGGTAAACAAATATGATTTTTTTTCATTCCGTAGTAACATACTATTCTTTTCCCTCTTTGGTTAATGCATACCAAAGACTGCCTAACTATGTATACATGATGTTTCCAAAAACTCCTTTGATATATATCCGTTTGATGATGATCTAAACCTTAGATACAACCTTCAGAAAGAAAAACTTGCCTCTAAAACATAATCCGAGACAAAATTGAATCAACACCAAAATACATACAAATATTTACTGATAATTTACTAATTAAAACAAATTAGACAAGCAAAATTAATGATCCATTGTTTCTAATATTTCTTAATCATATATTCGTTAATATGATTAACTAATTACGTAGTTATATTTTCATATAAGAAGATCGCCACCAATCAAAACAGAAAATAGCACTTAACACATAAAAATTTATACTTACTATGGATGATGGAAATGGCATACATGACAACCAATATTTTTAGTAAAAGGAAACTAAGAATGCCAAAAAGAGCCCCATATTGGCCACGTACCATTTCCTGCTAAATCCCATTTCCTTTTTAATCCATAAAAAGATTTTTTAATAGATCAGATAAATTAGTTTATAGGGAAACCCCAAAGAAGTTATATATATATATATATATATATATATATATATATATATATATATATATATATATATATATATATATATATATATATATATATATATATATATATATATATATATATATATATATATATACTAGCTGTTTGCCCGCGCAAAGCGGCGGCGGTGAATAATTTCTTTCAAGCAATTAGTTCCATTCGGAGACATGTTATATTTATAAGAACACTTGCACCATTATCGATCGGTTTCACAAAAATAAAAAGTGCAATGCCAAAATCAAAAAATATTGTGGTGGTGGATTCCATGGAGGAAAAGGAGATCAATATTTGAATTAGTCTTCAGTCAACTATATTTTATGCAAAAAATTAGGGAACTCCAATTTGAATGAGCTTTTAAATTTCAAACGATTTGTCGAAAAGAAGTGTTTCAGATTTTGAATGCACCAGATACCAGAGAAGAGATATTTTAGTAGTATAAGTTGGGTCAAAATTGATGAAAATACTAATTCAATCCCTAAAAATAAGGAAATATTAATTTAAATGTGTTTTTAATAATTGTATCCCTAGCATTATCATTTGTAAGATATATATTATAATATTATTATATTAATAGTTGGTTGTACTTTAAGCTTAAAAACTTGAACGTCTTAAAAAATTATTATTATTATATTGATTCTATTTATAGAAATAGTAAGATTTCTTTTATAAGGTAGTATATATATATATATATATATATATATATATATATATATATATATATATATATATATATATATCTATATCTATATCTATATCTATATCACGTGTTAGTATATTTGAGATACCCAACATAAGTAAAGAGCAAACTTAGGTGTGTTACATAAGTCACAAAAAGACTTGTACAAGCACTTTGTTCGAAATATGAAAATATTTCTACCCATCTATTGAAAAAGAAGTTGATAATTATACCATATACTTTTCACATAAGCCACAAGAAGAGCTTACAAACATTTTCCAAGGTAGCAATTCCAACATATTACAAAAAAATCTAAATGTGGGTTATATTGCATATTCAATGAGTAAGATGGTTAAAACTTAAGAACTTAACTAAGAATGAAATTGGTCAAATGGATCGAACTAGTCAAACATCACTCAAAGTGTATTCAAATATTTACATCATAAATCACTCTTTCAAAAAAAAAAAAATACATCATAAATCATTTAATTGAAGAAGTTTATTGATATTTTAATATTATAATTATGCAATCGGGTATAACACATTAATTATTTAGATAACATGCTAAAAAATCAATGTGACTGACTTGTTTGATTGGAAGTACTTGCTCCATTTGAACTCGTTACACAACTCTTCCAGTTTGCCACCTCTACTTTCCTCTATATTCCTTATCAAACCCTAAAGGCCATGGTACTACAATATCAATTCTAATGTTTCAAGGTCCAAAACTCATGATTGATGATCTTCATTACATAAATATGCAACATTTTATCTATAACTCGTTTTTTGTCATTTAAATGTTTACATGAACACATCCATGTGTACAAAAATAATTTCATTTTAATATCTCCCATCAATGTCTACATTTGAAAACGAATAGAAATGTAAAACCAACATGAACTTGCAGATGATGCCCCATTATCAATTATTTTGTATACAACAAAACCACAACATTATAACAATCACTACAATCATACACACAATCAAATCGTGCCAAAGAAGGACATTTCATACATAAATTCTATCAAACAACAAGTGGGAATTGGGCAAATGGTCGCATGACAACACAAATCAACAAATTTAATACCTAAAATGCATGGTAGTATCCTTCCTATATCAATTAAGCAAAGATGCGTCTGATGCTGCCTACCTAGATGACACTAAGAAACTGAAGTTTCAAAAGTGAAGCAAACATCAGCGCATAAACGAACACATACAGACATAGCTTCATAAAATGATACCTGGTGCACATGAGGATGAACCAAAAAAAGTGTACACACATTCAAAATCGACCAAAGGCCTCTCCACTAGTGTTTCATTCTAAAAGTGCTAATACAACATAAGGGGGTATGATAAGAATATAACGAATTAAAAAAAAATCATTGACGGATGTTCCCACTGTTAACGGTCGCTGAAATCACATTAAGAAAAAAAAGGGGAATTTGGGTTTCAGTGAAGAAGAAGGGATAAAAAGAACTTCAGTCGTTTTTGTAAGAAATTTCCCAGGCGTTCCAGTTGGAATTAGGGTTTCGGCGAAGAGGAAGAAAATAAGAATTAGGGTTTCGATGAAGAGGAAGAAAAAAAGTTTTGGACAATTTCTCAATTTGTACGTGTCATCCTTGCACAGTGGCCATGCTAATCTTCTCTATATCGTTCCATTTTTATCAAATATCCCCAAAGGGACAATAATGCTTGCAGAGCTTCACCATATAAACGATAATCAAGTTCTTCTCCTGGTCGATGTGGGACGAACAGAGTCCAAAGCCATCTAGTTTCACTGTTCATAGTTTTGTATTTCATCAATCAAGTAAAATGTCTCCTTTGTACCTACAAATTATTTAATTACGGAATGAATGACTTTGCTTAAATATATAAAAATATAATAAATTAAAAAAAATGGTGGATTGTGTTTTGTACTCTATTATAAATATTCATCCATAATTATCTTTGATAAAAATTTCAATTAATTTATTTTTCTAAAAATTAAGAGCACATATATAACATAATATACACGTAAACAACACCTATTGAAGTGATCTACCCATTTGTTGATATACACTTAAAACGTTCAAATACAAGAAAACTTTAATTATTATAATGAGAATAAAGTCAATTAAGAATTTCGTAGGGCATCGGTTTTTTTTCTTTTTTTTTTTCGTTATGCAATTATATCAACAATTAAAATGAATCACTATTGTTTTCATTCCATTATAAACATGCTTTAGAAAATAAGTTTTAATATAACAAACCCAGTCAAACGAAGTTCAATTATTTTAATCTAAGATGGGCGCATTCGACTTTTTTGGAATATGTTGCGGTTTTTATATATTTTATTTTATTTTGTTAGATTGTAGTAAAACATAATATTACAGAGTTCAAAAATGTTGTGCTCACGATATATTTTTTGGATTAGTCATATGCTATTATTTAGACTCTTAAAAACATAATGCATAAGACTATCAGACTATGAGGTGTGATAGAGACCAATTCGAGATGGTCAATCTTCAAGATAGAACCAATTTGAGATGGCTAGTCTCCCAAAGAAATAAGAATCGTGAACATAAATATTGTACTAATAATTTTTCTCCTTTTTGATACAAATACATGACATTTAAATAGTAAATGAATTACAAAAGTCTTTATGTAGCAATATCAATCATAAATAAGTTAAAGATAAAACAGCTAACTCATAAATTCATAAATGTTTATTACCATTACCAGAATAACCACAATTGATTTTAAGTAATCAAAATATTCAAATTATCTTACTAATAGTAATGATACCGAATATGCTAACAAGAAGTTTAAGTAAACAAATCTCAAACACCTCTAAATAGAGTTTAATGGCTGTTTGATAGGCACTAACATGATTAAAACAGATTGGGTTAGAAATTAACTGAGTTAGAGGCACGAAATTTAGATAGAGTCAGAAACAAAAATGTATACCAAACACTTGGACTAAGGATCGAGTCCACAATTGAAGAGTAAGTCTGATTTTTTTTTTCCAAACCGAATTAGAAGAGAAGTGGTAGACAAGATCAGAAGTTACGACCGAGTCAAGATGTTTTGAAGCAAATCAAAAACTATGATTGAAAAATGTGGACCGAGTCCTAGTTTAGGACCCTATCAGAACATCTATTAAACGACCCTTAACTCACATTTTTTTAACATGGAAAATGATCTTTTAAAGTGCCTCTTTCATCTTGAAGGAAAATAATGCACCCAAAAAATTCCATGAATTTTTCTTTCATGAACATTTATCATCTTAGAGAACAATAGAGATGCCAAAAATAAAAATAGACAATGAACTTTTAAAGTGCCTCTTTCATCTTGAAGGAAAATAATGCACCCAAAAATTCCATGAATTTTTCTTTCATGAACATTTATCATCTTAGAGAACAATAGAGATGCCAAAAATAAAAATAGACAATGAACCTTTAAAGTGCCTCTTTCATCTTGAAGGGAAATAATGCACCCAAAAATTCCATGAATTTTTCTTTCATAAGCATTTATCATCTTAGAACAATTGAAATGCCAAAAATAGACAGACTCGTTAAATAATATGTTCGCATCATCATAATATATCATTTTTCAAATCTGTATCAAAACATTCAGGCTGGCATTTCAAAGCTTTTCTTGATTTTTTTATATAATTAATATTTTTATTATGATTATGAACAATAATCTTTAACATAACCTACCTGTAAAGTGTGGTTTATATTCAACTTAATGGGGACACATGAATTAATCTAGTAAGTTCTATGTTTTTTTATCAAACACACAAGGGGCAACAGAATAAAGAGAAGCAAAAAGATGAAAAATTCCATTCGGTAACCTCTGAATGAAACGGTTCATAGGTTGCATCTGAATCAGTAAGCATTTAGGGAGTTTGGAACTGCTTCTGGACAATTAAGCAAAATTACCTTCTCTTAACCATTAAGGGATTGGAACCATTCAGTTCAACATTCATTGCAATTTAACAAACAGCCCCTAGGATTGTATATATATAGTCATAAACACTTGGTCATGTTGCAAAAGGAATCTTTTTCAATTATGACAATTAGGAATAGAGAAAACAAATTGAATAGTAACAAAAGATGTTGTTTAGGAGCTTAATACGACTCCATTCATCACAATTTAAAAAAAAAAAAAAAAGCTTATTAATCCCCAATAGAAATTATGTTCGTTTATTTAATGGAAAGAGGCATTAATCTCTCTCTCTTTCTCGTTTTCAAGAATGATGACACCATTGTAGAATGTGTTTAGTACCTATGGTGCATTTTCTCTCTTTCCTGGTAACTCTGAACATACCTGCAAGCCCACATAGGATAGTCAATACCAATATCCAGGACATGAAAATTCTTAAGAAAAAAAAAAGAGATTCTTTTTTCTTTTAATCCCTTCTTGATGTTATCATCAAGAAACTTACTAACTAAACGATATAAAAAAGCATCTACATTGCTTGTGATGCGTATATCTTTTGACAATTTTTGATCAAATCATACAAAAATTCTCTCTTTAGAATTCAAATACACACAATTAATTTGTTTAATATATAAACTTCGTGCTAACTTATATGCAAGTTGCATTTTCTACTGCCTGTGCACAAATTTATGACATTAACCCTTTTCTCATATTGCAAATGAGTACCATGTATAGATTATGTAGATTGCTAAGTTGAATCTATTTCTAGCCAATTCCAAGGAAAAGGGTACAATTCAAAATGCATCACATATACAAATACATAGCTATATGGTATAATAAACTCATCACAAATCCATAGAAATTCACCAGACTACAATAAACTGAAAGTACAGAAGCAGGAGAGAACGTTCAAGCTAAAGCAAATAAATTGGAGATTTAGGTTATTCAAATGTATAGAAACATACATTAACATATGAATATAAATCGGTTAGAAATGAAGAAGCTGGTATTGTTATTGAGACTTACGTGTAAACGCCGACGACAGGGCCGACGAGGAGGATGGTGTTGAGCCAGTTATCGGTGACCTTGTGAGTAACCTTACCGGTGAAGTCCTTCCAAAGACCAGGCATCACCTTCTGCTGGAACGGTGACAGGCCGTACACAACCGACTTGATCTTCACCGGAATCTTCCCCATCTTACAATTGCTCCGATCTGATGAAATCAAAACTAGTATCTTCAAAAATCAGGGTTTGAAATTGAAAATGGCCAAGGAGCAAGAGAGATCGAAACCAAAATCTGCTTTCGAAAGAAACCCCAAAATTGATTTCGTTTCAAAGAAAATTAGGAATCTCAATCGAATCATGCTTTTATTGTTGGGCCAATGATCCATTAGGCTTCACGGCCTCTAAAGCAGGCCATGTTTGGTAAATTAGAAGCTTGTTTATCTACAAGTTAGAGGTTGTATGATAAATTTTTATTGTATATTATAAGAGTCTAGTATCATTAGGTAGATTAAAATGTTTGATATCATATATTAGAAACTTTTGATTCGGTTCTCACTATTATGATGACGAATACTAGTTGAGAATGCAATATCTGTCCTCAAACCGAACCTCCGATCCTCATATCCATCTCCGTCCCAACCCCACTAAATGTTCGATGGTTTTAAGTGAAAAAATCCTGGTTGGATTTGGAAAACCCGATGGATACTCGTTTAGCAATAAAATTTTATTCTTAATAAGACATACAATATAAAAAATTTACAAAATTTACAACAATCACTAAATTCTCGGTATATGAAAATATAAGATTGTTAAAAATACGTAAATAAGAAGTTGTTTATTAAATAAACAATTTAAAAAATGGATTCTTGAGTAAAAGTTTTGACACCCCACTTTAGTTTGCTATTTGAAGTTGATGTATCGTTATTTCATTATTTGTTGGAGCTTGTTTACTTAATCGAAGAGCCGCATACATGCTAAACTCTTCAATACCCTATGCCTCTGTAACCGAAGATATAGTTAATAAAATCAATTTTTTGTAAGTTTATTTTATATATATATATATATATATATATATATATATATATATATATATATATATATATATATATATATATATATATATATATATATATATATATATATATATATATATATATATATATATATATATATATATATATATATATAAAGAGAGAGAGAGAGAGAGAGAGAGAGAGAGGAGAGAGAGAGAGAGAGACTTCAATCAAATACCGGTAATCGTATTCAATTTAACCCTTTGACCCGGTCAACAGATCATCTAATTTTCAAAAATTACATTTCAGCCCAGATTTCAAAATTTATTACAAATTTGGTCCAAATTTTACATTTTTTGCCCAGATTTTAAATTTTTTATAAATTTGGTCCAAAATTTACACTTTTTACCCAAATTTTAGAATTTTATTATGAATTCATCCTAACTTTAGTCTTTTTTACAACTTTTTTTCTCAAAAGTTTTTTTCTAATATGTTTTTTCTTTAAAACTCATATTTATACAAAAAAAACATGTTTTCACATAAAAATCTTATTTTTTCTATATAAATTTTTTTTAAAACTTTTCTGTATATGAAATATTTAATTATAAAAATAAGTTTGGATTATTTGTGTGATTTCTCTTAAAAAATCAATTAAGAAATTAAAAGTAACCCTAAATTATACTATTAAATTATAGTTTGTTAAAAACTAGTTACACTAGTTACCCTAAATTAAAAGTAACCTAAATTATAATATTAATATAGATATTTTAATATGTGTTCTATTTAGTGTGTATTCTTTTTTCTATGAGATTTTAATATAGTTGTTTATATGTATTTTTCAATCTGTTACATCTTCGTAAATTAAATCATACATTCGATCACATATATGTGATAAAAGGTATGTAAAGTTGTTCTGATATCATATATGACAATCCATATTGATTTCAGTAGGAGTTGTAACTATCAACGTTTGTAATAATTTTTTACATTTGTTAAATGCCATTTTCTGCCAAAAACCTCCTTATCGACAAATGACAATTGCTCCATTCTAGATAGTTTTTTTTTTTGTTATTACAACAAACAAAATTGACATATGAATCCGATTTTAAAAAGAAGTTTAAATAAAGAAATCAAAAGTGATGATGAACTATATGTATGAATATGTATTAAGCGAGAAACAAAAAATATGAAGTTTTCAATATGTAGCATCTTCTATTATTTAAACTTTTCCTATAAATTTGATTAAAGAACAAATAAATAATATTAAAATGAGTGTAACTAGTTTTTGACAAACTATAATTTAATAGTATAATTTAGGGTTACTTTTAATTTCTTAATTGATTTTTTTAAGAGAAATCACACAAATAATCCAAACCTATTTTTATAATTAGATATTTCATATACAAAAAAGTTTTTATATAGAAAAAATAAGATTTTTATGTGAAAATATGTTTTTTTTTGTATAAATATGAGTTTTAAAGAAAAAACATATTAGAAACAAACTTTTGAGAAAAAAAGTAGTAAAGAAAACTAAAGTTAGGATGAATTCATAATAAAAATCCTAAAATTTGGGCAAAAAGGGTAAATTTTGGACTAAATTTGTAAAAAAATTTAAAATATGAGCAAAAAGTGTAAATTTTGGACCAAATTTGTAATAAATTTTGAAATCTGGGCTGAAATTGTAATTTTTGAAAGTTGGATGACATGTTAACCGGGTCAAAGGGTTAAATTGAATACGATTACCGGTATTTGGGACTTAATTGAATAAAAAAATATATAAGGGCTAAATCGATTATGAAGCCAATATGTAGGGACTTTATTGCAGTTTTCCCTTTCTTATTTCGAGAAATTTTGATAATAAATTTGGACCACACAATTTTTTTTAATTAAAACTATAAAATAACATTCATATGTGGAAAATATTTATTTTTGTTAACTTTGTCCTTGTAAATCATATGCTACATTTATATATGAGATATAATATGTGATTATATATATATATATATATATATATATATATATATATATATATATATATATATATATATATATATATATATAATATGTAATTATATGTATTTAATAACATATGATTTATACTGTAACACCCCGACTCCCAGGTATAAGTTTTAAATCCTTATATACATGTTTATGGACCTACTCGACGAGTTGGTTGCCCAACTCGTCGTGTAGAGGCGGGTTAGCCCGCTTGGATTATTGGACCTACTCGACGAGTCGGATGACCCTGTCTCGACGAGTAGGAGTTGGAAAATGAAACTCTAATTTCTAGGGTTATGCACCCTATTTAAAGGGTCATTAGCCTCCACCAGCATCCCTTACCGTCCCCATTGAGCTCAGAAAACCCTAATCGCAATTTTACTCCATCTTTGTGTTAAGAAACTTGGAAAGTGGTTTGGCGAAGAAGGCTTGAAGTCTAAGGAACTTGGAGTAAAGAAAAGCTTGTGGATCTGACTCTACTTCATCTTGGCATCATTTTGAAGGTAACAAGTCGTTACCTTGACTTTTCTCTAAACTAGATCTCTTCATGCTAGGTTTAGGGCTATTTCTAGGTTATTATGGAGTTATTTCGGGTATTGGTCGTGATATGAAATTGTAACTTTGGATCTGGACTCCTATAGGTCCCAAATTAATAAAGCTATCAACTTTACCTTTTATTGACCTCTCACCATCCCCTGAACCTCATTGTAGACTTGGTTTTGGTGTTTTAAGCCTTTAAGACCTTTCATTCACATAAAGTTTGCAACTTTACGTGGAATATGTGCCTTAGGAAGCTAGATCTACAATCTGGAGCTTTGCGCTAACTTAAAAACATCTGAATGAGAAATGGACTGAAGGGACTCAACGAGTTGCATGGTCAACTCGATGAGTCCGATGAAGATTGGCCGTTGTTGGTTTTCTGCATGGACTCAGCGAGTTAGTGAGACGACTCGACGAGTCGGTTAGGGTTTTCCCGACATTTGGACACGCATGGACTCGATGAGTTGTCTTTAAACTCGGTGAGTCAACTAGGGTTTTCATGATTTCTCGAGTTCCGGAAGGACTCAACGAGTCAGTGAACTGCACTCGACGAGTTGGGTCAACATGGATTGTTGACTTTGACTTTAACCATGGGTTGACCAGTTTGACTTCTAGGGGTATTTTAGTAATTTGGGAATTTATGGGAGTGGATCATTGGTGGATGTAGGTGTTAGAGTTGGAGCTGTATTTGGAGGAGTTTGACATTATTATTCCGAGCTACTTGTGAGGTAGGTTGTCCTCACTATATTAATAGGGTCGAAGGCACCAATGTCGGCCCTTTTCGGATTTGTATCCGGGTTTATTGCATGATATGCTTATTGATTTACATCCTGGTAGTTAGGATGGTGATATGCTTAGTGACCTGGTTAGGTCGGTATCCTGGTATGTAGGATAGTGTTATGTTACTCGTAGGGGTGTAAATGAGCCGAGCCGAGCCCGAACATACCCAAGCTCGGCTCGAGCTTGTTTGATTGTATGTTGGCTCGAGCTCGAGCTCGGCTCGTTTCGAGCCCAATTTCAAAGCTCGTGCTCGGCTCGTAGGAAAAATAAGAAGCTCGAGCTCGGCTCGGCTCGTTTAGTTTGTCATGCGAGCCTAAATGAGCTTAGGCTCGACTCGAGCTCGTTTATGGTTTTGGGACTCGTTTAATTTATTATCATATATTTAAGGGAATAATCCAAATTCTAACTTCAAAACAGACATTCATAGATTCTCCATTTGCATTGATTTAATGTCTAAAATATAACCAAATAAAAGAACATAAAGAGTAAAAGCTCAAATTACAAAAATAGTAGTTAAACTCCTAATTATTGAACGACTAGAAATAGAAAAATCTTCCTTTATGCAACTTCACTCCTCAGATACACAAAACTTGCAAAATGTACAAAGGAATCATTTTTTGAAATATTTTTCAGATTAAGAATTTGTTGTTTAACACATCTAATTACCTTCAATTACGTTGTGTTCACCTCAGGTAGTAAAACCTCAATAGGAAACTCCTCCTTCTACAAAATAAAAAGGTTGACAATTAATAATTTAAACTATTAAAATAACAATTATAATGTGGTTTTGATTTTTTTCAAATATACCTTTAATATTTTCTTAACTCCATGAACTTGCCTAATCCAATCTCCTCCGCAAATCAACATTTGTACCGTGTCGGACCCCAATGAAGCTCGATATGGATCAATAACTCTACCGCCGACACTAAAAGTTGCTTCAGATGCAATCGTAGAAATTGGGATTGCAAGTACATCTCTAGCCATCAATGATAAAACACGGTACTTTAACTTGTGCACATTCCACCACTCTAAAGCATTAAATGATTCCATTCCTGTTTGTCCTTTCTCCCTATAAACACCTTCTTCTAAATACATATCAAGCTCTGACTTTTCTGGTCTCTCCAAATCTGCAGTCTTTATGAACTCTCCAAATGCCTCCCATTAGCTATGGCCTCCCTCATCTTAGTAGCAAACGGTTGCTCAGTACTTAGTATCCAATTAGCTATGGCCTCCCTCATCTTGTTTTCATCTTATTTTGTATCCGGTCCGATCAATGGTGGCACAAAATCCACATCACACCCACTAGGCTGAAAATTTAGTATTTGTTGGTTTTTTAGCGATTGTTTATGGGGGATGCAGCTGTTTAGGTGTCTTTTATATGATGATGTAGAACCTGAACCAGTAATAGCCAACCTTGACTTACAATGTTTGCATTCGACTTTTTTCTTACCATCCCGGAGTGTAACTACAACAAAGTCGTCCCATACTTTTGATCTTTTTTTCTGTTTTCTCGTTAATTGTACTTCATCTTCATCGGTTTCGTTATTTTTTTCTCTCACACTTTCATTTTCATTAGGGATTTGACTAGTTGTTTCTTCATTTGGAGTGGTTGTGTGATCCATACCATGTACTAATTGTGATGACGAATTATCAATCCCAACACCTGTTTCAACCCCCATTCCTTTGTTTGGACTTAATAGGTTTGTTGTAGACCCTCCATCATCCATTGAATATTCATAAGAAAACAATACAAATCATAGATACATCAATTTGAAATAATATTTATGCAACAATAAACAACTCAGTGGAACACCATGAACACCAACAAGTACACATAATATTTATGCAAAAGTAAATAACTCAATGTGATTTGAAAAATATGTGTGTCATTTTCTAGCATTTGGTCAAACATTAGGGTCAAAAATGTGAATTGAAAACATCCAACATGCAATCACGTTGCAATTTCCAAACAAGTGAATTAATATGATTACAAACAGGTACCTTTTGATTTGAGGAGTGCCGATTTTAATTACAAAAATTGACAAACAGGTTATTTGCTTAGTGCTTACAATCGATCCATTCAATCACATTACTGATACCAATCGATTCAATATAAACTGTGATGGAATGAAATATTATTAATACCTCTTGGCTGTTGAGTGTTGTCTGTTGAGAACGAGATGGATTCGGGAGGGAAACGTCGACCTCAGACCGTCGTATACTCAATCAGTCAATTGATACATCCACTGGATTCGGAAATCAATTGTTACGTACTTACAATCGATCGTTAATTGGAAATCATGGATTAATTATCGTCGCCCTAGATGGTAAATGGGTAATGGCATGTTCGACCGTCTTAGGCTCGTAGTTGTAGGGTATATGTCGTATGCGTGTGTGGAGTAAGGGGAATGTCGGCAAAGACGGTTGGTTTGCTTTCAATTCATATAAAGATTAAAGAAATTAAGGAAACATATTATTAATAATATAAATATATAATATAAGGAGTGAAAAATATATTTATATTATAATTTATATAGGCTCGTTTAAGCTCGCGAGCCCTAGTCGAGCTCGGTTTAAAAGCTCGGGCTCGAGCTCGTTTAATAAATGAGCCCCGAATAAAGCTCAGGCTCGTTTAAATCGAGTTTGAGTCGAACTTTTAACGAGTCGATTCCGAGTAGCTCACGAGTAGCTCGGCTCACTTACACCCCTATATGTTAGTGACCAGTTAGGTCGGTATCATGGTTTATAGGATAATGTTATGTTAGTGACCGATTAGGTTGGTATCTTAGTTATAGGATGTTGCTATGATTAGTGATCTGTTATATTAGTTTGACTGTTATATACATGCTAGCATATGATATTTATGTACACATGGTTGTTTGATTGGGGTTGGGTTGAGGCGGACCTGCTTTGTGCTGAAGGTCAACATACCCTGGGCATACCGGATCGACTACAGACCTGAGAGGGCATATTAGTTAGACCGAAGGCCCTGCAAGAGGCCCAAATAGACTAAGGGCCCTGAGAGGCGGTCCAGACGTGCCGAAGGCTCGGAGAACGGTCCAGATAGACTAAAGGCATGCAAGGCGGTCCAATCAAGCTGATGGCTCGTTATGCATGAAGTTTGTTTATATGATATGATTATGATTGTATGGCATTGGTATTTTGGGGAAACTCTATAACGCCCTGATCTTCAAGTATTGGTTTATGTGAGAATTGTATTGATTTTAAGTTCTACTCGATGATTTGGCTGCCCTACTCGTCGAGTAGCAACAGGTTGGTCCATGTGTTTTAGTGACCTACTCGCCGAGTCCAAGAAGAGACTTGACGGATAGGAGCTGGAGGATGAAACCCTAATTTTTGGGGTTTTGCACCCTATTTAAGGATCACTTATCCTCCTTAGCCTCTCTTACTACCTCCCTTGAGTTCAGAAACCCTAATTCGTGTTTGCTCCCAATATTTGTGAGCTTCTTAGCTTGGAAGAGGGATTTTTGGAGTAAAAAGCTTGGAGATCAAGAAGTTTGGAGCAAGGGGATGTTGTAGATCTGGATTCTTCTCTGTCTTGGCATCATTTTGGAGGTAACAAGTTGTTACCTTGGCTCTCTTTTGGATAGATCTCTTCATTTATGGGTTTAGGGCCCTTTTTAGGGTTTTGTGTGGCGGTTCTCCGATTTGGGTCAAGATCTGTGGTTGCAACCTCAGATTTGGACTCCTTTAGCCCCTCTTTGTCATAAAGTTTCAGTCTTTGTCAAGATATGACCTTTCCCTTACCTTAAGCCACTCCTTTAGTTTTTTTTTGGGCCATTATCATCTTTCATGCACGTAAAGTTTGCAACTTTACGTGATAAACATGCCCTAAGAGCGTAAATCTGCAGTATGGAGTCTTTGCATGGCTTAAAAAGCATCTGTATGGATGAAGGATTGAAGGGACTCGGCGAGTCGCATGGTCAAATCGGCGAGTCATATGAAGATGCTCCTAAACTCAACGAGTTGGATGAACAACTCGGCGAGTCCGATGAAGATTGTCGTAGACTCGGCGAGTCAGTAGAGTAACTCGACGAGTCGGTTACGGTTTTTCCTAACTGTTAGATGCGGGTGAACTTATCGAGTTGCAAGGGGAAAACTCGATGAGTGGCCAAGGAGTTTCGACTGCGAACCTTAGGAACTCGACGAGTCACTCTGGTGACTCGGCGAGTGGCCGGTTGCACTTGACGAGTTCAGGTCAACATGGACTGTTGACCCTCGCAGTTAACTTTGACTTTGACCAAGGGTTGACCAGTTGACTTATGGGGGTATCTGGGAATTTATGAACCTTGTGATGTGTCGAATATAGGTGGTGAAGTTCGTGGCGGTGATTCGAGAGTTGAACTTTCTATTTCCAGTAGACAGTTGCAAGGTGAGTTATCCTCACTATACTTAAGGGTCTAAGGCACCAAGGCCGGCCCTTTGGATTGTTATCTGGAATGCTATGCTAGAATGATTTTTTAGATCGATATCCTAGAGGGTAGGATAATATTATGCAATATGTGGTATGATCTGTTAGGTCAGTATCCTAGTAGATAGGATGGTATTATGTGTTATGTGTTATGATCCGTTAGATCAGTTGTTTTCTATAGACTAATATGTGATTATCTGTTATATATATATATATATATATATATATATATATATATATATATATGCACATGTTTGTTTGGCGGTTGAGGATTACCTGCTTTGTGCGGAGGCCAATAGACCTGGACATTCCAACGTATTGGTTGTGGGCAGTGAGTATTCCATCTAAAGGATGATTGGACTCATAGTATGTGGGCATTCCAACATGTTGGTTGTCGGACTGGGGTATTCCATCCCGAGGATGATTGGACCCATAGTATGTTGGCATTCTAAACTATTGGTTGTGGGCCTGGGGTATTCCAACCCGATGGTTGACTGGACCCATAACATGCTGTTTATGATTCTATGTGTATTACTGTGAGTATGAGTATTTTGGGGGAGCTTACTAAGCTTTCGGGCTTACAGTCTCAGTTATTGTTTCAGGTACATCAGGGGAGCATGGCAAGGCGAAGGCGTGATCATACAACTCCTCATATATTGTCATGATTTCTGGGAAAACTCTGATATAGACAATTTGGACACAAAAATTGTAATAACTATTGGTTTTAAATGTTTTTGAAAAGTTTAAAATTGGCTTGAATTTTATGGGTGTTACAAACTCACTAAGCTACGGGCTTACAGTTGTTGATTTTGTTTCAGGTACTTCTGATGATCGTGGGAAGGCGAATGTGTGATCGTGCACCTCCTTATGTTTTTATGATTTGATTTTGGGATACTCTGACATTAAACCATTTTGAAAACATGTTTGTAATAATTATAGGTTTTTGAATGATTTAAAAAGTTTTAAATTGGTATGAATTTTATGGGTGTTACAAGTTGGTATCAGAGCCTTGGTTTGAGTGGATTGGAGGAAACACTCGCGTGTCTCTAATCTCAAACTAAGGAGAATATTTTAAAATGATTTTTCAAATGGTTTTCAAAATACTAAAGGAGGATGAAAATGTACGATTAGCTGGAGCTCGCAAATAGACCCCAAAATACCTTACGGATTATTTGATTTTGTGATATGTTAGAACAACATGCTAGTACTAGGCTAGGGATCCCCAGGAATTTCATGATAGAATTGTCTGATTATATGATGCCTGATAGGCTAGGGTTTTCCTTATATGAAATTGACATCATTATTGTAGCTGCTTAGTGTATGCATCACGACCGTACATAATTAAGATCTTATAGCCTGAGAATGTTTGGTTTGGCCTTATTTTCTGTTCTTTTTTTATGAAGGGATTAGGGTAGGATTAGGTATTCGAAAGTCTATAGGGTCTAGCATTATGTATGGCTAGCATATACGAGTGCTGCAGGGTTGGTGGAAGTTTCATGGGTGGGTTGTGTGAGGTCGGTAGGCCAGTATGAGATATTTAGCATTCCTCTAGGAGGGGGGATTGAGCGCTCGCCATGTTTATGTATATTGTTAGGGTTTTGTGATGATACTTGAGATAAATATGGGTAGGTGTGGAAGGTAGTATGAGCCCGTACTACTAAAAACATAGGACCGATACGCGTATCAAGGAAGTCACAACCCCTAGGGTTTAGTTGGGAGTTGGTTCCCTGTTATTTATTTGGATTATCTGATATCTTCTTGGTGTATTTCAGTATGGTAGTTACGAGACGCTTTGTGACTGGATTCAGATCAAGATCCGGAGATGGCGTTCAGGAGGGACCGACAGTGCCCGATGTTGTTGGTCAGATGGAGTCGGATGAGCTAGACGCCAAGATTCGAGAGATCCTGCATGATGAGGTTGTTACTTTGTTCCGGGAACAGTTGCCAGAGATGTTCGGGTCTATTAAGACCGCCATGGTTGAGTATTTTGACGAGCGATATGTAGCTCCTGCTGAGACGGCTGCCGCAACAGTTATAATAGTTGTAACGGCGACAGGGGGAGGAGTTGGTCGAGCTTTTTTGTACGGGGACTTCAATAACGCGAAGCCACCGACATTTGATGGGACTCAGGATCCGATCAGAGCCATGAGGTGGCTTTCTGACGTGGAGGGTTTTTTCTTCACGTCCTCATGTCCTACTGACTAGAAGGTCATATGTACCCTGAACTTGCCAAGGTCTGGGGCAAAGGACTAGTGGAGGTTGATGATTGGGTCTTACATTGATGATCAGAGAAATACGGTTACTTGGGAGCATTTCAAGGATATGTTCCACACTCACTACATTCTGCGGGTCGAGCAGGAGCGGTTAGCTTAGGAGTTCTTGGAGTTGAGATAAGATGGTGAGACGGTACCAGAGATCGCCCATATGTTCACGGAGAGGGAGACGTTCTGCCCGGAGTTTGCTTCTGAGCAGGCTCAGATGACAAGTTATTTGAGCATGCTAAAGACTGATGTCCATCAGTTTGTTGCTACCCAACGATGCGATAGCTTGCTGGAGTTATAGGAGGCCACTAGTGATGGGTTTTGAGCATTGTAACACTTCCTAAGTGTACATGCAACGCTAATAAACCTTGGATCTATGTTTGTCTAAGATACATGCAAATAATTATTTTTCCAAGGTTCATATCCTAACTAGCATGGCATGGGGAACATGTATCAAAAAAAGCTAGTAGAGATACTTACCTTGTAGTAGTAGTTGATTGCTTGGAGTTTTAGAGCCTAGCACCAATAGTGTGAATGCCTCAAATGGAAATCACAAATCACCACAAACTTGGAACTCTGAGAAAATAGTCACTACTATCTTGAAATCGGCCCTCACCTCAACAAGTGTCAACTAGTGTGATTTCAAGAACCAAAGCCTAGTTTATATAGTGTGGTGGATTAGGGTTACATCCATGTAAACCCTAATACCCATGTCTCTTCAATTCCATGAGATCCATGGGTTAAAGCTCCATGGAGTATCCATAGACTTTTCCATGCAAGCCTAGCCCATTCCAAATAAGCATTATCCCACACTATATAAATATAGAAGCCCATATTTAATTAGTAATATCTTTGATCTCTAAATTAATCCTAGATTAATTATAGATCAATACTAATTAAATAATATGATCTTATATTAATATATTAGAAATTATAATATATTAATAAATCATAACTTGTACTATTCTCAAATATTATCCATAAATTGTTCGGGTGAAGTGCAACCCAAATGGACCATGCCGAGTCGGGTCAAGTACATACCAAGTACAGTAATGGACTTAGACACTATATCCAACAGTCTCCCACTTGGATAAGTCTAATAACTATAGTTGCAAGTATGACTTCAGGAACCGATCAGCAATCGTAGCTCTTTAAACTCTGTTGAACTAGAACGTGCCATTTTAGATAAGTGATCATATAATCCTCTGCTCAAGATATCAGCCGGACAAATACATGGAACATGGTCTTACTTATTGTCCAGCATTTGTTTCCCGATTTCCGATTTGTTTGACATAGAACTTAACTGAACACATCAATTTAGTTCTGACCGGGCCCGGTACATAGGTCAAAACACAATCATCGAGGGGCCCAGATATCAACTTCTAATCCTAGAAGGAACAGATAAACTTCGACTCATATGTTTGTTTTACCACTCATTGAATTATACACAAAGGCACGTTTTATAACATCGAGTTACCAATGCGTTTTCGTACAATCAATGCATAATCAACTCGTAAGTAACAAATCATATCTCTAGGTTTGAAGACTTATATGATATTACCGTCTCACGATCACTCGAGATAAAATTCCATGAAGTGATTCCAGTGAGCGTGGGTTGAGTCCAATGCTCAGAACTTATGAGCACTCATGATTGTTGTAGCCATGTCCAACACCTTAGACCTCTGGAAGCAATCATGACAGTCTTGATTCATACCTACTTCCGACATATGATCGATTGTGGAGGTTTGAATAATATGATATACCAAACATAATTATTCTAGAAGACAAAACATGCAAAAGAAATATAGTAAACGATTGACAAGAGATAGTAACACTTTAATCATAAATAAAACACCTTTTATTCATCATCTAATGTCAATTACACTTTACAAATTTCATAATTTATCTAACTACTAAAACTTATATCATCCTTCAGCCCTATGCTCCAAGCATGCTGGAGATGCTTAACCCTACTCAGTCCCTTCGTGAGGGGATCTGTTGGGTTCTCATCTGATGATACCCTCTTTGCCACGAGGACTCCTTCTTCTATTCGATGTCTGATGAAGTGATATTTTCTGTCAATATGCCTGGATCTCCTATGATCTCTTGGTTCCTTGGCTAAGGCAACCGCACTATTGCTGTCACAGAAAATCTCCATTGGCTCCTTTATAGCTGGTACAACTCCAAGGTCTCCGATGAAGTTCTTTAGCCATATAGCCTCCTTTTTTGCCTCGCTTGCTGCTATATACTCTGATTCATAAGTGGAATCAGCCACTATCTCCTGCTTGGAACTCTTCCAAGTGATTGCTCCTCCGTTTAAGGTAAAGACCCAGCCCAACTGAGAGCGGAAATTATTCCTATCAGTCTGGAAGCTAGCATCACTATAACCTACCACTCTCAAGTCATCACTCCCACCGAAGGTAAGGACCCAGTCCTTAGTCCTTCGCAGGTACTTGAGGATATTCTTTACCGCAGTCCAGTGTTCCTTGCTAGGGTTCCCCTGATACCTGCTAACCATGCTCAAAGCAAAGGCTACATCAGGTCGAGTACACGTCAAAGCATACATGATCGATCCTACAGCTAAAGCATAAGGTAGTCGACTCATTTCTGCTATCTCAGCCTTAGTACTAGGGCTTTGTGTCTTACTCAGTCTGGCGTTACTCTGAATGGGTAACTCACCTTTCTTGGAGTTATGCATGTTGAACCTTTTTAACACCTTGTCCACATAGGTGCTTTGACTAAGTCCAATTAGTCTTTTACTACTGTTTGTCAAAATCCTTATCCCTAGGATATAGGCAGCTTCACCAAGGTCCTTCATAGCGAAACACTTCCCAAGCCAGGACTTTACTTCCTGCAGGGTTGGGATGCCATTTCCTATGAGTAGTATGTCATCCACATACAGTACCAAAAAGCTGACTATGCTCCCACTAGCATTGACATACACACAAGATTCATCTTCACTCCTAGAAAAGCCAAATTCTTTGACCTTTTCATCAAAGCAAAGATTCCATCTGCGAGGTGCTTGCTATTGGATATAGTGTCTAAGTCCATAACTATATTTGGTATGTACTTGACCCGACCCGGCATGGTCCACTTGGGTTGCACTTCACCCGAACAATTTATGGATAATATTTGAGAATAGTACAAGTTATGATTTATTAATATATTATAAGTTCTAATATATTAATATAAGATCATATTATTTAATTAATATTGATCTATAATTAATCTAGGATTAATTTAGAGATCAAAGATATTACTAATTAAATATGGGCTTCTATATTTATATAGTGTGGGATAATGCTTATTTGGAATGGGCTAGACTTGCATGGAAAAGTCCATGGATACTCCATGGAGCTTTAACCCATGGATCTCATGGAAATGAAGAGACATGGGTATTAAGGTTTACATGGATGTAACCCTAATCCACCACACTATATAAAGGAGGCTTTGGTTCTTGAAATCACACTAGTTGACATGTGTTGAGGTGAGGGCCAATTTCAAGATAGTAGTGACAATTTTCTCAAAGTTCCAAGTTTGTGGTGATTTGTGATTTCCATTTGAGGCATTCACACTACTGGTGCTAGGCTCTAAAACTCCAAGTAATCAACTACTACTACAAGGTAAGTATTTCTACTAGCTTTATTTGATTCATGTTCCCCATGCCATGCTAGTTAGGATATGAACCTTGGAAAAATAATTATTTGCATGTATCTTAGACAAACATAGATCCAAGGTTTATTAGAGTTGCATGTACACTTAGGAAGTGTTAGAATGCTGTAAACCCAACAGTGGTATCAGAGCCTAGGCTTGCTTGTTTGATACTAGATGCAATATAGTTGAAAAAGTCGAAAAACTTGTTGTCCGCCAGATGCACTCGCCGAGTCCATGGGGGGACTCGCCGAGTTCATGTGTATCTTTAACCTACTCGGCGAGTAGGTTTATGCACTCGACGAGTAAGAGTGACAGAGTGCAGATTTTCGACTTTAGTTGCTGGAAATGGACTAGAAACATTACCCTAAACTGTTTTGGTACTTGAAAACTTGTTTTAGAAGGTGTAATGTCTTTGCTAATCCATTTACAACAACTTGTTATCAAAATTACAAAGTTTTATGTGTATTTTTTTTATTCATGAAAGTGTTCATATTCATGTTCTTGATCTTATGATGTTTAGATGATCATAGGAATTATTGTTAACCTATGTGGTAGTTTAATTCTTGATCATAATGTGTTTTAATGGAGTCCATAACTTGTCCTCAAGTTATGGAAAACCAAGAGTCACACTTGAATTAAAACCATTAAAAGAACACAAGAGTTAGAAAAATGAAGAGTCTTCATTTTTATTACTCTATTTAACTCATAAGTTACAAGAAATGAAAAGTTTTGAAAGTTTACAAAACTTGCCCTCAAGTTTTGGAACAAGTAAAGTCATATTAAACTTTAGTTCCAACCCTTAGAATTTTAAAAGTTAAAATTCAACCCTTATACTTATAATATTATAAGTTAATAATATATATATATATATATATATATATATATATATATATATATATATATATATATATATATATATATATATATATAAGATCAAAGTCGTCTTACCGCTAGTACGCCTCATTCACGAAGCTAGTCTATAAGGTGGGTATAAGGTTGTTGGCTATAAAATGGCAACTTAATGGGTGTTCACTCTCACCCACCGCTTGCTTGACTAGTGGAGGGTCGTTAGCCGAACGGGTAAGACAAGGACTTATAAATTCTCATTAAAAGTATGATGAATATTATAAAGTAACTAAATATTTTATTAAATTCCCAATCTTAGTTACTTTAGGAAAAATGTGAATGATGTGCTAATCCATAGAAATACACTTTACACTTTGTCTAAGTCGTTAGTGGAGCGTGTGTGGTTAACCGACACACTAACTTGGACTTAAAAAGGTAGATAAAGGGTGACTTAATATTTATCATAGTATCGATGGAGCGTGTGTGGTTAACCGGCACATCGATTGAGGGGTAATTTATTAAGGGTACCAAGTAATTTGCATGGTTACTTCACACCTCGTTTTGTGATCCTCGGCATCCCAGTCACAAAACTTGGAGGGCACACTTGAGATTGAAACATGCCTTTGAAAAGTTCATTGAATCTCAAAAGAATCTAGGAGTTTCTAAGAACCAAATTAAATATTTTAATATTTTGACTTTGGTGGAAATTGGTGAATCGTCACTCACCTACCTTTCAAATATGTTATTACTTAGATTACGGTATACCTCTTCTAAGTATAATATATTGTGATTGGGTCCTAGCCTTAATACTACATTTGGGTGTTTTATTAAGGACTATTCCTATTTCTAAACTAAACATTTCTTCTTCTCAGATGTCTGCAAACACTGCTGCTTCTGGCTCTAATCCTAATGGCTCTTTTTCTCTTATGAACTTGTGTGGGAAAGTCACTTTTGATGGATCCAACTTTAATGAATGCATCAGAAACATCAGAATGATTACTCGCTACGAGGACAAGGAATATGTCCTCGATAAGGAGCTTAAGGAGATTGATGAGACAGTTGCCACTCCTCAAGAGATCATTGAGTTTAGGGCACATGAAAGGGATGCCACGAAAGTGGCATGCATCATGATGGCCACCATGACCGCTGATCTCCAAAAATCCTATGAAGATTTCTACCCCTATGAGATGCACCAAGACTTGATGGAAAAATACCATCAAAGTGCTCGTCAAGAGTGGTATGAAATCATCTCCTCCATGATAACAACTCGCATGAAGGATGGTGAACCCATCACGGGCCACATGCAGAAAATGCAAAGATTTGTGGACCGTTTGCTGAAGCTAAATGTGAGCTTCCCTGAGGAGCTTGCAATAGATATAATTTTGCACTTCTTACCTTCATGTTATGATCAATTCCGCATGACATACCACATGAACAAGGAAGCGGTCACACTCAGTAAACTTCAAGGACTCTTAAAGACCACGGAAAGTGGTCTTAAGGGTAAGATGGTTGTTACTAATCCTACTCCTATCAACTCCGCCCCTATCTTGGCAATCGGGAAAGGACGAGGGAAGAAGAGAAAGAGTTCTTCTAAGGGTACCAAGGTTAGGACCCTTGATGACTCTTCTTCAAGTGGAACCAAGAAAGGTTTCATCACTCCTTCTTCTGACCCAAAAGAGGCTGAATGCTTCTATTGCCATGAAAAGGCACATTGGAAGCGGGACTGCTCAAAGTACCAGCAAGATGTGAAGGATGGGAAAGTTAAACCCAACCATGCAGGTATTTACACTATCATTTCAAATAACTCACCCCATTCTAAGTCTTGGGTCCTTGATACCGGTTGTGGTATTCATATTTGTTGTCACTTGCAGCGACTAAGAAGAAGTGAGAATGTGGAGCAAGGAAGGATAAACTTAATCATGGGCAATAGGAAAGTTACACATGTCACCAAGATTGGAGTTTATACTTTGTCACTAAGTAGTTGGTTAAATTTAGATTTGAATAAATGTTGTTATTCGCCAGAAATGACAAGAAATATTATTTCCTTTCATGCATTGTATAAACAAGGGTTTACCTTTTCATTTAATAATGAAGTTGGTTCTATTGATGCTTTCTTTAATAATGTTCTTTATTTTAAAGCATTACCTTGTGATGGCGTGTATGAAACAGTATCTGTGGTTGATTACTTAGGAAATAATGTATTGTGTATTGATGCTGTTAATAATAATAACTTGGATAAAGCATCGTTATGGCATTGTCGTCTTGGACATATAAGCAAGAAACGCATAGGCCAACTCCAAAAGGATGGAGTCTTGGAGTCGTTTGACCTTAAGTCAGATGATAGTTGCGAATCATGCTTACATGGAAAAATGACAAAGTCAGCCTTCACAGGTTCTTGTGAGAGGGGTGAAAGTTTGTTGGACCTTGTACACACGGATGTGTGTGGACCATTCAAACATGCCACAAGGGATGCTAATAGTTATTATTTGACTTTTACTGATGATTACAGTAGATATGGATATGTCTACTTAATCAAGCATAAGTCAGAGACTTTCGAAAGGTTTAAGGAATTTAAACAGGAAGTCGAGAATCAATTGGGCATGAACATTAAGATGCTTCGATCCGATCGAGGTGGTGAGTATCTTAGTTCAGAGTTCCTCAACTATCTTAAGGAATGTGGGATTGTCTCACAATTGACACCTCTCAGGACATCACAGTTGAATGGTGTAGCTGAGAGGCGTAATCGAACCTTGTTGGACATGGTTCATTCCATGATGAGTCGATCTTCGCTACCAATCTCATTTTGGGGGTATGCCTTAGAGACTGTCGCCTATATTGGGGGTATGCCTTAAGGAGATGCCTTAAAGAGGAGTCTTTCGAGAGAGTGGGAGTTTATAAGCCAAGGAGACAGTGGGAGGAAAATTGATCTTGAAGAAATTCAAGAGTCAAGTGGTGAAGGAACTTCAAACGCTAGCCCTCAACTTGAGGAGGAAACTCCTGTTGAGTCAATTGACGAATCTGTACTTCTGAGGCGTTCCACGAGAGTTAGGAGTGCACCTGAGCATTACTATGGTTTCCATATTACTGCAGAAGGTGAGACAGTTATTAGTGATGGGACACTTGTAGGTCTGGATGACGCTAACAGCTACGAGGAAGCCATGGCAGACCCCGAGTCTGCTAAATGGAAAGAGGCTATGGATAGCGAGATACAATCCATGTATGACAATCAAGTTTGGAACTTGGTTGAGAATGTACCAGGTTGTAAGACTGTAGGGTGCAAATGGATCTTCAAGAAGAAGACCGACATGGATGGTAATGTACATACTTATAAGGCTCGACTGGTTGCAAAGGGCTTATCTCAAATTCCTGGAGTGGATTATGATGAGACCTTTTCTCTAGTAGCCAAGATTAAGTCTATTAGGGTTATGTTAGCCATAGCTGCATTTCATGACTATGAAATTTGGCAAATGGATATCAAAACCGCTTTCCTTAATGGAAAGTTGATTGAATATGTTTACATGAGTCCGCCAGAAGGTTTTGTCAGCAACAAGTACCCTAATAGAGTGTGTAATCTATACACCATCTACCGCTCGAGGGGGGATGATTCGGCCTACTACATACCGAATATTGCACCGGTTGATTTCTATGTCTCTCACGCATCACAAGAATAGTGAGAGAGTGACTTCGACGGACCTGTATTTCCTATGGGCACTAGTTACTCCAGGGAGGCACCTGAACCTTCCCGTCACGTTAGTTGCATATTTGGGACGGAGGGCCAGGGGACTTCGGGGAGATAGCCCGATATGCGGAGGGCAGTTTATCACGTGGTTAGCTCGGTCATATCAGTTGCTGACGCGTGAGATCACGAGATCGATGGTGTTTCACGACATGAGGCCGATGAGTCTTCAGCTATTGGAGTTGATGTGCGTATTAGAGTGGGATGGAGATGGTGTTTTGAGGGTTCGAGCAGATGAGGTGGCAGATGAGGAGGGTGCAGCCGAGCCACAGCCGAGACGGGTCCAGCGGCGTAGACCTGCTCCTCGGGGAGCGCAGCAGGGACCTGAGCGGGAGATTGATATGCGCTACCTGGCTCAGGGCATTGACCGTCTTAGCGAGTATGTTGCACATGTGGACAGGCAATAGCAGTGGTATGGGAATGCGTTGAATGCATTCTTTGCCCACCAGGGGTTTCAGTATTCGGTTCCCTTTCCACCACCATTCCAGTCACGATTTGATGGGGCCGGTACTTTTGGGACACAGCCACGTGATGATGGAGATGACGAGTGATCCTTTTTATTTTGTTTATTTTTTGTGTCATTTTTAGTTTATATTAGTTTTTTTAGTATTTGGTATGTAATTAAACTTTGATTTAGTTTGTTTTACTTTTGTTTTCCATGTTGATGCTCTATGGTTGTTTAGATTTCTGCAGAATATTCGCCCTTAGGAAGCTGGCAGTAAGTTCAGCAGCTAGGTCCGACTGTTGCTAGAGAGAGCCATGTGAGAGTTCGAAGATTATAGTTAAGACCCACAATTTATCATAAGTGTGGGGTGCATCTTTATTAGAGTTGTATTTCGACGCAAGGAAGAAATATCGTTCCGACTGCCACGACATGGTTGACACTTTCCCACGTCATGGTTATTATACATTGCATCTAAATTGCAATATTTTGCACCACATTTTTGAAGATGGCGGTCTTGATTTTATTTTTCGGCAAATTCAGAAGCAGCAGTTCCAGTTTTCAGTCTTTCGGCGATATTTGAAGCAACTTGTAGCAGCCCCATTCGGTCTCACCACAACTACCCAGGGGAGTCTGTTCCTTTTTCTCCCTTTTTATGTTCTTAATTTGTTTTAGCATACAATGAGGGCATTGTATGAAATAAGTGTGGGGTAGGGGGTCAGTAAAAGTAAATTATAAAAATGAAATAATAGTTGGAAATTGCTAGATTTAGGGAAATTTAAAAATTTAAAAGAAAACTTGAAATAATAGTTTAATTTAGAAAAATCTAGTGATAATTTAAAATTTTGCTAATATTGTATGAGATGATCCGATGAGAACTCAAATGTTTAGTTGAGCCAATATACGTTATAGTGCATTTGTGGCTTCCCTTATTTTAGTGAAATCATGGAACAAAAACATAACCCCGCTCGGTTTGCAGGATGCAATATGTTTAGCAGCCTAAACCTGAAATGTATCCAGGAAAATTATTATCATTAACCAATAAAGGTTGAGGTTGAGCGCCTCTGCTTAAGCATGTAGGTTTTGAGTGAAAAAAGAGAGGTACATGTAAAAAAAAAAGAGAGAGAATTACGAAAAAGTTTGAAGAATTTTGGAGCAAATAAAGTGAAGATCAAAAGATCAAAATTCCTAGAAATTCAAAAAGTTGAAGATACCAAGAAATCAAATCAAATAAGGTGGTGAATTCAAAGAAATCAAAGAATAAATTGTTAAGAAAGTGAAGAATTCCAAAAGAGCTCCATAGTGGTATCGAAAAGTTGTAATTCTAGATTATGTATGCTTAGGTTGCTCAACTAAAAATACCTTGAGGTTAGGAGGTTTTCTGCGGATGGATTCGGAGGGTTGCATAAAATGAGCATTGTTCGGAAAAAGTGGGCGAGTGTTTATGAAGATTGTGAGTATTTAAAATATGGGGGGGTACTTTAGGAAAATTTTAGACACAAATGTATGCGTTGAGGTCTTGGCATAATGGCTGAGTTTTAATTGGATTGTTTAGTGCAATATTGGTAAAATAAAAGTAAATTTGCTTGGGGGCAAGCAAAGGCTAAGTGTGGGGTATTTTGATATGTGTATTTTTATATATATATTTTTATGCACTTTATCTTAATATTTTGGCCTTATTTATTTTATTTTAGAACTAAAAGTACTCATAATGCTTTGAATTATGTTTTGCAGCTATTCGTTGTCGATAAAGCACAAAAGAAAAGACTGAAGCGGAAACCGGACTTCAAAGCTTAAAGGAATTAAATTGGTGAATTAGAGGATTACGCCCCGCGTACCTTAAGGGTACGCCCCGCGTACAAACTTGCATCAGATAACTTCAATCGCGTAATTATCTTGAGTACGCACCGCGTAAACCTAAGTACGCCCAGCGTACTTAGGTCGGCTACAAAGACTATAAATGTCGATTTTCAGCTAACCAGGAAGGGGGATTCGAGTTCTAACCTAATTTAGTCGACAATTAACTTCTGTTAAGCCATTTTGAGGGTCTAGAAGGCGGCCAGAAGGCCGTTAAGCTACTGGGAGCAGATATCGGAAGGATTGGAGAGCGGATACATGTCGGTAATCATATGGATTGCTAACGTGACTATGTTTAGCATTCCATTATGGTACTTTCTGTATTTAGTTTCTGATTTGGGTGTAAAAACCTTTTACTTTGTGTTTACGATTGAATGAAGCATTGATTATTAGACTAATTGTTATATTAAATAATTTATTTGTGTTTAATTTATCTTGCCAAGCTTGTTTAAAGATCCTCATGTGTTAATGATGATTATTTTCTGTTAATTGTTAAGTGAATTAAGTTGTATGAACATCTGCTTGATTTGCTTGTCTCTTATGATTTTTGATGACCATCGAGATTATAAGACTAGAAATAACGAATGTGAAACTAGAATTAATTTGAGAATAAGTAAGTTAATGTGTGAGCCTTGTTTGATGACCATCAACAAGAGGTTAATTAAATGTCTAAATTAACTATATTTACAAGTCTTACTCGATACGAACTGAACACTAGGAAGCATGTTAGTTTAATCAATTGATCACTGTTTGAATTGACTTGTTTGCTAAAGGATTAGTTATAGTGAACACGAATCTAATCATTTTAGGAATCGGTGAACATGAATAAATGACTTTGTGTATGCAATTGTCTATGTTTTTAAGGTGTAACTTGTCTAAACCAAAGTACCTGAAGAGATTTGTTTTTCCTGTTAGTTTATCGAGAATGGTTAATTAATTGTTAGTTTGAGAATTATTTCTTTTATTCTTTTTCGTGTAACCTGTAACCTATAATTAAATATATTAGATTAATCCACCGTTCCCTGTGATCGACACCCGACTTACCTAAGCTATACTGTAATCTGACTAGGTACACTGCCTATCAGTGCATAGTTAGTCTAAGTTTGTTAGGTTATAAATATTAAAATTAATGGGTACTTTCGTGCACATCAGGGAGTATAGTTAGCTTTTTGGTATTGTATGTGGATGACATACTACTCATAGGAAACGACATCCCAACCCTGTAGGAAGTAAAGTCTTGGCTTGGGAAGTGTTTCGCTATGAAGGACCTTGGTAAAGCTGCCTATATTCTATGGATAAGGATTTTGAGAAACAGGAGTAAAAGACTAAATTGACTTAGTCAAAGCACCTACGTCGATAAGGTGTTGAAAAGATTCAACATGCATAACTCCAAGAAAGGTGAGTTACCCATTCAGAGTAACGCCAGATTGAGTAAGACACAAAGCCCTAGTACTGAGGCTGAGATAGTAGAAATGAGTTGACTACCTTACGCTTCAGCTGTAGGATCGATCATGTATGCTATGACGTGTACTCGACCTGATGTAGCCTTTGATTTGAGCATGGTTAGAAGGTATTAGGGGAACCCTGGCAAGGAACACTGGACTGCGGTAAAGAATATCCTCAAGTACCTGCGAAGAACTAAGGACTGGGTCCTTACCTTCGGTGGGAGTGATGACTTGAGAGTTGTAGGGTATAGTGATGCTAGCTTCCAGACTGATAGGGTAATTTCCGCTCTCAGTCAAGCTAGGTATTTACCTTAAACGGAGGAGCAATCACTTGGAAGAGTTCCAAGCAGGAGACATTGGCTGATTCCACTTGTGAATCAGAGTATATAGCAGCAAGCAAGGCAGCAAAGGAGGCTATATGGCTAACGAACTTCATCGAAGACCTTGGAGTTGTACCAGCTATAAAAGAGCCAATGGAGATTTTCTGTGACAACAATAGTGCGGTTGCCTTAGCCAAGGAACCAAGAGATTATGGGAGATCCAGACACATTGGCAGAAAATATCACTTCATCAGACATCGAATAGAAGAAGGAATCCTCGTGGCAAAGAGGGTATCATCGGATGAGAACCCAACAGATCCCCTCACGAAGGGATTGAGTAGGGTTAAGCATCTCCAGCATGCTCGGAGCATAGGGCTGAAGGATGATATAAGTTTTAGTAGTTAGATAAATTATGAAATTTGTAAAGTGTAATTGACATTATATGATGAATAAAAGGTGTTTTATTTATGAGTAAAGTGTTGCTATCTCTTGTCGATCGTTTACTATATTTCTTTTGCATGTTTTGACTTCCAGAATAATTATGTTTGGTATATCATATTATTCAAACCTCCACAGTCGGTCATATGTCGGAAGTAGGTATGAATCAAGACTGTCATGATTGGTTGTAGAGGTCTAAGGTGTTGGACATGGCTACAACAATCATGAGTGCTCATAAGTTCTGAGCATTGGACTCAACCCACGCTCACTGGAATCACTTCATGGAATTTTATCTCGAGTGATCGTGAGACGGTAATATCATATAAGTCTTCAAACCTAGAGATATGATTTGTTACTTACGAGTTGATTATGTATTGATTGTACGAAAACGCATTGGTAACTCGATGTTATAAAACGTTCCTTTGTGTATAATTCAATGAGTGGTAAAACAAACATATGAGTCGAAGTTTATCTGTTCCTTCTAGGATTAGAAGCTGATATCTGGGCCCCTCGATGATTGTGTTTTGACCTATGTACCGGGCCCGGTCAGAACTAAATTGATGTGTTCAGTTAAGTTCTATGTCAAACAAATCGGAAATCGGGAAACAAATGCTGGACAATAAGTAAGACCATGTTCCATGTATTTGTCCGGCTGATATCTTGAGCAGAGGATTATATGATCACTTATCTAAAATGGCACGTTCTAGTTCAACAGAGTTTAAAGAGCTACGATTGCTGATCGGTTCCTGAAGTCATACTTGCAACTATAGTTATTAGACTTATCCAAGTGGGAGACTGTTGGATATAGTGTCTAAGTCCATTACTGTACTTGGTATGTACTTGACCCGACTCGGCATGGTCCATTTGGGTTGCACTTCACCCGAACAATTTATGGATAATATTTGAGAATAGTACAAGTTATGATTTATTAATATATTATAAGTTCTAATATATTAATATAAGATCATATTATTTAATTAGTATTGATCTATAATTAATCTAGGATTAATTTAGAGATCAAAGATATTACTAATTAAATATGGGCTTCTATATTTATATAGTATGGGATAATGCTTATTTAGAATGGGCTAGGCTTGCATGGAAAAGTCTATGGATACTCCATGGAGCTTTAACCCATGGATCTCATGGAATTGAAGAGACATGGGTATTAGGGTTTACATGGATGTAACCCTAATCCACCACACTATATAAACTAGGCTTTGGTTCTTGAAATCACACTAGTTGACACTTGTTGAGGTGAGGGCCGATTTCAAGATAGTAGTGACTATTTTCTCAAAGTTCCAAGTTTGTGGTGATTTGTGATTTCCATTTGAGGCATTCACACTATTGGTGCTAGGCTCTAAAACTCCAAGCAATCAACTACTACTACAAGGTAAGTATTTCTACTAGCTTTATTTGATTCATGTTCCCCATGCCATGCTAGTTAGGATATGAACCTTATAAAAATGATTATTTGCATGTATCTTAGACAAACATAGATCCAAGGTTTATTAGGGTTGCATGTACACTTAGGAAGTGTTAGAATGCTCTAAACCTAACACTTGCTTTAATCCATAAATGGATTTCTCAAGCTTACACACTCTATTAGGGTACTCGTTGCTGACAAAACCTTCTGGCTGACTCATGTAAACATGTTCAGTCAACTTTCCATTAAGGAAAGCGGTTTTGACATCCATTTGCCAAATTTCATAGTCATGAAATGCAGCTATGGCTAACATAACCCTAATAGACTTAATCTTGGCTACTAGAGAAAAGGTCTCATCATAATCCACTCCAGGAATTTGAGACAAGCCCTTTGCAACCAGTCGAGCCTTATAAGTGTGTACAATTCCATCCATATCGGTCTTTTTCTTGAAGATCCATTTGCACCCTACAGTCTTACGATCTGGTACATTCTCAACCAAGTTCCAAACTTGATTGTCATACATGGATTGTATCTCGCTATCCATAGCCTCTTTCCATTTAGTAGACTTGGGGCCTGCCATGGCTTCCTCATAGCTGTTAGGGTCATCCAGACCTACTAGTGTCCCATCACTAATAAGTGTCTCATCTTCTGCAGTAATATGGAAACCATAATAATTCTCAGGTGCATTCTTAACTTTCGTGGAACGCCTCAGAGGTACAGATTCGTCAATTGGCTCAAGAGGAGTTTCCTCCTCAAGTTGAGGGCTAGCGTTTGAAGTTCCTTCACCACTTGACTCTTGAATTTCTTCAAGATCAATTTGCCTCCCACTGTCTCTTTGGCTTATAAACTCCCTCTCTCTCAAAAGACTCCTCTTCTTGCTACAAAGTCCACATTATCACTGGGTCTGTATAAGAGGTAACCAAAGGATCTTTGTGGGTAGCCGATGAAATACACCTCTTGCTTCGGGGTTCTAGCTTGTCATGAGTCTCGCGTCTCACAAAATCCTCGCAACCCCAAATCTTGATGTCGTATAGTTTAGGTACTTTACTAGTCCACATCTCGTGAGGAGTTTTGGCAACTTTCTTTGTAGGGACTAGATTAAGGATATGGGCGGCAGTATCTAAGGCATACCCCCAAAATGAGATTGGTAGCGAAGATCGACTCATCATGGAACGAACCATGTCCAACAAGGTTCGATTACGCCTCTCAGCTACACCATTCAATTGTGGTTTCCTGGGAGGTGTCAATTGTGAGACAATCCCACATTCCTTAAGATAGTTGAGGAACTCTGAACTAAGATACTCACCACCTCGATCGGATCGAAGCATCTTAATGTTCCTGCCCAATTGATTCTCGACTTCCTGTTTAAATTCCTTAAAACTTTCGAAAGTCTCTGACTTATGCTTGATTAAGTAGACATATCCATATATACTATAATCATCAGTAAAAGTCAAATAATAACGATTAGCATCCCTTGTGGCATGTTTGAATGGTCCACACACATCCGTGTGTACAAGGTCCAACAAACCTTCACCCCTTTCACAAGAACCTGTGAAGGGTGACTTTGTTATTTTTCCAAGTAAGCATGATTCGTAACTATCATTTGACTTTAGTTCAAACGACTCCAAGACTCCATCCTTTTGGAGTTGGTCTATGCGTTTCTTGCTTATATGTCCAAGACGACAGTGTCATAGTGATGCTATATCCAAGTTATTATTATTAATAAAATCAATACACATTACATTATTTCCTAAGTAATCAACCACAAGTACTGTTTCATACACGCTATCACAAGGTAATGCTTTAAAATAAAGAACATTATTAAAGAAAGCATCAATAGAACCAACTTCATTATTAAATGAAAAGGTAAACCCTTATTTATACAATGCATGAAAGTAAATAATATTTCTTTCCATTTATGGTGAATAACAATATTTATTCAAATCTAAATTTTACCCACTACTTAGCGACAAAGTATAAACTCCAATCTTGGTGACAGGTGTAACTTCCCTATTCCCTATGATTAAGTTTATCCTTAATTACTCCACATTCTCACTTCTTCTTAGTCCCTGCAAGTGACAACAAATATGAATACCACAACCGGTATCAAGGACCCAAGATTTAGAATTGGGTGAGTTATTAGAAATGATAGTGTAAATACCTGCATGGTTGGGTTTAACTATCCCATCCTTCACATCTTGTTGGTACTTTGGGTAGTTCCGCTTCCAATGTGCCTTTTCATGGCAATAGAAGCATTCAGCATCTTTTGGGTCAGAAGAAGGAACATGAAACCTTTCTTGGTTCCACTTTAAGAAGAGCCATCAAGGGTCCTAACCTTGGTACCCTTCGAAGATCTCTTTCTCTTCTTCCCTCGTCATTTCCCGATTGCCAAGACAGGGGCGGAGTTGGTAGGAGTAGGAGTAACAATCGCCTTACCCTTAAGACCACTTTTCGCGGTCTTTAAGAGTCCTTGAAGTTTGCTGAGTGTGACCTCTTCCTTGTTCATGTGATATGTCATGCGGAATTGATCATAACATGAAGGTAAGGAGTGCAAAATTATATCTATTGCAAGATCCTCAGGGAAGTTCACATTTAGCTTCAGCAAACGGTCCACAAATCTTTGCATTTTCTGCATGTGGCTCGTGATGGGTTCACCATACTTTATGCGAGTTGTAATCATGGAGGAGATGATTTCATACCTCTCTTGACGAGCACTTTGATGGTATCTTTCCATCAAATCTTGGTGCATCTCATAGGGGTAGAAATCTTCATAGGATTTTTGGAGATCAGCGGTCGTAGTGGCCATCATGATGCATGCCACTTTCGTGGCATCCCTTTCATGTGCCCTAAACTCAATGATCTCTTGAGGAGTTGCAACTATCTCATCAATCTCCTTAAGCTCCTTATCAAGGACATATTCCTTGTCCTCGTAGCGAGTAATCATTCTGATGTTTTTGATCCATTCATTAAAGTTGGATCCATCAAAAGTGACTTTCCCACACAAGTTCATAAGAGAAAAGGAGCCATTAGGATTAGAGCCAAAAGCAGCAGTGTTTGCAGACATCTGAGAAGAAGAAACGTTTAGTTTAGAAATAGGAATAGTCCTTAATAAAACACCCAAATGTAGTATTAAGGCTAGGACCCAATAAAAATATATTATACTTAGAAGAGGTATGCCGTATTCTAAGTAATAGCATGTTTGAAAGGTAGGTGAATGACGATTCACCAATTTCTGCCAAAGTCGAAATATTAAAATTTTTAATTTGGTTCTTAGAAACTCCTAGATTCTTTTGAGATTCAGTGAACTTTTCAAAGGCATGTTTCAATCTCGAGTGTGCCCTCCAAGTTTTGTGACTGGGATGCCGAGGATCACAAAATGAGGTGTGAAGTAACCATGCTAATAACTTGGTACCCTTAATAAATTACCCCTCAATCAATGTGCCGGTTAACCACACACGCTACATCGATACTATGATAAATATTAAGTCACCCTTTACCTACCTTGTTAAGTCCATGTTAGTGTGCCGGTTAACCACACACGTTCCACTAATGACTTAGACAAAGTGTAAAGTGTAATTTCATGGATTAGCACCTTATTCACATTTTTTCTAAAGTAACTAAGATTAGGAATTTAATAAAACATTTAGTTACTTTATAATATTCATCATACTTTTAATGAGAATTTTTAAGTCCTTGTCTTACCCGTTCGGCTAACAACCCTCCACTAGTCAAGCAAGCGGTGGGTGAGAGTGGACACACATTAATTTGTCATTTTATAGGCAACAACCTTATACCCACCTTATAGACTAGCTTCGTGAATGAGGCGTACTAGCGGTAAGACGACTTTGATCTTATACATATATATATATATATATATATATATATATATATATATATATTATTATTATTATTATTATTATTATTATTATTATTAACTTATAATATTATAAGTATAAGGGTTGAATTTTAACTTTTAAAATTCTAAGGGTTGGAACTAAAGTTTTAATATGAATTACCTTATTCCAAAACTTGAGGGCAAGTTTTGTAAACTTTCAAAACTTTTCATTTCTTGTAACTTATGAGTTAAATAGAGTAATAAAAATGAAGACTGTTCATTTTTCTAACTCTTGTGTTGTTTTAATGGTTTTTAATTCAAGTGTGACTCTTGGTTTTCCATAACTTGGGGACAAGTTATGGACTCCATTAAAACACATTATGATCAAGAATTAAACTACCACATAGGTTACAAATAATTCCTATGATCATCTAAACATCATAAGATCAAGAACATGAATATGAACACTTTCATGAATCAAATTTTTTTGGATTAGTGTCTAAGTCCATAACTATTTTGTTATGTACTTGACCCGATGGTGCATGGTCCTTTTGGGTTGCCTTCACCAAAGCAACTTGATAGGATGAATTATGGAGAGAAAGGATTAAATATGATTTATTAATATATTATGGGAATAATATATTAAAGGAGAAATCATATTGTTTAATTAATATTAGTCAAGAATTAATAAGAATTAAGTTTGCGGCTAAATGAGATTAATTAAACTTAAGGGACTGGAATTGTAATTATAAGATAATTGCAATTGGGCTATGGATTGCCTTATATTATAAGGTTGGACGAATTCTATGGGGGAACCCATAAGAAATCGTCCAAGGCCTTTAGGAAAGGAATCCATGGGCTGCTTAGGGCTTAAGCAGTCAGATTAGGGTTTCCTAGTTTAAATTCCTAATAGCCTACATGTATAAATAGTACCCTTAAGCCCCAAAAACGCGGACAAGCTTCCTTCTAGGGTTTTGGACGATTTTGGGCAGCCTCTTTCTCTTCTCTTCTTCATCCTCTTGCTCTTGGTGTTTGTAAACCATTAGAGGAGTGACATTTGTGACTCTAAACTTTCTAAAGTCATTACAAGAAGGAATTATGATTGTTATTGCTACATAAAAATCAAGGTAATATCTTAAACTCATTATTATGCTAATGTTGATTATCATATGCTAGATGTATGGTTTATGGAATTGGATAAATTGCATGTACAATAGAGAAACCTAGATCCAAACATTAGGGTTTGTATGAGCACATAGGATGTTCTTATGACTAAAACCCATCAGTGGTATCAGAGCCAAGATTGGTTTCTATTGTATTGATGCTATATGTTGCTGAAAATCGTTTTCTGGCCTTCTGTTCGACCTGACTCGGCGAGTCACTACCTGGACTCGGTGAGTCAGCCCTACTCGGCGAGTTCCAGAGTGTGACTCGGCGAGTCGGAGCGTCAGACAGAGGGATTTTCGGATTTTATAGCTGTTTTGCTTAAAGATAATTACCATATTCGTTTTAAACCTATAAAATACGAATTTTATTGTTTATTAATGAATATCCTTACCAAAACACAAGATAATTACCAATTCATTAGATAATAACTTCCTTATATGATAAAGATTGAATTATTTGTATTAATTGTGTAACTTATTTTGCAAGAAATTGAAATTAGGTCAAATATAGATAATGATGAAATTAATTGTTTAATTTATATTATTTGTTATTTGATCCTTGTATTATGAAAAATTTCAATTTTCCCCTTTAGGTTTTATAGTTTAAATTTAAACTCAAAAGTTTAGTTTTGAAATTTAAATAGTTGAAACCCAAATGTTTTGAAAAAGGTTTCAAAACTTGCCCTCAAGTTTTGGAATTTAAATTTTGATTAAAAGGTTTAATTTTGATGTATATTTAAATTCTAAACCCTAATGTTTTGAAATGTTTCAAAACTTTCCCTCAAGTTTTTAGAATTTAAAAGTTGATTAAAAGCTTACTTTAGAAATGTTAAATTCTAAAACCCTAGTATTATTTTGAAAAGTTCAAATCACACCCTTATGGTTTTATTAATTAATTAAGGTGTATAATTAAAAGAGGTTTAATAAATCCATAAAATTTTTGGTTTATAATTTAATTGAATTAAAAGTATAATTGTTAAATTTGACCACCTAGTATTTTAAAAGTGTAAAATACACCTTATACTATATATAACATTAAAAGTCTAACACTATATATATGTATGAGTAAAAGCAGTCTTACCGTTAGTAGGCCTCATTCACGAAGCTGGTCTATAAGGGGAGTTTAAGGAAATTACCTATAAAATAGTGATTGAATGGGTATCCACTCTTACCCACCGCACTCTTGACTAGTGGAGGGTCGTTAGCCGAACGGGTAAGATAGGACAAAACCTTCCTTTATAAGTATAATGAAGTACAAAAGTAACTAAATGTTTTACAAATTCCCAATCTTAGTTACTTTAGGCAAAAGTGAATTGATGCAATTCCATGAAATTACACTTTGTGCCCTTGCGAAGACGTTAGTGGAGCGTGTGTGGTTTACCAGCACACTAAATGGATCTAAGCAAAGGTAGAAATGGGTGACTCAATGTTTGTCATAGTTCGATGGAGCGTGTGTGGTTTAACGACACATCGAATAGGTGACCGTAACATGTGAGGGCACCATTTAATTTTGCATGGTTGTTCACACCCGCTTTGTGATCCTCGGCATCCCAGTCACAAACAAGAGGGGCATATTGAGATTTAAACATGCCATTGAAATGTTCAATGAATCTCAAAGGATCTAGGAGTTTTAATAGATTTAAAACTTAAATTTCTTTTTCCTTTTTCATGGTGGAAATTAGTGAATCGTCATTCACTTACCTTCAAATATTCTGCAACTAGATTACGACATCCCTTTTCTAGGTTGTAGCGTATTGTGTTGGGTCCTAGCCTTAGTATCTCATTTGGGTAATTTACTAAGGACTCAATCTATCAACTAACTTGAATTTGTTTTCTCCCGTTTTGTAGATGTCAAAGCTCGACAACTATGGTCTTCCTAAGTCCCGTGGAACAAGCATTCCACATGAAGATGATATTCCACGATTCGATCGAGGAACAAGAAATCAGGCTTCACTTCCTCCTCCTCCTTCCATTGTTCTCCTTAACCCACAAGATCGAAGAATTGAAAGGTTCAATGTCACTAAAGCCCTATTGGAAATGAAACATGAAGATGGTAAACCCGTGTGTGCTCACGTTCTAGGAATGAAATCACACATTGATAGGTTGAGAATGTTGGGTGTGTCATTCCCTGATAAGTTGGCTGTGAACTAGGTTCTACAGTCACTTCCTGAATCATATAATGAGTTCAAAAGAAAGTATTATATGATGGATCATGACGAAAGCCTTATTGACCTAACTTACATGCTCATTACTGCTGAATCTGAAATGATTTGGCAAAGCAATGGAGCATATTTGTTGGGATAGTCAACCAACCATGCTTCCGAGGACGTTCTAGGAGAACCAACTTGCGTTTGCTGCTAAGAGAAAGGGCGTTGGATACAAGTCTGCCTAAGAGCCTGAAGAGTCCAGAAGATGGGAGAGTCAAAGAGTATGACTGTGCTTCAGGTAAAATCCACTATCTAACTCGATTAAGTTCCTATTCGTTGATTCATGATACATAATGTGATAAGATTGCATTTGAATGTTTTGCAGGATCGATGAAAGGAGAGGAAGCTTGATGAAAATGAGTCTAATCACGAAGAAATGGATCTCGATCGCATGGATTCGAAGATTAGATTTTGAGCTTAGATAAAGTTGTTACGAATATTTATTACATAGTTTTTCACTTTATTTTGCATTGTAAGGACAAATGTTTTCCGCTGCTTTTATAAATAAAATAAATTTTGTTTGACTCATTTATTTATTTATTTCCTTGCAATGAAATCGTTATGAAAAATTGATGTTCATATATTTACAACAAATGGATGTGATTCTTAATTATATTGTTTGTAGAAATGTCGAAAATTCACCAAATAGGGAAAGTTTCTCATCACCCAAGTTTCTATTGGATAGAGATTTGGAATCGTACAACAAGAATTGTATGATGAATGAATAAACTTTCACATTTTGAAAATTAGACTAATTCATTGATAAAGTGTCAAGTGAAGGACTAGGAGATCGAGTACACAAGGTTATGTGTTGATCAAGTCCACCATAAGAGTAACAAAGATATTCGTCATGATTTACTAAAGGTTTAGTAAATATGATTATACTTATAAGATTAAGTGTAATTCTGAATTGATTGTAAAAGTTTAAATCAATAAGTAGAACGAATAAGAAGAATCAAGTAGGCAGAAAGATAAAAGTTTCTCTATTCTAAGAAGAAGGGAGAGTACCTTTTATTATGTTTTATGATAGGTCTTAATGATTAAGAACCATATCTTAATTGATCCTCGAAGCAAGTCTTAGTACAATTATATGCCTAAGAAGTGGAATCAAGAATTGAAGAAATGGTTAAATCAGGAAGTCAATCACACTTCGTTCCAAAACAAGTCTTAAAGTTAAGATTGTGACATTGAGTAATAAGTATTAAGAAGGTTTATAACATTCATCAAATGAGGAAGGTTGTGATGTCTTGGATAAGACAAAGACCAACTAGGACCTATTTATGAAGTGTTTTGATAAAAACTACACTAACTCTTGAATATTTGTTTGTCAAGAAATGTTTATTGACAAGAGAATCTTACATGTCAAGGAGTTAGTGGGAGTCTTAATTGTCTTGAAAGGTTTCAGGAACAAATCAAAATAAACCTTATCTAACATCACTAGCACACGACTTGAGGTTTATAACCTATCGTGTTGACGTTATTTTGTTTCTGTGCCATTCCATTTGAGTTAATTATGTATGTGAGTTCTATGAGTTCTCATTTGAATGCATAAAAGACAAGGACCTTAATCAATGAAAAGTACATTGACATGAAAGGGTGAGCTGCTTAACTGCTTGGAAGACATGGTGGGCAGCCGTGTTACCATATGGCAAGAAATTAAGATTGAGAATGTTCGATCCATATGAGTTTGAATTTGTCGCAAACTTTGGTTTTGACAAATTCACATGGATAGGAACACACACATGATTTTATTTACAGAAAAATAATAATTATATTTTTACATCTGGTAAAACTAGGGTTTTTACCCTAATGTGATCATATTCCATTCATACTCGTCGTGCGCCCACTCTTATTCTCTCTCTCAAGCACTCATCAAGTTCTTCAAATTTTCTTCAAAATTCTTGAATTTCATCAACCAAGGTACTTAATTTCTTCAATAATTCTGTTAAAGTCATGATTTTTAGATGTTATAAAGTATCAATTTTATAGAACACCCATTTCTGAAGTTTAGTGAATTTTTAGGGTTTTGATTTTGGATTAATTGTGGTGTTTTGGATGGATGTTCTTGCTCTAATACACCTTATGGACATCCATGGACAAACCCTTGTACAAATTTTAAGTTTTTATGGTCAAATTTTACATGACCCGTCGACTGACTCGCGTAGTTCATTAGACTCGCCGAGTCATTCATGGACTCGACGAGTCCAGTCGGGAACCCAGAAAAATTTTGTTTTAATGTGTTTTTGTGTTTTTGGATTTTTTGTTCTTTGTTTTACAGGAACCATGTTTTCACGGGGACAAAGCTCTCGAGGAAGTCAAGGAGATTTTCCTTGGTTGCATTTTCCACAAATCAACTCAAATTCAACAAGGAATAATTGGAAGAAGAAGCTTGAGGAACTCAAGAAAAAAGAGATATGTGCTCCCAATACAATTGGTTGGGAATGGTTGGAGAGTGTTCGTTATGAAGAAGAGTTGGCCCCTTTTATAGTCAAGACATTTGTATACAATGGAGTGTCCATCACTTGTGATGGATGGAGTCGTGTCTTCCGTATTCAAGAACCGATTTATCGTGAGCTGTGCTTGGAGTTCTTTTCCACAATACATTTCCAGGGTGTGGATGATTATTATAACCCCGGAAGTGTTACTTTTTGTCTTGGGGGCGAGCTTCGTCATTGTTCTATGGTCGAACTAGCTTGGAGATTGGGGATATATGACCAACACGTGGTAAACATGGGTGCATTTCGTACATTTTTGGAGCATTGCCATAAAGCATTTCCGGATGGGATCACAAGTTCAAGTTGGTGGGGCACGATTGCTAATAAAGTTTACATTCCGAAGTTGGCTCAAGAAGGGAGCATACGATCACCTACACACCGCCTTATTCACCGGCTTATTTCAAACACTATTAACCAAAGGAAAGATGATGACAAGGTTTCTAACCTTGATGTTTTGTTTCTTTGGAGCATCATTACACCCAATACTTTTTGCAACATTCCATGGTGCATCGCTTCATACTTGGCGGAGGGAGCGGTAAAGGACCGCAAAACTTCAAAAATTAATGGTGGCATGTTCGTGACATGTTTAGCCAACTCTTACGGGTTAATGACTAGTAGTGCTTGGAACTTGCTGACGAAGATCCTGACATCTCCCTTTAATCCTATTCTTTTTCGCAGGGCACGTATTATTGAAGATTATGGAGGAGGTCATTATGCTATCCCACATGATGATCCGGTGATCGGGCCCGAGGCACTGGGACGGAGGGTTCGATCGAGATGTGAGCGGGAAGTGGAGGAGGAACCGCCGGTGATTCCGGTGGACAATGGCGAAGTACCAATGGATTGGTACAATATCGAGATGAGGAGGCTCCAAGACCAAATGGCGAGGGGTATTAATTTTAGCAACGAATCCCATGTGCGACTTTTTGACCATTTTCATATTCAACACATTGATGGGGGTAACTTCCCCTACATTCATTCTTGGGATGAGTTCATTAACGCAAGGCGGAGTGGAGCTGGTGGGAGCAGGGCTGTGCATGGCCATGATGAGGAAGAAGATGATGATTAGTTTCTTTTATGTCTTATGGAACAATTTTTATTTGTTTTTTTTATTTTGTTCGGTGTGTTTTAAATTCTTAATTAGGTCTTAAACTCTTTTGTGCTTAATGTTCTATTTGCCTTGGTTTATTTTAGAATTTGGTTTAGGAAATGCTTGCATAAGGAGTCTAGAGTATATGAGAAAAACATGGAAATGAGTCAAGAAAAGTCGACGTATTGGGTCTAAGTTTCGAGTCCGGTCCGAAAGGGTTTATGAGTGAACGTTTACTGAAGCTATGGGAAGTTTTGAAGTCCACTAGAAGCTGGATTCAGGATAGAGTTAATTATTTTTCACCCAGCGATTACTCGCCGAGTGTAATTAACCTACTCGATGAGTCGCAGTTCATTTTCACGATTTTCACCAATTTCGTGCTATTACTAGACGAGTCATTTATATGACTCGACGAGTCCTTCAGTTATCTACCACAAGGGTTGCTGACTTGATGCTGATGGCTACACCACTTGACCATTTATTCTTTGCAATCAATTCCTGAAGATTTTACAGTATTTTTCCTGCACATTTGAAGCTACCAACATGTGATTTGATGCCCAGGACATGGATGAGCTGTTCCCATGGCTTAAGTCGATTGAAGTAGGAGCTTAATAGAAGATGATCGGCCTATCAACTGCTACCCCGGGGGAGTTTGTTCCAATTCCCTCTATATTTTTCTTTTGTTTTTCTTTTCATGCAATACGTGCAATGGGGACATTGCATGAATTAAGTGTGGGGTAGGGGGTTGGTTACATCTTAGTAAATTTAGAATCTTAATGTCCTAATTTAGGTCAACTTTAAAAAAATTTAAATTTTTGCATACCAAAAATGTTACCTAGGATTTAACTTAGAAAAATTTGGTAAAAAGTTATTAGGATTCCATGTTAGAATTACGTTGATGATTGCATGAAGATCCAAATGTTTAGTTGAGCCTATATACGTTCTAGTGCATTTGTGGCTTCCTTATTCCAGTGAAATCATGAGACAAAAACACGACCTCGCTTAGTTTGAAGGATGCAATATGTTTAGCATCATGTACCAAAAATGTATCCAGGAAAATTATTATTGCTAACCAATAAAGGTTGAAGTTGAGCGCCCCTTCTTAAGCCTGTAGGGTTTTGAGTGAAAAAAAGTGAGTACATGTTTAAAAAAAATAGAGAGAATTACAAGAAAAAGTTTGAAGAATTTTCGGAGCATCAAAGTTAAATGTGAAATTAAAAGATCAAAAATTCTGAAGAAATTCAAAAAGTTGAAGATACCGAAAATCAAATAAGGTGGTGAATTCAAAGAAATCAAAGATCAAATTATTAAGGAAATGAAGAATTCCAAAGAGCTCCAATGTGGTATCATAAATTGTAATTGTCTAGATTATGTATGCGTGGGTTGCTCAACCAAAAATACCTCGAGGTTAAGAGGTTTTCTGAGGATGGATTAGGAGAGATGCATAAAATGAGCATTGTTCGGAAAAAGTGGGCGAATGTTGATGAGGATTATGAGTATTTGGAGTATGGGGGGTTATTAGGAAAATTTTAGACACAAATTCATGCATTGCGGTCTTGGCATAATGGCTGGGTTCGATTGAAGTTTTCTTATGTGATTCTAATGTGTTAAAATTCTGTTTTGCTTGGGGGCAAACAAAAGTCAAGTGTGGGGTATTTTAATATTTGCATATTTAGTCTTATATTAAATATAGATTTTTATCATTTATTAGCTAATTTATTGCATATCATGGACAAAAGATACTTAAAAGTGTTTGAATTGTGTTTTCAGTCCAAAAGCAAAGCTCGGAAGCAAAAGGAAGCAGGAAAAGCGGTTGGGAGCTCGGGAGTTGAACAAAGAAGAAAAATGCTAAAAATACAAGGTACTCGGCGAGTAGGGTCGACTACTTGGTGAGTCGCGTCGAAGAATCGAGAAGATAAGGACTCTATGACTTACCGTGCACGGGAATTAAGTGATAGACTCAACAAGTCGGTCATGGACTCGGCGAGTCGGTTCGAATCTATGAATACAACTTTCTAGATCGACGTAAAGAATTCTAGAACCATTGGGGAGAAGCAAGCTGTGAATTAGAGTCAGGAGAGATCTGGAGAACGAAGATACAACCCTAAACCTAATCCCGAAGAAGATTTGAAGCAAATCTACATCATTCTTACTTTAATCTATTGTTCTTCATCATGTGTAGACTTTTAGATTTCGTTTTTGTGTTGTTGGTTACCTCAATCATGAGCTAAAACCTTTAAACTTCTGTTTGGGGAGACAAAATTGATACTTTGGTTTGATAGATGGTGGGATTGATTTAATATTGGTGATTTTGTTAATTCTAGCTTGTTAAAGAACCTTATGTGTGAATGATAACTACTTTTCTGTTAATAGGACGATAATTAAGCTGCATGAACATCTATTAATTGTTTCCTCATATAATTTATCTGCCCACTTTATTATATGACTATGATTATTGACTGTGAAACTAAATTAATAGAAAAATAGGTAAATTCATGTGTGAGCTTGTGTGATGACCATCAACAAGAGGTTAACTAAAGGACCAAATTAGTTAGTGATGAGATTAAGCAAACCTTTAATCTATTAAGATCGATTAGATCTTGAACAAGTAACTAAACAATGACGATATGAACACAATAAAAGAACAAGACAAGATTGAATCAAACGTGTTGAATGATTAAAACAAAATCCTCAGAAGAGCTCGATTAAGAACATCAACTGTAGAGGATTGGAAGGTTACAAGTATGATCAAAGAAACCTTTAATCGTCTGGAAAAATATCGTATACTCAGATCTCTCAAAACCTTAACCTAATATGCATGCAAGCATAAGCTTATATACAAAGCATAAAAGACACACAGTTGGACAAGCCCAAACCGTAATACAAAGAATTATAAACAAACGAGCCCAAAAGACGCAATCTTCTAAGCCCAACAATCTCCCCCTTTGCGTCAATTTGGGGCGAGATCTTCACTCTGTCTTCAAAGCAGATGGCTTCTTTACCGTTTGAAAAATTTTCGGTATCAAAGCTAGAATATGATGCCTGAAGGTAATATACCAACGAAGCATATCTGTAAAGTTCTTCTTATCTGCTGTTGTATTCTGTTTGCATCGGTGAATGATATTGATGATGTGCTCCAGACACTCTGTAGAGAACAGATGCTTGTCTACCAACGCAAACAGAAACTTGTGCTTATCCCCCCTTGTGAACATAACTGTCAGATTGGAAGAATCAATCTGCCCCAACTTCATTTTATGGACATCTCCGGTTTTGGAAGTGGGCTTGACAGTCGGTTTCTTATTCATCACCTTTGCTATTTCCTGATCCATAGTGGCTAGCTCATGGACATAGGAAGCCAACATTCTTTTAAGATGAGAAAGAATTGGTTCATATTCTCTCTGGTTGGAGAGAAGAATGTTGTATAGCAAGATCCAATCGTGGGGGTTCAGACTGGGAAGATCTGCCAGAGAAATAAGATGTTCGGTGTTGGCAGTTCCTCTGTTGATTTTGAAATTGACGTTTACAAATTTCCCAGCCTGGGTTGGTTTCAGTACCTTGACTCTTATAATTTTCTGGGCACTCCAAGTCAAGTACTGAGGTTGACCGAATTTCAGATAGAAATCGATAAGCTCCCTGTCAACCTTCGGGTTCGGATGAGGGACGTTTGCAGTGACATCAAAGCAGTGAAAAGTGAAGGCTTTACGCGTAATGGGCATGTCGAACTGCGAGTCTTTGGAGTTTTCACACTCAAAAGATGCAATCGGTTCCAACCAATAAATAGAAGGAAACTCAATTGCTTGAGTGATGAGTGTGTCTCTGTCCCAATCTGGGAACAGAGTCTTTTTAGCTTGAATTGCCTCCTCATCCTCCCGGATTTTCCTTTCTCTGGCTTCTGCCTCACGAGCTATCTTCAATGTTTCATCAAGCTCTCTGTCCTGTTTCTTGCGTTGAAGAGCTTCAGTAATGGTTTCATCTGATTCTGATTCGCTCTCAACTAGGACATGTTTACCAGAACCCGAAGCTACATTACCCTTCGGTTCTTGTTTGGACATACCTTCCTCTCCCCCTTGTCTCGGAAGAACATGCTTCTCCGAGACACCCTTCATTTCACTTAGGAGAGTGATCGCCGGAAGGAGTTTCGCCTGGAGATGCTGACGAATAGTGAGGGTTAGGAAGGGATCATGGGAGTCAAGAACACCGGTTAACATATTTTTAACGTCACCAGCGCAACTCTGAAGAACTGCCCGTTGAGTTTGAAGTAAAGTGATTTCTTGTTGTGCCTGGGCCAGTTGAACTTTCTGTAAGTCAATAGTTGCCTGGTGCTTGATAACTTCTTCCTTCAGGGTGCTCTCGGCTGCTAAAGAGGCAAAACGTGAATCCAAAGATTTGAGAATTGAAGTGGATTCAGTTTTGAGGTCAGCACGCAGAGCCTCAAATTTCCTGGTTTCTCCCTGAAGGGTGGCTGCGAACGAGTCTACTGACGCTTGAAATTTGGAAGCATTTGAATCAGCATGAGCCTTGAGAGAATCAAGAAAGATCTGAGTTGTATGAACAACCTCAGAAACTTCCTTAGTGGCTTTGGAGCATGAGGCTGCTGAATTGTCTACAGCGTCAGTAGAGCGATCCAAGGCTTCGGTGTAAGTCTGGATTGCTGACTCGATGAAAGCCTTCAGCACAGCACCCCCATATGCTTTACTGTCAGCCAGCAGACTGTCGAGTTTTGCGTGAATCTCTTGAAGTTGCTGACTTGACACAGGGGTATCTGTATCGGTGTCGGTAGGGATCCGGTAAGGGCTGTAATAGATGGAATCAAATTCATCATCATCACCCCCTAGGGTAGCACCGGAGTTGGAAGATGGAGAAGGGGAGGATTGAGGGTTGATGACCGGGGTTTCAACCACAGAAGCTGCCCCCGTATCAGATACGTTGACCGTTAGTGGTGGTTGGGTTGTGGTTATGGTGATAGATTCTGTGATAATAGGTTGGGAGATAGAAGTGAAAGGTTGAGAAATGGTGAAAGGAACAGTGGTTTCGGTTGTGGTTTGGGAAATTGATGTTGGAACAGAACATGAGATGTTCTGTTTGGGTGATTCGGTTGGGGTTGAAAATTTTGGGGAAGTAGGAGGAGAAGGAGATTTGGTAATTTGGGGAGATTTAGGTGGGGTAGGTGAGTTTTGTGGAGACGAAACGGGTGCAGTTTCGGTTTGAGGATTAATGTCTGGTGGGGTAGGAGAGTTTTGTGGAGACGAAACGGGTGCAGTTTCGGGTTGAGGATCAACATCTTCTGTTTCGGATGGTACATTCTGTTTTGATTCAGAAGGAGATCCTTTGGCTCTTTTAGCCATCTTCTTGACCCTTTTCGATCTCAGCTGAGAAGGTGCCTCTGCCTCGGATTTGCGTTTGGAGGACCTTCTCTTTTTCTCCTTTTGGGGTGCGGGTTCCTTCATCTCAGCCTTCTTCTTTTTGCTCGCTCTTTTGCCCCGGTTAGCAGGCTGATCCAGAGCCTCAAGAGCTGCACGTTGTTCCTCAGAAAGAACCCTAGGAGGCAGGGGGGTTCTGGAGCTGTAGTCCGCCATAATCTTGCTGTGGGGCGTGACACATCTGTACATGGACTCAGGGATTAGTCCATAGTGGGGGAACTTACTTGGATCTGAGAGAATGATTTTCTTGGTGTGGTATGTGGCAATTGAAGCCATAAGAACATCCTTCATGACAGGGATGTTAAGAGAATCAATGGCTCTCCTGGTGATGAGGGTCCAAAACCTGGCGCATGAAATTTCTGAGTGCCTTGCGGTAGAGTTGAGACTCTGAACCACTTGAGACCAGAGAATCGACCCATAGTCCAGATTGATCCCGTTGTAAAGGCCATACAGCATTGTGAGAAATCCTTTGCTAGTGGTGTCGGAACCACCACATCGCTCCGCTAAACCCTTAATTAAAAGGGTAAGCAATCCATTCCACTGAGATGGAAGACATGATTTCTTGACTTTGCCAACAGATGTTAGAACATCTGTATACCCCATCTCGTACATCATCTTAAAAATCTGGGCGGTTGTGATGAAGTCTGGTGAAATAACAGAAGCATCTACGGCAAGCCCTAGAAGAGAGCAAAACCGTGCTTTGGAAACGGAAGTCTTCTTGTCGTGAATAGAGAAATAGATACGGTCTTTGTGTTTGTCATAGCTTGCGGTGGAGTAGACTTGAGATAGCAGGGACATTGGAACTGCCTCCACCTGCGTTAATGCCAATACCAATGGGGAATATGTGAGGCATTCCACCACGTAGAGCATATATGAGTCATAGACGTATGGAGACAACTCTATGATCATGTTCTGATTTGGTTTGATTGCAAGAAAAGAAGAAGAAGCAGACTGATCGTGAGTGGAAGAAGAAGTCGCCATTGTTGAGTTTTTTTGGAAGAAGATGAACAGGGGCAACTTTTTCAGAGAGATAATGCTTTGAGAGGTAACTGCCAAAGAACACGATCACGTCTTATTTATACCGTTCCCAGGAGAGAGAAAATCGTGATGATTAGGAACCCAAAACGTCGCCTGAAGAAGCGCGATTAGAAGTTATGGTGTATTCAATGACGACGTCAGCACACGTGGGGCTGAAACGAATCCTTTGCACGCGCCCAAATCTTTTTCGTACCGTTTGAAATCCCTTGTGCCCTTGTTTGGTAACAGTTGAGACTTAGAACCATGTGCCAAACAGTAATTAGAACGTGGGAAAATAATTCCGTGCATAAGAGTGTGAAAGACAAGGAAATAAGTCTAATGTGTTTGGTATTGCGTGTTGTCTAAATAAAAGACAGAAGGCAGAAGATTCCGGGCAAGAATCGCTTCCTTCAGAGTCAAGAGAGACCTGAAGTGTTTGTGTGGTATCCCGAGAAATACGATCAGTTGTTTTTAGAGAAACAATGAAAGGCGTCTTCTGATGATGGCTGAGAGGTGGCTGAACTCAATCCAAACATTAAGTCTTGACATAAAACTTAAGTGTTGGTAGAGTTACCTGTGAGACCGATGTGATCTGTTGAACAGGTAGGTGGGAAGTATTCTGTGATGGGAATGATATAGACAGAAATCTCAAAATAAATTAAACTGGATCTCTTTGGGAAGAAATGTCTTAGGACGAGACAGTTTCATAAAAGATCACTCATAAAGAAGATTTCCAAGTAAAAGCTTGAGTTAATAACTCACCGTCAATTCTATTTAGGTGTTGGATTTTGGGTTTCACTCAGAACGTGGTAATCGAATCTAAGATCATGAACTCAGATGTTGTGCAACCATAAGCCTCAGTGGTAAAGACCGAGAGCATCAAGGGTTACTTTGTGGAGCGAATGTAAGTGAAGAAGTTGAAGAGATGGTTAAGAGACCGAAAGTACCTTCTGCTACATAAATAGGACAAAGCAGAGCAACTCATGTTTCAGATGAGTAAAAGAAGGTAGCTCTAGACCGAATATGAGAGAATAGCCTGATTGGGAAGAAACGATAGGTATTGATCGAATCATTAAGGCATGCTCAAGGTCATAGAGGCTTGAGACAACATACAGCAGCATGCTTCTAGGGACGTCTAACTAGTCTTATAAGAGAAAAACATACCTGGATGAGCGTTCCATAAGGAGATACTTGAATTCACTTGAGCAAGAAGTACATATACTAGAAATATGAAATATTTTTGAAAATTTTGAAATTTACATAGAAATAAATAAATACTGAAAGACAGAATATTTTTGTTAATTTTTAATTTTCTGAAAAAGAAATAAAAACAGAAAGATAAAATATTTTTGTTAAATTTGAATTTTCTGAAAAAGAAATAAAAAAAAAAAAAAAACAGAAAGACAAAATTTAGACAAGGAAAAGTAGTAGAGATTAGGAAGAACCGAGCGGTTTGATTGAATGAGCGCCTATATTGTAGAGGCAGAGAGAGACCGAGCGATCTGGTTGATTTGGTTCCGTTATGTTACTAGAGCAGAGAGCAACAGAGCATTCTGCTAGGTTCGGTTCTTTGATTTTTCCAGAGCAGAGAGTAACCGAGCGGTCTGGTGGATTCGGTTCCTTGATTGTACCAGAGCAGAGAGCAACAGAGCGTTCTGCTAGGTTCGGTTCCTTGATTTTGCCAGAGCAGAGAGTAACAGAGCGGTCTGTTAGGTTCGGTTCTTGAATTTTACCAGAACAGAGAGCAACCGAGCGGTCTGTTAGGTTCGGTTCTTGAATTTTACCAGAACAGAGAGTGACCGAGCGGTCTGTTAGGTTCGGTTCTTGAATTTGACCAGAACAGAGAGTGACCGAGCGGTCTGTTAGGTTCGGTTCTTGAATTTGACCAGAACAGAGAGCAACCGAGCGGTCTGTTAGGTTCGGTTCTTGAATTTGACCAGAACAGAGAGCAACCGAGCGGTCTGTTAGGTTCGGTTCTTGGATTTTTTTTTTTTTTTTTTTTTTTTTTTTTTTTTTTTTTTTTTTTAAAAATAGAGACATGAGGATTTGGGACCGATTCTGCAACCATCATGCCTAAGCCTTGCAATATCTGATTGAATGATGCTTCAGGAAGAGCTTTTGTAAAGATGTCAGCCAGCTGATCAGTGGTTCTTACGAAGTGAACTTCGACATTTCCATCTTCCACATGATCTTTGATGAAGTGATACCGTAGTGCTATGTGTTTGGTTTTGGAGTGTTGCACTGGGTTATGACAAATCCTAATTGCACTTTCGGAGTCACAATATAGTGGGATCTTCTTCATATTGAGTCCATAGTCTCGAAGTTGACTTTGGATCCAAATCACTTGTGATGTGCATGATGCGGCTGCAATGTATTCTGCTTCGGCTGTAGATAGCGATACGCATGTCTGTTTCTTGGATTGCCAGCTAACTAACTTCCCGTCAAGAAATTGACATCCACCGGTCGTGCTTTTTCGGTCGAGTCCACATCCTCCAAGGTCAGCATCAGAATAGGCTTGAACGAAGAAGCCTGAGTTGGATGGATACCAAAGACCTAAGGAGGTGGTTCGCTTGAGATATCGGAGGATGTTCTTCACTGCAAGCATGTGAGGTTCACGGGGGTTTGCCTGAAATCGAGCACAATAACACACAAAAAACATGATATCAGGTCTGCTAGCAGTAAGATACATTAACGATCCAATCATTTGACGATAGAGCGTGATATCAACAGCTGGTTTGTCTAGAGATGGGGTAAGCTTAGTGCCGAATGCCATTGGGACTTTGACTTTTGAGTCTCCCATCATACCGAACTTTGCTAGGAGAGTCTTTGTGTAAGCTTCCTGATTAATAAAGATGCCTTCGGGTCCCTGTCTTATGTTTAAACCAAGGAAAAAGTTAATAGGACCCATTGAGCTCATTTCAAACTTAGTCTCCATCAGCTTTCTAAATTCAGCCGTTAAGCTTGGATTTGTGGAGCCAAAGATGATATCATCGACATAAATTTGAACTATCATAAGGTGGTTACCTTCCTTTTTGCGAAAGAAGGTTGGGTCAACCGAACCTTGTTTAAATTTAGACATCTTTAAAAATTTTGTAAGCGTTTCATACCAGGCTCTCGGAGCTTGTTTAAGGCCGTACACAGCTTTATCCAGAATATAGCAATGATTTGGATGCTTTTCGTTCACGAATCCAGGAGGTTGCTCTACGTACACCGTCTCTTCAAGTTCTCCATTGAGAAATGCACACTTGACGTCCATTTGGAAAACTTCAAAGTTCTTGTGAGCAGCATAAGCTAGGAATATTCTAACAGATTCTAGCCGAGCTACTGGAGCGAAAGTCTCTTCGTAGTCTATCCCTTCCTCTTGACAATATCCCTTGACCACCAAACGAGCCTTGTTCCGTATAACATTACCTTCCTTGTCCATTTTGTTCCTAAAGACCCATTTGAGACCAACAACCGAAGCATCTGGAGGAGTTGGAATTAGGCGCCAGACTTTGTTTCTTTCAAATTCGTTCAACTCGTCTTGCATTGCTTGAACCCAATCAGAGTGGTCGAGAGCAGTGTTAACTGTCTTTGGTTCAACTTTTGATACGAATGAATTGAACATGCAAAACTCTACCTTTGAAAATAAGGAAGTCTGTTTTGCCTTCAGTTGTGATCGGGTCAGAACCTTTTCAGATACATCCCCAACTACCTGAGAGACAGGATGATCTCTGGTCCATTTGATAAGAGGAGGGTAATTTGGATCAACGGTTGGGTCTAAGTCGGCATTGATTATTTCTTCTAGTTCAGATTGGCTATCATAACCGAGTGTCACATCGTCATGTTCTACCTCAGTTGGTGTACTTTGGAAGATATGAGGTTCGTGTGATTCTAGTGGACCTGAGCTTGCTGGACTTGGCTCCCCTTGGACTTGAGCATGTGGCTCCCCCTCGACTTGTGTGCATGGCTCCCCTTTGACTTGTGTGCATGGCTCCCCCTCGACTTGAGCACTTGGCTCCCCCTCGATTTGAGCACTTGGCTCCCCCTCGATTTGAGCTTCGTTGGAAGGAGAGTCGTTACATCTTGATTCTTCTTCATACATTCTCCTTGCAGCATCTTCAACAATCTGCTCCATGTGATCAACTTTGTTATCTGCTGCACCAGCTTCAGAAAGTGAAGCATTCTCTGGTTCGTCAAAGAGCTCCAGAAATGTCTCGAATAGATTAGCAACCGAGACTGTAGTCATGCCATTTGGAGAAAAGATTTCCCCTGTGATATTTTCTTTAGCCTGTAGCTTCTTGACATAGTTGTCGTCAAAGGTCACATAATACGTCTCTTCAATTTTTCTTGAACGCTTATTTAGGACCCTGTATGCCTTGGATGTGAGAGAGTAACCCAGGAAAATTCCTTCGTCGGCTTTGACATCAAACTTGTTGCGGTGTTCTTTGGAATTGAAGATGAAACACCTTGAGCCGAACACATGGAAAAATTTCACATTTGGCTTCCTGTTGTTCAATATCTCATATGGGGTGAGTGCGAACCTTTTGTTGAGATATGACCTGTTCTGTGTAAAACAAGCAGCACAAATAGCATCAGCCCAAAAATAAAGAGGTAAAGAAGCGAAACTTAGCATAGTTCGGGCAGCTTCACACAAGGATCGGTTTCGTCTTTCGACTATTCCGTTCTGTTGTGGTGTGTAGGGAGCTGAGAAATTATGACTAATTCCCTTCTCTGCAAGAAACTCTTCAAACTCCCTGTTCTTGAATTCGAGACCATTGTCACTTCGGATGTTGCGAACAACCTTTTTGAGCTGTACTTCAATTTGCGTAATAAACGTTTTCAGCTTTTGAGTCGCTTCAGATTTGAGCTTTAGAAAGAACACCCATGTAAATCGAGAAAAGTCATCAACGATAACAAGAATATACTTGCTACCACCGATGCTTTCGATAGATGAAGGACCACACAAATCAATATGAATTAATTCGAGTGGTTCAACAACTTTTGTGTTGATAATGGATGGATGACTTTGACGACTCTGCTTTCCCATTTCGCATGCAGCACATAGATGATCCCTGTCGAACTTGAGTAATGGAAGGCCCCTTACATGACCTCCTGTAACAAGACGATTGATATATTTGAAGTTAAGATGAGATAATCTTCGGTGCCACAACCAGCTTTCATCGGATTGCGCTTTTGACAATAAGCATACAGCTGGGTTTCCTTTGATGGGTTTCATGTTTAAGGGAAACATTTCACCCTTTCGCTCTGACTTGAGAATTATTTTATTTGACTTTTTCTCTATAATCTCTGAACCTTCATCATCGAATGAGACTTTGAGACCTGTACCTCCAACCAGTTGAGATACACTAATGAGGTTGTGTTGGAGTCCTTCCACATAAGCCACCTTCCTTATAGAGAAGTCCCCATTGGTTATCATCCCGTATCCCTTTATGGTGCCGAAAGAATTGTTTCCGAACTTGACATTGCCACCATTTGCAAGCGATCTGTACTCCCTAAGCTCTTCTTTCCTCCCTGTCATGTGACGTGAGCAGCCACTATCAATGTACCATTCTTCATCAAACTGCTCGTCACTTATAACCTGCAAAATTTAGAGAGATTTAGGAACCCAAAGTTTCTTGGGTCCACGTGAGCTTTGCATGGAAACAGGAGCAATGAGAGAGATATCAACAAGATAAGTTCTTTTTACGAGAGTTGTTTTATCTTTCCTTTTAATGGTGTACACTTTTATTTTGTTAAGATTAGTTGAGTTAGATTCGGTCTTTGATGTGGATTTATCGACTTTCTGCTTCCACTTTTGCTCAGTTGATGAATGAGATTTAGAACGAGATTGATATGAAACTGAGGATGAAGAAGAATTGGAAGAATGAAAAGAATAAGACTTAGAAGGAGACTTTAGGTGACCCTTTTGTTTTTGATCATTGGAGGGACCGACCTTAGAGTTTTGAACTCTTTTGTCTTCAGAACCGAACCTTTGTGTTTGGTTCGAGCCACTTTTGGAACAGAACCTTTGGTTCTGGTTGATATCCTTTTCAGAACCGAACTTCTGCTTTCGGTTGTTGTCCTTTTGTGAACCGAACCTCGGCTTTCGGTTTTTGTCCTTTTGTGAACCGAACCTCGGCTTTCGGTTTTTGGGACTTTCAAGCTTTTCTTCAGGAATGTCTTCATACTTTAGATTCTTGTCTTGATGAGTGAAGTATGCATTCTGGGAACGCCAAAATTGTTTCCTTTCCGAAAGGTTCTTCCGGTATCTGATGTTCCTTTCTATCTTCCTGTTCCGCATCTGAGATGGTTGATGATGAACATTTGCTTTTGTTTTTGCTGACCCCTTGATCGGTTCCATTTGAACTGCGGTGGAATTACTTTGAGCTGAAGAAGCCGAAGGAATGGTTTCTGTTGGTGAGTGAACATCCTTCTGAGGAGTATCTTTTGTACCACTAGTGCTCGGCTCACTGAAGTTGTTTGGCTTATTCAAAGGTTCGGGTATATATCTTCCTTTGCTCTTCCATGAAGTTCGTTCAGATAAACCAATGGTTTCGTCTGCATTATCAATAGGAGCTTCCCAGAAGTATTCATCACAGCCATTAGCATTGTCTTTGTCTACAATGGCTGCAAGTTCGGCTGTTTGATGTTCAGTTACTCCTGTTACCTTGTATACTTGATTTGGAGTAGTCCTGACCTTTTGATACACAACAGCTTTCTCAACTAATTTCGGGGACTTTTGATGGGACAACCGAGCAAACTCTACAGAATTTTCAGAAATAAGATTCTTGTGATTTTCTGGCTCGGTTTTAATAAATTCTGAGCAGTCAACCGTGTCCTCTACAGAAATTTCACTCATATTGTCATCCTCATCAAGCTCAGATGCATTTTCAACATCAATTTTGTTTTCTGAGCTTACTTTGGTGTTTAAAGAGTCAAATTTTTGCATGGTTTCGGTCCTCAGTTTAAGTCTGTCATTTTCATCCAAAAGATTTTTAAGCATGAGCTTGTGGTCTTTAGATTTAATGAAGGACTCAATTTTGTCCAGTCCATACATGTAGGTGGGATTTATGTTATCAGATGATATCACACTTTCACAGTTATAAGCTTCGGCATCGATTTCATCTTCCTTAAATTCCAGGAAGGGCAAAATCATGCGGTGAATTCTTTGGCCTATTTCACAATCCAAGTGGAGCTGAGTAATATTAGAATACAGACGTTTAGCAATTAAACAAAAAACATTTCGTTGTTTTAACAATTTCAAATTGTCTCTTTGCAAATAAATGTTTTCATCTTTAACTCTGACTAATTCCGATTCCTTTAACTCTATCCACATTCTCCGCTCCTCACTCTTCGACGCTGCCCTGCTCAATTGATCAGTTAGGTTAGAATTTGTGACCCAAGTTTGAGTTAAGCTACTATCTAGATGAGATATTCTTGTATTAACACCTTTTAGTTCTTTCTCATAAGAGGATGATGGTATTTTACATGAAACAGAAACAGATTGTACCTTCTTTATCAGTTCATCAAGCTCATTGAACTGCTGGCTGAGTGGTTTGGCTGTGAAGCACATATCCTCTTTTGCATTCTGTCCATCATTGCCTCCATCGGTGTTGTATCACCTCAATTGAGATACGTCAGAAACCATAAGGCATTTACCACCACTACCTTCTTCCTTAGACACGAACGCCTTTCCATGAGTAGGCTGCCTCACTTCCTCGTCTTCTGAGTCAGTAGACCAAACTTCCGTGCTACCGAACTCATCACCTGGAACAGAACCCTGCACAATAAGGGCATTACAAGGCGGGTTAGTAGTAGACTTCTTCTTTCTCAACTCATCTAGCCTTTTCTGCAACACAGCTTCCTCATTGTTTCCATCATCTTTCTCAGCCATTTTCTTGAGGACACAGTCCTTAGCATAATGATTTTTCCCACCACAGTAGAAACAGCTCACTCCAGAGTCGCCGTCAACCTTCGGTTCCTTCTTGTGCTCCTCAACTTTCGGTTCAATAACCACCTTTTCAGAGCTGTAACTTCCCTGCCAGTTTCGGTTTTTGTTGCTGGGAAATTTCTTCTTTATGAACCTTTTGGGATTGGATACCATCAAGGCATAATCTTCTGATGTGAGATCATATTCTTCCAGGCTGAGATCTTCATCCTCCATAACGGCTTTACTTTTTGACAAGAGAGCCAACGAACCGAGACCAGAAACGACATTTTTCTCTTGCACAACGTTTTTCTCTTGAGACTTGAGAATTCCCACCAGTTTCGCCAAAGAGTATGATTTAAATTGCTCATGGGCTTTAACTGTGGAAACTACTGCTCTCCACTCAGACCTTAGACCATTCAGGAATGTAACTTTCTGTTCGATGAGCTTCCTTTCGATATCATGTTTGATCATCTTGCTGAGAAGATGATTGAAGCGATCGAATGTCTGGGTTACAGATTCTTCAGCCCCTTGTCTAAATTCACCAAACTCAGATAGAAGCAGAGTTTGAATGGAATGTTCGAGATCTTCGTCTGTAGAATACAATTCACGAAGTCTGTCCCAAACATCCTTCGCCGTCGTGCATGAGCTAACCAATCTGAATGTATCAGACTGAAGGGCAAACCGGATCAATCTTAGTGCTTTGATATTGCATTGGAACTTGTCTTTTTCATCTTGTGCAATGTCTTTCACGTCCTTAAGCAGATCATTGTATTATTTTTGAGTTTTAATGACTCTGGACGTTGCAGAATGAGAAAACGGTCCGTTGGTGATGGCTTCCCAAATCAAATACCCATTTTCCTCCGACCCAATAACGTAGTCTTCGAAATGATGTGCCCATACTTCATAATCGTTGGTGTATAAGATCGGAATCCTTGTCGTTGAACCAATGCTGTTTGAAATATTGATAACGTTTGATTGTGTCGCGTCCATTATGATCGTAAAAACCTGTTCAAAGATCAGACTTGTAATAAAGCGGATTAGGGCAAAATAATAAATATCAAGATACGTCAATAAAGATGACGGCTCAATAAATATTAATGATTGCGGAAAAACCCTAATGAAAATCTTTTTCACAGAAAAGATGTGTATCAATTACACAGCCTCCTGCTCTGATACCAATTGATGAGATTAAGCAAACCTTTAATCTATTAAGATCGATTAGATCTTGAACAAGTAACTAAACAATGACGATATGAACACAATAAAAGAACAAGACAAGATTGAATCAAACGTGTTGAATGATTAAAACAAAATCCTCAGAAGAGCTCGATTAAGAACATCAACTGTAGAGGATTGGAAGGTTACAAGTATGATCAAAGAAACCTTTAATCGTCTGGAAAAATATCGTATACTCAGATCTCTCAAAACCTTAACCTAATATGCATGCAAGCATAAGCTTATATACAAAGCATAAAAGACACACGGTTGGACAAGCCCAAACCGTAATACAAAGAATTATAAACAAACGAGCCCAAAAGACGCAATCTTCTAAGCCCAACAGTTAGCTATTACAAGTCTAAATTAACCCGAATAAATAACCTAGTGAATTAAACTAAATTAGACAATTGGCCACTGTTTGAGTTAGTTTGTTCTCTAAGGACTAGTTCAGCGAACGTGAGTCTAATTACTTGAATCTGTAGCCAATAGAAGGATTAATCCATTGCACTATCACCATAATATCAACCATAGGATCAATTGAGTTGAACTAAACAAAGGTTTCCTTTGTCATTGAATTTAGTTGAATCTTTGCTTTTCTAGCTTTTAGTCTAAGTAATAGTTAGTAAGTTTCTAGTCTTGTAAAACTAGAGAAAACCATTTTTTATTATTTAAGTTTAGATAAAATTAGTTTTTAGTTTTGATTTACCATTCCTTGTGTTCGATACCCTACTTATTTAGCTTTACCACAATTGATAGGTCCACTGACTTTGTGTGTTTATTATATAATTAAGTAGGTTTAAAACTAGTTGAGTTCACACACATTAGTAGCTTAAAAACGTTTGAATGAGAAATGGACTGAAGGGACTCGACGAGTTGCATGGTCAACTCGACAAGTCCGATGAAGATTGGCTGTTGTTGGTTTTATGCATGGACTCAGCGAGTCAGTGAGACGACTCGACGAGTCAGTTAGGGTTTTCCCGAAATTTGGACACGCATGGACTCAATGAGTTGTATTTAAACTCGGTGAGTCAACTAGGGTTTTCACGTTTTCTCGAGTTCCAGAAGGACTCAACGAGTCAGTGAACTACAGTCGACGAGTTGGGTCAACATGGACTGTTGACCTTGATCGTTGACTTTGACTTTAACCATGGGTTGACCAGTTTGACTTATAGGGGTATTTTAGTAATTTGGGAATGTATGGGAGTGGATCATTGGTAGATGTAGGTGTTAGAGTTGGAGTTGTATTTGGTGGAGTTTGATATTATTATTCCGAGCTACTTGTGAGGTGGGTTGTCCTCACTATCTTAATAGCGTCGAAGGCACCAATGCCGACCCTTTTCGGATTTGTATTTGATCACGTATGATTATATAGAAAAGATTTGTGTTTTACGTTCTAGATTCAATAATTGTTCTCGTGTATATAATCATATGTGATTAATGTATCTAATCACATTTGATTTATATGGACAAAATTCATTTTTGAGTTTCAATTCTATAATTTTTCTCATATATTTAATCATATGCGATTATATGTATTTAATAATGTGTGATTTATCTAGACAATATTCATTTTCACATTCTTTATTCAATACTCATTCTCATGAAATTAATTATATGTGATTATATGATACTTTTTTAGCATTTTCGATTCAATCGTTGGTTTCTTGTATTTAATTAGATGTGATTATATTTATTTAAATACATATGATTTATTTGGACAATATTCGTTTTTGCATTTTGTATTCAATGGTTGTTCTCGTGTATTTAATCGCATGTGATGATATATATTTAATCACATATGATTTATGTGGACAATATTAATTTTTGCATCGATTTAATAATGTTTCTCATGTATTTAATCACATGTGATTATATGTTTTAAATCACATTTGATTAAATATAAAAGAACAATTATTGAATTAAGAAAGTTAAAATAAATCTTCAAAAAATAAATCAAATATATTAGATACAAATAATCACATGTGATTAAATGTATTTAATCACATATGATTTATGTAGACAATATTTATTTTCTCATTTTCGATTCAATAGTTGGTCTCATAAATCATATGTGATTATGTTTATATACATGAGACAACTATATACATGAAAGGGTCAACAAACACATACAAGCATATCAGAAAATGTCATAAAGACAACTATCATCGTTCAAACATAATCGAATGGGCCGGACTTGGTGCCTTCAACCCACAAGTATAGTGAAGGGACTCACTTATCGAATGATGATCAACTGCAACTGCTACTACTGCTGGAAACACAAATGCTACCAACCACCTATACAACTATATAAAGTACATCCTTATCTTATACTCCAAGACTAGGGGTTTGACCAAAAGTTAAAGCAAGTCAAAATTCAAATTCAACGGTCAATATTTACGCGCTACATCATGGCCATCCTTGGCCATGTCGTGGTCCCTAAAGGACAAAACATAAGATCTGACCTCGGTCGCCACGACATGGTGACCTGATGCCATGTCGTGGGAACTGGGTTCTAAAAAACTTAATTGATTAACCTATTTTCTTCAATCTCATGAGCTTTAAAGCTCAGATCTAACTCAAAACATGATCTAGAAGGATAAAATTTCTAACTTTACCCAATATGACCATCCAAAAAGGTCCAAAATTCTAATTGTAGGTTCCACATGGCATGAACTTAACCATTAAGCACTTATTCCTTTAAGTCCGAAGTCTATCCTTTCTAGAAGTGTTTCTAATACTAAAACCAACATGAAAGTTGGTGCTTTATAGACATGCATGTCTTGAAACAATATTAGGTCTAAATGAGAGTTTATGGACTAAATCTCATGCATGACTTTAAAATACAACCACAATTCAGATCCAAACCACAAACTACACCAAATGTCCTAGAGATTCATAAAGTTGCAAACTTTATGAGATCCCACCATTATAACTAACTAATTAGAACACGAAGATTATTGGACAAAGCCCAAGATCTAGCATCATAACATGATAAAAATCGAGTTTAGGACACTTACAAAGGTTCGGGAGAGTGCCATGGTAAAGAATGGAAACTTGTTTGCTGGATCCTAGCTCAATAATTTCCCCTTCTTCCTTCAAAAGCTTCCAAGAGCACTAAAAAGAGCTTCAAAAACGGGGGGGGGGGGGGGGGGGGGGGGAGATTAAGGTTTCTTCAATCCTTGAGGAGGTTGAGGATGAGCTAAACCTAGCCTCCTCATTCCTTTAAATATGGAGCAACCTGGAAAATTAGGGTTTTTGCCATCAGGCGGTTGCCACGTCGTGGCGGCTAAATGAAACCCGTGTTTTAATCTTGACTTGCAAAGTTGTGGTGGTCTTTCACTATGTCGCGGCAACCCTAAACATAAAACGAAAATAATTACAAAGTACCTCAAAATCTGGATGTTACATATATCATATGTGATTAAATCACATGTAATTATATGTATGTAATCGCATATGATTAAGTCATATGAGACTAAACACGTGATTATATGTTTTTTCTAAACACATATGACCAGTCGATTGAAAATATTTTCTTGTGTGTTTAATCATATGTGATTTTATATATTTAGTCACATATAATTTTTTTCTCATGTATTTAATCACATGTGATTTTTTATATATATTTAGACACATGTGATTTTATAAATTTAATCACATATGATTTACATAGATGATTATGTAACGACCCAAAAATCAAGGATAAAAATTCATTTTTAATATAGCTAAAACATTGATAGCATTTATTTCAAACATTTCAAATCATCATAAAGTAAAACATTTATCAGAGTCCATCCCAAAATCATTCATGGCAGAAATCATAGGTGTGTGCACTGAGATCAATCTGAGCTCTTCTTTTCAAAATCGATGATACTAGAAACCATAACTATAAATCGTAAGCACAAAGCTTAGTGAGTCCCCCAGAGCATACCCCACACACAATCCACATAACACATATCATATTAGCTGTAAAAGCTATCTCTACCACATAAGCCCTGGATATAATCATATAATGAAGCCATGGAAACCCTTCAGTGTCTTACACCTAGTGCCACAAGAACCCCCACGTGGTCTTATCTGCCGTGGGAACCCCCACAAGGTCTTCCTACCAAACAATACATAATGCAAACTATAAATATAAACATATGAGATAAACATACAAACATATATGGATGCCCTGGAAACCCTCCAAGGTGTTACACCGAGTGCCACTGGAACCCCCACGTGGTCTTTTATCCGACTGCCTTGGGAACCCTCGGGGTCTTCCATGCAAGTATTACAAAGACAACTAGCATACCAAATACCACACAATCAACTAGCATACTACATATATAAGTATATAACTATTTGCCATGGGAACCCCCACATGGACTTCACATAAATACATAATGTATCAATAGCACATTCGCAACAGTCATCACAACTAGATAAATGGGCCGACCTTGGTGCCTTAGACCCATTGGTATGGTGAGAAGACTCACGTCACACTGCAGAAACTTCTTGCATGAATTCCTTAGTTGCTGCCCTGCCAGCTTCCCGAGCTGTCACTACCAATCAATATACCCAATTAGCAATTGGGTCCCATACCATAATCCTTAATCCATGCATGGGGTAAAATGACCATTCTACCCCTGGCCCAGTATGATCCAAAACTAAGGCCCAATCCCAAAACAAAAGCAAGACACTATAAAGGCCCATGAATGGCCTAATTTTCCAAATTGGGCCCACGCTCCTTATTGGGCCTTAACCTAAGATCCAATCCTTCAATTAGTCCATAACACAATCACTCTGATGGTCAATTAGGGCCTAAGAATCTAGGCCTAAACAGATAGCCCCAACCCGAAGCCTAAAGTCCGAAATCCAACTTGGTTGAGTACGTGGGGCGTACTCAGCAGTACGCTACGCGTACTCGCATAATGGCTTGTACGCTGCGCGTACTGGCTTGTACGCCCAACGTACTATCCTCTAGTCTCACTTTTTCCATTAAGCACTTAATGCCTTAAGTCATAAGTCCAAACCACAGATCTGAGTCCCACATAATGTCTAAACCCAAAAAGTTGCTGACTTGGTGACTTTTCATGCCCTCAATAAGACCAAATAGCATTCTACTTTCATGGAAATGGATCAAACTCCAACATAGATGGTCTTAAACTCTAAAGGTGTCAACTTTATGGACCTTGAACCTTAGAAACACTAAGAGAGGCGACTCAAAGCTCCTGAAATGAAATAAAGACCACTAGATCTCCTACTTGTGACCAAAATGAACAAAAAATCACAAATAGCAGATCTAAGAGATGAATGATCAAGTTCAAATCTTTATACCTTCATCAAGTTGAGAATGAGTCCCAAAAGCCAGATATATAAGCTCCTACTTGATTCCTATCTTTGCAACAAGTTCCATCTTCTTGAAAATGGGCCAAGCATTCCAAAAAGGGACTCCATAAGCTCAAAATGTCACCATGAATGATATATGAAGATTTATATGGTTTTAGAGGGTGGAGGCTGAAGATATTAGGGTTAGGTTATGAGATAAGGAGCTTAAATAGGGTCCAAGACCCTAAAATATGGTTCTGATCTGATTGGCGTACGCCCAATATAATTATGGTATGCCCGTCATACTCCGAAGAACATTCAAGACCATCCTGGTCAGTATGCCCAATGTACTCCAGGGTACGCCCCACGTACTACCTTGTTCAATAGTACGCCCTGTGTACTCAACTAGGCCTAAAAACTACGAAACTTCCGATGGCCATAACTTCTTTGTTCTAAGCCCGATTTTGGCGATCCTTATATCCACAGAAAGGTAACGAGAAGCCCTACACTTCTATTAACTCATACCTTTCTTAAAACCTTCTGAACAAAAATTCATTTTCCATAAAAGCCCGCACTGCCACTTTACCGTAATACCCCTAGGCTCCAAAACACGAACTGAACACCCGGATCACTTCTAGTACATCACCCGCACCCAAATGGGCCTAGATATTACCTTTTCAAAAACCATAATCCTTATAATGACCAACCTTCGTGCCACAGCCTCAGACTAGGAGTCAATTCGGAATAGGGCGTTACAACTCTCCCCCACTTAAATTAGATTTCATCCTCAAAATCATTCCTTGCCATTCCTTACGCCAAATAACTTGAGAATTATGGCCATAGCCCCGAGCATACCATAGTCTTTCCAAGGCAACCAAAACCAACCCTCGTAGGGTTCTAGAACCCGAAGATAAACAAAAATTCCTTGCAACCTGATCACATATGTTGTATATGAAATACGAAATCTTGATATGGTCTGTCTCCCTGATAGACTGCCCATATCAAATCATCATCAAACTGATTCCACAAGAAACCAGCCTAGATAGAATACTTCCCACCCGTAATACCTTGAGGCTTCCCGAAGAGCAAAATCACCGGTCAACTACGACTATTGAATAACAAGCAATTCCATATATGGACCCCAAATCACTGAAGTCACTTGAACTCCTCTTGTTACCACATAACTGCTTTCCTAAAGGACAACTGGGACCTCCCTAGTCCCAACTTGTCTGCCAACGATCTAAAACATCAGACACCTACCCGATTGCTGAGCCAATACACACGTACAACAGTCCCACCTGAACTCCGAAGGATACCTCATCTGACAATAACTGCCCTATCTATACCGCTACTCATGGCCCCTTCGATCCCTTGATACATCTGATCATGATAGGCTGACAACCCGTCGCCACTGAATTGACGCAAAAGGTGATTGCTACCAAAATAAATGTAGTCTTACATCATGACCGGTATCCTTCGACCACTGTTTCCTAATTCTAATTGTGTTGTGACCTACTCACAACCTTGCAAACTAGCTCACCCTGGCCTAAGGCATCTGAACGATTCTGTGAATGCTACGGCTACACCCGTAAACTTACAACACTTTTAACACTATCCAACAACCTCATGAATGCTATAGATACACCCACAAACTTACAACATTTCGAACACTATCCAACAACCTCGGCCCAATTCCTTACCCCTAATCTATCAATTTGAACACATACAGAGTCGAGCACGCACTCGCCCGAACACCCGAACTGAACTTGATTCATAACTGGAGCCCCAACCTGATTTCCCCAAATATGCTATTAATCCCTAAGAAGACGCGATTCACATGCTGGGGAGTTTTACCGAACCCCAAACTCGCACAACCCTCAAACCAAATAGCTACTTGGGCCGCCATTTTCCCCGATGAGGGTGAGAAACCATCCCAGTCTCATACCTAATCCTGTCCTGAATACCTGCATGATTCTCCCCCACTTAGATTCGACTAAGTCCGCTTGGCATATGAAAATTTAAGGATTCCCATTCCTCATTGTGTTCTAATGATCATTCTGCTGACAACTGATGCTTACCAAAACTAGTGAACCAAAAGTAACTCTTCCCTCGGCAATACCGATGGCTCTTCCAAACACAAATACTAAGGCTACTGAAAACTAGTCATAACTCCCTCGTTCAAGCCCTTGAACCAACCTTGGAAATGACTGGTGCAGGTGGAATCACTGCTCCTCCCTGATCATCAAACAATCGACCTCCTTGTTGCCCACCTGATCATAACGAAAATAGAGTGGACTTGCCCCTATAGGCAATCCCCGATGATGTGGCCAAACCTGCGACACCTGTAGCAACCCAGGTCACTGAACAGATTCCGACTACGACTCAGAGCAATCACGGTACACGCGGAAACCATTCTGGGGGATACGCCCATCTGAAGATTCATCAGCATGCTAACTGGCATATGAAAACCCTTACTCACTTAGACTATACCAGAGAACCGACCTGAGATCCAGCTTATCACACTTCCAATGTGATGCAAATTCCCGACATCCATTGAAAATGGTAGAAAATAGCATTTCCGCAAACATCTGAAGGAATCTTGACCCCTCCTCATGTGTTACCTCGAACACCCTTAGGGCATGGGGTAACACTTCCTTCCAATCCCAATGACACTCCAAACCCTTGGAACGAACCTCCATCGTGCAGTTTCCACAAGCGTTACACTAAACCCGACCTGCTGGCCTCTCAATAGCTGATCCGAATTTCTAGGGTCTCTTCTAGAGACCCTCCACTAAATGCACATAACCCGAACCTCTTTTCTCGAGTCCGCCCTTGGGCTTTAGGATCCACAACATTCAGGGTCTTGCATCCTGACACACTCACCAGCCTAATCGTCAACAGCTGAACTGCAATAGCTGGAGCAACCTCTACTCTAAACCAGGATACAAATTACCCCCAAGACATATTCTCTGGTCCCGAAAATGAAATAGATTGCATAGTTGCCGCCTGATACAAGAGATCCAAGGCGAACTCAAAACCATGGCAGTCCTTCCACTAACTAGCTCATCACCGGATCCGGGACCAACCCTGGTCCTTCCCATATGTGCTCATCCTCATTCTGCAAAGCAACTATTCCCATGATCAAGGCATAATCAAGAATTCTCCTTCCCATAAGCTTCTCAGATTCTCCAAGACTCTCACCGATTCGAGTATGGATCCTATGATTTCAGTAGTGCGGGCCCAATACTACCTTCCACACTTATCCATACTTTCCTCAAAAATCCTCCCGAATCCTCTAAGTCACTTACTCCACCGGTATACTAAATGTTTGCTAAAAAACAAAACGATCTCTACGGTAGCACCTCCCAGGCTCCCCTAGGTTCCCCACTTCACCGAACCGCCCCACTAAGCTCACTGGAGCATATCCTAGGCTTTCGTAGGTTCCCATCCTCATCCTTCCCTCAGCTGGTGAAAGATCCTCAACAATGTCGACCAACTACCTCATGAATATAGTCACATACAACAGAGGTCAGATAATCCTTCGAGTAAAAGATTCAACCCTAGAAAGGTTGGACTCAGATAAGAGCTGTGCATTAGTGTCAAATCCATCCCTCTTAGATTATTTAACTTGTACTATATGTGACTTAACATATTCACTTAGTAGTTGATCCACATCAATAGGAATCCCACAAAGAAAAGCAAACAACATTCAGGTAACGGTAAATCTAACCAGCATACACTAGACAAGCCACTCAATCCACACATACAATCCGCAAGTAGGTAACACCTGTTGCTAACCTCATCCGAGTCTTACCCTAGGGTAGTCTCTGACCATGAACTATCATAAAATGTTCGACCCACATACCACCACTCATGTTTTCCATATCCATCCATCCTCGTTGCCGGTTGCCTTATGTATGCAAATTATATATACATAACAGGATCTAATAGACTGTCGAATAATAGAATCTACCCTAAGACCACAAGAAATATGGCCAAATCATCTATTCTAAGGCTATAAGATCCTAACCGTATACAATTTTCAAAACATACACTTAGCAGTTACCAATACCAACAGTCATTCTCATTACAACATAGCATACAATATCTCCAAAGCTCCATGCATCACATATAAGGCCAATCTGTCGCTGACTACTCAACACTAGCATGCAAATCTACCAACTCATACAACATATAAAGGCATCTTCCCTAGCCCTAACTAGCATGTGATTCTCAGATCCATAAAGCAAGTCATAACAGATAACATATATGGGTATTCTCGGGACACTTACTTGATCTCGTATGATTGCATGCATCACACCCTTTGTTGTCTTTGAAAACCTTTTCCTTGAAAACATTTTTCTTTTTGAAAACTTTATAGATCCTCAGTTTGAGTTCATACATACCCGAAAGTATGTTCGAATCCCTCAAACCAAGGCTTTGAAACCAACTTGTAACGACCCAAAAATCAAGGATAAAAATTTCATGTTTACTATAGCTAAAGCATTGATACCATTTATTTCATACATTTCAAATCATCGTAAAGTAAAATATTTATCAGATTTCATCCTAAAATCATTAATCACGGAAATCATAGGTGTGTGCACTGCGATCAATCTGAGCTCTTCTTTTCCAAATTGATGATACCTGAAACCAAAACTGTAAACCATAAGCATAAAGCTTAGTGAGTCCCCCAGAGCATACCCCACACACAATCCACATAACACATGTCATATTTGCTGTAAAAGCTATCTCTACCACATAAGCCTTGCATATAATCATATAAGGAAGCCATGGAAACCTTCCAGGGTCTTACACCTAGTGCCATGGGAACCCCTACATGGTCTTATCTGCCATGGGAATCCCCACATGGTCTTCCTGCCTTGGGAACCCCCACAAGGTCTTCCTGCCAAACAAGACATAATGCAAACTATACATACAAACATAGGAGCTAAACATACAAACATATAAGGATGCCCTGGAAACCCTCCAAGGTCTTACACCGGGTGCCACTGGAACCCCTACGTGGTCTTAGCCCACTATCATGGGAACCCCCTGATAGATTTATACAAACAATCATATATATGCATGCAACCCTAGATACAGATCTATATTTTCACTATTAGTCATACAACATTATGAACACAAAAGGAAACCTAACATGCTCCTAGTAATTTTGAAAATCATAAGAAGAATGGAATACATACCTCTTGTTGTTATGTTGTAATAACAACTTGTTTCTTGAATCTTTTTTGTCTTTGAAAGCAAGTACCACAAGTGTAGTACCTCTAATGTGTCACAAACACCAAGAGGAAGAGAATGACTTATGAGAGGGAGGATGAGCACCAAAAACGTCTTAGGGTTCTTCCAAAATAGTTCACCACGTTTTTGGGGCCATAGGGGTCTTTATATAGTAAGGCTATTAGGGTTATCAAACAAGGGAATCCTAATTTGACTTCTTAGGCTCCAAGCAGCCCATGGACTCCCTTTCAAGCACTCCTTGGACAAATTCCTTATGGGCTTCCCATAGAATTCGTTAAACCTATGTTCCAAGGTGATCCATAACCCAATTGCAATTATCTTATAATTACAATTCTTGTCCCCTAAGTTTATTTAATCTATTTTAACCACAAAACTAATTCCTAATTAATTATTGGCTAATATTAATTAAACAATATGATTTCTCCTTTAATATATTATTCATATAATATATTAATAAATCATAATTAACCTCTCTCCTCATAAATCATCCTATCAAGTTGCTTTGGTGAAGGCAAACCAAAAGGACCACGCATAACCGAATCAAATACTTACCAAATATAGTTACAGGCTTAAACACTAATCCAACAGTCTCCCACTTGGATAAGTCTAGTAACTATAAAGTAAGTACAATCCGATTAGCAAATGTAGCTTCTCAAAGACGTTGTTTAACTCTGATCTTATCAGCAACCTGTCCTTTAGATAAGGTATCATATATTCCTCCATTCTAGATATCATATAGACATGAGACATGGATTATAATCATTCTCTCAGTCTATGTGTTGTTTCCTGATTTCCGATTTATGACGACTGACAACAGACTACAATTGAATACATCAACTTAGTCCCGGCTTGGCCAAGCACTTAGGGTGTCATCACTAAATTATCGAGGAGCCCACATATATCACTTTTATCCCACTTTGGGTAGAAGGAACGAATAAACTTCGACTTCAATGCTCGCTTGTACCCACTCATCAAATCACACACAACAATATGTTTTATAACACCAAGTTACTGGTGCGTTTACATATTATCAATGTGCAACGGACTTGCAGAATACAACTCACATATCTCGGTTTCAAGAATATAAGATATTATCGTCTCACCAATCACTCGTGATAAAATCCATGAAGCGATTCAAGTGAGCGTGGGTTTAATCCAATACTCTAATCTTATAGCAGCACTCATTAACTCTGCAAGAAACTTGTGCTATGTCTAAACTCTTTAGACAATCTACAGTCGGATTCATGACAATCTTCATTCATACCTACTTCCAAAGTATGAGCGAATGTGGAGGGTTTGAATAATCTTATTATTCGGGAAGTCAAAACATACATACACACACACACACACATATATATATATATACACTTCACATTATGTTTGTATATACCTCTTCCGGGTATACATCATCAAATGATATTTGTATGTGTGCGTGTATATATATATATATATATATATATATATATATACACACACCTTAATTATAGCTATTTTAACAGATATTTGGGCAGCATAACAATTAAGTACAATACATATCCTAAATCTAATCTAGCATAACTCTTGGGTACGTAAAATTTCATATGGATTTGGCCATTATAACATCTAGGTATTACCTACTCCTAAATTATCGGGGATCATATCTTTTTGACATAAATCATAACTTAAATCTAGGCATAGTATCTACAATCATACTATCCTAAGGTATCTTGCTTATAATAAAATGAATCAATATTTATAAGATAAATATTTTTATTAAATCATTTGTTAATCATGTATTCCCCCTGAAAACATTTTAAAATAGTAAAATAGGGGCTGTGAACTCACTCTAGGGTTTGAAACCGCTATTGTAGGGTAAAGACGAGTTCGAAACTCCGGGGACCACTCTACGAGGTAACACATGAACCGGAGAGAAAGAGAGGAGTGTTTTGAAGGTGTGTTGGATTGAATGGATCAACCCTCTATTTATAGTCGAGTTTTGGGGGTACGCGCATGCCTTTCCTATACGTGGCGTGCATTTGAACACTGTAGCTCCACTAGAAGTTGCCACGTGTCCCCACCCCACTCAGCCACATCACTCGCAATTTGATCAAATTTGGTGTCAGGTGCGTGACGTGCGATGGCACGCACTTGACGTGCAAGTAAAGATTTTTAAAAAATCATTACTTCCTCATGTGTACTCCAATCTAGACCCTCTCTATATCTATGTGATGATATCAACAGGTACTTCAACTTTCATTTTGGTTGTTTTGGCCGGTTTTGACTTTCATTTTCGAGCCCAACGGGGGTAAGAATTAATGATTTTATAAAAACTATAACTTACTCATATGGATCTCATTTTTGACAAAAAATTTCCTAAAGTTTAAACCTCAAGGAGTACTGCAAAACCCCTTTTAGCACTTTTAGTCAAAACTCAACCAATCTCTAAGTACCGTTTCGATGTAATTAATTTTAACTATGCGATTGATTTCTATTTTTATAAAATAAATAACTCTCTCCTTTGGATTCGGATTTTTATGAATCCTATATCCTTGAGATCACATTAACGAGTACTATCCAAGTATGTTAACCAAATTGGAAAACGTCACAACTTTTTGAGCGCTAATTTTTAGAGCCTAATGGACGAGGTTTAAAAATAAATGTAACCACATATATAATTCTTATTATCTTAAAAATCCAATATTACAATGCTTTCTATTACATTTTTTTCCTATTATTTCCTAGTGATGACTAGTGACAGAATTTCTCTAGGTTGTCACACCATGGCATGGCAATAGGCGCCACGACTTGGAATTTCTTTGGGTTGTCACACCACAGCGTGGTAGGTGTTTTTAGAGAGAAACCATAATATTTGGGCTTTAGACCCTATTTGAAGAACATTAATGCTAGGTTTTCGTGATCATTCAACCTCCATCACCCTAGCAAGCTCATAAACCCTAAATTTAGCCTCCATTTGCATTTGTGAACTCATTCTTGGTGTTTTTAGTGATCTTTGAAAGAGCAGGTAGCCCTTGGGGTGGTAGTTAACTTTCAAGCATCATCTACATCAACTAGCACATCTTTTGGACCTTGGTGAGTATCCCAGACCTAACCTTTTTCCTTGCTAAGTTGTTAGATCTTTAGATTTTGTCCATTTTTTTCATGTCTTGGTAGGTTTGAGTGGTGAGATCTTATAAAGTTTGCAACTTTATGAACCTCCATGCCATTTAGAGTATTTGGTGCTTTGGATATAGATTAGAAATGAGTTTTGGTGTAACAACCCAAAAACACGATGCAAAATTTTCATTTTTAATTTAATAAAATTAGTATTCCAAATTTGATCCAAAACTAAGGCCCAACTCATAATCTAAAAGGCCCAAAAATCAACTAACCCTCCAAGGCCCAAACATGGCCCAATTTTCCAAATTGGGCCTAAACCCTTACATGGGTCTTACCCCAATGCCCACCAATTTTTCCTAGTTCAAACACTTGCATTCAAATGGCCCAACAAGACCCCAATCACCTAAGCCAAATAGAATGGCCCAAACTCGAAGCCCGGAAAGTAAAGTCCATCAGACTGAGTACGTGGGGCGTACTTAGCTGTACGCTAGGCGTACATGCTTTAGGGCTTGTATGTTGCACGTACTAATATGTACGCCTATCGTAATCCTCCTATTGAGCCACCTTACACATTTAGCCCTTAAACCTTTAAGACATTGCTCCAAAACGTAGATCTAACTTCCTTGAGCTGGGTTATAACATAAAGTTGCTTGTGACTCACGAATCCGCTACAAAAATAGGGTAACCACAGTCATCCTCAAACATGTCTCTGATCAGAGCCACGACCGACTTGCGGCTTAGAGCATCGACCACCACATTGGCCTTCCTCGGGTGATAAATGATCTCACAATCATAATCCTTCACCACATTCAACCACCAGCGCTGCATCATATTCAGATTCGGCTGATCCATTAAGTACCTCAGGCTCTTGTGATCCATATGAATAGTATAACGGACCCCATAGAGGTAATGTCGCAAAATCTTGAAGGCGAAAACCACAACCTCCAAATCCAAATCGTGTGTCAGATAATTCGCCTCATGAGGCTTCAACTGCCTCGACGCATACATGATCATGTGAACCCTCTGCATAAACACTAACCCCAATCCTGTGATCGAAGCATCACAATAAACCACAAAATCATCAACACTCTCCGGCAGGGTCAAAATCGGCACCCCGCACAACCGCTGTCTCAAAGTCTCGAAAGCTGCCTGTTGCTCAGACCCCTAGCAAAATTGACTGTCTTCTTTGTCAATTGGGTCAATGGAAAAACTATCTTGGAGAAATCCTGGATAAATCTCTGATAATAACCCGCTAAACAAAGAAAACTCCAAATCTCAGATGGAGACCTCGAAACTTCCCACTGCATCACGGCCTCAACCTTGGCTGGATCGACCAGAATACCATTCTGGTTGACAATGTTCCCCAAAAAATGAATCTCACACAACCAAAACCCGCACTTGGAGAAATTGCGAAAAGTCTCACCCTCCTCAAAGTCTCCAGCACTTCCCTCAAGTGTTCCTCGTGCTGCTCATGAGTCTTGGAATTAACTAAGATATCATCGATGAATACAAGGATGCCATACCCTCGATGATTCTACAGCCCACTGTAGCCTTCTTCCTCGGGCTAACATTTATTTAACATTGGTTCTATAATTAGTGTAATGGTTCTTTCCTATTCTCTTAGATTAGTTGTCTAATCCTCTTAGTATGTTCGACTAGCATTGCCTGAATCATAACTTCTACTCCTGCCATCATAACTAGTTCACCTGTTGGTACGAATGCTAACACATTCCCATCCATATGTTGAGGTTGGGGTTTAGGCTTCCGATCCCTGATATTATTTCCTAATCCACTACGCATCCTCATCATGACGTTCTGTACTCCGAAGTAGGCATTTAGTGTACCCAGACGAGAATATATTATGATAGGGAAGGTTTTTATTTATGTTTAGATGCATAAGTCCTCCTTATCACTCCGAAATGTTACATATTAGTTCCAATATAGTAATAATATTATTAGAATCTTGAACACATAGGTTTCCTAGCTCAAGGTTGGAAATAGACCTTAACTTTTCCCAAGTAATAAGAATCTAGGTAAGAACCTAGGCATGCTATACATATCATTTAACACATATTTAGCGTATAAGGCATTTAAGAAGTATGGCAATGCATAAAATAGAAAATAAGACATTCAACCTACGTTATGCTATATATACTAATTTCTTATTTAGACCTTAATACTATTTAAGTCTTATACCCTAAAATATCATAGTGATAGTGTCTATTCAGGTATACAACCTAAGATACTCTAGACAAATACCTCACCGTCATTGCTTAATCTCTAAGTTTAAGTATAGAAATCCTTAAAATTCATAGTTTACTTAAATTAATGCTCTGATATCAACTGTAACATCCTCTGATTTTCAGAACCAATTAAAACTTCTCTTCACACTTTAAAAATCATTTATTTATATTTGTGGGAAATCCTAGTACAAAATATCATTTTGATTATAAATGTTTGTTCCAAAATGTTAAAATCCTAAGGATGTTATAATCAATATAGATACATAAGTTACAACGTAAAGATACGATGGTCTTGAATACTATTGCACGTTGTCTCTTAATCACTCAGCATCCTAATCGAGTTCTAGTAACTTAAGTCTTAATAACTGTGGTGCATACAAACTGAGTGGGTCAGGTTGGGAAACCTAGTGAGATACATAAGGATTTCAATCTCATAGTATTGATAGGATAATATTCCTTAATTATTAGACCTATAAAACCAACTGTTACCAAACCATATCCATATAGTTTTACATTCTTACACTAGGTGTGAGACCCGTGTACTACATGAGTTTATTAAAAATAAAAATTTAATATCAATAATTAAACATTAAATATTTTATAAAATAATATTTTTCCTTAACATAATTTAATCTTTTGGAACATTTATAGAAAAAATCAAATATTCTTTAAAACATTTATAAGACTTTATTATCAAATTAATAGAATGATTTTCTTTCCTTATAAAACTTATTAGAATTTTACGGCATTTTATTAAAAAAAAATCAAAATTCCCAAAAAATGACAAGTGGAAAATATTAGGTTTAAAACTCCCACAAAATTACATGTAGCAAAACTCTTGAGAATTTGACAAGTGGCAAAAAAAAAACCTTCATTTATTAGAGACCTATTCCTATCGATCCTTACAGATCCTAGTCCATGATTATCAGAGATAAATTATCTCACCTGATGAACCGTTAAAAGGTTTGACTACACAGCTAGGAGATTCCTTGGCAAGTGTAAGTCGTAAGGCATATGAGCCATCAGAGCATTTGATGAATATGATATTCCATTTCATCTAAGTCTGTGAGTAATGAGCTCACACTAGAAATGTAATTCCTAAAACTATCTAGAATGATAAAGAGTTGTCACCTACTTTGAGAGGTGACAAGACATACCATTACAATTACTTGATCTGGACCCACCATTTTTGGTCATCTAAGGGGAATACTATAATATACTCCAGTATGGAGCTACCGTACATCGACACCTGAAAGTTTCATAAAACAGAACTTCACTCCCCGTTCCTAGCTTTCGCACATTATCCTAATGAGACAACCTAATATCAAACCTAATTGAACTAGGTATCTTACATAAGTCTAAGTTTATCCCCATACTGGATTACAATGTCTGCAACCAACTTCTAATACTAACTCTATTCTTGGGCGACACTAACCTATCTTTAGTGTATATATTATCGATACAAAGTAGTATGCATTATTATTCATTTAACTTCTCAATAATGCTACTTCTAATATTATTATATAATATTATCAATTTATCATAACATAAAATAGAACCATATCTGGTTTGCACATAGAACAGTATATATATATATATATATATATATATATATATATATATAACATAAAATAGAACCATATCTGGTTTGCACATAGAACAATATATATATATATATATATATATATATATATATATATCAAATATTTAATATTTTAATTAATACTTATATTAAATCATGTTCATGAAAGGGACTACGCACCAGCTTAATAAAACTGGATTACTCGGAACTTAGGCAGAACTTCGCCTTGTTACTTTATCTTTTCCTACAACGTGACCCAGGTATGAATACTACTAAGTTTTAGTCTAATTATTCCATGACGATCAATGGTAATCTAGATTCTTCACCGATCCCAATGAATACCGAGAGTTCTATCAATTAAAGATCAGTTAGGAAGGATAGTTAGGACACAAGATCATTACATCGTATAGTCTTTTTGAAATCCAACAACAAAGCCAATGTGACCATTTTAAACACTTCTCCCGTAAGTAGATCAATCAGTATACTAACATGGAATCACTAATTAATTTATTTATAGATTCATAGTAATGACTATGAATATAAATATAAATTACACTAAAATAAGCTTAAGTGTAATTTAACTTAGAGAGATTTCCTAGACAAAAGTACAGGAATTGTACTGGTAGAACTCCGGACTGATAGCTACTAGATGTCGGGCTCTCAGGGACCCCAAAGCTTCGCTAAAATACCCTAAATACTAAGTATTTTTTGGTATTTACGGAAGAAATTTCCAGAGAAGGGCTCTGGAACAAAGGGGAGGGGGGGGATGCTCCTCTATTTATAGGCTGAGTTTTGACCTTGCGCTTCACACATCAGGTGTGCGCCATGCACACCAGCCACTTCAATCCTCTCAATTTGCGACATGTGTCGTATTTCCATTGGTCCACGCCCGTTTGTTAGTGCATTCCGTGTCTTCTCAAGCGCGTTTGAATTTTAAAAAACTTTGAAAAATCGTATCTTCTTCATACGAGCTCTATTTTCAACGTTCTTTATATCCACCTGTAGCTATAGATGAGATATACAACTTTCATTTAGACTCCATCGGCTAATTTTGATTTATTGTTTAAAGTTATATTTTAACAAGTTTAGACTGTTAAAATCCGCTAAAAATTCATAACTCTCTCATCTAATGTCCGTTCTCGACTGTCTTTTTGTATCGACAGATAGGTATTAAAGAGATCTTCAAATCTCATTTAGATTGTTTTTTCTAACAAGTGGTTAATTTCTATTTCGGTTTCTGAGTCGTAGACTGCTACGCTGAAACTTCAAAAAATCATAACCTCCTCTCAGAAAGTTAGATTTAGGCGTTCTCTGTATGTACGCTCTCCGTTTTACAAATACTAAAACTTTTGTTTAGATTATTTTCCCTAAATAATCCTTCTTTGATAATATATATTTATCGTCATGATGAATAATCATTGTATTATTCTTAAATCATCTTAGCCCTATCTTGCGCGCATTACACAAAGTTACATAGGTACTTGTCAGAGAACTAGTTGTGACAACCCAAGAATTCTATCTTGTATAGTCAATCAATTCAATCAAAAGTCATACTTGTTTCTGCTATCTTTTAGCATTGTTAAGCGTCTGTTTGAGTGTTCTAAGCCTAGTACATTTGAGGTTTGTGTGTTGGGATGTGTTAACTTAAGTTCTATGAGTTGAAATCAGCTGGAAACTCCATCAAAAGGAGTTTACGGCCGCAAACTAGGGTTTACAGCCGTAAACCCATGTTGGTCGTGAACCCCTCCCTTATGAATGAAGTCCCTTCAATTTTATTTCATTCCTTACATCCTCAAGTCAAGAACACTCAATTTTCTACACTTCCATTTCTCTTCAAAGTGGTAAGTATTCCTTTCATTGTTTGTTTATATCTTTCACATTCAAGTGAAACCCTTGATTTCATCCATGAATCCAACTCTTTTGACTTAGATCTTCAAATATTCATCCTTTTCACCAAGAACACCAAGAACACACACTTGTTCTTAGTAACTGTGAACCCCCAAAGGCTCCCAAAATTGTGCGTATCTCTTCTACCATCATGTATCCATTAGAAACAATTACTTTCTAACCTGTAATCAAACATATTGTTCATGATCTTCAAGAGTTTAAGGCTGTAAACCCTTCATGGTGGCCGTAAACCCTTTATAAGATCATGTTGGCCATGAACCTTTCATCCATGGCCGTAAAACCTGCATACACCAAGCTTTGACCGTGAAAATTTCAAGTGTTCTTGGCCGTAAACACACCCAAGGCCGCATGTAACAACCCGAAGTATTCCATCGTCGAAAACCCATTCTACCCGTAAAAATTCGCCGTTTGTCAATTCGTTCCGTTTTTGTTTTGGGTTAAATTATTTAAATTTTTATGTTTATTATAATCCAATGAGTGTCCAAACCATTTAGGAACTCATGAAACTAGCCCAAAAATGTTTATTTCAAAAAGTTTAGAAACGTCCCCGCCGGGTGACGAAAACTTAATCGGGTGCGACCTAAAGCCCCGTTTAATGCCGGTATCGGGTAGAATTCCACCGTGTCCAAGTTTTAGGACCTATACAAATGTGTTTAAACATCCATTTGAAGCTTTTTCTTCCTCTCTCTACTCTCTCTCTAACCTCTCTCCTAAATCCAAGTTTAAGGGTCCAAATCATCAATTTAAGGCTCCAAATCTTTGAGGTACCTTCCCTAACTTGTTATGCAAACTCTCTAGCCTTCAAATTCGAGTTTAAACCATGGATTAGGAGCATTATTATGAGTTTACGGCCCTAGAATATTCCTAGGCCGTAAACTCAAGAAAATGGGGTTTTTGGAGCAACAAAACCCTTCCAAACCACAATTGGACCTTAGATATGACTAGAGGACTTTATGGAATGGACTTAGAATGCATTAAAACATTATTTAGAGCCTTGTATATGAGTTTACAGCCCAGGATGGTGCTTAGGCCGTAAACCCATAAATAAAGGGTTTTTAAGCCCCTAAACCCTTCCATGACTCAAACTAGACGTAGATATGACTTTTAGAAATGTGGTAATGGACTTAGAACACTTTAAACATAAATTTTGGGGGATTTATATGAGTTTACGGCCAAGGCATGTGCTTGGGCTGTAAACTCCTCAACCATGGGTGTAAACTCATTTTCAAGGTGTTAGAAAGCCATCCAACACCACCAAAAGCCTTGGAATAAATCATAGATCAAACCAAAAATAGTTTAGGGGCTTTAAACACAACCAAACTCATCATTTGAGAGTTTAGGGCCATAGTATGTGTCCCATGGCCGTAAACTCCAAAAACACATCAAAAGTCCCTTAAAAATTCATGTAAGGGCTTGGAACAATTTTAGGAATCACATGTGATTGATTTGTAAGCATTAAAACACTTATTCAAGGGTGCATAGGAGTTTACGGATGTAAGCTCCATGCTAAGGCCGTAAAATCCCTTAAGTGGTGTTATTTGATGAATTTAATCAATTCCAAGCCTTAAATCAAACCCTAGAAATTTTCCCCTAAGTGTTTCAAGCCAATTTGCACCATAAACCACCCCACCATGAGTTTACGGCCGAAAACTCATGGGGAATGGGTGTTATAGGCCGGAAACTCTTGTATGAGTTTACTCTTGGGGAGTAAACTCAAATTCCAAGTCCCTAGTGCCATTACACGTCCGTAGATGTCAACCGGGTCCCTCCAAACACTTGAAATGGGGTGTTTCCGCGACCAAAAGTGTTTGTCCCTAACAATTAAGTAATCTAAGTCCTAATTAGATACAAATGTGTATCTTTTCATTATACATAGGAATCTCGTACGTTTGCAAGCCCCGAACCAACATTTGGCATCCGAAATCGTCACATTTCTCGTCCGGTGAGTTCATACCCCTACGCTTTTTCCGTGTTTTTCAATGTTTTCAGGGGGGGGGGGGGGAATACAAGCAAACTATAACTGTTTTCAAAACATAACATTGATGTGTTTCAAATAATATTTGGCAAAATTTATAAATACCTTTACCCCTTATGTATTATGCTGAGCATAAGGGATGATTTATCAACTACAACTAAATGGATTTTTGTTAAGAAATTAACCAAACTAATCAAATTATTATGGAAATAATTTGGGGTTCTTTAGTGTTCGTTTTATCATGTACTAATATGTATATAAAGTTATTAGATAAACTATGTCTGATTCAGTTTATCTCTATACCATTTGAATGTATTGCCAGGTAGTTTCATTCTATGTATATTCAATGTATTATGTTTCATAATCTTTTGTATGTTTGATATCGTATGAGAACCCTGTGAATAGTTTAGTATTAGTTTGTGAGTTAGTCACTACCCTTTATGGATGATCAGTAAATCCTCCCCGGAAGTGTAACCAGAGTCTCCTAGAGGGAGAGCAAGGAATTTGTGAATAGATCTATTCGGGACTGACAATCCCACACCTTAACTGCTAGCTACAGTTAGGCGGGCATGCCTGGGGTGACAAATTTCTGGATATCATTCGACGTCTGACAAGCGTCAAGGAGGTCTCTTTGTTGTATCAGCATGGTTACCCGACTCACAATACGTATTAATATAAGTTTATTCACAGTATCGCTTTGGGTTTGGTTTGACTATGTTTCTATTCCATATCTAATTTCTATTTATAGTTTCCATGTCCGGTACGGGATGATAGTCCCATGGTTTCCAGTCTATCGATCATATATTATATCTAGTACGGGATGATAATCCCATGATTTCAACCTATATCTTATACGGGATGGTAGTCCCAAGGTTTTGAAACTATATCTAATACGAGATGATAATCTCATGGTTTTGAATCTATATCTACTACGGGATGGAAGTCCCATGGTTTTCAATCTGTATTTTAATAAATATCAAACTATACCATATCTAGTACGGGACGGTAGTCCCATGGTTTCCAACCTATATTTCCATGTATACTAAACTATACTGTATCTAGTACGGGACGGTAGTCCCATGGTTTTCAATCCATGTTTCCATGAATATCAAACTATATTGTATCTAGTACGGGATGGTAGTCCCATGGTTTTCAATTTATATTTTCATGTATATCAAACTGTCTTGTACTTAGTACGGGATGTGAGTCCCATGGTTTTCAAACTACTTTCCGTCTATAGATCGCACATTTCAAACTAATTCTTATCTAGTTCGGGATAGTAATCCCATGATCCTCAATATATAGTTTATGTATTAAACTATAATCTGTAATATACAACCGGTATTACAATTAGGAAAATATGGGATTTTCCTAGGGTAAAATACAACACATAAACGAATTGGTAACAAGTGATAACTAAACTAAGTCTACATAAGACAATATGGGATTTTCTTGGATAACAATCTCTTTGGTAAACCTACTTTACATAAGAAAATATGGGATTTTCTTGGATAACAACCTCTTTGGTAAACTAAAGGAAACTGGTACATTTTCAGAAAACAAACATCTTATGAACTCACCAGCTTTATGCTGATTTTCAAACCGCTTGTATTCTCAGGTCAGCGATAGACAGGTACCCAACAATCCTTTTTGGAGAAGACGGAGCATACTGAAGACCTCGTCTTTACTTTTATTAATATGATGCATATGTATATCACTTGTATAACTGTACTTTTGAAACAAATGTAAATTCTATATGTAATGTAATGGTTGTTTACTTTACTTACTATGTGCATTGGATTTGATACTTAACGTGGAGTCCGCCCCGGAAATGTTTCAGCCTTCGGTTTTCGGGGTGTGACACCGCAAACACTCATAAGTGTGGCCATGAAATCCCTTTTGTCAATCATATGTGATAGATACACTCCATTATGAGTGATTCCTAGTTCCTAAGGGTGTTATTCATACATTATTAGTTGTTATGTATGCTAATTATACACATGTACGTGTTATTATATGTTTAATAGGATCTGTTTGTGCTCGGGATTTCACTGGGCATACTTAGCAGCTTATATCAACCCATCTTTCGTACCACTCACTACAGGTGAGTTCATACCCCTACAATCAACCTTTTACATGTTTTAAATGCTTTTAGGGGGGGGGGGGGGATACAAGTTGAAACACAATAAAATTGTGTTTAGTTTTTCATTTAAATTATTGCAAACATAAGAACTTTACTGTTTTCAAACACTACTAAACTTCATTTTCAAAATCCTTTATTTTAAATTACTTATAAAACACTTTTACTTTCAAAAATCATATTCACATAGATATTTAAGTATAAATATGCTTTACTGGACTTAGGACTAATGTTAACAACCTTGATTCTTGTTCCTTGTTTGGTTGTGGGCTTAGGGTAGGATTCACTAGTCCGACTGTCGATTAACTTATATTTATACATACTAAATACTTATATGAATATTAAACCTCATTTTCAAGGATATACTTAACTTATGCATTTATGATTAACAAGTGAGTCTTTCAACATGCCAATTATACAACAAACATGCTAGTAAACTATAATAGGTATAGTTTAGAGGATTACTCTTTACTATTCTCGAACACTGAAACATACATGAGTCAGTCCATAACATGAGTCAGATCATTCATACTATAACAAGAACAAAAAGGAACATATACATTTTCAAAAGGAACATTTACACTATAACTAGAATAAGATAAAAATAATGTGAGATACTATTTCATGGCACAACAATACACTTGTTGTGTCACGTTTTTGTAATCAGAGTCTCATGGAGGGATATCGTGAGTTTATGTATAGATCTAAACGGGATTGACCATCCCACACCTCGCTTGTGGCATCCCCAATTTCACGGCCAGAAAAGACCGATTTGTTTATGCTTTGTTTTATGGAATCAGAGTAAATCTTTTAAAGAAAACGGTTGCGGAATTTGTTCCCAAAACAAATTATGATAACCATTTATCAAAACATTTCTCAAAGAGAATGTATTTTCATTAAATAATAAAAACCTCGGGATGTCATGTTCCGATACAAACCAAAAGCATAAACAATATAAAATAGACCTTACAACAGTAATTTATAACTACTGATCGATAATCCAAAAATCTCTCGTCAAGTCCACCAACTTATACTCTTGTGTCATTACCTGTAATGCAAAGAAAACTGAGTGGGCTAGGCTTGGGAGCCTGGTGAGCATATAGGGTTTTCAACCCACAATAAATAATTAATTTAATTTCATCAAACAATAGTAACCCAATTACCCATTCCCGTTATTCTCACCTTACGTCCCTAAGACAACTAACACAAGGGACCTAGTCTAAGAATATTTTATCGGGTCGACAACACATGCTTCGGGGGTTCCTCAGCAATATAAGTCAAATAAGGCAACCATAAGGGGGATGGAATACAACTAATGAACACCCAAGTTCATTAACACCTACAGGTTATGAGCCTGCTAGCGTTCTACTGGACTGTCTACAAAAATCTGTGGTCATCATCTAAATTCTGCTAGATGACTGGATTACAATGACATCGAGGCCTCTCATCTGTTTATCACACAACTATCTTTCCATGCTCTACCCGACATATTAGTAGATATATATATATATATATATATATATATATATATATATATATATATATACATAGTTTAAAACCTGTATAGCATTCTCATTCAATACATATTCCAAAACAATAGATGAGACCCATACACATAACACGTATTTCATAGAGAATAAATCGTATCTATGAGATAGAAGAAAGTGAATATACATTCACACATATAACAAAAAATATACACATAACACGTATTTCGTATAAAATACTTCATAATTATGCGTTAGAAGAAAGTAACCACACACTCACTTGATCATAAGATGATTGGACAGCACTACGGCTTGTAGAAGTAGTATTCTTCAGTAGATCTGGAAGATCTTCACAAAAAAAACGGACTCCTCGCGGGCAGAGCTTCGGTTCGGAAACTCTTTTCTTCTCGGGATCTTCGGGCTTCGAGACTTGCTTCGGGTCTCGGGATGATACCGGGGCTTTAGGGGTACTTCTTTGCACGTAAATCGAGGTAATATGGGTGACAGATGAGAGAATGAGCAACCAAACTCGGCTAGCCCTTCAAATATATTTATAGGGCAAAACTAGCCCTTGCCACGTCGTGGAACCTTTTTCCACGTCGTGGGCTTGGTCGTCAATGCATGCGTCATCTCAAGTTGCATCTGGGGGACTCCTGGAGGTGTCAGAAGACCTGCCACATCGTGGTCTCTGACACAGCTTTGGGGTTCGCACCCCGAACTTCAGAAATTCATAACTTTTGCATACGAACTCCGTTTTCGACGTTCTTTATATCGACACGAAGGTGAGATTATGATCTACAACTATCGTTTAGACTCCATTGGCTAATTTTGACTTTATTTTTAATATATTATAAGTATATTACATATATATTATCTTTAATAGGCCGGTACAGGAAAACTCCGTTCGAAATTCATAACTCCTTCATCTGAACTCCGTTTTCGTCTGTCTTTTTATCGTTGGACTACTATCGAAGAAATATTTGACTCTCGTTTAGATCACTAAGGATATATATCTATCTACCTTAAATTCACTATTTATGTCGCGCTGGGTCATGCCGGTTCTGTCGCGAAACTTCGACAAGTCATAACTTCTTCGTTATAACTCGGATTGTGGCGTTCTTTATATGCACGGAAACCTTGTGACATATAATAAAACTTGGTTAAGATTAATCCTTATAAATAATATTACATCAAAAAGTCATTTTTGATGCTTATCGTCTCTAATTTGACTAGCCCGGATCTACGGGCGTTACGTCGCTGCTAGCTACAGTGGGATCTGCAGGTCCACGGGTGAACAAATGTCATACCTTTTCAACGTCCGAAAAACGTCGTGTATGTACACTAGGTCGATCAAACATGGTTATAACTCTATCACATTTTCATCTAAATTAACCAAACCGGTTATAAGGTGGTAAACTAATATTTACTATCATTCATTAGTATAAGCATTTTATTTACATCACTCTAAAGGAACAAACAAAGGAAACAATCTTGGTAGGAGACTACATTTTCATTACAAGCAGAAACTATAGGATTTTCTGGGAAAACAAACAAACCTTTTTATGATACAACCATAAACCGTTTTATGAATTAAATACCACTTAATGACACTAAACTACTTATGAACTCACCAACTTAAATACTGATCTACTCTTTCAAAATAACTTGTATCCTCAGGTCACCAATAGAAAGGTACAGATGGCCAAGTTTTGCGAAGGCGGAATTTATTCAAGACTCGTCTCATTCTTTTGATACACATTCATTTTTTGTGTCATTTAACTTTACAAAGAACATATTTGTATTAACTATACTATTTAATGCAATGGATGTTGTTGCTTAATTTACTATATTGCATTGTTATGATACTGTACATGACGTCCTCCACCCCAGAACGTTTCCGCCGTTCCGGTTTTGGGGTGTGACACTAGTATTGAAAAAACCCACATTAAGATAATCTCATATATTGAAGTTATAAGTGATACTTAATTAAAAGGTACTATCTTTGTATCCTTAACAACTAAGATACATAATGATATATATATATATATATATGTGTGTGTGTGTGTGTGTGTGTGTAGGGAGTGTTGTGCATGTTAAAATGCTGATCCTTAACCGGGTAGTTATAAAATCCATTTTCAAGTATGATGTGAACTATACAAAAAAGATTATGTAGTCAATATGGAATTTGTTCCTCTTATGTGTTGAGAGCAACACATCTAACACATGTTACCCAAATTTGAACATCAAATGAGATTGATTGCGATGCAAATCTAATTTTTAATAGGATGTTTATAACAAAGGGATAATTGATTGACTTACATTATACATTAGTTGAAGCTTTGAGCTTTTGGGAATTGGATGTTGATAGAATGGCACTAAGTCATATATTACTAGACGAATGCCCGCGCGTTGCGCAAAAACACCTATATAGTTGAAGTCTTTGCAAATATATGTTTTGTTTTTAATCTAACAATAACGATGTTGTTAAATTTGATATAATAATTTGTATACTAAATTGATATAATATATTGACTATTTTGAATTATATGATAATATATACATCTATTATAACTTAATAATGTCAATCGTTTGAATGACTTCTACTTGCAAGTTACACATGAATAAAACTAAATATAATATATATTTTAACGTTATTTATTATTGTTGTTATTGTTAATTAATTTGTAAAATTTATTTGCTTAATGTTTTAATTTCTATCATTATAATTATTTAAAACATCAAACATTACTTTTTGATTTTAAAGGTAACAATATAATCATTTATATGGAGTTATTTTTAACTATTGTTATTGTAGGTTATTTTAAGCTACTTATTTGGAAACTTTTAGCAATTATAAAAATAATTTTAGGAAATATTTTAGTTAAATTGAGATTACAATTTAGTTTTTGCATTTATCACTACAATTTATCACTTTTAACTATTTACAATATATTCTTTGGTTTTTTAAGTGGAACTGAAATTTATATTTAAGTTGACATTGTAATGAATAGAAACACCTATATAGTTGAAGTCTTTAAAAATATATGTTTTTTTAAATATAACAATAACATCGTTGTTAAATTTGATATAATAATTCATATACTAAATAGATATAATATATTGATTATTTTGAATTATATGATAATATATACATCTTTCATAATTGCATAATCTCAATCGTTTAAACGAATTCTACCTGCGAGTTACTTATCAGTAAAATAACATATAATATATGGTTTAATGTAATTTATAGTTGTTGTTATTGTTAATTAATTTTATAAAATTTATTTTTTTAATGTTTTATTTTCTATCATTATAATTATTTAAAATATCAAGCATTGTTTTTTAATTTTAAAGATAACAATATAATCATTTATATAAAGTTATTTTTAACTATTGTTGATGTAATTTATTTTAAGCTACTTATTTGAAAACTTTTAACAATTATAAAAATATTTTAGTTAAACTGATATTACAATTTAGTGTTTTCCATTTATCACTATAATTTATCACTTTTAACTATTTACAATTTATTTTTTGGCTTTTTAAGTGGAACTGAAATTTATATTTAAGTTGACATTGTAATGTTATATTTAAGTTAACAATTTAAGTATTTTGTCCAAACTATTCAAAAGTTGTAGTTTTAAACTGATAAGAGTTTACACATAGCAACATATTAAATCTAATAAATTAGGTATAATATGTTAAAAGTTAAAGATATAACTTTATTAGTAGAAGTAAAGACATTATTTTAAAATTGAAATTTAGTTTATTTATGACTACACTTTAGGTTTGATATTTATTTAACCTTATTAACTAACGTATAATCATTATTAGAAAGAGACTTCAATTTATCATTTTTAACTATTTACAAAATATTTTTTGGGTTATTTAAGTTAAACTAAAATTTATATTTAAGTTGATAATGTAATATTATATTTAAATTAATAATTTAAGTATTTTATACAAATTTTTCCAAAATTGTATCTTTAAAATTCTAATGGTTTACATCCAACAGTATATTAAAATTAATAAATAAAATATAATATGTTAAAAGTTAAAAAACATAACTTTATAAGTAGAAGTAGAGATATTATTTTAATATTGAAAATTAGTTTATATATGATTACACTTTAGGTTTGATATTTATTTAACTTAATTAACCAAATTATAATTATTATTAGAAAGAAATTAAAAAGTCATGGGAGTTTCAAATGAATGTGGTGAAAGGAAAAATACATGGGAGTTTCAGGTGAATGTGGTGCTTGGAAAAATGCTTCCTTTATAAGTATATAATGATTGGGGACAGTGAAATGTTGCTATATGTTCACCATTATCTATATCAATCTATGAGGAGTCTTGTACAAGTAGGAGATTGAAGATGAATATGTATTAGAGTCATTACATAATGATATTTCTAGATAATATATGATCCTAAATGGTCACAGTAACAACAAGTTGATGCACATAAATTATTTATAATAATTTGATCATTGATAAATAAATATAATTCTTTTTAATTAATTGGAAATATTAATTTTAAATGTGAAGTATCAAAATATATCATAAGGTATGATTTATTATGTCATGTACATCTTTTTGGACCAAAAAGGGTTTTTTGTCTCATATGGATTTATATGTTTTATAAATTATAAAAATTAGAAGAGTGTTTATAGAAAAAATAACTTCTTCTTTTCATAAAATATTCAAGAAGACAATAAAGAAGAAAGAAGACGTGCTTTTGATTAATTTATTCAACACACCATGCTCTTATCAATCATGGCTAGTTGATTTGATAAAACATGAGTCTTAAAGTGCTAAAACCATAGGATAAAGACTTAAACTATTGACTTAAAAGAACTAGTTTTCTCCTTTCTTTCATAAGCCAAAAACCACCAAATTTATTCCTTCCTTTCTCCATATTCTCTCTTTTTTTGTTTCTTATAGTGTTAATATCAAAGTAAGAAGAATTATGATACTTTACTTGAACCTATCTTTTAGAACAAAAGCCTTGTTTTGTTCTTAAAGGCTTACTAGATTCTTTTATTACAAGATGAAGACTAGCATCTAATGAAGTTGGCTAAATGTTGGTGGGATACTTCTAGAGAGCTTTTTCCTTGGAGCTTAAAGTCATATTCAACAACTTCCTAATTACCAAGAGGAACCAAAGTCTTCAAAGGTTGTTTTAATCTTTCTAAATCTTGCAAAATGATCTTTTGGTGTGAATAAAACTAGTTTTATTTTTTTTACATCTTAAGTCTTTTGTTACTATGTTTATGTTTTTGAAACAATTTTTGAAAAAAAACCCAACTAGATATTTGATCGATCAATCATTCTCATATACACAACCCTTTACCTACCAGATTGGTCCACACCACATTTTTTACACATGAGAAAGCATGATATAACATGCACATTGTTCATTTTGTTTGGCATAATCTCAGACTATAAGTTATGTCAATGGGGTTTTTTTGTCTCACACAAACAACGGGAAAAAGGCGGGGATAGACTTCTCTCTCGTCTGTACAAACACAACCTTATATACAAGCTAAATACTATTTTTGGTACACAATATATACATCACAAAAAACAAACATGTAGCTTATAATGCATAACACAAGCAACAACCAAAAAAAACAATCAATAAGGGTTCAAAAGACCGAACAACACCAAGAAAACATAACGACACTAAAAATAAAAGAAAAGGAAAAGAAATGTGAACAAAATCCTTACATACTACATAGATCCTTTACTTGTTTTTTTTTTCAAAATAGATTGTAGAAACTGACCACTCGATAACAAGCATGCATCAACCAGTTGTACCCTATGCATGAGAAAAAGGACTATATGGTCCCTTTCCTAGTGGTTGTGGTGCGCTTCATTGCGCCACGCCCGCATGGAGATGTACTACTACTAGGTCGAGAGGTTTCTTCTCCAAAGAGTGAATTCAACGTAGCTAGTTCTCGTAACTGTTGCCTTTTGTATACATCCACAGAATAAGTCTTGTAATCGGAACAAGTAAAATATGGTTAGCAAACTGATATTGACACTGAAAATGACATTGATACTAATATCAGTATTGAAAACATACCACAGGTTTGAGCAATTCTTGGATGATTTCCTGTGCTTGTCTGAGTGTTACATCAACAACATTTGCAGGTGATTCAGCCTCAATCAGTATATGAAGTGGTTCATTAAGGTGCCCATGGCCGGGTCTTCCCCTCAAACGCTCCTCCTTAACGGTTGAATGTTATCAAAATAGATAAAATAGGAATTAAATTTTTATGGTTTTCTAAAAGAGTTACATTGCAAGGAATAACAACATACTTTCATTGATTTGTTTGTTATAGCATCCTACTTTAACTTCTTCCCTATTACAATATTATAGTTTAAATAATCTACCCATATGTAGCAATGTCATCTTAGTACAAAGCAATTTTTACTGATACAATTAGATAGATTTTTCAAAGAATAATGTCTTAATAAGAGAGAAAAAAATCAAAAGTACAATTATATAGTTAGGTAGAATTTTCAAAGTACTATGTCTTTAAATAAAAAATAAAGGTATAAATCAAGTAGTTATTGATCTTTTCATGAGGGAAATAATAATTTACAGGAAAGAGTTTTAATCAAGAGCGTATGTTAAAACACTTGATTAAAACTGGAATAAAATTATGCAAGTAATAATAATAATGCTAAGGTTTTTAAAGTTTTTTGTGCTTTATGATGAATGCTTTGATATTTGGAGTTGTACCTTGTCGGGGTCTTTCATGGAACCCCTTCCTCTAATGAAGACACGACATCCTGTGAGAGCTTCTATTCGCTTCAAGGAGTTGCCTCTAGGACCTAGAAGCCTACCCACAAAGTTGAACTGATATCCAAGAGAAAAAAAGTTTAATAAACATTTTCTATCTTTTTTAAATATGCAAGTAAATCAAATTTTATAACTTACACCAGGAAATCTATCAACAGGCACATCCAAGCGCACCAACTTCTTTGTAAGTAAGGAACTTGGACTATGACCAAATGGAGATCCCTGTAATGTTGTTGTACGTATAAATCATGTTTACAAAATTTTAAATAAATGGATTGAAAAATAAATGAGGCAAAACTTGTAAAAAGTTATATATTGATGTTGTGGTGTTTCATTAGAAGCATTAGAGTCTATGTAGGTATAAACTTGAAATAAGATCAAAGCAATGGTCATTCCAACTTCTAAATTCCTCTTTTTTCTTTTTCTATACAAGCAACACTTGTATCTTAAATTTTAGAATGGATAAATATTAATACATATAATATATAAAAGGAAACCTAAAAATTTAAAAAGTAATATTTTTATTGGTGACATATTGATGCATGTTGTACTTCTAACTGAAAAATATAACAAGATCCTAAGGATTGATTATAGAAAGAGGAATCCTAAATCAAGATTAGACTTTTAAATACTAGATATACGTTATAATACTTATATGTTAATCAAGTCAACTTAACACTACAAAAGAGAAGAGATGATAAATATTATCATATTATACTTTTGCGATGAATAAGAAAAATAAAAAGAATACCATATTAGCACAAATGTATGTTCACCTGTTGTTGAAGATGAGAATTTCTATCCCAATGATCTAAATTATGATTCGAATGACTCGAGCTTCCAAGCTGCAGTCTGTCAAAGTCATTATAACCCTTGTTGGGTATCATCTCAGAAATCTTCAATATCTCTGTTGATAAAATAAAGTAATAATGCTGTTCATAGTTAGCAAATTTTCTTTTAAGAATATGGTAAAGTTTATAATCAAAATTATGGGTTAAAGGTTAGTTATTTTACCAAAGGGATTACTATTAATCCATAAGTAGTTCAATTATCGATATTCTATATCCATTTGTTAACTTGAATGAGATTATAAACACCAAATGTAAACTCGAAAATTAACTTCTATTTTTTTCTTCACATCAATTCCTACATTGGTAATGTGGATGAATGGGTGATGATGTTTGTCTCAATAGAGTGTTGTATACATGAGGTATGGTGTTTTTTAGTCTACATAAACCGTCTAAATGGAAATTTTACCCTTACATTCCACAAAAAATAAATTTCACAATATTCATAAATTTTAAGGTGAGAGGAATTGAGAGGAAGAAAGAAGAAAGGAAAATAGATAAAAGTTTATTTTCTTATCCCTTTAAGACGGGTTTTTTTAGTTTAGTCATTCCGTCCAGATTAAGTTAGAAAGAAACGACCATGTATAACTCTCCAAATTAAGTGTTTACCTTATCAAACCCATTAAGTCAAAAAGAAATTAGAACCTATTTATTAAATTAGAATTTACTTGTAATAGATTTACGAATAATTGTCATAAAAATGAAACAACTAAATAGCTTGAAAGATAATAAGAACAAAAATAACAATAAAAATACTATCAATTATCATGTGCTTGGCGTTGGACCTTCGAATATCTGATTCCTTCAGAATACTATTTAACTTAAATGACTCGTAAAGTTCATATTCCATCTATAGATGTACTTTAAATAGAATGTAACAGCTTTCATACGGTCCTATGTTGTTTTATACACGTCATTTTACCGCCACCGTCCACCGCTAAAAGTTTGTAGATATTACTGTAATGGTTATATCCACATCATCTTAGCATGAAAAAAACATTGACATTGTATTTTACTCATTAAATATACACATCATCTAACTACGGACCACTAGAGGCATAAAATCAATACACATTTAGGTAGTGCTTGGTACGCTACAGCCTGCTGATAAGCTAGCTTATTTTTGAGTTTTTTCAAATCAACATGTTTGACAATCCAAAAAATAGTTGATAAGCTAGATTTTTTAAAAGCCACTTATACTAACTTTTTAAGATTTTAAAATTTTCCAAATATACCCTTATTTAATGATAGAAAAAATATTCTTTTAAATGTCCTTCTATATATTCTACTAGTATATCAGATAGTTTTTACCAAACATCATTTTTTTGTAAGCTAACTTTTTTGCTATCAACTACCAACTAGATTTTCTGCCAAACATAACCTTAGAAGATTATTTGAAACATGTACCAGATGGATATAAAAGATCTAATAATCCTTACTTAAAGTGAAGGTTTTTTTTACAAGATCGAGATAAATAAAAATAAATTTTATACAAGGCAATAAAACATCTCAAATTGAAGAATTAGATTCGAACCTTGATTCAACAAATTATTGCAGATAGGAATGTCATGTATATAGAAAGCCACCTTCTCCTTCTCTTTTAACAATTTTTCCAGGTATGAGCTGTGAGGCATATTATAACACCAAAACATATATAAAATTCAAAAAGTGATGATAATTAGAATTTTGAAGTGGGTATTAAACAAAAGGATTTTAAGAAAATAAAATCTTGAAGTGAAAGAAACATTATACCTCCCACCATCTGTGTTGGCCCAAATGTTTTTAGAAGAAGGGGCTCTAGCAGGTGAGGATTTGAAGTTTTGACCATATAAGTTTGACATGGTTAATTTGTTTTCCAAAAGAGAAGAAAGGAGGAGAAAAAATAGAAAAGTAAATGATGAAATTGGAAAAGAGTTAGAAATTTATGGGGATTATTTTGGGGGAGGGTTTAAATAGTGGGGCATATTTACACTATTAGTCATTCAACTATTGGAGTATTTCATGGATATCCTATGAACTTTGATTGTTAAAACTAACAACCTCAATTTGCTAGAGAATTTTAGTTTGGTATTTCTATCACTTTTGCAATGCATGAATATTGAAGATCCTAAGATCTATTTAAATGCAATGATGATTGATGAATATAAAAATATTACAATATCAGTGTATTAGAATCATAGATCATGTATGCCAAGTATTTCTTGAGGAAGTGTTATGAGATTTAAAAAATGAATCGGTATCCAAGGTCTTAGATTTTGGCATATATAAGGAAACATTGTATCAACTCCTTATATATGATTATGTAATTAATACAAACAAAAATTAGGAAATGGAAAAAAGGACAATAAAAACTGGGAAAGGAAAGGAATTTTTCGGTCAAAAGCACCTAACATGTAAGCTTTTTCTTTGTATGTGGCGTGTAAACATTACAACTTCAATTGTGCTAATTAATAAATTATATTTGTGTATTATGCATTATAAAAAAAATATCACTAGAAACATTAGGATAAGTGATTAGGATACTAGGATTTAGGATAAGTATATTTTCAAATTAAAATCAATATGAAAGCATTTGGTTATCTTTTAATTCCTAGCCCAAGTAATTGATTTCATCAATTAGGATGAATTGACCACTCATTTGGCCAAACTGATAACTAATACGATTTTCTAAAAAATATATGCATTCACAAGTGATGACACAAGTGAGACATTATTGAAGTCCATATATAGGTTTAGATCAATACATTCATGTATTAATTTTAAAACTAATAACTTGGATATGCCTTAGTTAAAAATAGTGCAACTCCAATATGAATTGGGTGTGGCTCACATGTCTTGGGTGTATGTGAAATATGGGTTGGCTTGTTTCAAGGCTTCATGAAATTACAATATAATATGATGTACATTCACTTTGATGTGTTACTTTGAAATCGGTTAAAAAATGTTAACAATGTTTCTTTGCTGATTGATTTTATTTGTTTTAATTGATCCACACAACTATATATGTGTACCACACCCAAAGTTTAGTGTCTTTATAAATACAAAACCCACACAAATGATATTGGGTTCCTAGGTTTCCATTATCAAGAATATTGATTATGTGTAACTTATTTAACTCACAAGCACATCAACAAACACTCATGTCCCCTCTTTGCTCTTCTAAGAATTTTTCAGTATGTATATAGCTACCAAACTCAATGAACACTAAACAAATCAATATTTTTCCTCTTTGAATGTATCACCATGAACTTTGATGATGATTTTTCCAACTATAGGAGAGAAAAAATAGACATTGACAAGTTCTCTTCAATAAATAGAGATTTGGATAAGACTCTTAATATTTCTAGAGATAACTCATGTTTATTTAATTAGTATGAGATCAAGAATTAGGTTTTTCACACTTAGGTTGAAATAAGGTTATGTAATAAATCATGGTTACTTATTACTATTTCTAGAGAAATTATATTTAGTTCCAGTGTAGAAAGTACAATATTAAGGAACACCAAAAAATGAATATAGGCATCTGTAGCTAACCATTGTAATCAACTCTCAAATATTCATACAATTTCACCATGGACTAAATAAAAATAAATATCAACAATGTAGTAAAGAAATCACAAAAAAATTTAAACAAAAATGGGGGTTGTAAGTAACTAGGTAATTTACAAGTATCAAGCATATAAAAATAAACTCCATAATACGTTGTCGATTTACAAACAAGTATGAAAAATTAAGTTTAAATGTCGATGACCAAGCCATAGAGGATAAAGGTGTTAGGCCAATTCCCAGTGACCTGATGAATGAGGTCTTGATGAGCTCCCTTTTAAGATCAGGTATCGACGTTTGATGAAACATGAATAGATAGCATGCCACTGCCTTTTCAATCACCGGAATCATCTCCTATCCAATTGCTCAGATTGGTGGACGTTAAGTCGTTAAATGATTTGATGACATTGATCATCTCTACACTCTATGGATATGGTTATTATTGAGCCATTAGGCAATTTGCATTTGCCTTCCAACTTCCAATAAACTATTGTATGAATATGAATAAGATTTTTAGTTAGTTTAGTTAAACATATAGATTCGAATAGTGGTCTCTTTTGTTTATGGAATGTGAATGAACAGAACGTTCAACAAACGGTCCATGATATGTTCGATAAAAAGTTCATTTATGTTTGTTTAGTTAATAAATGAATAAACATGAACAAGTTTTTCAATAAATCAACAAAATGTTTTGGTTTAAAAATATCAACACAAAAATGAGTAACCATGGGGTATATTAGAGAACGATGGTGTTATAGCGGTAAAGGATATGAGGGTCGAAGGTGGTTGTTGGAAAACGAGGATAGAAGCTAGCAGCCGACCGGCGATGGCAACAAAAAGACATCAATAAGATGTTGTTATCGTTGTGGCTTGTCGAAGGTAACCACACTAGAAGGCAACGTAATCTAAATTGGTTCATACAGAGAGCAATATAGGATTATGGTGGTCATGTAACATCCCAAAAACAATGACCAAATTTTTGATTTTACAAAGTGAGATTTCAAAAAACCATAAGATATTCTACCATTGTTTTCAAACCAGATCCATAGAAATCAAAAGTATCAAAATAATCTCTTGAAACATAATTCAGTAGGAGGATGTGTACGATCATGCCTTTGCCTTGCCCTAGTCAACTGAAGTACCCAAAAACATTGAAATCGACATTTGTAGGCCAAATCTCAGTGGGTTACCTAAAATACCCCACATAACAATACATTTACAATGCATGCACATCAGGCTTTCAACATAAGACCGGACTGCTCCTGAGCCTACATCATAAACTTGGATTGCTCCTGTTCCTGTAGTACAAAGTTGGACCGCTTGTGGGATTGTTGACCTACATCACAAAAAAAAACCGCCTCAACCTAACCATACTATGTCAGCATATGAAAACAGATAAGCAATAACCAACAATACATGTAATCATACAGATCTACCAATCTACAAGATCACTATAGTATTCAAATGTCCTACACATAAGGGCACATACTGAAGTATAAAGTATAGTGAGAAAACTCACCTGAGCTAAATAACAGAAGCTTAACAACAAACTTCAGCAACAAAACAACTAACAGAAGCTACCTAATGCCAAAACCATACTAGTTCTTAGCTAATTCTATCATAGTTTGGCTAAAATTCAAACTGGTTAAAAAATCAACTGACTGGCGCTACGCTTAGCATAGACATAACTACGCTCAACGTAGGCCTACGCTCAACGTATCTCGTCTACAGTTAGCATAGAATTAAAATACAAAATAGTTGAATTCCTTCATCCCTATGCTCAACGTAGCGCAATGCTACGCTCAGCGTATACTTTTTACAAAACCAACTTTTTGGTTAAGTTCTTAATCTATTAATCCACTATCTCAAACTTTACATAAGTCCATTATACTAAAAATGACTCATAATAAACGAACCTCTATGGACATGTAAGCCCCATACATGTCCTACACCCTTCTAGGTAAAAAATGGTGAAAGTATGACCTTAAACCCATACATGACACCAAAACAAGTCCAAACTCCATATCCAAATGATAGAACACTCCAAGGACATTCAAGAATGATAAAGTTGCAAGCTTTATCCAGATTTCTTCCTTGAAATCCAACCAAAACCTAAAAAAGGTACCCAAAGACCATAAAATGAAAGATCTATAAGGCTTTAATCATAAATTTTGGAGCTTGATGACTTCCAAAGGTCCTCAAGATGCACAAGAAGTTGGATCTCTTATGAAACACTCACTAAATATCCAAAGAATGATGAACTTCCTTGAACACTCTCAAATGACACCCATAACAAGAAAAAGGAAGGAGGAGAAGGAAATGGAGGCTAGGGCTTCATTATTTAGAAGTAAGAGGTTGATCCTTAGAAACCCTAAAATTTAGAGATGCTTAAAGAGTTTTGTGAAAACAACAGCTCTACGCTTAGCGCAGACATACCTACGCTCAACGTAGATTTCTTAATCTTTGTGTAGCCATACACTCAATGTAGCTTTCTTACACTCAACGTAGCATCGGGATTTTGAAATTCATCATTTTACACTACAAAAAGGGCATCTCGAAAAATGGGTGTTACATGTCATGTGGGAAGTAGTCACAAGAGATAAGCCAGATTTTGGTAGTAGAAAATGGTAGGCGAGCAGATGGTTCTTCAAAGTTTATGAACTCAAGATATGCAAGATAACAGGAGGTAGTTTATTGAAATAAGGAAAAGTTTGATCATCAAATTGGACATGACGTGTAGTATAGTTGTGGTTTGTGGTCAGGTCTAGAAAATAATAGAATTTGCATTGGGTGTTAAGCTATAACAAATAAATGTAAGAATATTATGAGTACCTAACTTCTGTGATGAATAATCTCGTAACAGGGAATACCATGACATCCTAAAATGCAAACCACGTCATAGTTCGATGTTATCACAAAGATTAATTTAAAAGAAACCATGACGTAAAATATTTTAAGCTAGGTGATTTATGATATAAACAATCGATCTAAGACATCAACCCAAAGAGTGGCATGTGCATATGCATTAAAAAACATATAAAGACTAGAGTGGATTATATCACCTTATTTAAATTCGATCGTACCATTTTGTTGCATAGTGTAAGTACAAGAAATACAATGATGAATGTCATGTCCATAAGTATTTGATGAATGCACTGGTTAAAAAACTCGATATCTAATTGCTTTGAAAAGTTTTAACCTTGAAAAATAATTGAGTTTGAATAAGTATTAGAAAAACTTATAGGGACATTATAAAAGTAAATTTAGCCTTCAAGGGATAAAACCAAAGAAATCGAGAATGATCATCCACAAAAATTATATAATACGAGGAACCATTTATAGAGGTAAGAGGAGTTGGACCACAAATCATATTGTATCAACTCTAATCGCATGTAATGATTTTTTTAAATTGTTATCAAAAGGTAAACACTTGTTCTTAGAGAGCTGAAAAGAAGAAAAAAATGCTAGTTCAAAGTTAAAACATAAGTAATTAATAAATATCCTGATTATCTAATCAAGAAATAATGTCAAAAGCGGTGTACCCAAATCTCCCATGTCGAAGTTCGAAAGAAGCATACATACGTTTATTTTTCAATGTTGTTAGAAACACCCTTTTTCCATTCTTAATGATGTAAAACCCATTCTTACATTTTCCCTTTTCTAGTATTTCCTTAGTGACACGGTTATGAGTAGCAAAAAACTATCATGAAATATAATATCCACATGAGAATCATTTGCCGATTTGCAAATAGAAATAAGGTTTTTCGTGAGATGTGGATTTTATCAACCGATCCAATCCAATTATCTATTAGATGTTGGAGTTTTTCAACTTGTCCAATATAATTCGATATATGCAACATGATCGATCTGATTGAATATTGGATTTTATCGGTTTAATCCATTGGATATATTTGTTTGGTTTAATCCATTGGTTATTGGTTCTCCATTATCGAACAAATTCTAATTTCTATTCCATTTTATATCAAATAATATCCAAAAATAATTATGACAATAAGATATTTATTAGATTAATATTGGATTGGTTTGGTTAAGTTATCCACTGGATTTTCATGATGATCTAATAACCAATCCAATTAAATTGGATTTTGAAATTTCAAAATTGATCCAATCCAATTGTAGGTGGATATCCAATATAGGTGGTCGGTTGAAACTGGATCAGTTACTTTTTTTACACCTTAAATATAAGAGACTGATGATCCCAACCCTAATACTTGTGTATGAATCTAAAAGAAAAACAGAATAATAACACAAGTATTTGACAAATAATAACCAATATTATTTATCGGGTTTTTCACTAAGTACAATGCTCTCACCAAGAGAACGAGTACAATCTAAGAACTCACCAAGAACTCTCAGATCTATCTCTACAAAAACTCTAACTCTCAGAATGCAATACAAATCATCATCTCTCAACTAATGGGAGAGGCTAGTACAAATACTAGTTTAAGCCAACGAGATAAAATCTCTGTAGATTCACCAAATCTTCGTTTAAAGCAAATCCATGATTCTAAGGAAGGTGTAAATCTTGTAAATAAGGAATGGATCAGATCCAATCTTTAGAATACTTCTTTACCAAGTAAATCTGATTAGCTACAGATTTAGACATTAGTACCAACACATGAGAGCATCAGTGTTAGCGTCAGGAAGACCAGCTTCAGCTTCAGCTGATAGTACCATTAGCGTATCAGTGCTCAGCGTATCACATGATCAACATGTCATTAGTGTATAACCATAAGCGTGTGGGCGTAATGATCAGTCATCAATGCTAGCGAATAAGGTCTTTAGTGAATGCTCTTCGTGATGATAATGCCTTTAGCATCTTTTGGTGCTGATAGAGTCTTCAGGATCTTTTTCTCATCAAGGGATGATCTTCAAGCTCTAACATATGAAGTTCCATCAACATATTTTCAGATTAACTTAACTAAACAAGCTCTAACAAACCAGCTTGTCTAAGCTGTTTTATTTACACTTACTTAGACAAGACTAACTGTCTATAAAGAGCAATAATACTATAACTATAACATATATATTTTTCATCAGCAAATCTATAAAAATATGTGTCCCAACAATCTCCCCCTATTTGATGATGTCAAAACCAAACTAATAAAGAATGAAATAATGAAGAAATATAGCTGAAGAAATAAGTTGATTTTTGCTCGCCCCTCATATAAACAACAATTGAGTTTTGCTCCCCCCCTTAGATGTATAACCTTCCTTTTTCAAGAGTGTCTGCTTTTCAAAGAAAGATTAAGTAACAATGTAGCAAACCTAAACATCCTCCCCCCCTTTTTGACAACATCAATAAACACCGCCTTATTATTATTTTTTTGTTATTTTAAGAAGACAACAAGTAACCTGAAATGAAAAAAACTTAAAATAAAGTTAAAGGATAGGATAGGTGTTTCACATTATTGTGTTTTTGCGATAGCATATCATTTACACAGTTTTGCGTAGTCTCACCAGCGTATACATGATTAATCATTAATCACTTCTATTAGAAGAAAAAAGCAAGAGTAGGTATATGCATGTGATAAACTACAGTACATAGCTTTACCATCGGCACATAGTTTCAAACTTTTATTAGTGTATGGTATTATACAACAAATCATTAAGTTCTATATTAGAAGACTTGTATAGAGAAGTAGTTAAAATCTTGGAAATTATCCATCAGACAAGTATCTCTTACGATGATGATTGTGCAATCAAGGTAAACCAATGGGTAATGCTCGATGTTTCAGTAGAACAAGAGAATTGATGTATACGTCAAGCATGCTTCCAAGGATGAGGTCGGTAAGAAACGATTAACCAAGAAAATGAACACCCAATCATTTGAATAACTTTTTGATCAGGACAAGGCAATCTCACTTTGAAAGTTTAGCCAATGCTAGACAATCACTGTGAGTGGGTGACTCAATGTTATCTCAACAGATGGGTCTCATTGATGAGATCCTTAGAGAAATCTAAGCACATACAACAACATGCTTCTAGGGACACTATCTAGTCAAAAGTTATATACTCAATTTAAGACATGTCACCATCAGAACATGAAATGTACAATGATTTTAGAATGAGTGACCATACCAGATGAAGCATATGTTTCAGCTTCAAAAATCATTACTACCTACTTTTTAATTTCCAGCTCAAATGCCTTTGTCAAACTTTATTGCTCCCTCTATGCTTGTGGTTCATTAACAAATTCAGTTAATTTCAACTTCTACCATTTAGCTTCAACTCATGATGAGTTTCATAAAACATGACATTTTTTGTCCAAGTATATTAAAGTGGTGCAATAAAATTGCAAATCTTGAACCGAATGTGTATTCACACATTGGGTAGATCATCACCAAGACCTTACTTGAAAACATTTAAGCAAAAAACCATCACATGATCCAACATCCATGTTATCTTTTATTCAATTGCAATTAAAGCCTAAAACCAAAGAACTATGAACACACAAAAATATATGGTGGTTAGAAACTTTAGGGGGGAAATGACTTATAATGTTCATAGATAATTTAAACACCAGACATAGCATTAAAATTTAGGGGGTAAATGACTACTGATGTTCATAGATAACATCCATGCTTATTTGTTAAGTCAGCATGTATATTTTTTGGTAATGAGACCAGGATATTAAAGTCTTAAAGTTGAATAAAGCTTTCTTGAGGATGTTGCAAGAAGACGCTGATTGTAAGAGCTGGTGAATGACTTCAGTATCCTTTGTCGTTCATTTGGCGTGAATAAAGTTATCTAGTGCAACTACATGTATTAACCGGTAACACCGGCCTTACCTTTACAAATAAGCATTTCTGGAAAACAAAAATAAAAGGCCTGCTTTCATTTTCATTTCTTTTGTATTTTTTGTGGATAATAATGCACGTTTGAAAGTATGGCAAAAGAGGGCCATGTGATTAGCCATCATCAACCAATTTGACTTTTTCTACATTGAAGACCATCTTTTCTCTTGATATCTTATGAGTACAACTTGTTTACCTATCCTTAAATGCAGCTAGACAGCCATATGCTTTTTCTGATCAATAAGATGACATTTATTGTCATTTCGTTCTTGCAGCATTTGGATAATGACCATTCTAGTTATTGAGATATAAAACACAAATCAACAACGAATTGTCTTTTCTTTTTGACCCATTACATGAATGTGTCCACTTTGGTTTTCTACTCTATTGGCTTGGCTTATACACATACATAAATGAGGACAACTCCTAACTTGTTAGAAAAGCTTATAAGAGATTAGAATTTTGTCTCCTTGTTATGACCAAAATGCCCATGAGACATTACTTTGTCCTTTCTTTAAATCCAACGACTCTTTCTTCTTAATGCCACCAGAGAAAATTTTAGAAAATAACAATGAATCAAACTGTAACATCTCAAAAATCATAACCAATTTAAACTTTTCAAAATAACTCATTTACTAGTAAAAGTGTTCATATAAGCATTATTTTCAAAACATTATTCAAAATAGAGTCTCCCAAGATCCACAAATAAAAATCACGATGTGTACGGTCACGACTTCACCTTGCCACGATCCTCTAAAGTACCTGAAACAAAACTAAAACTGTAACCCAACGCTTAGTGAGTTCCCCCAAAGTACTAGCATACAATACATATATCAAATATAAACAAGCATGTTGGGTCCAATCAATCATAAAACTGGAATACCCACAGGTCCACAACCATCAAGCTGGATTACCCCTGGTCCAATCAGTCATCAGACTAGAATGCCAATATACAACAGGTCCACTGAGTTATCAAATTGGAATACCAATATACAACTGGCCCACTGAGTCATCGGACTAGAATATCACCGACTCCGCTCAATCATCGAACTAGAATATCGCCGACTCCGCTCAGTCATCGGAATGGAATACTCCTGGTCTATTGACTCATGCACATAGCATTAAAGTCTCAACCCAAAAAAAAATGTTTACATATAAAAAATAACAAACATATTCAACATTAAGATAATTATGTAGACCAAAATCACATATAATCCTACAGGTCTATCAGTCTACGCATATCAGAAACCATCATATAATCATATAGATCCAACCCATATTCAACATATCATCAATCAAGGTATACTGGGATGACAATCCAATTGGGACGACCTAGGTGTCTTCTGTAACACCCGCAGATCCGGGCTAGTCAATTTAAAGACGATAAGCGTTAGAAATGACTTCTTTATGAAAGATTATTTCTAATGAATAATCTTAGCTAAGTTGTAGTATATGTTACAAGGATTCCGTACATATAAAGAACGCCGAAATCCGATTTATAACGAAGAAGTTATGACCTATCGAAGTTTCGCGACAGAACCGACACGACACAACTCGATGTAAATAGTGAATTTTTGATAGGGCGATATTTAGCCTTAGTGATCTATATTAAAGTCGTAGAACACGTTAAACCAAGAGTGTGCATAGAAAGAACACCCAAATCTAACTTCATACGAGGAAGTTATGATTTTTTCGAAGTTTTGGCTTAGCAATGTACAACCCAAAATTCGAATATTAGATCGAGTGGTTTTTAGCCGACACAACCTAAACGAGAATCGAAGAGCTTGTTAATAGTAGTGTAACGACAAAAAGACAGACGGAAACGGAGTTCGGATGAAGGAGTTATGAATTTTGAACGGAGTTTTTCTGTCCCGACGTACTAAAAATAATATTAATAATATATTAAAAATAAAGTCAAAATTAGCCAACGGAATCTAAATGATAGTTGTAGAGCATAATCTCTCCTATGTTTGGATATAAAGAATGTCGAAAATGGAGCTCCTATGCGAAAGTTATGAATTTCTGAAGTTTGGGGCGCGAACCCCAAAGTTGTGTTAGTGTTCACGACGTGAACACTGTGTTTACGACGTGAACACCGAGATTTGACCCTTCCAGAGCTATCAGATCCAATTGGCTTGATGACGAATGCAGTGACGATCGAGCTCACGATCTGAGCACTTGAAACTCACGACGTGAACCCAAAATAATGTCCCTATAAATAGAAATCGAGGGTCAGTCGAATTTGGTTGCTCCTCTCTCGATCTCTCACTCCCGATACACCCTCTAAGCCGTATTTTAACCCCCTAAAGCCCCAATAACATCCTGAGACCCGAAGCAATCCCGAAGTTCGAAGATCCCGAGAAGAAAAGAGTTTCCGAGCTAAAGCTCTCTCCGCGAGAAACCCGGTGTGTGAAGATATTTCGGTTTCACTGAAGAATACTACTTCTACAAGCCGTAGTGCTGTCCGATCATCTTCTAATCAAGTGAGTGTATAGTCCCTTTCATGACATGATTTTAATACAAGTATTGTTTGAATGTATTAAGTATATTTTTTGTGTGAGTGTGTAGTCACTTTCTTCTAACACATAAATATGAAGTATTTGTTATGAAATACGTGCTATGTGTTTATATATTGTTTTTTTTATTTGAGATGAGTGTGGAATGGATGTTTTATATAGTTTTTAAATGAGTTAAACTATATATGTATTTTATATCTACAAATATGTTGGGTAGAAGATGGGTAGATAAGATAGTTGGTGTGTGAAAAGGATGACTTGGATAATGAGATAAGAGGAGATATAGATCTTGAGATGAGGGCGACAAGTGGAAAATGAGTGAACCTTTACCCAAACAATGGCCCCCATCATTCAGCAGAGTAGGGATCACAACCACATACTATTCAATACAGTTAGTGGAATACTAGCATGCTCGCAACTTGTAGGTGTTTGTGAACGATGTGTTCACCGATGTACTCTAAAAACCCATTGACATGTATTGAGAGATGGATCTCGAGAATGATACGGTCAATAAACAAGATAAACTTGTTATTAGATCCGGGAGTATGGATCAGATCAGGATTTAGGGTATAGTAAATTGTCCCTAGTACGGGAGTATGGATTAGGCACAGTTTTCGATCCAGGAGTATGCATCAGACCAAGAGGTAAGTTTTAGATCCGGGAATATGTATCAGGTGAAGATATTAGTTTTAGATCCGTGAGTAGGGATCAGGTAAAGAGGAAAATTTTTGATACGAGAGTTAGATCGTGTCGTTGTGAGGATCGATGGAGTAGGATAAGAGTTGTTTTTATATCGTTGTGAGGATCGATGAAATACGTGCTATGTGTTTATATATATATATATATATATACACACACACACACATATATAGAACTCACAAACTTATCGATCGCATCTGGAAACCTTATGTGTTTAGGATTCTAAGTGTACGACTACGATATTAGAACTAGCATGTAAACATTTCGGATTGATAAGGATGATTTAAATATCTATCGTGAATGAGGATTTAAATTCACCTTATGCGGAATTTAGATCAAAATGAAAAGTACACAAACCGGACTGGAAAATGATAACCCGCAGCCTGAGTCACAAGGGATTGGGAGTGCACCAGAAATAACAGTTGCACCAGAGCCAATCTCGATGGCAGGAGTATAAACAATGGTGCGGATGATATTGGATCAACAGATGAAAGAAACAAGGTGTTTACTACAACAAAGTAAGGACGAACTTGTTGTGGCAGTACGCAAGGCACCTATTCTTGAGGCAACTATCTGGGTTGCTAAGTCAGTTGAAGAAATGATCAACGACAGGACCACCAACAAGGTTGAACTTGGAAAAAAGAGGAAATTTGAGGAGTCTTCGAGGTCCAACAAAAGTAGCATGTTCTCGAAGTCTAGCTAAAAGGGAGGTAAAGAAAAATGGTGCCGGAAATGCAAAAAGAAAAACCTTGGAAAATGTGGCGAGGCGGTGACATGCTTTAAGTGTGGAAATCATGGACATTATGCCAACGAATGTACATTCAATGAAAGGGTATGTTACGAATGTAATGAGGCTGGGCACTTCAAGCAGGACTGCCCAAAGAGGGAAGAAGCTACAAATCTAAAGGTACCACTGAAGCATTATGAGAGATGCAACGAACAGGTGACTTGCAACAAATGTGGAAGGAAAGGTCATTACGCCAACAAGTGCACATCCGACAAGAAGGTGTGCTATGGGTGTAATAAAGAAGGGAATTTTTCTAGAGATTACCCAAAGAAGAATGAACCAGCATAGCCAAAGGCATTTCACATGATCCTCATGAAGCAGAAAACAACGCGAGGATTCAAGGGTGAAGACTTCATATCAATATATAAAGTCTATATCAAGAAGTATAGCCTATTAGAGGCATAGTATAGGGTGAACTTGAACTTTTGTGTAATCGTTTCAAGGAATAATATAAACCGTAGTTTTTTTATATGATGTGTTGAATGATTGTGTGATTTTCTTGTATGGTGACTTGGTCGACTGCGGAACAATACTTGGGACGAGTATGAGTAGGTGTCAAAAGTGGTAGATTCATATACTACTGGAAGCACAGGACTCGTACTTTGATCAGGGAAAGTCACAAGGTTGCCAAGAAACTAGTAATTGATTCTGTTTTATTCAAGTATGTCATTACCATTGTTTCGGTAATGACTAGTAAGATGGTTGTTATTCCGACCCTGGTGGTCATATTAAATTTGAGTCCGACTGCGATGAATATGTTACGTGGTTCAGAGAACCAAGTTCGATGTAACATCGGACGTAAGTCGGAAGGTTGAAATTAATGCAACCAGTTGTATCACGCTCGTTGTTAAAAGAAGTTTGTAGCTAGAAGTGCTACATGCTAAAAATGTGATTATATCACATTAGAATATGAAGGAAGGTATATTCCATTTTGGAATTTAAATCTAAGAGACGTGGGTCTAAGCGTTGCATCATTCGATGAGAGGTCGTTAGAGCACGACCCATCGATCTATAACAATAGATAAATGAAAGTATTTATCCTAAGAAGAATAAGGAGTCCATAATAAGGACTTGTTTTGTAACTCGAAGGTTATAATTGAAAGTACAACGTAGTACGAAAAACGGATGCAAGATTGGGCATCATCTGCAGTCAAGGAAACCCTAGAGTTAGATACTCTTTCGAGGAAACATAGAAGTTACGGTTATTGCCTAGGATGAAGAGATAACATAGGGAATCATTACGCAAGCCCTATTTCGTTGATGATTCCGGGACGTAATCATCCTAATGGGAGATAATTGTAACGCCAGCAGATCCGGGCTAGTCAATTTAAAGACGATAAGCATCAAAAATGACTTTTTTATGGAATATTATTTAGAATGATTAATCTTAGCTAAGTTTTAGTATATTTTACAAGGATTTCGTACATATAAAGAACGCTGAAATCCGAGTTATAACGAAGAAGTTATGACCTGTCAAAGTTTCATGACAGAACCAGCACGACACAGCGCGATGTAAATAGTGAATTTTCGATAGGGAGATATTTAGCCTTAGCAATCTAAATGAAAGTCGTAGAATATGTTAAACCGAGAGCGTGCATACAAAGAACGCCCAAATCTGACTTCGTACGAGAAAGTTATGATTTTTTAAAGTTTCGGCTTAGTAGTGTACAACCCGAAATTCGAATATTAGATCGAGCAGTTTTTAGCCGACACAACCTAAACGAGAATCGAAGAGCTCATTAATAGTAGTGTATCAACAAAAAGACAGACGAAAACGGAGTTCAGATGAAGGAGTTATGAATTTTGAACGGAGTTTTCCTGTCCCGGCCTACTAAAAATAATATATTAATAATATATTAAAAATAAACTCAAAATTAGCCAATAGAGTCTAAACGAGAGTTGTAGAGCATAATTTCACCTACGTGTTGATATAAAGAACGTCGAAAATGGAGCTCGTATGCAAAAGTTACGGATTTCTCAAGTTTGGGGCACGAACCCCAAAGTTGTGTCAGTGTTCACGATGTGAACACAGAGATTTGACCCTTCCAGAGTTGTCGGACTCAAGTGGCTTGATGACAAACTCAGTGACGATCGGGCTCACGACATGAGCATTTGAAACTCACGACGTGAACCCAGAAAAATGTCCATATAAATAGAAATCGAGGGTCGGCCGAATTTGGTTGCTCCTCTCTTGCTCTCTCACTCCTGATACACCCTCTAAGCCCTATTTTAACACCCTCGAAGCCCCAATAACATCCCGACACCCGAAGAAAGTCCCGAAGTTCGAAGATCCCGAGAAGAAAAGAGTTTTCGAGTCGTAGCTCTGTCCGCGAGAAACCCGATGTGTGAAGATATTTCAGTTTCACCGAAGAATACTAATACTACAAGCCGTAGTGTTGTCCGATCATTTTCTAATCAAGTGAGTGTATAGTCCCTTTCATAACACGGTTTTAACACAAGTATTGTTTGAATGTATTAAGGATATGTTTTGTGTGAGTGTGTAGTCACTTTTTTCTAACACATCAATATGAAGTATTTGTTATTAAATATGTGCTATGTGTTTATATATTGTTCTTTATTTGAGATGAGTGTGGAATGGATGTTTTATATAGTTTTTAAATGAGTTAAACTGTATATGTATTTTTATATCTATAAATATGTTGGGTAGAACATGGGTAGATGAGATAGTTGGTGTGTGATAAAAGGATGAGTTGGATAATGAGACAAGATGTGATATAGATCTTGAGATGAGGGTAACAAGTGGAAAATGATTGAAACCTTTACCCAAATGATGCCCCCCATCATTCACCAGACTAATTATAGATAGTCGGTGGAACACTAGCTGGCTCACAACTTGTAGGTGTTTGTGAACGATATGTTCACCGGTGTACTCTAAAAACCCATTGACATGTATTGCGGGAGGGATCTCGAGAATGATGTTGTCAATAAACAAGATAAAATTGTTATTAGATCCAAGAGTATGGATCAGATCAGGATTTAGGTATAGTAAATTGTCCCTAGTCTGGGAGTATGGATTGGGCACAATTTTAGATCCGGGAATATGGATCAGACCAAGAGGTTAGTTTTAGATCCGGGAATATGGATGAGGTGAAAAGATTAGTTTTAGATATGTGAGTAGGGATCAGGTAAAGAGGAAAACTTTAGATACGAGAGTTAGATCATGTCGTTGTGAGGATCGATGGGGGTAGGATAAGAGTTGTTTTCATATGGTGAAATTATATAAGTTTGTGAGTTCTATATATGTGTGTGTGTGTATATATATATATATACACATACACACACATATATATATATACACACACACATATATATATATATATATATATATATATATATAACATTGTGGGTTTAAAACTCTATATGCTCACCAGGCTCCCAAGCGTGACCCACTCAGTTTTCTTTGTATTACAGGTTATGGTACGAGAGCATAAGTTGGCTGACATAACGAGAGATTTTGGATTATAGGCCAGTAGTTACGAATAACTGTTGTAAAGTCTATTTGTTCTGTTTATGCTTTTGGTCTGTATTGAAATGACATCCTGATATTTTGTTATATTATGAAAATACATTTCTTTAAAGAAATGCTTTGATAAATTCGTATCATATTTTGTTTTGGGAACAAATTCCGCAACAGTTTTCTTTAAAAGATTAATCTGATTTTAAAAACAAAGCATAAACAAATCGGTCTTTTCTGGCCGTGAAATTGGGGATGTCACATGTTTGAACAACAAGTACAATGAGGAAAACTCACCTCACATTCTGACAAAAGGTTGAACGATAAACTGCTCCAAATATGGGCTCTATAGGTCACATATTCAACAGATAGAGACCAAGGCTCAACTATAGCTCAAAATACCTAAAATACCCTTAAGTTAGACTTGGTCAAAGTCAAATTCAACGACCAAGAAGTCAACGCAGACCGAGTACGCCCAGTTTACTCAGCATGTACCTTCCGCGTACTCATGATCTTGATCGGGCTTCTAACAATGTACGCTCAACGTACGTCTAGGTACGCCTACCGTATTCGAGGGCTTAAAATTCCAACTTTTAAGGAGTTAATCCTTTAAGTCATTTCGTCTAAGTTTAAAATCTAGTATTAAACATATCCCAAACCATAAAGTTTCCAAATTTATGGTTTTACATGCCTAGAACAAGCCCAACATGAAAACCCTAACTCTTCTTAACCACTAAAGCTCTTAATGAATTTCATGGAAGAGTCTTAGGGGCCAAGATCATATTTTTATGACTCAAAACATGGAAAAATGTCCAAAAGGACAGCCCAAATGTTCTATAGCATGCTATGGACAAGAAAAGTCATATTTTGGGACAAAATCTCATATTATCATCATGGAAGTTAGATCTAGCAACTTAATCATCAATGTGGGACCTTTATACCTTTCAGAGATGGAGAATAATGCAAGACTTCCATATCCAATCTTGCTTCCAGCTTCCAAGATTCACCACCACCTTCTTATTCATTTGGAACACACAAAAACACACACTCAAGTTTCAAAATGCAACATGTCACACCCCCAAACCGCAAAACAAACGGTGGAAACGTTCAGGGGTGGAGGATGTCATGTAAAGTATCACAACAATTTCATCAAAGTAATCAAAGTAAGCATAACCATTACAATATAATATGAATATTTACATTTGTTTGATATGAAGTTTGTATACATCAAAAGTATAATAAGTAAAATACGTGTCTCCATAAGCTCTGTCTTCTCAAAAGCTGGCAAGAATACCTGTCTACTGTTGTCCTGAGAATACAAGCGATTTTGAAAACATATCAGCATAAAGCTGGTGAGTTCATAAGCATGTTTTTGTAATGAAAATTAGTCACTTAATTTGTGTAAAAGTTTGTCTGCTATTGTATGTAAACTATGCAAATAAATTTAGAAAACGTCTCTTATGCTCCACATAATACAAAAGGGATAAAGTATCTAAATGCTTTATGAAAACCGTGGATTTGTATAAATTGCATAGGTTTTGATTCATGGAAAACCTTTATTTTTGGCTTGTATTTGTTGGATTAGTGTCTAAGCCCGTAACCATATTTGGTAAGTACTTGACCCGGTTGTGCATGGTCCTTTTGGGTTGCCTTCACCAAAGCAACTTGATTGGAGAAATGATAGAGAAAGAGGTTATTATGATTTATTAATATATTATGAGAATAATATATTAAAGGAGAAATCATATTTGTTTAATTCATATTGGTCAATAATTAATTAAGAATTAATTTTGTGATCAAATGTAATTAATTAAACTACAGGGGCTAAATTGTAATTATGTGATAGTTGCAAATTAGGGCAATGGATGCCCCAAGGAAAGGGGTGGACGAATTCAAGGGGATAAGGCCCTAGAATTCGACCAAGGATAAAGGTTATAGACTTATTTTATGGATTGCTTGGTGGGCAAGCAACTAGATAAGGATAAGTACTGAAACCCTAATCTCTACCCTATATAAAGACCCCTTGGCTAAGGGAAATCGGCCACTTGATCCTAAGAAATCTTAGACCCGATTTCCAGCCTCTCCCCTCTCTCTCTCTCTCTCTCTCTTGTCTCTCCATTTGCTTGTGGTGTTTGTGAGCCATTAGAGGTACTATACTTGTGGTACTTGCTTTCCAAGACAAGAGATTGAAGATTTGTGTTGTTATTACAAAATAACAACAAGAGGTATGTAAACCCTTAGTATATAATTTTTGAAATATATAGATGCATGCTAGGGTTCTTCTTGTGTTCATAAAGTTGTGTATCTAATAGAGAAAACATAGATCAAAATCTAGGGTTGATTGCACACATAGGATTGTTTGTATAAAACCCATCAGTGGTATCAGAGAATATGGTTAAATTGTTTTCAATTAGAATTATACAATTGTATGAATTTGACACTATAGGGTTTATGGCCAATAAACCCTAGGAGGCAAGGATTTCGAATTTAGGGTTCTTGAAACCTAGTGTTTGAATTTTCTGAGAAGGGCTTTCAAACCCTTTTCCTTGTTGCCCAAGATTTCGAAATCTAGGGTTTGCAAACCCTAGATTTTCGAGATATGCCTCCTCCCCAAGATAAGATCCTAAAATTTAGGGATTTGGATAATCCCATATCTTGTAATTATCCTTTAATTTTTGAATATGGTAATTAAAGATTTTGAATTATCCCATCCCATAAGTTTCGAAATCTAGAGGGATTTAAGGGATTAGGATAAAATTAATTGTTTAATTTAAGATAATCCTTTATGATTTAGTAATTCAAATTAATTGTTTAATTTAGATAATTATTAAATCAAGAGTTTTAATATTTAAAATTTTATTTTAAGGTTATAAATTTTGAAAATTTTAAATTGAAATTAAAACCCTAGTATTTTAAAATGTTTAAAACACACCCTATACTATTATATTATTACAAGATTAATATATATATATATATATATATATATATATATATATATATATATATATATATAAAACTAAATTGGTAGTCTTACCGTTAGCATGCCTCATTCACGAAGCCGATCTATAAGGAGGGTATAAGGTTATGGCCTATAAAATGACCGTTTAATGGGTATCCACTCTTACCCACCGCTTCCTTAATTGGTGGAGGGTCATTAGCCGAATGGGTATGATAGGGCAATCATCTCTTCATTAATAAGTATAATGAAACTATATGAAGTAACTAAACGTTTTTACAAAATTCTCAATCTTAGTTACTTTAGGCAAAATTGAATTGATGCAATCCCATGAAATTACACTTTGCACCCTTGCTAAGAAGTTAGTGGAGCGTGTGTGATTAACCGGAACACTAATTGGCTCTAAGCAAATGTGTAAAAGGGTGACTCATTGTTTGTCATGGTTCGATGGAGCGTGTGTGGTTAACTGGTACATCGAATACGTGACTATAACAATGAGGTCACCATGTACATTTGCATGGTTATTCACACCCGCTTTGTGATCCTCGGTATCCCAGTCACGAATGAGAAGGGCATAGCGAAATTTAAACATGCCATTGAAAAGTTCAATGAATCTCAAAAAGAAATCTAGGAATTCTCAATACATTTAAAACCTAAGCCTTTATGTTTTTCATGGTGAAGAATTAGTGAATCGTCATTCACTTACCTCCAAATTATTTGCATGTTGGATTACGACATCCCTTTTCTAATGTGTAAATAATCTTGTTGGATCCTACCCCTAATTTCTCATTTTTGGGTGTATAATTAGGGATTCAATTCTAATCAAACTTTGTTCCTTTCTATTTGCAGATGTCTAACGCAAACGCCAACAAAGCTGCTGCTGGTTCATTCTCTCTAATGAGCTTATGTCAAAAGGTGACATTCGACGGATCGAATTTCAACGAATGGATATATAAGATACATTCGCATGATTGTTCGCTACGAGGACAAAGAATATGTCCTCGACGAGAAGCTTGAAAAGATCAATCCGGAAATCGCTACTCCCGAAGAAATGGTCGTCTTTGAGACCCATGAGCGTGATGCAACGAAAGTCCATTGCATTATGCTGGCCACTATGAACCTTGAACTCCAAAAGTCCTATGAGGACATGTATCCCTATGAAATGCACCAAGATTTGCTGGAGAGGTACCACCAAAGCGCAGGGCAAGAGCGCTACGAGATCATCACCAACATGATCACCGCTAAGATGGGGAGTGGAGAGTCCCTAACCTCGCATTTTCAAAAGATGCAAAGGTATGTTGATCGTCTTCGCAAGATAAATGTTAACTTTGGGGAGGACTTGGCTATCGACATCATTCTATACTCCTTGCCCTTGTGCTATAACCAATTTAGCATGACCTACCACATGAACAAAGAAGAAGTCACCCTAAGAAAACTCCAAGGACTCCTAAGGACTGCTGAGAGCAACCTCAAGGACAAATCTATTACACCAATTCCCACTCCACCCGTTGCTCCTGTTTTGGCCATTGGGCAAGGGAAGGGCAAGAAGAGGAAGGCTCCTTCAAAGAGCCACCACAAGGGAAATCCCCAAGATGGTACCTCTTCTAGTGGAACCAAAGTAGGTCATGCTAAGCCCAACTCTAACCCTAATGAGGTAGAGTGTCACCACTGCCACAAAATAGGACACTGGAAAAGAAGCTGCCTAGAATATCTGCAAGCCATCAAGGATCGGAAGATCAAGTCGTCTTTCGCAGGTATTTACACAATTAAATCTAATGATTCATCACGTACTATTTCTTGCGTTCTTGATACAGGATGTGGTTTTCACATATGTTCTGATTTGCAGGGACTAAGAAGAGATAGAGATGTAGAGCGTGGAAGAATAAATCTAGTCATGGGGAACAAAAGATCGTCGCATGTCACCAAGATTGGAGTGTATTCTTTAGCGCTTAGTAATGGATTAGGTTTAGATTTAAATAATTGTTGCTATTCGCTAGACATGGAAAGAAACATCATTTCATTTCATGTTTTGTTTAGACAAGGATTTAGATATTCGTTTGATAATGAGAAAGGTTCAATTTATGCTTATCTAAATGGTGTTTTATATTTTGAAGCATTGCCTTGTAATGGAATTTATGAAACTGTTATGGTTGTAGATAACTTAGGAAATGATGTGTTGTGTGTGGATTCTTCCAATGGTTTGGATAAAGCATGCTTGTGGCATTGTCGTCTTGGACATGTTAACAAGAAATGCATAGCCCAACTGCAAAAGGATGGAGTGTTAGAGTCATTCGACCTTAGGGACGATGACGTGTGCGAGTCTTGTTTACTTGGAAAGATGACCAAGTCACCCTTCACTGGCACTTGTGAAAGGGGTGAGGTTTTATTGGATCTCATACACACCGATGTGTGTGGGCCCTTTAGATCCACCATTGGGAATGTGAATCGCTTCTATGTGACCTTCACCAATGATTATAGTAGATATGGGTATATTTAATTAATCAAGCACAAGTCAAAAACCTCTGAAAAGTTCAAAGAGTTTAAACAAGAAGTGGAGAATCAATTGGGCAGGAAAATCAAGATGCTTCGATCCGATCGAGGAGGAGAGTACCTAAGTCTTGAATTCCATGACTATCTCAAGGAATGTGGAATAGTTTCGCAATTGACGCCACCTAGGACACCGCAGTTGAATGGTGTGGCTGAGAGGCGTAATCGAACCTTGTTGGACATGGTTCGTTCCATGATGAGTCGTGCTTCACTACCTATCTCATTATGGGGGTATGCCTTAGAGACTGCCGCCCATATCCTTAACTTAGTCCCTACAAAGAAGGTTACCAAAACACCTCACGAGATGTGGACAGGGAAAGCTCCCTCGTTGGCACATATCAAGGTTTGGGGTTGCGAGTCTTTCATAAGACGAGAGACTCACGACAAGCTCGAACCTCGTAGTGAGTGATGTATTTTCATCGGCTACCCGCAGAAATCCTTTGGATATCTCTTCTATAGACCGAGTGACAATGTTGTCTTCGTTGCGAGGAGAGGGGTTTTCCTAGAGCAAGAACTCATAAACCAAGGAGACAGTGGTAGGCAAATCGATCTTGAATAGATTCAAGAGTCGAGCGATGAAGGAACCTCTAACGTTGGCGCTCAACCCGAGGAGGAAACTCCGGTTGAATCGATCGACGAATCCTTACCTCTTAGACGTTCCGAAAGAGTTAGAGTTCAACCCAAGTTGTATGGTTTTCATATTACTACCGAAGGGTACACGTATATTAGTGATAGTACACTAGTAAATCTAGATGAACCTAACTGCTATAAGGAAGCCATTGTAGGCCCGGAGCTTGTGAAATGGAAAGAGGCGATGGACAGCGAGATTCAGTCCATGTATGACAACCAAGTTTGGAATTTGGTTGACAATGTACCCGGACGTAAGACAGTTGGGTGCAAGTGGATCTTAAAGAAGAAGATGGACATGGATGGGAATGTGCACACATATAAGGAGCGATTGGTTGTGAAGGGATTTACTCAAACTCCCGGAGTTGACTATGATGAGACATTCTCACCAGTTGCTAAAATTAAGTCTATTAGGGTGGTGCTAGCCATTGCTGCATTTCATGATTATGAAATATGGCAAATGGATGTCAAAACCGCTTTCCTTAATGGGAAGTTGGCTGAGGATGTTTACATAGCTCATCTAGAGGGTTTTGTCAATGTGAAGCATCCCAATAGAGTGTGCAAGCTTGAGAAGTACATTTATGGACTTAAACAAGCATCTCACAGATGGAATCTTTGCTTTGATGAGAAAGTCAAAGAGTTTGGATTTGTACGAAGCGAAGATGAATCATGTGTATGTGTCAAAGCCAGTGGGAGTACAATTAGCTTTCTCATGTTATATGTCGATGACATATTACTCATAGGAAACGACATCCCGAAACTATAGGAAGTTAAGGGAAGTGTTTCGCTATGAAGGACCTCGGAGAGGCTTCCAATATTTTGGGAATAAGGATAGTGAGAGACCGAAGTAAGAGACTAATAGGACTTAGTCAGAATACTTACTTGGACAAGGTACTAAACGTTTTAGTATGGAAAACTCGAAGAAGGGATAATTACCGATCCAAAGTAATGCCAAGTTGAGTAAGACTCAAAGTCCGAGTACCTAATCTGAAATAGCAGAGATTAGCCAAGTACCTTACGCTTCTACAGTTGGCTCAATCATGTATGTTATGACTTGTACTCGCCCTGATGTGGCCTTCGCTTTGAGCATGGTCAGTAGATATCAAGGGAACCATGGCAGAGCACATTAGACCGTAATCAAGAACATCCTTAAGTACCTTCGGAGGACCAAGGAATGGTTTCTAGTCCTCGGAGGGAGTGATGACTTAAAGGTGCGAGGGTATAGTGAAACCAGTTTTCAGACCCACAGGGACAAGTACTGTTCACAGTCGGGCTGGGTCTTTACCCTTAATGGAGGAGCAGTGACTTAGAAAAGTTCCAAGCAAGAAACCGTAGCTGATTCAACATGCGAATCAGAGTACATTGCAGCGAGCGAAGCGTCAAAGGAGGCAATATGGTTGAAGAACTTCGTTGGAGACCTTGGAGTTGTACCTACCATAAAGGAGCCTATGGAAATTTTCTGTGATAATGAAGGAGCGGTTTCCTTGACCAAGGAACCGAGGGATCATGGTAGATCTCGACATATCGATAGAAAATATCACTTTATTAGACATCGGGTAGAAGAAGGACTCCTCGTAGTTAAGAGGATATCTTCAAAGGATAACCCAGCAGATCTGCTTACGAAGGGACTGAGTAGGGTTAAGCATTTGCAGCATGCTAGGAGCATTGGGCTGAAGGACGATGTTAGTTTGGATTAGATAGTTTAGAAATATGTAATAGATAATTGTAGTTGACATTTGATAATTAAATAAAGGAAAATTATTTATAAGTACAATTACTGTCTTATGTTGATTGGTTAACTATTATTTTGCTTTGCATGTTTTGACTTCCTAAATAATTGAGTTAATTAAGAATAGTCGAATTATTCAAATGGTCCACAGTCGTTCATATGTTGGAAGTAGGTATGAATGAAGACTGTCATGAATTGGTTTGTAGATTGTCTGAAAGGTATTAGACATAACAAAGGTTTGTTACAACGTTCATGAGTGCTTATGAATAAGTTTTTGAGCATTGGAATAAACCCGCGCTTGCTGGAATCACTTCATGGAATCTATCACGAGTGATCGCAAGACGATAATATCATATGGTCTTAAAACCAAGATATATGGTTTATTGTTTGCTAATTGATTGTACATTTATAATGCAAAACCGCATCAGTAAATTGATGTCATAAAACGCATTGTTGTCTATAATTGGATTAGTGAGTAGTAAATGCATATAAGTCGAAGTTTATCTATTTCTTTTATCCTAAGAGGGTAAAAGCGATATCAGGGACCCTTGATGATTTGATTTGACTTATGTGTCGGGCCCGATCAGGACTGAATTGATGTGTTCAATTAAGTTCTATGTCAAATGAATATGAGATCGAGAAACAAACTGCTGGACAATATGTATGACTATGTTCCATGAGATTATCTGCACGATATCTAAAACAGAGGATTGTACGATCCCGTATCTAAAGGACAGGTTGCTGATAAGATCAGAGTTCGACAACGTCTTTCAGAGCTACAATTGCTAATTGAGTTATACTTACATTTGTGGTTACTAGAATTATCCAAGTGGGAGACTGTTGGATTAGTGTCTAAGCCCGTAACCATATTTGGTAAGTACTTGACCCAGTTGTGCATGGTCCTTTTGGTTTGTCTTCACCAAAGCAACTTGACTGGAGAAATGATAGAGAAAGAGGTTATTATGATTTATTAATATATTAAAGGAGAAATCATATTTGTTTACTTAATATTGGTCAATAATTAATTAAGAATTAATTTTGTGATCAAATGTAATTAATTAAACTACAAGGGCTGAATTGTAATTATGTGATAGTTTCAAATTAGGGCAATGGATTCTCCAAGGAATGGGGTGGATGAATTCAAGGGGATAAGGCCCTAGAATTCGTCCAAGGATAAGGGTTCTAGACTTATCTTATGGATTGCTTGGTGGGTAAGCAACTAGATAAGGATAAGGACTAAAACCCTAATTTCTACCCTATATAGAGACCCATTGGCTAAGGGAAATCGGCCACTTGATCCTAAGAAAGCTTAGAGCCGATTTCCAACCTCTCTCCCTCTCTCTCTCTCTCTCTATATATATATATATATATATATATATATATATATATATATATATATATATATATCTTTCTCTTGCCTCTCCATTTGCTTGTGGTGTTTGTGAGCCATTAGAGGTACTATACTTGTGGTACTTGCTTTCCAAGACAAGAGATTGAAGATTTGTGTTGTTATTACAAAATAACAACAAGAGGTATGTAAACCCTTCTAGTATATAAATTTCAAAATATATAGATGCATGCTAGGGTTCTTCTTGTGTTCATAAAGTTGTGTATCTAATAGAGAAAACATAGATCCAAATCTAGGGTTGCATGCACACATAGGATTGTTTGTATAAAACCCATCACTATTCCCCTTGAAAACGTTTAAAAACCATAAAAGCATAGGGATATGAACTCACTACTTAATGTGGGGTTCGAATGTAAAGTCGATATGGATGCTGAGTTTCAAATGAAGTCCAGAACACAAACGGATCCTATTTAACAGATAATAGCACATATGTGTATTCGATTAGGGTATTACACCACTAATTAAGTAAGAAAACTATCTTAGAGACTAGGAAAAACTTGAAACTAAGTGTTAGAATCACATGTGATTTAAAGAGGGGAGTTTGTAGCCGCACAAAGGGGTGTACGGTCATGGGTTTTCAGCCTAATGAGTTTATGGCCCAAGAGATTTGCGCCCCATGGGTTTACGACCCAATGGGTGTACGGCCAAGGAGTTTGCGGCCATACACTCATGAAGAAGGGTGCAATTTGAGGCGTTTTAAAGTCCTTTCTAGCCCCTTGGAAGTGTTCTAAGTCCCATACTTAGCTTTAGGATGAAGTTAAGGCCAATAATCGACCAAAAACTAGAGTTTGCGGCCAATGAGGGGTGTACGGCCGTACACATGGGTTTACGGCCATAAAACCTCCATGTTCATGTCTTTTGGGTCGATTTTTGGGCGAAAAACAAGCATTTCTAGTAGATAACAAGCATTAGGAAGCAGTTACTTACTATTAGGAAGCTTGAAATGGGGGTTTTTAGCCACTAAGAACTAGTGTGTGTTCTTGGTGAGAGATGAAGATCTAGACAAAGATGAGATTAATGAGATAGGAACATGGATTTACCACTAAATAGACGAATGAAACTCAATTCAAGGTGGAGAAACACTTACAATCTTGAAGATCTTGAAGAAAATTCGATGGATATATATATAGAGAGAGAGTAGAGAGAGAAAGCCTTTGAAGTGAGTAAAGTGGTAAATGAAGGCCAAGCATCCCTTATATAGGGATGAGTTTTCGGCCAAGGGGTGGGTGGGGGTGTCCGGCTGTAAACTCGAGTTTGCGGCCGTACACTACTCTCGAAGGGGTGTTCGGCCCGGATGCTATGATATGACTTAGGAAAACGCGTTCTTGGACCCGAACATTGATTGTACTGAACTTAGAATATACAATTAGACCCAAAATAATGCTAAAGAGAGCAGAAATAAATATGAATTGATTTATATTTAAACGGTTCGTACAAAAAGAAATTTTGGGTAGTCATATAACAATAGGGTTAGGGTTTGCAAGATAAGACGTTTCTAAGGATGGAGGCTGGAAATGGGTGGGGAAATGGGACTTAATGATCAATATATATGGGGAAAACCCTCAAGATTATGGTTTTCGGCCAAACAGAGTACGCCCAATGTACGCAGTGTACACCCAACATACTCCCAAAATGATGTCGTTCTCTTTAATGATCCTTATGCCACGTGTACCATGCAGTATGCCCAACGTACACGTGTTCCACCCAAAATTACAACAATACCATTGTGGGCCATTTTGTACTATTTCTTCTGCTCAGGAACCAAAATGCAATATTTAATCATACAAAAGGTTACAATTGGAAATACACCTCAACATTGAGATGTTACACAAACTAGTACACACTAACAAATCCTTAACAAAAAAATGTCACAACTTGTTCTAACAAATATTTATAAATCAAATCCTATAGAATTGTTTTTGGAATTAGAAATAATAAAAACAATATGGACACACCTATTTAAGATTTTGCTTACAGAGAGAGAGAGAGAGAGAGAGAGAGAGAGGAAGAGAGAGAAAGAGAGAAAGAGAGAGAGAGAGAGAGAGAGAGAGAGAGAGAGAAAGAGAGAGAGTGTGTGTGTGTGTGTGTGAGAGAGAGAGAGAATAAAAGCTTCCAAATATGAGTCTCTCTCATAACTTCAAATTTAACAAGAAAACTTAAGAAGCCATTGGAGAGTGGGTTTTAAAACATTATGATATGATAAAGAGACAATGGCTTTAGGTTCCTGAAATCTTTTCATTTTCCTAGGAGACTTTTGATTTCTCAGCTTTCTTCTTACATTATTGATTGGTTTTGTTTTAGGTTGATGAGATGTAGTTTTGGGAACCCATACTTTCTTCGTTTTTATAATCTAAGCCTTCTTTGGAGCCCAAATATTTTTTTTGTATTTGTGTGATTTTCCCTATAAAAAGATTTACCTACTTAAGCTCTTGTGATGTTTTGAGTTGGAGATAGAACTGGAGTCTTGCCAGGGTGAAGTGAGGTCTTCACAACTTGAGATGGCTTGACAGTGCTAGAATTTTCGGCAATATAAACTGGAGTGGTAGTGTGAACTTTCTTGACAACATGAGTTGTAGTCTTCATAGTGTAAGATGAAGTTGAAGGAATAGATCGTCTGAGAATGGAAACCGGTTTTATTGAAGCTTTTCAAGCATAAGCAGCTCGAGGTTTCTTAGCGTGAAACCTATCAGCATGAGACTTGTTAGTGCAAGAGTTATTGCGATGTTCATCAGGGTGAAAACTTGGGTTTCTTGATGATGAACATTTTTCAGGTACAACATTTTATTGAGCATTTACAGATGAAAAACTTTTCATCTGAACTTCTTTTTCTCTAATCTTCTGTTTTAGATCTAACATCTGTTTTTCCCTTTCATCCAGTTTCTTCTTCAATATTTCTATATCTTCTTGTGTTTTGATTGATGAATTTATTTTTCTAATCCAGTTCAACAATGAAGAATACTGATAGAGGTGCCTTTGGATCATACATTAGTTCAGGAAAACAAGATAAAGGACTTGCATCAATTTCCCTTTTATTTATCGAACTACTCTTGTTTTCTTCTTCATAAAAAACATTTGTATCTTTATTGATCCTTCTACTTATAAATTCTTCTCTCATCTGAGAGACGTTTTAAGGACCAAATATGCGTGATACAGTTAGATAATACCAAAGATAAGAAAACATACCATACTCTCTATTTTCTATTTCTTTTATATTTTGCATATTTTGATGATTGTATAAGATGTCTTCTTCTTATTCTCTTTCTAATTTTTCGAGTTTTTGATACTTGAACTTTTTAATATTTAATAGATCTTAGAACATATTTTCTAAATTGCTCTGATACCACTTGATGGTCCCAAACCCTAATACTCGTGTATGAATCTGAAAGAAACACGGAATAATAACACACGTATTTAACAAATAATAACCAATATTATTTATTGGGTTTTTTCACAAAGAACAATTCTCTCACCAAGAGAACGAGTACAATCTAAGAACTCACCAAGAACTCTCAGATCTATCTCTACAGAAATTCTAACTCTATGAATACAATACAAATCATCATCTCTCAACTAATGAGAGAGACTAATATAAATATCAGTCTAAACCAAGGAGATAAAACTTTTGTAGATTCACCAAATCTCCATTTAAATCAAATCCATGATTCTAAGGAAGGTGTAGATCTGGTAAATTAGGAATCGATCAGATCAGATCTTCAGGATACTTCTTCACCAAGTAAACTGGATGAACTCCAGATTCGGATATCAGTACCAACATATCAAAGCATCAATGTCAGTGTCAAGAAGATCATCTTCAGCTTTAGCAGATAGTACCATCAGCATATCAATGTTCAACGTATCAACTGATCAATTTGTTATCAGTGTATAACGATCAGCATGTGGATACACTGGTCAGACATTAGTGCCAGTGGATAAGGTCTTCAGTGAATGCTCTTCATGCTGATAGTGCCTTCAATGTCTTTTAGTGTTGATAGATGCCTCATGGTCTTTTGCTCATCAATGGTTAATCTTCAGTCTTCGACATATGAACTTCCATCAGCATATCTTCAGATAACTTAACTAAACAAGCTCTAACTGACCAACTTGTCTAAGTTGTACTATTTATACTTACTTAGACAAGACTGATTGTCTATAATGAGTAGTAAAACTATAACTTATATATATATATATATATATATATATATATATATATTGCATCATCAAATCTATACAAATATGTGTCCCAATGGAGACATATATACAAAAGATAACAATAACAACCTAACCATATTAGAAGTTTTGAAAATAAAATCATATCTTATCCATAGTAAACATGTTAAAAAAAACATAATTGTTTCAAGACAATACTACAGAAATGGATCTTGTGGTTTGAAAATCTCTTTGGCTAACGTACAAAACTATTCCGACTTGCAAAAATGGTATTTTTTTGGTGGTTTAACTCTGGTTTTGGTTCTTATTTCATTAACTTTAACAACTACACTATTAATTTCCTTAAAATAACGAATTTACCCCTAAATCACAAGGACCCTTTTTGAAGTTTTATCTTTTTACCAAATTACAATGACTATTTATGAATCAATTCTTTATAACTTTATTCAATTAGTACATATTAATAAATATTACTTTAAATTACTAATATATTTATTTAAGACAAAAGTTGCAAAATGGTCATTTTAGTTGTTAAAAATATGTGATTTTCATCAAAAATCATTTGGTGGTGCATCAGTGGTCAAATTTATGATACTTTGTGTAGTTTTGGTTCCTATCACATTAATTTTAACACTTGGTTGTTAATTTTTTTTTAAATGACCGCTTTACTCTCACGTAAAATTTCTACAATTATGTCTTTTTACCAAACTATAATGACCATTTTCTGCATCTCTTACTTTTAATTTTAATGTTTATTTGTACATTAGTTATTTTAATTAAGTTTTTAATTTCTTTTTATAGGATTATTATATATTAATAAATATTACTTTAAATACATAATATTTATATACTATTTTATTGGATTATTAATTTCTTTTGATTATTTCTATTTTTGAATTTTTTTCTATTGGATTAATTTTTTTTATTGGATTATTATATATCAATAAATACTATTTTGAATATATAATATTTATATTTTGATAATATTAATTTATTAGATTATTAATTTTTTAGTTATTTTTTACATTTCATTTTTATTGGTTTAATTTTTTTAGTTAAATCACACCCACCTATCTCCCATACTTATTTTAAGTATTTGGAAGATAATATATGTTAGATAACACCAATGCTATCACCCACTCTAGTAGTGGTGGGGTATGTGATATTTTTTTAAAAATAAATTAGGATGACGATGACATTGTCTAAAATATGTTATCTTTCAAATATTTAAAAGACAAAATTGCCAAAATGGTCCCTGTGGTATGCATTTTTTCTAAGCTTTTATCCATACCTCAATTTCTTTTGGATTGATGGTCCTTTTGAGCTGGTTTGTATGTGGAAAATGTCCCTTCCTAAATTGAAAAGACTAAAATATTATTATTATTGACCATAATGTCATTTATATATTTCTTTTCCAATTAACTAAATATTATTATTATTAATTTTAATTTAAAACAAAAACAAAAACACAATTATTTCCCCACTAACTCCCTATTTTTAAAGCTTTTAACTCAATATATGTTTCTCTTTATATCTCTGTCTTTTCTCTAAGGGATTGTTTGGATAAATTAGTTTTTAGCTTATTATCTTATTGCGGTGAGAATAAGCAGTTTTTGCGAAAGTGTTTGTGGTGGGAATAAGCATTAAGCTTTAAGCAAGGGGGAATGCTTATTAAAATCAGCTTATTTAGCTTATTTCCACCTACATGGTTCAGAAAACCAAGATCAATGTAACATCCGACTTAATCCAGGAAATTGAATTGAAAGATAATCGATGCGATCAATAGAAGTATTGCGATCACTGTTATAGTAAAGAATTTTGTAGCAAGACGTGCTACATGCTAGAATGTGATTATATTGCATTAGAACATGAAGGAAGGTTACTTACATAATAGTATTTTACAATTAGAGAAGAGAGTTTGGTTCATTGTGTGTCTCTTGCGTTATGCAATTAAAAAGTCATTGGAATATGACCATTCGAATTATTGTTATAATAAAAGTAAATATTTTATCTTGGGTTTAGTATATAAACCAAGAAGGAGCAGAAGTCTACAATGAGAATTAAGTTTTAACTCAAAGATTAAAATTGAAGGTTCAATAGAGAATGAAGAGCGGGTGCAGGTTTGAGCATCGCTATTAATTACGAAGTTTAAAAAGTTTAATAATAATTTGGTAAATCAAAAGTTAAAAATAGTACATTTTAGTTTACCACAAAAGAGATACATTAGGACACAAATGTTATGACTGGTATATTTCTCGTCAACCCTCAGCCTACTCACATCAGATTTGATTATGTTGTCTCATATTCTATTGTGTCTTGAGAATTCACGTATTCATTTCAAGTTGCTTGTTACGCATTTGTCCAATTATTTCATGTAGATACCGTAGGAAGGGTATCATTATTCGATGATAAAGTTTATAGAGATAGTGACATAGAAATTGAAGGTTATAATCTTCTTGCTAACCTGATTCCTCTATTCTTGCCCAACTTTGATATTATTCTCGACATAGATCGATTGTTAAAGAACCACGCAGAACTCTTATACTACGAAGAGATGGTGTGTATCCCTACCAAAATGGAGGATTCTATTTATGTATATGGTGAAATAATAAATTTCTTTCTTAAAAACTCACAAATTTATATCGAAGAGATATTCTACTTATCCGGCTTATACAGTTAATACCTTGAAAGAGGAAAAGATAATTGTGAATGATAGCATTTAGATAATTATCGACCGGCTAATTAAGAGTGCATATTTTCTCGCCATATGTGAAATGGCTCCAGTGGAGAAATACGCAGAAGTATACTTGGACGAAATTGTGGAAATACATGATGTACCACTAAAGATTATTTTCGATCGTGATACTCGCTTCACTTTTGGACAAGTATGCAACAAGAATTGGAATCTCAAATTATTCTTAGCACAACTTATCATCCCCAAACAGATAGTCAGTCGGAAAGAACAATCCAAGTTGTAGAAGATATGCTTCGTGCATATGTCTTGGAGTTCAGTGGTAACTAGGACAAGTATTATCTCTTGTCAAATTTTTGTACAATAACAGTTACCACACTTCAATCAAAATGCTACCATATGAAGCATTATATGAGCGCAGATGCCGCACTCCACTAAGTTGGCGTGAAGAAGGACAGAAAATCCTTGGTGGTCCTGAAATGATTCAAGACACCATTGATAAGATTCAAATCGTACGAGAAAGAATGAAAATGGCCCAGGATCGACAAAAGCCTATACAGAAAGGAGGAAACGATCCATAGAAATCTAAGTGGGTGATACTGAAGGTAACCCCGTGGAAAGGTATAATGAAATTTGGGAAAGAGATTGAGTCCTAAGTTTGTTGGATTTTTCAAAATTAACTAGATAATTGGTCAACAAGCATATCGCTTGGATTTGCCTGAAGATTTGGCAGATATACATGATATATTTCATGTAAGATATCTATGTAAATGTTTAAGTGTATATGATGAAACAATTCCATTATCCGAGGTGAAACTGGATAATAAGATAAGATATGTAGAAGAGATCGTAAATGAAAGAACGACTAATCTACGTAATAAAGAAGTAAAGTTGGTGCTTGTCAAGTAGAAACACCATTGAGACCCAAATTATACTTGGGAAAATAAGAATGTGATAAGAGTGAAATATATCCCCATTTGTTTTAATCGTTAATGATTTCGGGGACGGAATCCTCAAAAGGAGGAGGTATATGTAACATACACGTTCTGTTATCATGTTATGTAATTATTAAATGTGAATAATATTGAGTGTTGAGTTCTAACAGATAGTTTTTACTACAAATGAAGTAAAACTATGTTTAGAATCACTCGGAAAATATTGGAAATCTTATGAGATTCAAATTAAAAGCCAAATAGTAAAATTTTAGCGAAAATATAAAGATTGAAATAAGTATAATTTTATTATTTAATATTGTAAAGAACCTTGTTAGAAAATTTTAGGCAAAAACCTCGTCGAAATCCAAGTTATAACGAAGAAGTTATGACCAATCGAAAATCCGCAATAAAACCGGCAAACAATATATCGTGTAAAAAGTGAGTTTCCGATAAACTACTTTTTAGCCTTAGTGATTTAAATGAAAGTTGTAGAACTCGTTAAAATAATAAACTTTCATATAAAGAACTTTTAAATATGACCTCATACTAGGGAGTTATGATTTTTCTAAGTTTCGGAATAGCAGTAGACATCTAAAAACTCGAAATAAAGATCGAGCGATATTTAGCCGACACAACCTAAGCGAGAATTGAAGGTCTCGTCAATAGTAGTACAACGGTAAAAAGTCTGACGAAAACAGACTTCGGATGAAGAAGTTAAGAATTTTTAACGAATTTTCCTATCCAGGTTTGTTAAAAATAATAATATTAAAATTAAATTCAAAATTAGCCGATGAAGTCTAAACAAAAGTTGTAGAGTGTATTTTCGCCTACGCGTGCATATAAAAAACGTTAAAAACGGAGCTCGTATGCGAAAGTTATGAATTTTAGAAGATTTCGCCTCATTTTTCGAGGAATTTCACATGGATAAGTCCGGAATAGGCCACGTGTCGCGTTCTTCCCGGGTCCGAGCTCGGTCCAGCAGGTGTCCGATGCATATCGCGATGAGCCACCCGAAGCAGCTGCGTCACCGAGTCATGCCGCGTCCCAGATGCAACGCGTATGGTGTTCGAGCCGAGCCAGCTCCGCGCCTTCCGAGCCTCGCCCTCCTGCCGCGTGTCCGATCTCGCACCTGCTGGCCTCCTTCCCTCTCGCTTTAGATCTGGACCTCACCCTTATAAAAGTGAGGCCTGCGAGACCTCCCAGGTATTTTTGAGAAATTCTCATTTTTCACCCCCTTTTCAATATTTTCACTATTTTGACATCCCCCGAAGCCCCGATATCAATTTTAGCACCCGTAACACGCCCCGAAGTACCCAAAGACCCCGATAAATTTATCTTTTTGGTTTAAAGCTCGACCTTCGTAGAGACCGGTTTTCAAGAAAGCTCCCAGTTTTTATAGAAGAAAGCTATTTATAGTAACGAAGTGCTGCACAAATTACTATTTTAACCCCCGGTTATTTCAAGGTGAGTTCAATATATATGAACAATTGTATGTTATGTGTTATATATGCTATATGCTTTCCGTGATATTTTTATTTGCGATAGCAAAGCTATACCTCTAAGCCTGTGATCAGTGAAAGGACTTAGATTCACAGTGGTATTGATATGTTATTATTCCGAGTTATTTTCACGTGTTATTGTTTTCTACTATTTTGATAGCAAAAGTAATACCTTTGACCATGTGATCAGTGAAAGGACTTAGATACACATTGGTAATGGTACAAGCCTCTGGCCATGTAGAGCATGTCCCCCATAAGTGAATGACTTCTATTTAATGGCATTGGCAGAAGATTAAACGGGGTGTGAAGTCCTGAAATCTACCGAGATATTAAACAGGGCGTGAAAACCTGAAATCTACCGAAATGCTAAACAGGGCGTAAAAAAACTAAAATCTATCAGAATGATTAATCAGAAATTTTTATGTCTTTTGTGCCATTTGGGCCAAATTTTTATTGATATATATCAAGTTTTGAAAACGTTAAGTCTCATTGATGGTAAATCTTTGAATTTGATCATGAGTCGATATTGAAAGCCTGACATATGATACGCATATACTATTGTTGTTCTTGTTCCTCTTTGCTTCTGTCATATTGGTATATATAAAGAATAAGATTATATTGTATCTATTTATTGAATTCACTAAGCGTTATCGCTTATCCCTCTCAATGTTTGACAATTGCAGGTGATGAGTATCCAGTATAGTTTTATACTGCTAAAAGATTTAGAATAGTCAATACTATTTCTCTGTATTTAATGTTCATGTATGTATATGAATAGCAGATTCCTGGGTAGATATGTAATGTAATAAAACTTAGTTGGTTTGTATCCAATCTTTTGTAATCACTTTATCAATATAAAATATTGTTTTATAAATATGCATGTATCATGTTTTGAAGAAGTAACTTAAGAGTAATGTTGGAATAGTATGAAAGTTTGGGTCTTTCATAAATACGAAAGTTTGGGTCTTTCATAAGTTGTGATACAAATTCTTCAGTAGTGGTGTTTTGAGTATCAACTATTGTTGAAAAGTTGAGAGTAATTTTGAAGAACAAAGAATTAGGGCTTTTTGATCGTCTTAATTTTTGAACGCGTAATTATAAAAGGATATAAGAGCTTCCTTTTATATGTTTCTGGTGAATTTGAATATGAAGCGGTATTAGCATTAGATGAGATCCGACGTCGCTCCTTGAAAATCGCACCCTATCACCGATAAACTAGCCACACGTGAAAAAGCGACCATCACATCTCCTTGAAACCCGAAAAGAATACAAAGAGTCTTTTCAAATAGTCTGTTTGTACACTCCAATAGTATAGTAACTGTCACTAGCCTTCGGTATGGAAGTAAGGCTATTTCACATTTAGGATGAAAAGCGAAGTCATATGCCAGATTGTCGAAATCATTAGCCTGAGTTGGTATTACTCAGAACCTCAAGGATTTCGTGAGTGCAGTGTGCTAATAGAATAACATAAGAAGCAAATTAACAAAAATTTGGGATTTGTGATGTCGAAAAATAAAAATTTTGACACAAAAGTAGTTAAACCTCGGGCAAAGGTTGTTTCGTTAATTATCAAAAGAGATAATCAACAGCCTGTGTGATTTCCCGTAAATTACAATCGAATACTTATAAAGAAGTATCGAAGGGCCTCTTTTTCAAGGCTTCATGTGTGGCTTAAAATTTTTGTTATATCATCCTAAACATAAGGTGAGTAATTGTAATAGAAATTATTTGTGTGACCAGTGTACTCAGTGAAAAGTATGCTTTTGATTAATTTGAAAGTGACAACTGAAAGAATTGATACTCACACGGAAATCATATTCAAAGAAAAAAAATGTTCAACTGGATCTAGTTGGATAACAAATGTCGTGGGCTTCAAACATTTGATCAAGACCACTCATAACGAATGAATATGATTTGGAGCATCGAAAATTGGTACTGAAACAAATGTTTCATGAAAATCTGGAACATAGTTCCCATCAATTCCTTAAAAAGTGTATAAAATTGGGTTTCACTTTCATCACGGCCTCATGAATCAAGATCATAAAAACAGAGTTTTGATATGTCTAAGTAATGATTGGTTAGATCAATGACCTATTGGACATACGTCATTGTGTGTGAATAGTGTTAGATGTTTGGGATGAAAAAGATTGTTTCAAGAATTCAATTGTACCTCTGTTATGTTTGGACCAAACAGATAACTCTGAACTCATTTGAGAAGAGTTAGGTAGCTCAGTAGACTAATGTGAATGCAAGCCTAATTGGGAAGAAATTTTCGTAATGAAAATTTTCATTAAGGCTTTCGAAATCACACATTGAGTCAAAGGAGGCTTGGGTCGACATGCTGCAGCATGCTTCTAGGGACATTCTAACTAGTATAAGTTTCGAAATGTTACCTTACCCTAGAAAAGCAAGCATGAGCCTTGTAAAACTTCCTTGGAATCTGAACTAAGAAAGAAAAGACAACATACAAAATAACGAAAATTTTTTTTGTCTTTTATGTTTTTGAAAAGAAAGAAAATATTTCTGTGTTTTTAAATTTTTCTAAAATTAAACAAATAACAAAAGAAAATCTTTTTGGATTTTTGATTTTTCGAAAATATAAAGACAAAACAAAAATAAAATCTTTTTGGATTTTTGATTTTTTGAAAATATAAAGACAAAACAAAAATAAAATCTTATTGGATTTTTGATTTTTTGAAAATAAAAATATACAAAACTTGCGAATATTGTTCATTTGTGTTATGCTCCAAACTGACGAAATCGAAGTGTATCGAAGCGTTGACTATGGACAATAGCTTTTGACTTTGACAACTGTCATGTTTCTCTATTCTTTTGAATCATTCTTTCGAACAGAACCCCCTTCGATCATTCCCAATCTTGTCAAAATTCTAACAAATGATTTTTCGTCCAATGCTTTTGTAAAAATATCAGCAAGCTGATCGGTTGTTTTTACAAAATGAACTTCAATATTGTCATCTTCCACATGATCTTTAATGAAATGATAATGAAGTGCAATATGTTTGGTTTTCGAATGTTGTACTGGATTATGACAAATGCGTATAACACTTTGTGAATCATAATACAATGGAATCTTTTTCATATTAATTGCATAGTCACACAATTGACTCAAGATCCATATGATTTACGAAGTGCAAGCGACAGCTGCAACATACTCAGCTTCAGCAGTTGAAATTGCAACACATGTTTGCTTTTTCGATTGCCAACTTACAAGCTTTCTTACCAACAACTGACATCCTCCACTTGTACTTTTTCTGTCAAGAGTACATCCTCCTAGATCTGAATTTGAAAATGCTTGAATGAAAAATCATGATTTTGAAGGATACCACAATCCTAACAAAATTGTTCCCTTGAGATAACGAAAAATATTTTTCACTGCAGTCAAGTGTGGTTCTCTTGGATTTGCTTGATACCTAGCACAATTATATACAAAAAACATGATAACAGGTCGACTTGATGTAAGATAAAGCAATGAACCTATCATACTCCTATATGAAGTAAGATCAATAGCAGGTGTATCTATCGAAGGTGTTAGCCTTGTTCCAACCATCATTGGAACTCTTAACTTTGTGCTATTTGTCATTCTTAATTTTTCAAGCAAATTCTTGGTATATTTTTTCTTGATTGATAAAAATTCATTCTCTGCTTTGATGAATGTTTAAACCAAGAAAATTATTGATTTTTTCCATCATGCTCATTTCGAATTGGCTTTTCATCAAACTTTCGAATTCACTAGACAAAGCAGAGTCAGTAGAGCCAAAAATAATATCATCAATATAAATTTGAACAAGCATTAGATGATTCCCAATTTTCTTTCAAAATAATGTGGGGTCAACTGATCTTTGTTTAAATTTTGATTGTTTTAATAAATTGGTAAGAATTGCATACCATTTTCTTGGTGCTTGATAAACATCAAAATCTTTGTGAGCCGCATAAGCCAAAAATATTCGAACAGCCTCGAGTCTTGCGACAGGGGCAAAGGTTTATTCATAATCGATACCTTCTTATTGAGAATATCCTTTAACAACTAATCGTGATTTATTTCGAATAATATTTCCACCCTTGTCTATTTTATTTTTGAAAATCCATTTTAATCCGACAATCGAAACATTTTGAGGTTTAGGAATTAACCTCCAAACCTTGTTTCTTTCGAACTCAGCCAGTTCAGATTGCATTGCTACAACCCAATCTGAGTGTCCCATTACAACTTTAAATGTCTTTGGTTCTACTTTCGAAATGAAAACATTAAACATGCAAAGTTCTTGATGAGTATTCAGTACCTCATTCTTTGCACGGATTTGAGCTCTAGTCAAAACTCCATCTTGTGGATTTCCAATGACTTGTTCTTTTTGATGATCTCTTGTCCATTTGTTCAAAGGTGGATATGCTAGATCAAATTCTAATGGTGCATCTTCATACATTTCTTCATTTTCGAATCCTGCAACATAATTATTATCATTTAGTTCATGAAACTCATTATTTTGATCAGGATTTATGGTTTCAGTTTCATTATGCTCCCCCTCAACATAATTGTCATCTTGATGATCCCCCTCGAAACATTTATTTCCACTGCTATTCCCCCCCCCCCCCTCGAAAGGATGCTCCCTCTCAACATTTGAAGGTATATTCAAGTGCTCCCCTTTCACAGGTGCATCTAGCATACTTTCGCCATTAGCAGTTGTATCTGATGTAATTATCGAATCACCAGTATGTTTTGAAGATTCAGGTTTTTGATTATTAACAACATTTACTTCAGCATCAGCATCCCTATCTGGAACACCAAAAATTAAATCATAATCAAAATTACATGAATTAGAACTTTCAGACTCATCATTTGATTCATTAAGAATTTGTTTATGTTCAAAACGTTCTCAACTTGTTTCACATAGTAATCGTCGAAAGTGAGATTAAATGTCTCTTCAACTTTTCGTGTTCGTTTATTTAAAACTCTGTATGCAACCGAGTTATTTGAATATCCCAAGAAAATTCCTTCATCAGCTTTAGCTTGAAATTTCGAAAGATTATCTTTGAGATTCATGATAAAACACCTGCAAACAAAAACATGAAAAAAATTTGACATTAGGTTTTTGGTTATTTATGATTTCATATGGAGTAACATTGAGACGACGATGAATAAATGATCGATTCTGAGTAAAACATGTTGTCGAAACGGCTTCTGCCCATAGATATTAAGGAAGATTCACATATGTCAACATTGTTCTTGCTGCTTCGCAAAGAGACTTATTCCTCCTTTCAACCACACCATTTTGTTGTGGTGTATATGGTGATGAGAAATTATGCGAAATCCCTTTCTCTGTTAAAAACGAATCAAATACATTGTTTTTAAACTCGGAACCATTATCACTTTTGATTTTTCGAACTTTCTCTGTTAGGATTGTCTCAATTTTCTTGATAAATTCGATCATTGTTTGAGTAACTTCAGATTTTAACCTAAGAAAATACACCCAAGTAAATCGTGAAAAATCATCAACAATAACTCAAATGTACCATTTCTTATTGAGAGTTTCAACAGTTGATGGTCCACAGAGGTCAATATGAAGAAGTTCCAACAGTTTAACAATTTTTGAATCTATGACAACTGGATGCCCTTTTTGATGTTGTTTTCCTTGTTCGCAAGTTACACATAAAGTATCATTGTCAAACTTTAGAACTGGTAAACCTCGAACAAGATCTTCAACTACCAACTTATTCAGATTACGAAAGTTTAAATGTGATAAACGTCGATGCCACAACCAGCTAACATCAGTTGGAAATTTTTGAAAGTAAACAAACTAAAGGTTTCCCAACAATAGGTTTTATGTCAAGAGTGAACATATCGCCATATGGTTTTGATTGGAGCAACACTTCGTTCGTTTCAACATTGGAAATGATACTTCCTTCTTCGTTAAACACAACTTGATTGACAGTGCCCACAACAAGTTGTGAAAAACTTATCAAATTATGTTGAAGGCCTTCGACATAAACAACACGATTTACAGTAAATTGTCCATTCGTTACTTTCCAATATCCTTTTACTTGACATTTGTGATTGTTCCCGAACTTCACAACACCAGCATTGTCCAAACTTCTAAAATCTCTCAAATTCTCCTTTCTTCCAGTCATGTGACGTTAGCAACCACTATCAATGTACCATTTCTCATTATATTGCTCGTCACACAATACCTACATTCATTAAAAGAATTTAGGTACCCAAGGCTGTTTGGGTCCTTGGTTAGTAGTTTGAAAAAGTGAATGAAGTTTAAAACCTAATGCCCAATTTCGAACTTTTGTTTTGAAAGTATCAATTAACTCGACATCATTAGTCATAGGTATCGAAATATAAATTTTCGATAGTTTTAGACTTTCAATGACTTTCTTCTCATGCTTATTAATTTGCTTGTCCTTTTAGATTGATTTCCATTTTTGAACTGGAGTATTTAATACTTTCAAAGATGAACTTCCATATGAAGTATCATTCAAATACTGTTCATAGGCCTTCTGGATTTGATGTTGAGAAAACTTTCCAGATTGATACTTATTCCCTTTCTTCTCAAGCCAATGATTGATTGTTTTTACCTCATATGAACCTTTTGTGTATGAAACTTTAATGGCTTGTTTTGCAGATGGATTCGGGAAATTTGGTTTTTGTGGAGTAAACTTTTCATATGTTTTATTATGCACAAATGTTTGATTGTCTGCAAACTTTCGAATGTTTTCAAATTATTGAACATTTTCAAATTTTCGCACATTCGCAAATTGTTGAGTGTTCTCAAATTTTCGAACATTCTCAAATTGGTGAGTGTTCTCAAAATTTCGATTGAATTTTCAAACATTTTCGAATTGACAAACTTTAGCAAAATGTCGATTTGTGTTATTTGATGAAAATCTATTTTCTTCGTTTGATGGTTTTGGAAAATATGAATTTGATGTTGAAAACTTTTGTTGGCTTTTTGGACGAAAAGTCTTTTGTTGAGCATTGGTCTAAAAAGCTTTGAAGATGATGATTTTGAAATTTTCTTTGAAGTAATTTGAGAATCAAACGAATTTGGTTGAGCAGGATTTTCTTTTTATCCAAACGATCTAAAAACTTTGTTTGTGTAGATTTAGACAACCCTTTTTCAAACGTTGTCTTGGCTGGTATTTTTTTATTGCTTTTCATTTGGCACTACTTGCCAAAAAAGCTTCTTTCTTGCCTGTCTTTTCGAAATTTCTTTTTCCTTCGAAAATTTTGCAACAAGATCCTTAAATTCTTGTGAATTGAGTTTTACAGTCTCATTTGTTTCATTAGATTCTTGTTTCAAAATCTCTTTTGTATTCTCTTGTTTTTCAACCCATTTTCTTTTTGGTTTTGTCTTTGAAAAACGTACAAATTCTTTGTTAGATTATTTTTAATAGTGCTTTGATTTGTAAAGAATCATTCGTCTGATGTTTTCTTGTTATCTTCTTCAATTATTTTATTGAACTCCGGTTTGGTATTTACAACATTCGCAGCACTAACAAACATCTAATTCAGGAATACAACATCATCTGTGGACGTGAAATTTGGATATACCACAGTGTTTGTTTTCAGAAAATGAGCACCTTTTTCAGATAACCCTTTGTCGAACTTTTCAGTGTCTCCAAACACTTGATCAACAACAATTCGTTTAACAGTTTGTTCATTTGAAACATTATTTTTTGTTTAAGAATTGTTTGACACTTCGTCTTCATTCCCAGCATCACTAGTATCTGTTTGACTATCTCGTACACTCACATGATCAAAGTGAAAAACATTCGAAGTAGAGGGTCTATCAGTGTCATCCTCAACCATCGAATCATCATAGATTTATTTACCTTTTGACTTAGATGTGACTTTAATACAGATAACTGAGAACAATCAATACTTTTCTCCTCCTCAATTTCACTTATTTCGCTAAGGTTATTAGAATTATCATCGACATCAGCAAAATTAGATTGGGAGTCTAGTTTCGAATTCTCAGTTCTTTTCAAAATTTTGAGTTGTTCACTTCTATTCAAAGTATCATTCACTATCTCAACAAGTTCATCAGCATTCAAATATTCATCTATTTTAATAATACCATAAGCAAATCCATTATCAGGCACTTTATCGAATTCTGCTATGGTTTTCTCATAATCATAGGATAAGCTATCAATCTTCTCTCATTCAAAAGTAAGAAAAGGCAATAACTTCCTATGTTGTTCTTTGCTAATGTAAGAAGAATGATGTAAATAAGTTAATTTTGCATACAATCTTTTGGCAGAATTACAGTAAATGTTTCGTTGCGCTAATAGCAATTTTACATCACTCTCCAAATTTTCTCTATCACAACCAAGATTTTTCAATTGTAATTCCAAATAGTCTACTCTGCTCCTTTTCGAATCCAACAATTTTTGCACCTCTAATAACTATGTACTAAGTTTCTTAACTTCGTTACTAGCAGAGACAACAATAGAATCGAAATAAGCAACAGTATCATCGAAAACAATTATTTCAGAATCATAAGCTTGTAAAGGAATGTTAAAAGATTGAAGAATATAGCGTACCTTTGTTGTCATCGGTGATTTATCTCCAAATTTGATCATGAAACAACGACCGGTCACCAATTCGTCATCATCCTCTTCAAATTGTGCAAACATAGCACCATGTGTTGGATTACGCATCTCTTCATCATCAGATATTGAAGACCAAATTTGATACGTGCCATCCTCCTCACATTCGCATCTTGCAACCAAAGACATCCCTTTTGCTTTTGTTTGTACCTCTTCCAGTTTCTCTACATAGTACGCTTCGTCCTTGACTTTATTCTTTTTCTCTTCCTTCTTATGAAGCATGCAATCATTAGCCAAATGATTTGCTCCGTTGCATTAATGGCAGTCAATGCCCGAATCTCCCTTAAGTTTCTTCTCAATTTAGACTTCAGTAGTCTTCACATCATTCTTCTCGAATTTCTTCTTCTCCTCACCCACATACTTATTGACGAATCTTCCTTTCACATCACTCTGCTTCACCTTGGAATTGAAAGGTTTATTGAAAAACTTTTTAACTCGGTTGTTCGAGTAAAAAGCAATCGTCTCATTATCAGGATTTCATTATAAATCCTTCTCCATCAGAATCAACTTTCTCAACTACTTCTTTCTCAAACAATTTTGAAACAATAGCTAAAGGACCTCCCAAGCTATGTTTCGACTATTCAACCATCTCATTCACTTCACTTTCATGAGTCTTCAACTGATTATACAAATCATTCAGAGATGAGGTATCGAAGCTTTGTTGATTCTTCACCATCATATTGACACTCCTCCATTCCTTACGAAGTCCCATCACAAAAGTGAGATTAAACTCCATAGATGACCTTGTGATTCCATAACGATTGCATCTATAGATCAGTTCATTAAGACAATCATAGTAAACTTCAATCATTTCATTCTCATTTTGTCTGAACTCTTTCAGCTCCACAAGACATTGCTTAACATAATTTATCTTCGTTTTCATGCTTCCCTGATACTTTTCCTTAAGTGTGTTTCGTATTTCCTTTGTTTTTTCACAACCACGGACATAATTGTAAACAACAGGTGGCAATGCACCTCGCAGTTCTCTCAAACAACAGTTTTCATTGTTCTTCAGCCTGGTGGATTGTTCAGTAACAGCAAGTGTTGATCAAGGTGATCCAATAGTCTGAACATTCGATAGAGGTTGAGAAATTCCAGTAATGGAGCTCCAGAGTTCCCCGTCCAATCCGTTCAAATAATCCTCCATTCGATCAGCTCAGTGATCACAGTACTCTGGAATCAACATAGGAATCTTCATAGAAGATCCTAACAGATGAGAAAATGAAGTCATTATGTTCATATTGAAATTCGCCATTGACGTATAGATGAGATTTTTTAGAAAAACTTGAAGAAATTTGAAATTGGATGAATGAATTGATCAGAAGCTCAAAATTGATTAATCGATTACACAATTCAAATGCAGAATCAAATCAAAACTGTAGATCAGAGACGATTTTCAGAATCGAACAGTGTGGAAACTTTTGATACAAATTCACGACTTAAAAACTACAGATTCAATTGAAAATCAAATCTGTGCAATACATATTTCTGCTCTAATACCAATTGTAGAAGAGTTAAATCGAGTACAAGATCAAATGAGAGTAAAACAATGTAATATGAACACACGAAGTAAATAAGATCTTGTTCAACTCATATTACTTTCAAAGAACAGGAGTACAAAACTGATAGTAAATGTGTGAAAACTCTACTATCAACTCTATGTTCAGCTCCTATTTGTAGGAGGTTGAAAGTACAAAAAATACTAAGGCTAAACATTACGCTTCGTTAAAAAAATGCCTTATCAAATACATAATGAAACATACGAAATAGACAAATACACAGACTTCGATATATTACAAGATATTTCGAATCTACAAGACCCGATGCTCATCGGGCTAGTATGCTAAGCGTACCACCCTATACGCCCAACATACTAGCTTAAGGACTAAACTTGCAAAATTTTAGATAAACAAGATAAATAAGAAACTTACCAAATTTAAGTGTTATAAATTGTTTCTTGTAATCAATAGTGAAAACCTAGATCCAATAGATTGTATGTGAACTTAGGTTAAAGTTTTCCCACCATAGTTTTTTTGTAACTATAAAACCTATCATATTTATCCTAAATAATCTTCTATCAAAACAATCATTTTTAATGCTTATTATACTTTAATTAACTAGCCCGGATCTATGGGTGTTACAAGCATCTTCCATAAACATCATCGATGGGCATCATTGCATGGGCATCTTCCATGAGTATCATCACATAAGCATCATCGGTGAGCCTCTTCCATGAGTATTTTCCATGAAAATCATCGATAAACATCTTCTACGAGCATCACCGATGAATATCTCCTATAAGCATCTTCCACAAGCATTATTGATGAGTATCTTCCATGAACATCATCAATGAGCGTCTTCCATGAGCATCTTAAGCTCATCGATCTTCTACGTGTTGGAACCAACAATAAACATAACATGAACATTCAATACGAGGATGATGTAGGAAGAGCTTAACTTCTTTAGGTAACAACCATGATCAACCTCATGTCTTCTACACTGTAAGGGCTAAATTGGTTGTAATTAGTCGAAGTGTCATAGGTCTTCTCATATAGTAAAGTCTTCGTATTCACTATAATCTATTTTACTAAGGCACATTATTCGAAGCTTATTTGTCTAGTCCTTAGTATATATTTTGTATGCTTTTCTTCTCCTGTAAATAGGAGTCTTTACTAGAGTTAGATAAGGTTTTTACACTCTTGTCTATTTTGCACTCTGTAAACCTAAAAGCGTAATATTTAGTTGAATCAAGATCTTATTTACATCGGTGTTCAATCTTACATACATTTTTTATTTAAAATCTGATTAAAATTCATACTCGATTCTATGATTCATAATTTGGTATCTGAGCATGAATCATATCTCTGATCTGATTTTCATCCTTTCAAAAGTTTTTAAATCAATTTTTTTTGGTTTAATAGTTTCCGCACTTGTTGAAAAGTGAAAAATTCATTGGATCTAAGTCTGTGATTCAATTTTGCACTTGAATTGTTGAATCGAGTGTTCATCTAGTAATTTCAATTTGAATCAACTAGTTTGCTGTTAAATTCTCAAAGTATATTAAAAATTCTCAAACTTTTCTTCCGTACAACAATGGTGTCGTTTAATCTTAATTCCATGACTTCATTTTCTCATTTGTTAGGATCATCAACAAAAATTCCAATGCTAATCCCTGAGTATTACGATCAGTGGGCTGATCGTATGGAGGATTATCTCAATGGTTTGGATGAAAAATTATGGACTTGTATTTCTGGTAATCTTAATCCTCCATTGAATGTTCAACCACTTGGAGCTTCTTCTGGAATTTTTGGAGTAGAGAATCAAACTGATCGTCTGAAAAAGTTGGAGAAGAGATGCATGAGAGAGTTGCGCGGAGCTTTGCCTCCTGTTGTGTACAACTATGTGAGGAGTTGTAAAACTGCAAAGAAAATCTGGAACAATCTAAAGGAGAAATTTAAAGGAAGCGAGAAGACAAGAGTTAACTCAGTGAAACAATGCTTGGTTGAAGTGAAAGACTTCATACCAAAAGACAGTGAAACTATTGAGGCATATTACGATCATCTGAATGAATTAATCTATCGATGCAACCGATATGGAATCACCAGATCAGTCATGGAGTTCAATCTTATCTTCGTTATGGGTCGTAGAAAGGAGTGGCGAAATGTAAGCATGATGGTTAAAAATCAACAGAGCTTTGATACGTCAACTTTGAATGACTTGTACAATCAGTTAAAATCACATGAAAATGAAGTGAATGAAATTGTTGAAGAAACGAAGGTGATTTTGGGAGGTCCACTCGCTTTGGTTTCAAAAATGACTGAGAAAGAAGTTCATGAGAAAAATGATTCTGATGAAGAAGAGGGATTCATCATGAATTCTGATGATGAAGTGATAACATTTTATTCGAACAATCGTGTCAAAAAGTTCTTCAAAAAGCCATTCAATTCGAAGACTAAGTCAGCTGAGATAAAAGGAAGTTTTGTGAATAAAACTGCAAGTGATGTGAAGCAGAAAGATGAGAAGAAGGATACGAAGCTTGTTGAGGGGAAGATTGAGAAGAGGGGAAGATTGAGAAGAAGTTAAAGGGAGATGCTAGACTAGACTGTCACTATTGTAATGGGGCTAATCATCTAGCCAATGATTGCATGCCGAGGAAGAAAGATGAGAAGAAGGATATGATAAAATATGAAGCTTATTATGCTGAAAGACTGGAGGAAGTTTGTGTGAAGGCGAAAAACTTGTCATTGGTTGCCATGGGTGAACAAGAAGATGATGGAACTTAAGGAGATGTGAAATCCAACACACGGAGCAATGTTTGCAAAGATGGAGGAGGAATCTGATGAAGAAGCATACGAAGTAAAAGGAAGATGCTTCGTATCAAAGGTTGCAGACAAATCTCCAATGACAACAAAGGTACGTAATATTCTTGAATCTTTTAATATTCTAGTACATGCTTATAATTCTAAATTGGTATCTTTCGATGAAACTATTACTTATTTTGATTCAATTGTGGTATCCGCTAGCAATGAAGCTAAGAAGCTTTCTATGCAGTTGTTAGAGACAGAGAAGAAGTTAGATTCGAAAAATACTAAAGTATATTGTTTAGAACTTCATATTACAAACATTATGGTTGATCGGGATAATTTGTCAAGTGAAATAAAACTGTTGTTAGCTTAAAGAAACATTTACTGTAATTCGGCTAAGAGATTGTATGGGAAATTAACAGAATTACATCATTCTTGTGAAATAAAAAAAGAACAACATAGAAAATTCTTGCCTTTTTCAGCTTACGAACGAGCTAAGGTAGATAATATTTCGTATGATTGTGAGAAAGAAATAGCTGAATTTGACAAAGTTCCTCATGATAGATATAGATATGGAATAGTCAAAGTGGATGAATGTCTTGATACAACTCAATTAGTTAATATTGTAAATGATACTTTGACTAAGTCTGAACAAATTCACATTTTGAAAAATACTGTGACTTCAACATCTGATTCTCAATCTAATTTTGCGGATATTGAGGATAATTCTGACAATATCCGTGAAATTAGTGAACTTGAGGATGTTGATTGTTCTCAGTTTCTTAATATTAACGTTGCATCATCATCTAAAGGGAAAGAAAAAGTTAATGATTTGTTGGTTAAGATTGATACTAATCAACCCTCAACTTTGAAAGTTTGTGATTTGGACTTCGTGGAAATCAGAGACAATCAAATAGATGATAGTGATGATGAAAAAGATGAGAAACTTTCAAAGAAAAAGGAATTTTCAATGGAGGAAGAAATTCCTCGAATTGTAGTTGACCAGGTGTACGGTGATACACAAAAATTCGAAAAAGTGTTGAAAGAACAAGGTGCTCATTACCTTGAAACATATACTGCGGTTTATCCGATTTTCAAGTGAACAAATGATGTCGTTTTCCCAAACCAAGTGTTAGTAACAACTAGAAATGTAGAAAATGTCAAACCAGAATTCAAGAAATTGGTGGAACAAGACAATTTGAAAACATCAGATGAAGGGTTCTTCGCAAATCAAAGCACAGTTAAAAACAACCTAACAAAGAATTCATATGTTTTTCAAAGACAAAAATCACAGAGAAAATGGATTGAAAAATCAAAACTTGAGAAAGAAGTCACCTAACTAGTTATTGAGGAAACGAAAAGTGGTGCCAAATTAAAATCAAAAGAATTCAAAGAACAAATTGAAAAATTTTCGAAAGAAAATAATGTTTCAAAAAGACAAGCAAGAAAGAAAATATTTTGGCAAACAATCGAGTCTTGAAAGACATAAACTGAATTGTCGAAACCAATTAACACTGTGAATTCAGAAAATTATTCAGACAAAAAGAAAAATCTCGCTCATTCAAGCAAAAATGTGTCTGAATTAAAATCACCAAAATATATTTTCAAAGTGAAAATATGTCAGAAAATTCATCTTTTTCAAAAGGAAAACAAATTTATCGTAAAACAACTCATTCTAAGTTTGAAGTGAAAACATCACCAAAGTTTCCGAAAGTGTCAAAACCTAACATTTCAAGGAAAATTTCAGATAATTCTAATTCACCAAAGATCTTTTCTCAACGTCAACATTTTAAATCAACAATTGATACTTCCTATGCTGAATCTTTTGTTTCAAAACCAAAAATTGATTTTGTTCCTCAAAAGCCAAATTTTCCTAATCATACGAAGAAACAAACATTGAAAGCTTTGCATGAAAAAGGGATAACTTCAAGAAAGAATATTGATCACTGGCTCGAAGGAAGAGGAAAAATTTATCAATCGAGTAAATACTCAAAAGAACAAATCAACGAAGCTTATGAGAAGTTTGTGAATACTTCTTCAAATGGAAGTTCATCATCAAAGGATTTAAATATCTTGGTGAAAGCATGGAAACCAGTCACAAAAGAGAAGACCATTCAATCACAAAATCAAAATACGAAGGGTGATGTCAGTATACATACAAAACCAACAAAACCTTATGTTTCAATCCTTACAAATGAAGATGTGGACATTATTAATAGTCTCAAAACTAAAGTTTGTGATTAGGTCAAAAGTTATTCTTTAAACTCTTTGTTGCAATGTAATTTCCAAGGACCCAAAAAGCCTTGGGTACCTAAATTCTTTCAATGATCGCATGTACTTTGTGACGAGCAATATGATAACAAATGGTATATTGATAGTGGTTTCTCTCGTCACATGACTGGGAAGAAGGAGAATCTTAGAGACTTTCGAAGCTTGAAAAATGTTGGAGTTGTTAAGTTTGGAAATAATCAAAAGTGACAAGTCAAAGGAATGGGAAAATAATGAATGGTTAATTCACAGTGAATCGGGTTGCTTATGTCGAAGGTCTTCAACACAACTTGATAAGTGTATCACAACTTGTGGTAGGCATTGGCAATCAAGTAATTTTTAACGAAGAAGGAAGCATTATTTCAAATGTTAACATAAAAGAAGTTTTGCTTAAATCCAAAAGGAAAAGGTGACATGTTTACTCTGGACATCAATCCAATTGTGGGTAAACCTGTTGTATGTCTCCTTTTGAAACCTACATCAGATCTTAGTTGGCTTTGGCATCGAAGACTTTCACATCTCAACTTTCGAAATATCAGCAAACTTGTTGCGCAAGATTTGGTAAGAGGTTTACCTGTACTTAAATTTGACAATGACTCTTTATGTGCAGCTTATGAAGTTTGAAAGCAACATAAACAAGGCCATCCGATCACAATTGATTCGAAGATTGTCGAACCACTGGAGCTTTTACATATTGATTTATGTGGTCCTTCGACAGTTTCAACAATCAACAACAAACGGTATATCTTAGTTATTGTTGATGATTTTTCCAGATTCACATGGGTTTATTTTCTCATATTAAAATCCGAAGTGGTCCCAAAACATGATTGATTTTTCAAGAAAATGGAAATAACATTGAAAAATATTGTTCGCAAAATCAAGAGTGATCATGGATTTGAATTTAAGAACAATGTTCTTGATTCGTTTTTAGTGGAAAAAGGCATTTCGCATAATTTCTCTTCTCCATACACTCCGCAGCAAAATGGTGTTGTTGAACGAAGAAATCGATCTCTATGCGAAGCTGCAAGGACTATGTTGGCATATGCGAACTTACAACAATATCTTTGGGCTGAGGCAATATCCACTGCATGTTTTACTCAGAACAAATCTTTCATTCATCAGCGTTTTAATATTAAACCATGCGAAATTCTAAATAATCGGAAACCTAATGTGAAATTCTTCCATGTCTTTGGATGCAGGTGCTTTATTATGAATCTCAGGGATAACTTTTCGAAGTTTCAACCTAAAGCTGATGAAGGGATTTTCCTGGGGTATTCACATAATTCAATGGCATATCGTGTATTGAACAAGCGTACACGAAAAATGGAAGAAACTTTTAATCTTACATTTGATGATTATTATATAAAACAATCTAAACAACAATTTAAAAATCATCCAATTTTGAAAGAAACACAAGATGAATCTGAACCACTGCAAATGTTGGATATTGATTATGATGTGATATTTGTAATTTCAGATCATGTTGGAAATGCTGAACTAAAAGCCCCTGATAATCATATCCCTGAACTTTCGAAGCCAACAGACGATTCAACATCATCTCCTCAAGAGATAGGCAAAAGTATGCCAAATGATCCAGTGGAGAGGGAGCACTTGGATTCAAACACTCTGATGGAGGGGGAGCATTCTTTCGAGGGGGAGAATGAGAGAGAAAATGCTGATGTTGAGGAGGAGCTATTACAAAATAATGAAAATTATCATGATGTTAATGATGTTTGTTCAATTGCAAGTTCAGATAATGATGAATTGTACGAAGACGTACCTTTGGACTTCGATCCAGCTTATCCACCAATGGAAAATGGACAAAAGATCATTTGAAGGAGAAAATAATTGGTAATCCACAAGAGGAAGTCTAAACAAGAGCTCAAATTCGTGCGAAGAATGAGGTATTAAATACTCATCAAGAGTTTTTCATGTTCAATGTCTTTATCTCTAAAATTGAACCAAAGACAGTAAAGATTGCAATGGAACACTCAGATTGGGTTGTTGAAATGCAATCTGAATTGTCTAAATTTGAACGAAATAAGGTTTGGAGATTAATTCTTAAGCCAAATGATGTTTCGATTATCGGGTTAAAATGGATTTTCAAAAATAAAACTGAAAAAGATGGAAATATCATTCGAAACAAAGCCATAGCTGTTGTTAAGGGATACTCTCAACAAGAAGGAATTGATTACGAAGAAACTTTTGCCCCTGTCGCAAGACTCGAGGCGGTTCGTATATTTTTGGCTTATGCAACTCACAAAGACTTTAATGTTTATCAAATGGATGTTAAGTGTGCATTTCTGAATGGAGAACTCGAAGAAACTGTCTATGTGGAACAACCTCCAATTTTTGTTAACGATGAATGTCCTAATCATGTTTATATTTTAGATAAGACAGTTTATGGTTTAAAACAAGCTCCACGAGCCTGGTATGCAACTCTTACTTCATTTTTAAAGCATTCTAAATTTTAGAAAGGGTCTGTTGACCCCACATTATTTTGTAAGAAAGTTGGGAATCATCTTATGCTTGTTCAAATTTATGTTGATGATATTATTTTTGGCTCAACTGACCCTTCTTTGTCTAAAGAATTCGAAGACTTTATGAAAAGTAAGTTCGAAATGAGCATGATGGGGAAATTTAATAATTTTCTTGGTTTAAACATTCGTCAAAGCAGAGAAGGAATCTTCATTAATCAAGAAAAATATATGAAGAATTTGCTAGAGAAGTTTGGATTAACGAATAGCACAAAATTACGAGTTCCAATGGCAACTGGCATCAAGCTAACTCCTTTGTTAGATAAACTTGTAGTTGACCTCACTTTATGCAGAAGCATGATTGGATCTTTACTATATTTAACTGCCAGTAGACCTGATATAATGTTTTCTGTATGTAATTGTGCTAGGTATCAATCAAATCCACGAGAACCACATCTCACTGCTGTAAAGAATATCTTTCGTTATCTCAAAGGAACTATTTCGCTAGGATTGTGGTATCCTTCGAATACTGGGTTCTTTGTTCTAGCATATTCAGATGTAGATTTGGGAGGTTGTAACCTTGATAGGAAAAGCACAAGTGGTGGATGTCAATTGCTCAATGACAAGTTGGTGAGCTGGCAATCGAAAAAGCAAACATGTGTTCAATCTCAATGGCTGAAGCTGAATATGTTGTTGCTACTGCATGCACTTCACACATAATATGGATCCGAAGTCAATTACGTGATTATGCAATTAACATGAAAAATATTCCTTTATCTTGTGATTCACAAAGTGCAATAAGAATTTGTCATAATCCTGTGCAACATTCGAAGACCAAACATATAGCTTTTCGTTATCACTTCATCAGAGATCATGAGGAGGATGGAAATATTGAAGTACACTTCGTGAAAACAACTGATCAGTTGGGTGATATTTTCACGAAAGCTTTGGATCAAAAATCGTCTGTACGAATTTTGGAAGGACTGGGAATGATAAATGGAAATTTAATTCCATGCGAAAAAGACAAACAGTGATTATGAGAGAATGATTCAGAGGCACTGAATAAAAGACAAAGCAAAAGCATTCAGCATTCAGAGGCTACTGTTCATAGTCAACTCTTCAAACGCTTCGAATTCATATGATTGGTATTTTTCTTAGCTTGGTAAAACTTTGAATGTTTGTAACGAGTACTTTTAATTGTTTTGTTCTTTATTTTTGAAAATCAAAAACATCAAAAAAAAATTCTTATTATTTTGTTCTTTATTTTGAAAAATCAAAAACAACAAAAAGATTTTGTTTCTTCTTTCTTTTTTAAGTACTGTGTTACAGATATTCATGAAGATACAAAGAGGATAATGCTTACAGTTCTAGGGATAGGTACATCTATCATTATAATATTTGAGTTTTCGAATGTTTTTTTGGACTAGTTAAGATGTCCCTAGAAGCATGCTGTTGCATGTTGTCCGAAGCCTCGAAATGACTCAGTGTTCGAAAGCCTTGATGAAATTTTCATACGAAGATTTCTTCCCAATTAGGCTTACATTCGCATTAGTCCAATGAGCTACCTTACTCTTCTCACTTGAGTTAAGAGTTTACTGTTTGGTCCAAAATAACAGAGGTACATGTTCTTTCGTATCCCAATCTTTTTCATCTCAAAATTCTCACACTATCACACACGAAGACATATGTCCAAGAGGTTTCTGATCAAACCAATCGAAACCTAGACATATCACAAATCTGTGTTTATGATCAGAAATCATGAGACCGTGATAGAAGTGAAACCCAATTCAATCAACCTTTAAGGAATTGATGGGGAACTATGTTCCAGGCATCAACGAAACATTTGTTTATGTACCTACATTCGAAACTCAAATCATATTCATTTCTTATGAGTGGTCTTGATCAAATATTCGAAACCCACGATGTTTGTTACCCAACAGGATACAGAATACAATTTTTTTCCTGAATATGATTTTTTTATCTGAACATTCCATGTTACTTAAAAGCTTTTCAAAGCAAACTTGTCACTGACTACACTGGTCAAACAAGTAATTTATGTTACAATTATTCACCTTATGTTTAGATTGATATGTAAAGAAATTCATTAAACCACCTCAAAAGCCTTTTAAAAGAATCCCTTCGATACATCTTTACAAGTATTCGATTGTAATTCACGGGAACATACACAAGATGTTGATTATCTCTCTTGATAATTAACGAAGCAATCTTTGTCTGGGGTTTTAACTGCCTTCGTGTCAAATTAAATTTTTGACATCACTGAATATCCAAAAATAAAAAATCTTTGAGGTTCTGAGTAACACTAACTCAGGCTGATGATTTCAAGAATCTAGCAAATGAGTTTACTTTGAAACTCTAAAGTAAAAGAGCCTTACCTCCATCCGAAGGGTTCTGACGATTACTATTCCATTGGGGCAAACAATCCAGCCTTGTTGAGGGGACTATTTGAATTATGTGCAGGTTTTGAGGAGACGTGACTGTTGCTTTATCATGCATGGTTACTTTTTCATCATCATGACGCGGTTTTCTTGGTGACACATCAGCTGGCATTAAACGCACATCCCGCTTTTAATTCAAACATCAAGGTTACATATAAAAAGGAGTTAAAGGGTTCTTTATTTCTTTACGCATTCAAAGAAAATTCCTAATTCTCTCTGAATTTAAAAGCTTCAAAACCCTAACAATGGCGACTACTGCTAATGTCGATGTTGCACCTTCTCAAACAACTGATGATGTTTCTTCACTTCCAATCATGAAGATTCAAGTCACAAGTTATCAAATGGAATCTGATGTATCAAAATATCCAGAAGAACTTAAGATGCTCGTTGTTGCTTTAAAGAGCTCCATTTTATCAAAGGCGATGTTTAGTTCTTTCTCTGTTCCGATTACTTGGTTATCTCAGGCATGATCGATGGCTACAGTTACAAAAGCTTTTGATGCAATTACTTTCAATCTAGTGAATGATAAAAAGTTTAGAACCATCAAAAAGCTTTTCTGTCAGATTCTAGAAATCCCAAATTCTCCACCATACGTTAATTTCACTTTCCCTCAAATTGTTCATATGTTTAACGAGATGGGGCATCAACCACAGTTATCAAAAATTAGTGATTTAAGAAGTCATGTCTTCCAAAAGTATGGAATTTTATGTTTGGGATTTTCTTGCGGTGTTTAACTGGAAGAACGGTGGGTCTGGATAAAGGTTGTATGGAAGTATGTGCCATGCTTGGTGGGTTATACTATGATCTACAAGCTGATTATTCTTCTCAAGTATGGAAAGAATTGAAGAAGAGTGTAGAGAAAACATATGCAATTCATGGGATTTCATGTGCAAGATATTGGAGTTTAATCTTGCAGTATTTCTATGATAAAGAAGGCGTTTTGGTTCCAAATAACGAAGACAAAGCAGTTTTTCATGTGTACAATTGTCCGAAGGATGCTACAGATGATGCTGATAAATTTCCTTCTGTGGCTCGAATCCCTGATGCAATGTTGAAAAGGGTTGATCCTTCGAACCTAATATTACAGGCTTATTTACAAACCATCGACACATCAATGACAATTGGTGTTTTGTAAGCAAAGGAGGAGAAAAAGTCTAAGCATGGAAAAAAGAACGAATCTGGTTCTTTTGAGAAAAGTGTAAAAGAAACTAAGCCCAACAAGTCTCCAAAGAAGAAGTCTATTACAGTTGAAGAACCTATTATTCATGAAGTTTCTATTGCTGAGGTCACACCTGTTGAGCCTATGTCACACCCCAAAACCACGAACGGTGGAAATGTTCAAGGGTGGAGGACGTCATGTACAGTATCACAACAGTGTAAAATAGTAAACAAACAACAACATCATCCATTGCATTATAAGTAAAGTTTTAATACATATGTGTTCTTTCATTGTAATAAGACACCAAAAATATAATCAAAATAAAAGACGAGACTTGTCTGCTCCGTCTTCTCAAAACCTGGCCACCGTACCTGTCTACTGATGACCTGAGAATACAAGTTATTTTAAAAGAGAGTATCAGCTTTAAAGCTGGTGAATTCATAAGTATTTAAGTGTCATTGAATTGTTTTGAAAAGCTGTTTTAAAAGTCATGTAAATCTTTAAATGAAAATGTTGATGTAAGTGTGAAAAGCCCTAGAAAATCCCTTATTTTCTATTATTATGAAATGTAGTCTTCAACCCAAACTCGAATGTTTTGTAAGTAAAATGATAGTTTTTCCTTCTATTAACTAGTACTAAAGTACTTAGTCTAACTCATCGTTTATGTGAAAGTATCACAAAATAAAGTAAATAGGAAAATGTACTAATGTAAGTGTTGTCACTAGGTACTAGGAGTAACACAACATCGCAATAAGCGAAAACTATAACCTAATGAACATCCGAAGATTGTCCACTTGTCCTCTGTAGCAGCAGCAGATGGGTGGAAGGGTTAGTCCCGATATCGATCTTCCTAATATAAATAGTAACCTAATGATCATCCGAAGATTTTCATCTCATCCTCTGTTGCAACAGCAGGATGGAGGAATGGTTAGTTCCGATATCGATCTACCTAGTATATGTAGTAACCTAAGACCTTCGTAGATGGTCATCAACCACTAGTGCTAATCAGTGGGATTTGGAATAGTTAGTCCCGCCTAGATATCCCATTGAACCGGGATATGAAAGATAATTTACATAGAAAGTACTAATAAATCATCTTCGCAAGTCAAGATACGAGTATCCAAGTAAGTGAATACAGGATAATGCATCTATGTAACAGTGCTCATGTATGGTATTCATGTAAGTGTGTTCATGTATCATGTAAGCATGTGTAAACGTACTCATGTATCAGGTAAGTATATGTATATGAACTGAGGTATCAGGTAATGTTCTGGTTTAGACTCATGAATGAACTGACTCTTGTGTGATTCCTTATAATAGGAATAATGTTTGATATCTTCAAATTATCCCTATGATAATTCACTGAAAGGTAGTTGGTTGTTCAAGAAGGTAAACGTAATGGTTTTGCAAGGTATCTAAGAGTTTTGAATAATAATTAAGAGTGACTTGATGTCATGTTAATAAACATTTCAAAACTAATACTTTTGTTATCAAGGTATTTTAAGATGGAAAACCATTTCATGCATCACATTTTGTAGTATGTGAAATCTGTTGAATGAAAAACACAGTTATAAAATACATATAAATGATTTAATAACACGTTGTTTTCTACTTGTATTCCCCCCCCCCCCTATTAAAGCATTTAAAATCATTTAAAACATTGATTAGGGGTATGAACTCACCTGTAGATGGTAGTTTAGATGAACTGGACGGCGTAGGATTGTTAGGTGTCAACTGAGGACTTGTACACACACTACAATCCTAATGAACATATAATCACACATATATGCACTCAATTAAACTTTAATTACTAATTGATAATGTTAAGACATCCTAGAACATAATAAACACTTTATATAAGTGTTTTAAGCCCTAAGGAGTGCATCTAAGCCATTGTGGGACAAGGTACTTGGGTTTAGGGTTCCAAAGGACCCCATATATGAGTTTACTCTCCATATACCATCACACATGGAGTTTACGGTTGTAAACTCTTTAGTTTACGGCCGTAAACTCCCAACCATGGGGGTATTGTGTGTTTTGAAGTTCCAAATGATTCCTAGAATTATTCCAACTTGGTGGTTAAATTCTTGAAAGGGTTTAAGACCTAGAAACACTCCTTTGAGGAGTTTACGGCCCTAAGGCCATTTCCCTTAGATTTTGCGGCCGTAAACTCTTAAGGATGGGTGTTTTAGATGTTTTCAAGTCTCATGCACAAGTGGTATAGGTTCTAGGCTTTTATTCCAAGCATAAGAAGACCCTTGACACACTTTGGTGCCCCTTTAATGAGTTTACGGCCCATGAACCATGTCATGGCCGTAAGCTCACTTTGCAAGGTGATTCTTATGTGTTTAGGGCCCTTGATTTATTGGGAACAAGTATAGGTAAAAGTCTAAGGCCTTAGGTGCCTTAAAAGCACCATTTTGAGCATGATTTTGGAGTTTACGGCCTAAGATACTCTTGGGCCGTGAACTCCCAAACTTGGGTGGTTCTTGCTTGATTTCATGTCCCTAACACACTCCTATACAAGTCCAAGGCAGTAGTATATTAGGGGGGACAGTCTAGGCTTCGTTTCGGGAGTTTACCGCCCAAGAACACCTTGGGGAGTAAACTCCTAAATCTAGTGATTTAGCCTTCTAAATCATGTTATAAACACATATAAAGCTTTCTAACACTACTAGAAAGAGTTACTCACGTTTTGGTATAAAAACCGGAAGATCCGTGAGAGAGAAAATGGCTTTTCTCTAGTTGGAAATGCGAATAATGACTGGATTTGGTTCAGAATTCTATTTATAGTCCTGAGATATTTTTGGCAGAAAATATTTTTATTCCTGAAATGACCTCTAATATAATAGAGTGATGGAATAATAGAGTTGAACTAAACCCTAGTGCATCCACTCTCCTGATATCTCCTGAAGTGTAAACCCTGAATTACTCAAACTTATACAAAAAAGTCTGAAAATTAACTGTGACTGCTATAACTTCTATTGAAGTGATATAGTTTGTACATAATGGACATTTCGGGTTGTCACAGCCTACCATTGTCGAAGAGACTTAAAAGGAAGAAATAATTCCTTCGAAGACTGGAGTTTTTCATAGACTTAAAATGAAGTCTCATAATTCACGAAAATCTTCACCTCATGTTGTTCGAAAGCCTCAAGTGACACATCAAGGTGTGTTAATTCGCGAAGTTCCAGCGCATGTTTCTCCGTCTTCGAAGAAACGCAAGGCTGAAGATATGGCCAAACACTTGTCTAAAAAGAAGAAGAAGAATTCACGAAAGATTATGATTACAAATGAGTCTACTGAAGAAGATGAACGAATTCCTGAAACTCCTAATCTTGATCTCATTAAAGAACTTTCAACTCCTGAACAAACAAGTGTTATTCCACCTGAAGATTCGAATGTCAATTCATCTAATGAGGCGACATGAACTTTGGACATCCCTGTACACATATCAAATACGGATACAAATGTCAATATGGGTGAAGAAGGTTCGAAGGATGATATTCAAGGTAATCCTATTTCCACTACTTCTGAACCTTTTGTCTCTTTACCTCCTCAAATTACTCATGTTACTTCTACCACCGATTCACCAACATTCGAACACATCATAAATCAACCTTTCACTTCCATATTTTCTTCACAATCAACTGATCCACCCAAATCCATTTCACCTATTGATGAAACCATTGTAATGGAAACTGATACGGATAACGAAAGTTTTGGAGGAACCTTTGAGGCTTTAGCGTTTAATGATGATGAATCAGATTTTTCGGATCATATGCTGATGACTATGAAGCAATTCAAAATCTTGAATTCAAAGTTAAATACTATTATTCAGTCACAAGTTGATCTTGGTGGTGGTTCCTCAGTTTCGAGCTTCGAAGTAGATTTGATGTTGAAGCTGGTTGAAACAAGGATTATTAACAAAGTTTCTGGGATGGTTAGGGACTCCGATGGAAGGATATTGGAAAAAGTTGATCAAAATGATACTAATAACGAACTTCGTATCAGTTCTCTAACTTCAAAAGTTTCAGAAGAGATTAAGAAACTGAAAACGTTGCTTAAAGAGAGACATGTTCTGTTTGCTCAAAATGTGAAGCAAGTAAGGGAAGATGTGAATATGAAAATTCGTGAACTTCATGAGGATCTGCAAAAGGAGGTTACAAATGTTCAACATGACTATGCTTCTTTACATAAAAAGGTTGACATAATTTGTGATGGGGTCATTAAATTTGTCAAATTGTATGAAAGTATGAGTCCTTAACTTACTCAACTTTCTACAATGGAAAATAAAAATTTTGTTGAAGTGCTTTTGTATCTCAAGGAGTTGAAAAAATTGTCAATCAAGCCTGTTTCCTCATCCTTAATCACTCCAGAATTTTTATCCCAAAAGTTTATTCAATTCGAAGCCATTCTTCAAAAACAGTTATCTCCTTTATCTCGCATTTCAAGTCTTCTACTAGCCATGTTAGATGCCCCACCTGTTTTCACAGGGGTGCAAGGGGGAGAAAAAAAGAATTGAACGTACGGAGGCTGGTGAAGGAGAGAAGGTTAGTGGTGAAAATTTGAAGGTGGTGGGAAAAGTGTTTTCTTCAAAGATCCCATCTTCCAAGTCTGTTATAATGTCTGTTGGTCCAATCACTTCAACTATTGTGACATCAATGCCTATGACTAGACCAGTACAGAAAGGTGTTGTTTTTGGAGAGGAAGCTGGAAGTGCTTCAAAATCTAAGGTAATGGTGGTGGGAGAGTCTGATTCGAAATACAGAGGTCGATGCTCAGTTGGAAAAGATGAGGATGGTTCAAAGTGTAATGAATCTTCGTGCACAAGATCCTCCAGGTTTAGAGAAAGGAGATCCAAAAAAGCAATATAACTATGAAACAATTGAAGCTAAGGTGTCATTTAACCACATGTATTCTTTTGAAAAAGTGCCAAAACAAAGTTATGTGGTCACAAACACTGATGCAAGTCAGCTTGACTTTCTAGTGAATGAAATGATGTTCATAATGCCTCAGTTTAAAGCTGAAATAATTTGTAAACATAAGGATGAAGGGAAGCAGATGAAAATTCGATTTCATGCAGTGTTAGCAAGAGCTCCAGAAGATGTTTGGTCCCTGGTGAAAATCAAGAAGGTGATAAGCATAAAAAGAGATGTGATTTTCGAAGGTGTTATTCAAAATCTTAAATATTCGGTGATCAAGTCGAATGATTAGTGAATTTACTATTCCCGATTTTCATATAATGAACTTGTATGATCTTATACAAGTTGCATTAATTTTGAAAGATAAATCATTTTCTCATCTTCAAGAAACAGAGCCGGATGTATTCCAGCTTGGAGTTAAGCACATCAAGATCATCATTGAAACTTATTTTGAATGGTTGGCACAAATTGATGTGGAGTTAGCTACTGCAAAGGTAATTGATATCATTGCTCCAATGGCTCTTACAAAGAAGCAATAAGAATTAAAAAAGTATGAAGATGGAGAAATTTGTTTGAAGCCATTCGGAATAGTTTTTGCTGGAAAAGGATAAAGCTGGAAGAGCTAAATGGTTTTTGTTTCAAACATGCGAAGTGGAAATATATGCTACTTCATAGTATACGAATTTAATTGTTCGTATGAATAAGTGCAGGAAGAATAATGAAGGAGACAAGAAGGAAATCAGGAAGGTTATTGCTTGGTACACTGAGATACGAAGAGTGATGATGTACTCGATCCAATTGCTTACAAACTGAAGACTTCGACTATGATTACAAAGCGGGAGATTGTAAGGGCTAAATTGGTTGTAATTAGTCGAAGTGTCATAGGTCTTCACATATAGTATAGTCTTCGTATTCACTGTAATCTATTTTACTAAGGTAAATTATTCGAAGCGTATTTGCCTAGTCCTTAGTATATATTTTGTACGTTTTTCTTCTCCTATAAATAGGAGTCTTTACTAGAGTTAGATAAGGTTTTTACATTCTTGTCTATTTTGCACTCTGTAAACCTAAAAGCGTAAAAGTGAGCTGAACCAAGATCTTATTTACATCGGTGTTCAATGGAGTTAAGCACATCAAGATCATCATTGAAAATTATTTTGAATGGTTGGCACAAACTGATGTGGAGTTAGCTACTGTAAAGGGAATTGATATCACTGCTCCAATGGCTCTTACAAAGAAGCAAGAAGAATTGAAAAAGTATGAAGATGGAGAAATTTGTTTGAAGCCATTCGGAATAGTTTTTGCTGGAAAAGGATAAAGCTAGAAGAGCTAAATGGTTATTGTTTCAAACATGCGAAGTGGAAAGATATGCTACTTCATAGTATACGAATTTAATTGTTCGTATGAATAAGTGTATGAAGAATAATGAAGGAGACAAGAAGGAAATCAGGAAGGTTATTGCTTGGTACACTGAGATACGAAGAGTGATGATGTACTCGATCCAATTGCTTACAAACTGAAGACTTCGACTATGATTACAAAGCGGGAGATTGTAAGGGCTAAATTGGTTGTAATTAGTCGAAGTGTCATAGGTCTTCACATATAGTATAGTCTTCGTATTCACTGTAATCTATTTTACTAAGGCAAATTATTCGAAGCTTATTTGTCTAGTCCTTAGTATATATTTTGTACGCTTTTCTTCTCCTATAAATAGGAGTCTTTACTAGAGTTAGATAAGGTTTTTACAGTCTTGTCTATTTTGCACTCTATAAACCTAAAAGCGTAAAATTGAGCTGAACCAAGATCTTATTTACATCGGTGTTCAATCTTACATACATGTTTGATTTTAAACTCTGATTAAAATTCATACTCGATTCTTTGATTCATCATACACTCATTCCCTCGACCACTAATCTTCCTTTCAAGTTTTTCTATCATCTATCTCATCATTAACTTGAAATATCTCACTGTTCTGCAGTTCACTCAATTCGTCACCAATAGCCTTCTCCTACTGTATTGAGTTCATCCTCAAGGCATGTGAATTTGACCCATTCTCACACATCAATAAGTCATTGGTTGATGAAGAATATATTACTGGAGTACTTTGCTTAGACCATCTCCAACCCATCTTCATTTTTCCCCCATAAATAGAGTAAAAAATGGGGTAAATAATGTTTAACCTCCAATCCTACTCCACTTTCCACCCCATTTTTTTCCCGAAAAAGTATATTCCTAAAATATTCCATTTTTGTAACTTATATATATATATATATATATATATATATATATATATATATATATATATTGTCAAATACACCCTCTACTAATTAGATTTTAACAAATATGTATTATATTTTTTCATTACAAAAATATTTCAATTTATATTATAATAAATAAATTTTTTATATATAATAAATTTAAATTAATTATTATTTTATTATAAATAATTATTAAATAAATAAAATTATTTTTTATAATAAATATATAAAGATTACGATCATATTTGTTTACTATATTTTATAAATTATGTTACTATGTTTCAAGCTTTTAATATATATTTAAGTTTTTTATATGAATTCAATAGATAAATACTAAAATTTGTGTTTGTGATTAATTAATTAATATATATATATATATATATATATATATATATATATATATATATATATATATATATTAGTATATAACATGATATTATAAATATTAAATATTGCATTTTAATTATAATTATTAGATAAAATAAACTAGAAATATATAAAATAAAAATGAAAGGGACTAAAATTGCCAATCAAACTGACCTTCATTTTTGGAGATATGAATAGTATTCCCCATATATGGGGGAATACTATTTATATCTCCAAAAATGAAGGTGGAAATGTAATAGGGTTGGAGAAGAATAGAGGAAGAAATGAAGAAAAAAAAAATAGAGTTTGGGGGTGGGATGAAGATGCCTATAATATGAGATATGATATTTGAAACACAAATTTGGACCTTATTCAGACTTCAAAGAAATTTACAAACCATTTTATGTAGTTTTGTTTTGTTTTAAATAAGATTTCAAATACCCTAAAACGATTAGGGAATAAGACTAATAAGGTAATTAACTTTTCGGTTTGTTCACATGTAGGCAACTATCTTTTTTTTGTACACTTCTAGGTAACAAACTTTCTGAAACTGTTCACATATGACCATTATGACTTGTTGTAGCAGGTTATATCTGGCTACAGTAGGTCATAATGATTACATGTGAACACTTTCAACAAATTCGTTACCTAGATATGTACAAAAGAAAAATAGTTACCCAAATATGAACAAAACCAAAAATAAAAGTAAATTACACGAATGGTCCCTATGGTTTTGGGGGAATTTATGATTTTGTTCCCTAACTTGTTTTTTTAATTCGGATGGTCCCTATTGGTCCATGTCTTACCTAAAAAGACTAGTGTATCCTTATTAATTTAATTTTTTTAATTAATTTTCTTATTTATGTATTTTTTTATATGTTTAAAAATACTAATAGACCCCACATATATGTATCTCCTCACCATCCCATCTTTCATCATCCTCAACTTCTATTTTTTTCCATATTTAATGACATCGAAGTCTTCACCATCTATTCTTTTTCGATCCTTCAACTCCAACGAACCAACACCACAACCCAATAAAGTGAAGAGACAGTGGGTTATCATGTTTGTTTGCCAGAGTTGAATGACAAAAAAAGGATGGTGAAGACTTCCATGTCACTAAAGATTGAAAGAAAATAGAGGTTGAAGAGGATGTGAGATGGGATGATGACCGGTAAGACCCAAATTAAATTCTCAAATGTGGTTTCAGGTTTACGATGAAGAAATACAAATATGTGGGATCTATTAATTTTTTTTAAAACATATACAAACAAAAAAACATGAATAAGAAATTTAATAGAAATATAAATTAATAATGGCACAATAGTCTTTTTAGGTAAGACAGAGACTAAACGCACAACAAAAATAAACCAAAGGGACCATCCAAGTTTAAAAATTAAGTTAGGGACCAAAAACACAAATTCTCCCAAACCATAGGGACATTTCATGTAATTTACTCTCACTTTTGGTTTTATTTATATTTAGGTAACTATTTTTTTTTTTGTACACGTCTAGGTAACGAACCTAATGAAAGTGTTTACGTATAACCATTATGACATGTTGTAGCTGGATGTAACCTGTTACAGCAGGTCATAATGGTCATATGTGAACAGTTCCAAAAAGCTTGTTACCAAGATGTGTACATAAAAAAAGATAATTACCTGTATGTGAGCAACCCGAAAAATTAATTACCTTAACAATCCTATTCTCAAACGATTATAAATAAACTTTTTAAATTGGACTAGCAAACATCCTAGATTATTAATATTGACAATTGAAATTCGTATATGACATGATTGATTACCAATTTTTAAGATATAATGTAAAAATAATATATTGCAATCTATAATAAAAATTCAAATAACGTTAACGATAGCAATCAACTTACTTGTTCACCCATGTTAACTAAATCCACCAAAAACGTCACTGGAATAAAAGTTAAATTATAGTAAAAGTGGGGTGTAAATAATTCAGTTAAACACCAACTTCAAGAACGACCCGTTATGCTCCCTCGCATTAATTTACATTATTAGATCTTGAAATAGATTTGAAAAAAGAAAAACCAAATTCTTGACATCTTTCAGTCCATCTCATGATTCATGAATTCTGTAGCTTTCCAGCGTCTGGTGTTCGCAATGTTACTACTCCTCAACATTCCATTTCTAAAAGCTCAATCACCCACCAAAGGTACCTCAGTTTCATCCAGATTTCTTGATTCAGTTCTTCAAGACTATGCTTTCCGATCTTTTTCCCGTCACCGGCAAAGGACCGGAGCTATCTACGACGGCATTGTGAGCCCTGAGTTCACTGGAATCACGGTCTCCGCCCTCCGCCTGAGAAGTGGTCGGTTGAGAAGAAAAGGGTTTTATGGTTACAAAGAGTTTGATATTCCCGGTGGAGTTATCCAGAGTCCGTACGTCGAGAGGGTGGTTTTGGTGTATCAGAATTTGGGTAACTGGTCGTCGGTTTACTACCCTTTACCGGGGTATTTGTTTCTGTCGCCGGTGGTGGGTTTATTGGTTTATAATGCATCGCATCTGACGGCGAAAAGGTTGCCGGAGCTAGATCTTCGGGCATCGGAGAATCCCATTTTGATAAAGTTTGAATCTTTGGGGCTTTTGGCAGATGGGGTTTTGCGGAAATGTGTGTTTTTCGATTTATTTGGTGGGGTTGAGTTTGATCGTGTGTTAAATGGGAGTGTTTGTTCGAGTGTAAAACAAGGGCATTTTGGTATAGTTGTTAAGGAGAGCGTTCCGTCACCGGCACCGGCGCCGTCGAAGACGCCGGAGAATCCAATTGCTGTTGGCGGGGGCGGTGGTGCTGGAGGAGGGAGATGGAACAATGAATGGTGGATTGGTGGGGTGGTGGCAGGTGTGGTTTTGGTGGTGGTGGTCTTTGGAGGGTCGTGGGCGGTGAGAGGTTTTAGGCAGCGGAGAAGGATTGAAAAAATGGAATATGAGGCTGAGGGCGGTGGTCCTTTGGCGGTGGCCGCCGTGGGGAGTGCTTTGGTGCCGGTGGCTATGGGGACTCGGACGAGACCAGTTCTCGAGAACGAATATGTAAGTTAGTTCACTTTTATTATTTAATCATATTTTCTTTCATTATATTATTACTATTTTCTTTAAATAAATAAAATTATGTGTCCCTAAATGAAGAATTTATCATTTATGTTTCAAGTCCTGCTGTTAAAATAATTTATAGAATGCTCCTTATGTTTGTATTAATGATACTTTGGTCGATGTTTTTTTTTTTTCTTGTTTATTGATAAAACCCAAATTTTGGATTCGAGATAGGATCCTTAAATTTCTTTTTAATTTTTTTTTTTTAAATCAAGAAGACATTTTTAATGTGATAAATTATGAGAATTCTTACGAGTCATAATATCATTCTTCTATTAGTTTTTCGATCATAATTTACAAGTCAAAAAGTCTCGTTAACCATTTGAACAGTGGCTTACCAATAAAACATTTTTTGGGATGTGTATGATACCCATGCTCGAGTTCTAATTTGATTGTTGCATTTTGTGATGTGACCATAGAGATTCGGTTGTAATGACTCTAGTGACCATAGACTCATGCTCGTATGGGAGTTAGTTATGGTGCACGTAAGCGGACCGAACAACCTCATTAGGAAAAACCCTTCTTTCTAAAAAAATCTCATTAAACAATGATTACTATGACTCATCAATAATTAGTCAAAACTCAATATTTTAAAAATATTAGTTTCACTCATCTACATACACAACCAATACCATCAACTAGCTCAATATTTATTAGAATGTAATTAATTGTGTGACTGTAACAATAATCATGCACCTCTAGATTAGAAAGATCAAAAGTTGTGATCTTTAGTGACATAATTGTAAAAAGGGTACACAAATTTAATATCTTCAAATATTGAAATCGTTAGTGAGGGATAAAATAGATTTTGGTTAAAATTTATATCCGGAAGCCCTAGATAATTCGCAACGCACAATAAAATGGGTTTTTTACTCTTAAGTTTGGTATGTTTTGTCGTTATAACGACATTTTGTTTTGTTTATTAATTCGAAAGTTTGCCAAGGTTTTTTTTTTTTCATTGTTATCTACAATAGCAGGTTTGCAGGGATAATACCAACAAATTTTGATAAATTTAAGGTCTTTCATATCAAATTTAAAAAACATACATGGGGTAATTAAATTTTGTACCATAATTGATAACTTGAGGCTAAAGTGTCATATATTCTTGAACTTTATTGTATTATGGATTCTTGAACGTTTAAAGTCTTAACCATTGTTAAGTACACAATTCTTTTGGAATACGTACATATAACTATTTAAGTATAGTGTGGCGTGGGGTATATAGAAATTGACCATACTATGCAAGAATGATTATGTTATAAACATGGTAATTATGGTATGTAATTGTTTCGAGAATAATGTGGTAAGTTTCATGCATTCTTGAGCTTAAATCTACATAAGTAGCATGCATTCTTGAAACTGTAATGTGAATTATGTATAAGAGAATGTGAGCATGAGAAAAACAAGTTCAAATGTACTTGCCATATTCTGGAAAAAGGATTATGTAATAAACTTGGTAATTGTGTTGTTTTATGATCATTTTTTTGCGTATTTTGTGAAAATGATTACTTTGTTTGTAATGGACTAATCAAATAATGTGTTTTTTTTTCTCATTTGCACCAAAATAATTCAAAATTTTCTCTTACTCATGTCTAAAATGGCTATTTTGACTTTTGAAGTATCTATATCATCCTTTTCAATTAGATGTCACATTTTAAGTCATTTTATTGTATCTACTTTTCGATTAACTATGCTTCTTTAACATTTGTTTGAGCAATAAACGAGACATTTCCTTGAAATTCCAAAATTATTCTTTAAATTTCACTTGTTATTGAAATTCCAAAATAAGTTTTTTTCCAATCCGTAATTTGGATTGTACTTTTCCCTCGTAATAATTAGTTTATTATGACATTACGTTAGTATAAACTGACCAATTTCGGACAAAATAGACATATTTAAATATCACAAAAAAATTGATCTTTTTTTAACAACATTGTTCCTAATGGTTAGTTTAGTTAATATCTTTAGAATATAAGAGGTTGATTATACTATTTGACCAGAAAAGCTAAAAAATAATTTCTGAAGCTTAATTTATGGCTCACTTTAGAAATCTATTGCACAATTTACCTTCATGGTGGCCGTTCCAAAAAAATAAAAATAAATAAATAATAGCTTCATGATGATGTTACGATTCAATTAGTTGTGGTTTTGGGCCGAAAGTCCAGCCCAAAGCTGACAGATTCGTCTTTGATTAGTTACAATTTCCTCGCATCTCCATTGCTTATATTTTAATATTTATACAGAAGGTTCCTAATTTAGTTCTAGCACTTCTATTTTAGAACTAAGATATTGATAGTGTATCCATACGAATCCATAAGTAAATTATATGAAAATTAGAAACAACGGATGCAATTGATATGTATAAAAAATCATGTCAAAGATACGCGATTTACAGTTTGGTAACTTTGCCCAAAAATAGTCAGATTATTAGAGTTTGAGTTTAACCATTTATTACATGCAGAAATACAACTACTGATCAATCGATCAAAAACAGCCGCAAATCTGGAAAGATTGTAGGCATATTTTATCCTACAATGTATAATGTAAGCCGAATGAAAATTTACATACATGTGTCACTTTTTTTGTCCACAACTATCGTATTAGATAGAAGGTGAGGCTATCTCTGGGATCGTCCTTAGAATTGGTTTCCACTTGTACGTAGAGCTACAATCTTTGTATGCCGGACCTTTCCCCTTATGATCATTTTCCTTTCTCTGTTGATTGTTCTCCTCTATCTTAATCATGGTTGTTATGTTGGCATTCAAATTTTGTGAAGCTGCAGACTGGATGAGACTCCGGTACGCAGCTTCACTGAGTGCCAACCCAACTGGCAACAAGAAGTAAAGCCAGTTGCAACTCAGTTGGTTTTCTCTTGGTATGACTGTTCTTTCGGAACAACACCGGATTATCTGGTGATAAGGATAAGCAAAAAGAATATCTTTCACAAATATCCCGTCTTTGAATCTTAATGACTCGCCATCTTCTTTGATCACTAAAACATCACCCCTCTCTCTTACCAATTCGTAGGGACAACATACGAGTGAGATAGAATTACCCATTTTTGGGGTTTTCCCACCGATGATATGTTAGGAATATTAATATAAGCAAAGACTTCAAAGAAGCTTCGATGTCTTCTATGTAGTTGGTGTTCTTTGGATTCCGTTTGTTTCAAAGAGATAAAGTAAGGTTGTGTCTTGTGTTCTTCATTATGGAATCTTTTCCTTAGAATGTATGTCACAAAAGGTGCCAACTTTATCTTGATTTGTGATGTCAACAATGTAAGATGTTGTATTATTTTTGGATTCTACAATGGAATAAACGCGGTTCCTTGTTTGAAGGTGAAGCACGTGGAATTTTCAAAAACTCAAACTAAAAAGTTCTAAAATCGTAATAATAATAAAATTACGTGGCTATGGGTTCCCACGTGTGATCATGCATTAATAGTTGTTCGTGAAGAGTGAGTTGGATACTTGGATTGAATTAGGGTGAGTGTATGCTTTTTGTCGGACTAGAAATCGGTCAACGGGAATTGATGCTTAGGACTTAGGAACTGTGGGTTTATGTAGAGAAGAGAGATAGAGAGAAAGTTTAATTCAATGTGGAAACCAAATAATACTTCAATAAATATGAAAGAAACCATTTCAATGTGGAAGCCAAAAAGTACTTTAATAAATATGAAACGTACAATCCAATTGAAACTTATAATATGGAAAAGTACTTCACAAAAACAAGGCTACCACGTAGGGATGGGTTATAAAACCGGAAAATCGGACCGGAATCGGAATCGGAACCTGTATAACCGAAAAATTCTTAAACAGTCCGGGTATTGGGTTCCAAAATTAGTTTTATCCGGGTTTTGGGTATTTCGGGTATGGGTCTAACGGGTCCGGGTATTCCGGGTTTTGGAACCAGATATGTAAAAAAAACCGGAACCGGGTTTAATGGATCGGAACCGGTTTGTTGAGGAACCGATTTAGCATCCAAGTAACCAGAACTGAAAGGTTATTACATATGTCCAAGGTTGTAAAACTCGTTACTCGGTACATGTTCGGCCAACTACCGAGTAGTGAGTACTCAGGAGTACTCGGATTTAGTAATTCAAATAGAAATATTTTTTAGGAAACTTATATATGTCCAAATCATAAGTTAAAATCTTATTTTGATTGAAATATATAACAAAATTAAATACATGTGAATACACAAAATCTGAAAAACACATAATGGTCTCACTTCGTGAATGATTACTGAAAATTTAAGATATATATATATGTAGTAATAATCACATGTGTTTGTGTTAAATAATAAATTGTTAAGTATATTATACATATTAATCAACGAGTTGACCAGGTTTTACAACACTTCTCAGTGCAGTAAGGGGTCGATCAGGGAGTATTCGGGATTATGTAACTCGCATCAGTAAGGGACCGAGTAGCGAGTACTCATAGGAGTAATCAGCCAATATGCCTGATTCATCAAACTCTTTTCTTTACCCGGTGTCGACAAAGGCTACTAAAAAAATCTCCTCATCTCCTATGATCGACATCAAATACATTCATCAATCTTGTTTTTTTCCCTTTCCTATGATCGACGACAAGACTACAAGAGTGACTTAAAGCAAAATTTTTGTTCTCCTCTCTATTGTCGATCACATTCATCTCGTTTTTTCCATTCATTCCCAATTGAACTTCAAATCAATCTCCTACACTCATCATCATAACCAACATTTATAATCTTTTTCCATTCTAAACTTGAAAAGTATGAGGAGAATTTATGAATGAACTTTGAAACTGTTTCTTTTCCAGGATTAAAGCAAGATACAATGTAAAAACCACAAGGCAAATCAGTTCAGAAGCTATCGCCACATAGTCACCATGATGGGATACATTAAAGTTGAAATTTGGAAATTTCATACTGTTCTTATGGCTTTCCTAAAAGAGATAAACAAGTACATGATCATACGCAATAATAAGAGTCAGATGGTATAACACCCAAAAGATGGTATGTCTTGTGACCCTCGAGAATTCTCATTTTTGGATTTTTGGTCCCTTGAGTACGTTGGACGTACCTATGGGTACGCTTAGCGTACTCTGCCTAAGTGATCGCGAAGGAACCCCACGTACGCTGGGTGTACGTCGGGCGTACGCGTCTGAAAGACTAAACCCTAAATCTCGGACTTGTTCCCTATTTAAACGCCTTTTGGCCTCTTGGATCAAACCTTATCAGTCTCTTTAGCCCTATTTCGTCTTCCTTCAGTTGAGTTAGAGTGTGAGAGCGTTTTGGAGCCTAAGAAGAGGGTTTTGGTGGTTACTTTGGAGTTCTTTCAAGAAGGAGAGTTGTTAAGCAAGCTTGGATCAGTTGGGTGCTTCAAGGATCTGCTTTTGGGTCATCTTACAAGGCTTATGGAGGTAAAAAGCTTGTACCTTTCCTTGTAAATCTTTAGATCTAGCTAGGGTTTTCTTTTTTGGCCCTTTTGTGGGACTTTAATCCTCTTTTAGCAAGATAAGTGACTCCATGAGAGGATAATGGTAGATCTGAGGCCCCTTAGTCTTTTTGAAGTATAAAAATGGAGTCTTGATGGACGTATTGGTCACATGCATGGATTAAGGGCTTTAGAAAGGTCTTGATGAAGGTTTTGGGTGTATGGGAGGCATGCAAAGGCATAAAGTTGGCAACTTTATGCCTTGGGATGTATTAATCAGTTCAGATCTGAATTTTGGACGTAAAGAAATAGAACATAAAGCACTTAATGGAGAAAGTGCTTAGTCTGGAAGGACGTTGAGCGTACTCAATGTAGGCTGCGCGAAGTCCTTAAAGACCCGGTACGTTGGGCTTCATTTTGGTTAATGGACTGGTTGTATTCTGTGATCTATGGTCCATTTCTTCTGTTATGGTCCATGAACATTTTGGGTGGGCCTTATTGGGCTAAAGGCCCAATAATGACCTTGGACTATGACTTTGGGCCCATTAGCAAGAGAAGAGTATGTTAGGCCTCGAGGAAGAATGTGAGTTTGGGTTTTCCTCGATTAATTTGAGATCCTAACATTGATTAATATAAATTATCCGGTTCGAGAGGTTGCAGACTGTTAGGAGAGCGGCTTGTGTGTTCCGCAGACTAAGGTGAGTCTTCTCACCATACCTATGGGTCTAAGGCACCAAGGCCAACCCATTACGTGTTTATGGTATATGTGTAGTCACTTTGTGAATTGATATGATATGTGATTGTGTGTTTTGCATGAAGACCCCGGGGGGAGCCTATCACACCCCAAAACCAAGAACGGCGGAAACGTTCTGGGGCGGAGGACGTCATGTAAAGTATCACAACACAGTAAATGTAAATAAGCAAACAACATCATCCATTGCATTAAATATATAATTTTAATACAAGCATGTTCTGTACAGTTTTAGACACCAAAAATATAATGTGAATCAAAATAATATGAGGAGTCTTGAATGCGCTCCATCTTCTCAAAAGCTGGCATCGGTACCTGTCTACTGATGACCTGAAAATACAAGTTATTTTGAAAGAGTTTATCAGCATTAAGCTGGTGAATTCATAAGTGTTTTAGTGTCGGTGTTTGTTATTAAAAACGTTTGAACCTGTCGCAAGTATAAGTTGTAAAATGTATGTAAGTGTTTGTAAAAGTTTGAATCTCTCAGAAAAACCTATATTTTCTATTAAAGTAGCCTTCTACCCAGGGCTTAACTGTTTTGTATGCTCGTTTGATGTAAAATTGTGTAATTTCCCAAGTGTAACTATCTTTTAACAAAATGTAGTTTGTACATTAAAGTTTAAGTGAAGTTATCACTAAAAATGTAATGGGTAAATCATTGTAGTACTGTAGTTTTGTATTATAGGAACTACTGTTGTACTAACTACCTTAAACCGGATTTATATTAAGGTATAATGTGATAATTGCACCATACTATCGACTGATAACAACGACATAAAGAATGGTCGTAATAACAGAATGACGTTTGGCACCTGCAAACCTGCAGGTCCGGCTGTAGCTAGCAGCAAGGTGTAGGATAGTCAATCCAGTATAGATCTATACGCAAACTCGATGCTCTCCCTCCAAGAGAATTCTGGCTACAACTCGGGCCATGACATTTAAGGCATGCTCCGATACAGTGGAATCTCGGGAGTAAAATCGACCCTTAGGACTTGAGTAAAACTGACCATGGCTTCGGGTTTGAACGGGCACGGAAAACGAGGCAAAACGCAAGGGAAATGTGAAGAAATGAGCAAGTTTTTCGGAAACCCTCGCACCCTTTTTATAGGGGTTGAGAGGCCTCGGTACGCGGGGCGTACGGGCGTACGCAGCGCGTACGAGACATCATCACATACGTATTTCGGATGGGGCGGGTCGGATGGGACGGGTCGGTAGCTTCGCATAGGGCGACGTGGACGATCCGAGGCCTTGGCCTTGAGTACGCGGGGCGTACGAGGGTACGCGGCGCGTACTTCGACCCTAGGTGCTGACTCCTTCGGATAATACCAAGTTTTTAATAAAAATTATATATAAATTAATTATCAAACTTCAAAAATTCATATCTCCTTCATACGAACTCCGTTTTCGACGTTCTTTATATCCCCGCGAAGGTGAGACTACGATCTACAACTTTCATTTAGATTCCGTTGGAAAATTCCGAAATTATTTTTGTTATTTATTTATTAAAATGACATGATTAAGGAATTTCTTTAAAACTTTATAACTTCTTTATCTGACGTCGGTTTTTGCCAGACTTTTTACCGCTGAACAACCATTGTCGAGACCTTCGATTCTCGTTTAGGTCATTTCGGCCAAAAGTCGCTCGATCTCTGATTCGAGTTTTCAGTTGACTGTTCCTAAGCCGAATTTGGAAAAATCTTAACTTCAGTATACGAAGCCGGGTTTGGGCATTCTTTTTACGTACGATCCCGGTTTAATGATGCAAAACATAGTAGGTAGTTAAATAGAAACTTTTTGGACATTTTATTATCGAAGTTAATTTTATTAACTCAAAAGTGTTTACAATACTTGACCTATTAGGCCATTACAAAGAGTTGAAATATCGGGTTGTCACATCATCCCCCCGTTAGAGGGAATTTCGTCCCGAAATTCAAAGTAGTAAAGACACTAGTGAACATGAAAGAGATGAGGGTATTTTTGTTTCATTTGATCTTCGCGTTCCCATGTGAATTCAGGTCCCCGTTTGGCGTTCCAGCGAACCTTCACGATGGGTATGCGACTTTGTTTTGTTTGTTTGACCTCTCGGTCCATGATTTCTACTGGTTCTTCCACAAAGTTGAGGCTCTCGTTGACCTCGATTTCGTCGAGTGGAATTACAAGAGTCTCGTCGGATAGACACTTTTTCAAGTTAGATACGTGGAATGTAGAATGTACGTTACGAAGTGCGCCTGGTAGGTCGAGTTTGTAAGCTACGGGGCCGACTCTTGCAATAATCTCGAAAGGCCCTATGTACCTCGGATTAAGCTTCCCACGCTTTTCGAAGCGTATCAAGCCCTTCCAGGGTGAGACTTTGAGAAGGACTCGGTCTCCCACCTAAAATTCCAAAGGTTTCCTTCGTTTATCAGCGTAGCTTTTCTGTCGGTCTCTAGAGGCTTTCAATCGTTCAGGGATCTGAATGATTTTCTCTGTCGTTTCCCGAATGATGTCCGGACCGATGAGAGTACTGTCGGAAGCTTGCCCCCTGGCTAATTGGGTATCACCCATCTCAGCCCAGCACAGAGGGGATCTGCACTTTTGCCCGTAGAGAGCTTCAAATGGAGCAGCCTTGATGCTCGTGTGATAACTGTTATTATAGGAAAACTCGACAAGGGGTAAATGAGTATCCCATGCCTTCCCAAAGTCAATCACGCAGGCTCACAACATATCTTCCAGTGTTTGGATGGTCCTCTCACTCTGTCCGTCAGTCTGAGGATTGTAGGCTGTGCTCATGTCCAGCCTTGTTCCTAGGGAATGTTGTAGTGATTGCCAAAATCTTGAGGTAAACCTACTATCTCTATCGGAGATAATGGACATAGGTACACCATGTAGCCGTACGATTTCCCTAATGCATGTTCTCGTAAGTTTCTCCATCTTGTCGGTTTCTTTGATAGGCAGGAAGTGTGCAGACTTGGTTAATCTATCAACGATGACCCATATGGTGTCAAGTCCACCCGTTGTCTTGGGCAACTTGGTTATGAAATCCATAGTGATCCGCCCCCACTTCCATTCCGGGATCTCTGGTTGTTGCAATAAACCAGAGGGCTTCTGGTACTTGACCTTAACCTTTGCGCAAGTAAGACATTTACTCATGAAGGTAGCAATCTCTGCTTTCATATTAGGCCACCAGTATAGCTTTTTAAGATCCAGATACATCTTATCTGAACCTGGGTGGACGGAATACCGAGTGTTGTACGCCTCGGTCATGACCAAGTCTCGGAAACCACCGTGTTTCGGTGTCCAGATCCGGTTCATGAAATATAAGGCTTCGTCACCCTTGGCTTCTAAATTCTTGTCAGGGATTCATTCGTCACATTTTCAGGTTTCATGGCTTCAAGTTGAGCCTCCTGAATTTGCTTAGACAAGTGTGAATGGATGGTTATTGACAATGACTTGATTTTGCGACTAGAATATTCCTTCCGACTTAGGGCGTCTGCTACTACGTTGGCTTTACCCGGATGATAACGAATATCGCATTCGTAATCACTGAGTAGCTCGACCCACCGTCGTTGTCTCATGTTGAGCTCCTTTTGATCGAAAATGTGTTGTAAACTCTTGTGGTCGGTAAAGATAGTGCTCTTCGTCCCATACAAGTAATGTCTCCAGATCTTCAGAGCAAACACCACTGCTCCTAGTTCAAGATCGTGGGTCGTGTAGTTAACCTCGTGTGTCTTCAACTGTCTCGAGGCGTAGGCGATGACCTTACCTCGCTGCATCAGGATACATCCGAGCCCTTGATTCGATGCATCGCAATAGACTACGAAGTCTTCTATTCCTTCGGGAAGGGATAGTATTGGTGCGGTGCACAAGGCTCGTTTGAGTGTTTGGAATGCTCTTTCTTGTTTCTCTTCCCAGTCAAAGGCCACGCCTTTCTGGGTTAGGGTTGTAAGAGGTTTCGCTATTCGAGAGAAATTCTGAATGAATCTGCGGTAGTAGCCAGCGAGACCTAGAAATTGACGAATTTCTGTAAGCGTCTTAGGTGCTGACCAGTTCTCAATGGCTTTAATTTTGGATGGGTCCACGTGGATTCCCTCTTCGCTTACCACGTGTCCTAAGAATTCGACTCTCCGGATCCAAAATTCACATTTCGAGAACTTCGCATAAAGCTTCTCTTTTTGTAATGTCTCTAGAACTTGTCGCAAGTGATCGCCATGCTCTTTCTTACTTCAGGAGTAGATCAGGATGTCGTCAATGAAAACGATGACGAACTGATCCAAGTAAGGTCGGCATACTCTATTCATCAGATCCATGAAGACTGCGGGCGCATTGGTCAATCCGAATGGCATCACCACGAACTCGTAATGTCCGTAACGAGTTCGGAAGGCTGTCTTCGGCACATCCTCCTCTAGCACTCGTAACTGGTGATATCCAGATCTCAGATCAATCTTAGAAAAATAGTTCGCCCCTTGCAGTTGGTCGAATAGATTATCTATGTGAGGCAGAGGGTAACGATTCTTGACCGTCAGTTTGTTGAGTTCTTTGTAGTCAATACACATACAGAATGATTCGTCTTTCTTCTTAACGAACAAGACCGGTGCTCACCAAGGTGAGAAACTTGGTCTTATAACGCCCTTGCTGAGCAGTTCGTTAAGTTGACCAGAGAGTTCCTGCATTTCAGCTGGTGCTAAGCGGTAGGGCGACTTGGCTACTGGGGTAGCTCCTGGGACTAAGTCGATTCTGAACTCGACCTGTCGTTGCGGAGGTAACCCGGGTAGTTCTTCTGGGAAAATGTCGGGGAAGTCGCTCACTACAGGGATGTTCTTTAGTTCTTTCGTTTCGAGGCTCGTGTCGACGACGTGAGCAAGGAATGCATGGTATTCCTTACGCAGATACTTCTGTGCTTGAATACTTGATATGATGCGAAGACTTGCACCGGGTTTGTCGCCGTAGACTATAAGAGTTTCGTTAGACAGAAGGTTTAGACGGACTACTTTCTCGTAGCACATGATGTCGGCGCGATGAAGGCTTAACCAATCCATGCCAATGATAACGTCGAAACTTTTTATTGAGACTGGCATGAGGTCGATTGGGAATGAATGGTTATCTAGAGTTAGGGTACAACCTAATTATATGCTACTCGTACTTTCAGTTTTTCCATTAGCCATTTCTACTGTGAATAGTTCTTTGAGTGCGTGCGGTGGTTGATTAAGCATGCGAGTAAATTTATGGTTTACAAAGCTTCGCTCCGCTCCACTATCGAATAGAATGCATGCATAGGAGTTATCAAGGAGGAACGTACCAGTCACCACTGTCGGGTCAGCAACTGCTTCCCCGTGGCCTATAGCTAGTACCCTTCCCGCTCCACCAGCATTCTTTGCTTTGGGGCAGTCCCTCTTATAGTGGCCTGCTTCGCCACATCCATAGCAGGTCGGGCTCGCGCCAAAGCCAGGGACTTGGTTAATAGGTCGTGCCGGGAACTTACAGAAATGGACGGTGTGTCCTTTCCTGTTGCAGTTAGAGCACTGCATTTCACGGCAGGGGCCGTTGTGGTGGTAGTTGCATTTGTTGCACTTGGGCGAACTTCTAACATACCCACTCACCGGAGCAGTAGTAGCAGCAGCAGGGGTTATTGCGGCATGTATTGCCACAATTTGCTGCTTTTTGGCAGCCTGTTGCTTCTTCTTTTCATCCCAGAATTTCCGCTTAGTATCAGTGGGTTTGGAGGGTTCCGGGATGGCTAGGGTGGTTGTGGTTGCAGCGGTTTTGACTCCATGGTCAATGAGTCGTTGTGTCAATCGTTTGGCACTGTCGAAGGTATCGGAGTTTGACGCTAGAACATTCCCCTGATACGGAGGCACTAGCCCCCATATGTACCTCTCGATCTTCTTCCCCTCGGTGGGAACCATATTGGGACAGAGGGCCACCAGCTCGCTGAATCGGGCAGTATAAGCAACCACGTTGGTGCCCTTCATCGTCAGGTTCCAAAGTTCCTGCTCCAGTTTCTGGATCTCGCCCCTCGGGCAGTATTCCTCAGTCATGAGGTCTTTCATTGCTTCCCAGCCTATGTTGTTGGCTACAACGAGAGTTAGTGCCTTAACATGGCCGTTCCACCATGTTAGGGCCTTTCCTTCAAAGGTGCATGCGGCGTACTTGATGATGGGTTTTGGTCATAAGACATCCTATGTGCTCATACAAACCCTAATGCTTGGATCTAGGTTTCTCTATTGTACATGCTTTGAATCCAAGACTATAAACCCTAATTCTAACATATGGAAATCGACATTAACATATAATTAGGTTTAAGAACATACCTTGATTGTTATATAGCAATAACAATCACAACTCCACCTTGGATTGACTTTGGAATGCTTAGAGTCACAAGTGTCACTCCTCTAATGGCTTACAAACACCATAAGCAAATGGAGAAGGTATAAAGAGAGAGGTGAGAGGTTAGAATTCGTATCTAGGACCTCTTGGGAAGGGATACCCGAATTCATGACCCTAGGGGTGTTTATATAGGTGTAGAGATAGGGTTTCAGTCATTATCCTTATCTAGTTGATTATCCATTAAGCAACCAATAAGATAATCTTTGAATCCTTATCATACTCGAATTCTAAGGCTTTCCAACCTTAAATTCGTCCACCATATAAATAAGATAATCCTTACCTTATTTTGTAACTATCACATAATTACAAATCAGCCCCTCTAGTTTAATTAATTACATTTGATCACAAAACTAATTCTTAATTAATTATTGACCAATATTAATTAAACAAATATGATTTCTCCTTTAATATATTATTCTTATAACATATTAATAAATCATATTATCCTCTCTCTCTTTATTCATTTCTCCAATCAAGTGACTTTGGTGAAGGCAACCCAAAAGGACCATGCACCATCGGGTCAAGTACATACCAAAATAGTTATGGACTTAGACACTAATCCAACAGTCTCCCACTTGGATAAGTCTAACAACTATTTTGCGTATGACTTCAGATCCTGATCTGCAATCGTAGCTTTCCAAAGCCGCTGTCAACTCTGATCATATCAGATACGCGTGTCCTTAGATAAGGGATCATATATCCCTCCATTCTAGATATCGTATGAGATATGATTTCAAATCATTCTCTTTGTACTATATCTCGATTTCCGATTTATGACGACAGACTAATTGAACAAATCAAATTAGCCCTAGCCCGGCCGAGCATTTACGTATGTCATCACTAAACCATCGAGGGGCCCAAAGATATCGCTTTTATCCTACTTTGGATAAAAGGAACGGATAAACTTTGATACAATGCTCGCTTGCACTCACTCACCGAATTACACACAATAATATATTTTATAACACCAAGTTACTGGTGCGTTTACATATTATCAATGTGCAACCGATCAGCAAGATACAACTCACACATCTCGGTTTCAAGAATATAAGATGTTATCGTCTCACTAATCACTCGAGATAGTGATCCAAGTGAGCGTGGATTTAATCCAATGCTCAAATCATATTCATAAGCACTCATGAACGTTGCAGCAAACATTTGCTTATGTCTAATACTCTTTTAGACAATCCACACACCAATTCACGACAATCTTCATTCATATCTACTTCCAACATATGAACGACTGTGGCCCGTTTGAATAATTCGATTATTCTTAATAAACTCAATTATTCTGGAAGTCAAAACACACAAAGTGAAACACAAGAATAATACTAATCCCATATGGCCTCAAACCTTTGAGTATAAACAAAACACGTTTTATTTATCACCATATCGATTACTCATTATTTGTCGTTTCGGCTAATCAACTTTTTACTTGAATCATTACACTTGTCCCATGCTCCTAGCATGCACACAATGTTTACCTATGGTTCTTACTTTTGTGAAATAGACAAATTGAACACATTTCCAATCATTCTCATTTCACAACTCCAAATCCATTTTCTTAAGTGTAATAATATCAAATTCTTGTTACTTATAGAATATACTAGATTCTAACACTTTATGCAACGATCCTTTTGTAATGTCACTGCACCAAAGTCTCAAAGACTATTGCTAATGATATTACAAAGTCCTCTATCGGAGATTGTTACAAGACAATTCCTTAGATACGATGTCTCTCAATCAAAGCACATTCCTTTGAACATCCTTTTGCATAAAGGTTTCTAATCTAGTCATAGATTTTCAATATTTACTTCCCAATATGGACACGCTTCCATATTTTCCATATGACAGCTAATTTCTTAATAGAATCTTAACTATTCGTAATGATGTCGATATTGTCCATCCAATATGGAAACATTTCCATAATTTCCAATACTATACTTCCAACTACTCACAAGCGACCAATTCTCGTCGAACTTCGAATCGTCCTTTGATAGTTGTTTAATTATTTTAGTCAGAACCAATTCTAGTCCCTTTTCCCTCTAAATGCGCTGGACATTTGGAAAATTTTTGAATGGTCAAACATTAAAGCATTTGCAATCGATCCTATAACCCAAAGCGTATGGGACACGACGCACAATGTTTTATTTTCTATGTTCTCAAAATTCGAATTGTGAAGAGGAATGCCGTAATCATAATCGAAACTTTAAGAACACACTATGTACCTTTGACTAAATTTATCAACATTTCACAACCTAATCCTTTAGATTTGAAATGAAGCATAATATTCTCTCCCTTAATTATAGCAAAACAAACTTTCAACTCTTACAACTTTGCAAAGTATGACTCTTGTTTTCTATAATTAATATTGCCAACTATGCAATACTTGCCTTAATAATCATACAATCATAACATTTATGCTCCCACTATCATGATGATTATTATAAAACATAACACTTATGCTCCCACTAGCTTCGATATGTATTCATAAACATCTTAACTTTCAGAAAAACAATACTTATTGAATTTCTTAAGTTCATGTTTCTAATACTTAGTGCTTTGATAATCTTTTATCAAGACTTCTTGAACTTATACACTTTTTCCTTAGATAGTTCATATGTGTGTCTTAACAATTAAGACTAATTGCCAAACCTCACAATTCAAATTATGGAAAGGGATGCCGTAACCATGATCGAATTCGAGAATGCAATTTTACAATCACTATCTTTTAAAATATTTCTTAGTGAAAGCATTTTCTCACAATCATTTTCATGAAGGAGGAAATCTTATGACACTTAGATTTAAACGGTGTATGTGTTACTATCCATGTGAATTTGTTAAAATCCAAAGTTTACGACAAATTCAAACTCATATGGATCGAACTTTCTTAATCTTGATTTCTTGCCTTATGGTAGCACAGCTGCCCACCACGTCTTCCAAGTAGTTAAGTAGCTCACCTTTTCCTATCAATGTACTTTCCATTGATCAAGGTCCTTGCCTTTTATGCATTCAAATGAGAACTCATAGGACTCACATGCATAATTAACTCGATTGGATTGGCACAGAAACAAAAAAATATCTTCACGATAGGTTGTAAACCTCAACTCGTGTGCTAGTGATGATCGATAAGGCTTATTTGATTTGTTCTTGAAACTTTTCAAGACTATTAAGACTCCCACTGACTCCTTGACATATACAATTCTCTTATCAAAACATTTCTTGACAAACAAATATTCAAGAGTTAGTGTAGCTTATATCAAAACAAAACACTTCATAATTTTGGTCTTAGTTGGTCTTTGTCTTATCCAAGACATCACAACTTTCCACAATTGATGAATGTTATAAACCTTCTTAATACTATTCACTCAATGTCACAATCTTGACTTTAAGACTTGTTTTGGAACGAAGTATGATTGACTTCTTGATTTGACCATTTCTTCAATCTTTGATTCCTCTTCTTGGACATACAATTGTACCAAGACTCATTAGAGGATCAATTGAGATATGGTTCTTAATCATTAGGACCTATCATAAAGCATAAAAGCTACTCTCCCTTCTTCTTAGAATGGAAAAACTCTTATCTTTCTGCCTACTTGATTCTTCTTATTCGTTTTGCTATTGATCTAAACCCTTTAATCAATTCAAAATTACACTTAATCTTGTAAGTGTAATCATATTTACTAAGCCTTTAGTAAATCATGACGAATATCTTTGTTACTCTTATGGTGAACTTGATCAACACACAACTTTGTGTACTCGATCTCCTAGTCCTTCACTTGACACTTTGTCAATGAATTAGTCCAATTTCCAAATACGAAATTTCTCATTCATCGTGCATCCACGTTGCATGATTCCAAGTTTCTGTCCAATTGAAACTTGGGCGATGAGAAACTCTCCCTATTTGGTAAATTCTTGACATTTCCATAAATAACATAACTAAGAATCATATCCATTCGTTGTATAAATATTCAAACATCAATTTACATAACGATTTCATTGCAAGGAAACAAATAAATAAGTGAGTCAAAATTTATTTTATTTATAAAAGCAGCGGAAAAACATTTGTCCTTACAATGCAAAATCCATTGAAAACTATGTAAAAAATGAAAAAAATTTAACAACTCTATCATAACTATCTAAGCTCAAAATCCAATCTTCAAGTCCATGCGATCAAGATCCATCTCTTGTGATTAGATTCATCTTGCTCTCTTATCAAGCTTCCTTTCTTTTCACCGATCCTACAAAACATTCAAATGTAATCTTATCACATCATGTATTAAGAATCAATGACTAGGAACTTAATGGAGTTAGATAGTGGATTCTTACCTAAAGCGTAGTCATACTTTTGACTCTCCCATCTCTTAGATCTCTTAGGTAAATAGGGCAACTTCGTCTCCAATGCTCTTTCTCTTGGCAATAAAAGCAAATTGACTCCTTTGGAACAACACATGGAACTACTTCAGACATCGCCTTTCTCTTATGATCAAACTTTTTCGATCATTGCATGTCTTTCATTGCCATTGTCTATATCCATAGAGGTCTTGAAGGTAGATTCACCAATCAACTTTGCTTTTCTATTGCGCCAAACCATTGTTGATTCAGCAGCAATAAGCATGTAGGTGAGATCTATAAGTGTCACGTCGTGGTTCATCATATAGTACTCTCTTACGAACTCGCTATACGAGTTAGGAAGTGACTGAAGAACCCAATCAACAACCATCGCTTCACCAACAACGGATCGCATCATTCTTAATCTATCAATGTGTGACTTCATCCCTAAGACGTGTGCACACACCGACTTGCCCTCTTTATGTTCACTTGCCAAAAGGGCTTGAGTGATATTGAACCTTTCAATTTTACAATCTTGTGGGTTAGGGAGTATAATTGGAGGAGGAGGAGGAAGTGAAGCATGATTTCTTGTTCCTCGATCGAATCGTGGAATATCATCTTCATGTGGAATGCTTGTTCCACGGGACTTGAGAAGACCATAGTTGTCGAACTTTGACATCGGGAGAAAAACGAATTCAAGTTAGTTGATTAATTGAGTCCTTGGTAAATCACCCAAATGAAATTCCAAGGCTAGGACCCAACACAATATCCTACAACTCGGGAGAGGGATGCCGTAACCCAAATTGCAGAACATTTGAAGGTAAGTGAATGACGATTCACTAGTTTCCACCATGAAAAACGAAAAAGAAATTTAAGTTTTAAATCTATGAAAACTCCTAGATCCTTTGAGATTCATTGAACATTTCAATGGCATGTTTAAATCTCGATATGCCCCTCTAGTTTGTGACTGGGATGTCGAGGATCACAAAGCGGGTGTGAATAACCATGCAAACTACATGGTGCCCTCACATGTTACAATCACCTATTCGATGTGCCGGTAAACCACACACGCTCCACCGAACTATGACAAACATTGAGTCACCCTTTGCTACCTTTGCTTAGAACCATTTAGTGTGTCGGTAAACCACACACGCTCCACTAACATCTTCGCAAGGGCACAAAGTGTAATTTCATGGAATTGCATCAATTCACTTTTGCCTAAGTAACTAAGATTGGGAATTTGAAAAACATTTAGTTACTTTGTATTTCATTATACTTATAATGGAAGGTTTCGTCCTATCCTACCCGTTCGGCTAACGACCCTCCACTAGTCAAGAGTGCGGTGGGTAAGAGTGGATACCCATTCAATCGCCATTTTATAGGCAATTTCCTTAAACACCCCTTATAGACCAGCTTCGTGAATGAGGCCTACTAACGGTAAGACTGACTTTTACTCATACATATATATATAATGTTAGACCTTTAATGTTATATATATAGTATAGGGTGTATTTCACACTTTTAAAATACCATATGGTTAACTTTAACAATTACACTTTTAATTCAATTAAATGGTTAACCTAAACTTTTATGGATTTATTAAACCTCTTTTAATTATGCTCCTTAATTAATTAATAAAACCATAAGGGTGTGATTTGAACTTTTCAAAACATTACTAGGGTTTTAGAATTTAACATTTCTAATTAAACCTTTAATCAACTTTTAAATTCCAAAACTTGAGGGCAAGTTTTGAAACCTTTTTCAAAACATTAGGGTTTTAACTATTTAAATTTCAAAACTCCAAAACTTTTGGGTTCAAATTTAAACTATAAAACCTAAAGGGGAAAATATGAAACCTTTCATAACAACAAGGATCAATAACAAATAATTTTAAATTAACATTTAATCACATAATTATCCATATTTGATTTATTTAATGATTTCTTGCAAAACAATTTATCAATTTACTCAAAATAATTAATCAATTATTTTATAAGGAAACAATTATCTTGTTAATTGATAATTATCTTTATTTAGATCACAAATATAGTCAAATATATCATATAATCGGATTAATAATGATCTAACATGATAAGGAAACTATCCATAAGCAAATACAGCAAGAAAATCCGAGAAAACCTCCATCTGACGATTCGACTCATCGAGTCAGGCATTGGACTCGTCGAGTCTGCATGGACTCGGCGAGTTCAGCCATGGACTCGGCGAGTCTGCATGGACTCGGCGAGTTCAGCCATGGACTCGGCGAGTCCATCCTCCCAAACTTCAAAAAATCTAATTTTTCAGATATACAAGCATCAATACAATTGAAACCAAGCTAGGCTCTGATACCACTGATGGGTTTTGGTCATAAGACATCCTATGTGCTCATACAAACCCTAATGCTTGGATCTAGGTTTCTCTATTGTACATGCTTTGAATCCAAGACTATAAACCCTAATTCTAACATATGGAAATCAACATTAACATATAATTAGGTTTAAGAACATACCTTGATTGTTATATAGCAATAACAATCACAACTCCACCTTGGATTGACTTTGGAATGCTTAGAGTCACAAGTGTCACTCCTCTAATGGCTAACAAACACCATAAGCAAATGGAGAAGGTATAAAGAGAGAGGTGAGAGGTTAGAATTCGTATCTAGGACCTCTTGGGAAGGGATACCCGAATTCATGACCCTAGGGGTGTTTATATAGGTGTAGAGATAGGATTTCAGTCATTATCCTTATCTAGTTGATTATCCATTAAGCAACCAATAAGATAATCTTTGAATCCTTATCATACTCGAATTCTAAGGCTTTCCAACCTTAAATTCGTCCACCATATAAATAAGATAATCCTTACCTTATTTTGTAACTATCACATAATTACAAATCAGCCCCTCTAGTTTAATTAATTACATTTGATCACAAAACTAATTCTTAATTAATTATTGACCAATATTAATTAAACAAATATGATTTCTCCTTTAATATATTATTCTTATAACATATTAATAAATCATATTATCCTCTCTCTCTTTATTCATTTCTCCAATCAAGTTGCTTTGGTGAAGGCAACCCAAAAGGACCATGCACCATCGGGTCAAGTACATACCAAAATAGTTATGGACTTAGACACTAATCCAAAAGTTGACTTTACTCGCCGCAGGGCATGAATAGATTTCGAAGACTGATTCAGTCTTCTCGAGCCATTGCGAGAGGGCAATGACTCCGCCAGTGCCGTAAAAAGGCTTCGGTTTGCAATTTGTGAAATCCTTGTATGAGCACTCTCTCGAGCGCACAGGGGTTTCAACCGGGGTTGATTCCACAGGGGTTCCACCTCTGCTGGCATCAGAAGAGTGATACTGAGCCATGGCAGTTGCCACTGCTGCAGCTACAGCAACATTCAGGGCTACAGTATCGATGACCGGAGGCGGAGGAGGTGGTGGTGCAGGATTATTCCTGGGAGATTTGCGAGGAGGCATCTTTCAGCTATAAGTTTATAAAGATAAGAAAAATGGTAAGAATCAATTTGTAAGCAACGTGAGAGCGACACATGGACTAACTAACCATAGCCCAACAGTTGAATGAGTGTTTGAAATCACAATAAGAAATATTAGTAGGAAAGCACAAGTATATAGATTTTTCCCACAGATTAGATATATTTCAATAATACTGGTATTACTAATGTAATAAGTTTAGGGAAAATTGACCTAACAGTAGGTCTTACATCATACCATACGGAAATCTTGGCAGTTCTTAGATTCCTAATTACAGTACTGAAAGTTAGGAATATTTTACAGATAAGTGCTACTTAGAGCACAGATGTTAAAGGCTAATCCTTGACCCAAAAGATAATAATGTACTAGACATCATCTAACGGCTATGTGTATTCCTCGGGAGAACCCTGAGGTCTCTCATTTGACGGACCACCTCTTGAAGGTGTCGCTCATGAGCCCTTTGACGAGCTCGGAGTTCCATGACTTCTGCTTGAGAGGCAACCAGATGTTGCTGTAGGGTTTCATTGGTTATCCGGGTCCGTTCCATGTCTTCTTCAAGAAGGCAGATGCGGACTGTGTTGACACTTGAGTTGGCATCAATCTCCATGACCCGGTCGATGGCTGCTCGACCTTGCTCGACATTACGAGATATTCTGCGGATAATGACAGGCAGAGCTCGGTCAGCAGAGCCACCATCGCTGACTTTGTAAAAGCTTCGGTCCCCAAAGTATGGTAAGGGTTGACCCTGTTCATCACTCCAATGATTCAAGTTGTTTGCCCATAAGGGAGTAGGACCTGGAAAAGCTGGCCGAGGGTTGTTGTTCGGGGCTTGACCTACGAGCGGTAGGTTGTTGACTTCAGGCTCGGAGTCGGATCCATTAGAAAAGCCTTCTGCGAGGTGATCATCCAAAGGGATTGGATGCTCAACTTCGGGCTCTTCATCGATCCACCCGGCATTGCCTTCATTTGGAAAGTACGGGTCGCCTTGATGGAATCCAGCCATTTAGATCTACGTGAGAAGAGAGGTATAAGAATATAGTATACGTGTAACTAGTAGTACAAAATACACCTATAGTATTTAAAGTTTAAGTTCTACTGATCTTTTTGTGGCATTGTTGGTAAGTTTTTATACTTGTTAACACATCACAACCATTCTAGGGCATATGCTAATCACTCCTCGGACCAGCATAGTTGATCAGGCTATGCCATTCCCAGGACTGACTATACGTCCCCTAGCTTACCTGTGATATTTAACAATCGTAAAACTTTTGTTCCTATCGTTGTGATACTGGTTTTAGTATGAATGCAGACTAGTATACTTAATTAACTATTTTAGAATTCGAAGTATAGACTCCTGGTGAGAGTGTTTTAATCCCAAATGGGTTTATAGTTTAGTATATCTTTTATGGGTTGATATATTTGATTCACTATAAACAATGCTTTGATACCAATCTGTCACACCCCAAAACCAAGAACGGCGGAAACGTTCTGGGGCGGAGGACGTCATGTAAAGTATCACAACACAGTAAATGTAAATAAGCAAACAGCATCATCCATTGCATTAAATATATAATTTTAATACAAGCGTGTTCTGTACAGTTTTAGACACCAAAAATATAATGTGAATCAAAATAATATGAGGAGTCTTGAATGCGCTCCATCTTCTCAAAAGCTGGCATCGGTACCTGTCTACTGATGACCTGAGAATACAAGTTATTTTGAAAGAGTTTATCAGCATTAAGCTGGTGAATTCATAAGTGTTTTAGTGTCGGTGTTTGTTATTAAAAACGTTTGAACCTGTCGCAAGTATAAGTTGTAAAATGTATGTAAGTGTTTGTAAAAGTTTGAATCTCTCAGAAAAACCTATATTTTCTATTAAAGTAGCCTTCTACCCAGGGCTTAACTGTTTTGTATGCCCGTTTGATGTAAAAGTGTGTAATTTCCCAAGTGTAACTATCTTTTAACAAAATGTAGTTTGTACATTAAAGTTTAAGTGAAGTTATCACTAAAAATGTAATCGGTAAATCATTGTAGTACTGTAGTTTTGTATTATAGGAACTACTGCTGTACTAACTACCTTAAACCGGATTTATATTAAGGTATAATGTGATAATTGCACCATACTATCGACTGATAACAACGACATAAAGAACGGTCGTAATAACGGAATGACGTTTGGCACCCGCAGACCTGCAGGTCCGACTGTAGCTAGCAGCAAGGTGTAGGATAGTCAATCCAGTATAGATCTATACGCAAACTCAATGCTCTCCCTCCAAGAGAATTCTGGCTACAACTCGGGCCATGACATTTAAGGCATGCTCCGATACAGTGGATCACAATTGTTATCGTATTCTTGTATATGTAATGAAATGTTTCTCGTTCTAGTATAGTTGTATATGTTCTCATAGTATAGTTGTATATATTCTCTTCCTAGTATAGCCTCATGAATGAACTGACTCATTGATCTAGTAGTTGTAATAGTATGATTCTGTGTTAGCCCGATGGTAACTTACTAATGGTGGGTCTAGTACGTATGAATATGGAAGTACTTTTATGTCTATATATGTATATTTGATATATAATTAATATGGAAACGACCTTCGGATGGTCACCCGAAATTCCACCAGACCACATCCAAATCGAGGAAAAGGAAATAGGACAGGTGGCTTTCCTAAGTCCTTTAAACATTATTTATACATCTATACATATATGGGCATGCAATTTATAAGTAGTAAAACAAAGTTTAGATAAAAGCATTTGATAAGTAAAAGAGTTTGTAAAACGTTTTGAAGTAAAACAGTTCTATAAACAGTTTGAACAGTGATAAAATCATTGGTTTCCTAGTTATTAATCACATGTGATTAATGCAATCACATGTGATTGAAGCAATAACTATAAGTATTTAACTTGTATCCCCCCCCCCCCCCCCATAAAGTATTTAAACATTTAAAAATCATTTCAAAGGTTGATTTAACTGGTATGAACTATCTTGAAAGTTTTAAGATAGCGAGATGGAAAACCGGGCAGAGTTTCGTCTTGGAAAACGGATTTTTTTCTTGGGATTCTCGGGAATCTCGGGAGTAAAATCGACCATCGGGACTTGAGTAAAAATGACCAGGGCTTCGGGTTTGAACGGGCACGGAAAATGAGGCAAAACACAAGGGAAATGTGAAGAAATGAGCAAGTTTTTCGGAAACCCTCGCACCCTTTTTATAGGGGTTGAGAGGCCTCGGTACGCGGGGCGTACGGGCGTACGCAGTGCGTACGAGAGGTCATCGCTTACGTATTTCGGATGGGGCGGGTTGGTAGCTTCGCATAGGGCGACGTGGACGATCCGAGGCCTTGGCCTTGAGTACACGGGGCGTACGAGGGTACGCGGGGCGTACTTCGGCCCTAGGTGCTGACTCCTTCGGATAATACCAAGTTTTTAATAAAAATTATATATAAATTAATTATCAAACTTCAAAAATTCATATGTCCTTCATATGAACTCCGTTTTCGACATTCTTTATATCCCCGCGAAGGTGAGACTACGATCTACAACTTTCATTTAGATTCCGTTGGCAAATTCCGAAATTATTTTTATTATTTATTTATTAAAATGACGTGATTAAGGAATTTCTTTAAAAATTTATAACTTCTTTATCTGACGTCGGTTTTTGCCAGACTTTTTACCGCTGAACAACCATTGTCGAGACCTTCGATTCTCGTTTAGGTCATTCCGGCCAAAAGTCGCTCGATCTCTGATTCGAGTTTTCAGTTGACTGTTCCTAAGCCGAATTTGGAAAAATCTTAACTTCAGTATACGAAGCCGGGTTTGGGCATTCTTTTTATGTACGATCCCGGTTTAATGATGCAAAACATAGTAGGTAGTTAAATAGAAACTTTTTGAGCATTTTATTATCGAAGTTAATTTTATTAACTCAAAAATGTTTACAATACTTGACCTATTAGGCCATTACAAAGAGTTGAAATATCGGGTTGTCACAGAACCCACGACATTAGATGTAAGACCATGTTGGGTAGCCCATGGCAATCCTAGGTAAAGACCATGTGGGGTAGCCCATGATATTGGATATAAGACCATGTGGGGTAGCCCATGGCAGTCCTAGGTAAAGACCATGCGGGGTAGCCCATGGCATTCTTGTTGGTTTGATGTATGCATGGCTTATGTGATATGTGTGTAGCTTGATTAGCTACTAGGATATGTGTATGCGTGGTGTGTGGTATGCTCTGGTAAACTCACTAAGCGTTTCGCTTACAAGTTGTTGAATTATTTCAGGTACATCGGAGCCCAAGGGCAAGGGCAAGACGTGATGGCGCGGCGTGCACTCTATCTCTCTTTCACTAATACGTTTAGGGACACTCTAATGATTTATATTATGTAATGGGTGATGTTTTAAAACTAAATGTGGGATCTCATGGTTCTATGCAATTGTGTTTATTAAATTTAAATGAAAATTTTCTTGAAATTTGGAACGTTACAAGTTGGTATCAGAGCCTTGGTTTGAGGGATTCAGGCACACTCTCAAGTGTGTCGGGACTCAAACTAAGGAATGGTAGAAATTGTTTTCAAAATAATAACATAAAAAGGGGGATTTTCAAAAGAAAATGAAAATATGAGAGTGCAACGCGCGTGATCAACCGAGCCAAGTAAGTAGTTCCCCAATATGTTAGCCATGTTATACCGACTTTGAACTGTGTTGATTATGTGAAACTTGCTATGTGTATGCTTCTAAAATTGTATACGGTTAGGAGCTTATAGACTCATAATGATTGATTTGGCCTTATTTCCTGTTCCTTGTTTGGTTGTGGTCCTAGGGTAGAATCTCTTATTCGAAACTCTATTTGATCCCTTCTCTATGTACAATTTGCATACATAAAGCAACCTGTTATAATGGACGTGATTGTTATGAGTAAAGAAAATCTTAGGATAGCCTGAGATTGAGATGTGCGGTAAACGCAGGGTATGTTTTGGTTGTAGGACGAATTGGAGTTATCAGATAGAACATTGAGGAAAGGTACAGGTAGGTGTGGAAGGTAGTATTGGGTCTGTATTACTGAAAGCACAGGACCTGTACCCGGAGCACCGTTAGATCTGACGACCCCAAGGAGGACCGGGGTGGAAGTATCCCTTATATGAAAATCCTGATCATTACAATTTATGATATTTCAGTTAGCATGGTGGTGACATGATTTGGAGCAGGAGGATCGGGATCGGGATCGGGATCGGGATCCGGGGCGGGATCTGGAGACACAACTGATGTCATTGATGAGAGGTTGCGAGAGCTCATTGCACACGAGGTTACCAGGGGCATCCTTGATGCAACCCCAATCATTTTTTGGATGGTCAAGGAGGGTATTATGGAAATTATAGAGGAGAGACTCAGATCGTTCAGGGCGGAGTTGGCAGCGGGACAGATTGGGACCTGAACTCACTCCTTTCGAGAGTTCAAGGCGTGTGGGGCGCCGGAGTTCTTCGGGGTCAGGGACCCCATTGTCAGCCGATGCTGGGTAGTGGATATTGAGAACCCCAGTGCACGAGCTCATGCCCGTAGGTGGAAATGGTTGGGTTTTCTTTGTGTATGTTGAGAGACATGGCTCGTGATTGGTGGGGTGAGGTTACTAGCCAAGTGGGGCCAGCCGGAGTGGCTGAGATAGCGTGGGATGATTCAGAGTTTGCACCACCTATTGAGGTGCAACGGTTAGGGAGGGAGTTTCATGACTTGTAGCAGACCACCAAGATTGTGGCAGAGATCACCGCCAAGTTTCGGGAATGAGCTTTACTAATTACACAGTATGCTACTGATGAGGAGATGAGGCGGACCCGATATCATTCCATGTTGAGGGACGATATCCGGGAGTTTATGAGCTTTACACGGTGCAAGACCCTAAATGAGATGGTAGAAAAGGCACGTGAGAGGGAATTGGAGTTGGATACTCGCACAAAGCGGAAGACTGAGTAGGCGCAGGCAGCAGGGGTCAGGCTAAGAAGCCTAAGACCTCTAATTCTTAGGGTAAGGGCCAGTAGGGTTGGGGCCAGTGTGCCAAGTGTGGGAGATTCCATAGCAGGACGTGTAGGACGGCTGGGATGTCAGGATGTTACTCTTGTGGTCAGCAAGGCCACATGAGTAAGGATTGCCCCAAGAAGGTCTTGATATGTTTCCACTGCAACTAGACAGGCCATAAAAAGGCTGAATGTCCAAGGTTGCAAGGAAGAAGAGGAGCGGTGGCGGTGCCTGCACCCGCCACCCTGAGGATCACTGATGGTTTCCCTACTAAGGCGGATACCCCAGCGGTGAGGAGCCACGCGTTTCAGCTGACTACTGAGGAGGCTCGGGTCATGCCAAATGTTGTGGCCGACATGTATCTATTACTTCTCTGCTCATTGTGATTGTATGGCTTATGTTTATCTCATGTTTTTATAGGGACCTTTTTAGTCAATGGTATGTTTGCGCATGTCTTGTTTGACTCGGGTGCCACCCGGTCGTTTATGTCTCTTGCGCTTAGCAAGAAATTCTGGGACACGCCGGGGACCTTGGATCTCCCGCTCGAGGTTGAGATTGCAGATGACCGCACTGTTAGTGCTACGAGGGTATATCGAGACTGCGTCCTGAATGTACTTGGGGAGTGGTTTCGAGTTGACCTAGTTCTGATACCGTTGTGGGGACTGAAGGTGATTGTTGGGATGGACTGGCTGGGGGCCAATGGGGCCATGATTGATTGTGAGCGACAATTGGTCCGGATTCGAACCCAAAGTGGGGGAGAGCTGGTTATTCATGGTGAGAGGGCCCCGCAGGGACCGACCCTCTGTTCAGCTACGAGGGCAAGGAGGTTTCTATAGCAGGGTTGCATAGGATTTCTGGCTTATATCTCAATTACGAGGGTAAGGACCGCAACATATGTGGGTAGTATGCCAGTTGTTCAGGACTTTTGGGATGTTTTCCCCAAAGAACTACCAATGGTGCCTCCGGAGAGGCAGGTGGAGTTTCGTATTGACTTGGTGTTGGGTGCCGCCCAATAGCAAAGGCACCATATCAGTTGGCACCACCCGAGATGTGGGAGTTATCTACGCAGCTTTAGGAGCTGCTACACCGAGGGTTCATACGTCCGAGTAGTTCCCCGTGGGGTGCACCGATTCTTTTCGTGAAAAAGAAAGACGGCTCGAATAGGATGTGCATTGATTATAGGGAGCTGAACAAGCTGACGGTAGATAACCGCTATCATTTGCCAAGGATCGACGATTTATTTGATCAGCTTCAGGGTGCATCTTGGTTCTCCAAGATTGATCTCCGGTCCGGGTATCATCAGATGAGGATTAGGGATGGGGATGTATCGAAGACAGCTTTCAAAACTCGTTATGGGTATTATGAATTTGTGGTTATGTCATTCAGGTACATCGGAGCCCAAGGGCAAGGTCAAGGCGTGATGGCGCGGCGTGCACTCTATCTCTCTTTCACTAATATGTTTGGGGACACTCTGATGATTTTTATAATGCAATGGATGATTTTTCAAAACTAAATGTGGGATCTCATGGTTTTATGCAATTGTGTTTATTAAATTTAAATGAAATTTTTTCTTGAAATTTGGGTCGTTACAGATGGAACAAAAGCTATAAGATGAATGTGAAATTTCAATCCAATTCAAACAAATATCAGAGAAGACTTGCCTTTAGGAGTTAGATTTATGATAATCTCATTAAAGGGAATCTCTAGAACCCCATGTACAAGTGCATATTGCAACAACCATCTCATAACTGCCCTCTTTTGGTCTTCCGTTTTCAAAAACCTAATTAATTTCACCCTAACAACAAGATTCAATCACCAAGAGTTTGAATTTAGGAAGTCAAATTCAGTAATAACGGTAATATTAACCTTACCTGGTGATAGAGGAATGTTGTTCTTGAGGCAAAACGGACATGGCGATGGAGAATTCATTGGGTATGGGATTCCATTATGATATGTTAGCCAACGATCTCTTCATACCCTTTCCCATCTCCATTTCTATGGCGTTTCACAGAAGCAGAAGATGGGGGTATGATTGTAAATTTTTTTCTTTTCGTTTAAAAATTTTGGGTTCCGGTTCCATCTACGGGTTTTCGATTATTTTCGGGTCTAATATACGAATTTGGTTCCAATTATCAATTTCTGGTTCCATACTACTATACCCGGTTTAATACCTGGAACCAAACCGGAATTAGTATCGTATACCGGTGCGGTTCTCGGTTGTTATAATCCTTCAATTCCGGGTTCCGGGTTTTTCGGGCCCGAGTAAACCAGTCCGATTTTGGACCTAATTTCATCCATACTACCGCCTAAGCTACATTGAACGCATAAAAGACACTAAGTTTACATATAATTTTGATTTTGACGTTGTATTTTATTTTTTGTCAATTAAGTCACTAAGTTTACACTTTTGTAACAGATTTAACCAATCGACCAGTTTGCTTCAGGTGTTTCATGTTTCTCACTTGTTGACTAGGCAAAAACCTAATGTGGCTTTCATATATGATGAGAGTTAGAAAACACTTGGGTTAAATTGAACACGTATGTAGATTTGTATTCACTTTCCCTTATTTCTTCTTTTCTTCTCTCAAAGCATCATGATTTTATGCAAATGGATTCCCAATGTCGCTTAAGTGGTTCATCAACCAAAATAGTGTAAGTAAGGCAAGGAAGTTTTCCTTTGGGAGATGTTACCGTGGACAACTTTTATTGCCTTACTTACACCATTTTGGGAAGATGAACCACTTGAATGACCTTAGAAAGCCATTGTACAAAAGCGTGATTCTCTGTGATAAGAAAAGAAGAATAAATTAGGAAAAGTGAGTATAGAACTACGTAAGTGTTCAATTTAACTTACATTTTTGCCAACTCAGATCATATGTGGTAACCACATCAGCTTTTTCACTAACCAACAAGTGCGTAACACGAAACACCTAAAGCAAACTAATTGATTGGTTAAATTTGCAACACAATATAAACTTAGTGGCTTAATTAAGAAAAAATAAAACATGGTGTCAAGTCAAATTTTTATGTAAACTTAATGTCTTTATGCAATCTTCCTTTAAACAAATGAAGAACAAGCTATGAGAGAAAGCTACATCTGCACATCTCCGGAAAAAAAATGGGATGTTTTGCCTCCTTATTCTGTCAAATAAGTAGAGCAAGTATTTCTCATTATTTATATCTAAAACTTTATCCAAACATAAAACCAGATCAATGTGACATCCTCATTTTCATGACCATAAAATACTTATTTAGTTATGCTTATTTCATTTCAAAGTATCATTTCTAACGAATTATAATGCAGAATTCGTTCCTAGTAATGTGATAAAATTCTTACCAAGCATTCTTGAAGAAATGTGTTTCATTAATAACTGTGGGATGGCATCATCAATACAAAACATAAATATAACAAAAATATTACAGGCCTTACAATATTTTATTATACTATGACTTACAAACTCTTTAAATCACTCAACATCCATGGGCCTTCGTACGACTACATGTGATACAATGAAACTGAGTGGGTCAGGCTTGGGGGGCTGGTAAGCGTATAGGGTTTCCAACCCACAATAATTAAGTTCTTTTAATTATGTAATTCACATCAAGTGATTTACCCAATTACCTATTCTTGTTATTCTCACTTAATGATCCTAAAATATTGATCTCAAGGGACCTATCATAAAGATCATCATCATCAATGAGTAGACAATATTGATTAGGGGATTCCTTTAGCAACATGTGTCCATAAAGCAACCATGAGGGGGGGGGGAGGGGGATAGAGTACACCAACGAACAGATAATTCATTAACACCTACAACTTGCGAGCTTGTCAGCGTTCCACCGGACTGTCTAGAATGGTCTATGGTCGTCATCTATACTCCACTAGACGACTGGTTCATCAAAAGTCAAGTCCTCATTTCATCATTTTCATCACCCATCCCTACACAATATGTTTTATATAAATATATGAAAATATGTATATGATTAAATCAAGTACAATCATATAATTCATTTAACACAAATATCAAGTAATACAAATAATAGGCACACATATAATTTAATCATCTAGATACTTTCTTTCTATGTGTAAGCTGAAAGTAACTATACACTCACTTGTTAAGTGGATGACTGGAAAGTTGGACAGTGCTTCGCTTCAGCACTTTACTTTTCCTTTGATATGACCTAGGTTCAATTATCACTAAGTCTTAGTTTATTATCTCTTATGACAAATTAATAGCCTAGATTCCTCAACAATCACAATGTCTACTGATCTATAGCTGATAAGAGACACCCAGGTAGGATCATATTGGAGGTAGGGTCCATTTGGTATACAAAGTATATTGTTTGAAAATCCCCGTTAGTAGATCAATCTGTATTATGCCGTTGGAACCACTGATAAATTTATTTATAAATTCATAACAATGACTATGAATTTAAATATAAATTACACTAAAATAGAATAGAGTGTAATTTAACTTATAGAGATTCCCTAGAAAAAAAAAAGTCTAGAAATTGCACTGACAGAGTTCCTACTCAATGGCTACTACTTGTCGGGCACTCAGGGGTCGCAGGGTTTCCCCAGTTTACTAGAAACTAAGGAAAAATGGCTATAAACCGAAGAATATCGAGAGAGAAGGCATCTAGGGGTGAGATACGAAAAGCTTATACGAAGGTGGGTATTTAAAGCCTGAAAAAGAAATGTGTGTCGCACCCTGTCGGTTTGCTCCACGCACTATGTCGGATGGGGTGACATGGTGTTCATCTAGTGGTGATACGTGTTGCAATCTCGTGGGTTGTCGATGCGTGCCACACTATGTCAGAGGGGGTGACATGGCGTTCATCTACGCGTAGATTTTTTAAAAATCTTAGAAAACCCATATCTTCTTCATACAAGCTCCATTTTTGACGAGTTTTTATATCTACATGTAGCTATCGACGAGATCTACAACTTTCGTTTAGACTATGTCGGCTAATTTTGATTTTAATTTTAAAGTTTCATTTTTAATAGGCTTAGACTGTTAAAATCCGTTAAAAATTAATAACTCTCTCGTCCAACGTCAGTTCTTGATTGTCATTATATCGACAGACTTCTATTAATGAGATCTTCGATTCCATTTAGATTGTTCCGGCTAAAAATTAACCGATCTAAAATTTGATTTCTGGGTTGTATACTACTACACTGAATCTTAGATAAATCATAACTTCCTCTAATGAAGTCAGATTTAGACGTTCTCTATATGCACGCTCTCGTTTTAACGATTACTACGACATTCGTTTAGATTACTTAGGCTAATAAGAGATCTATCTCTGATTAACTATTTGCAACATTCGATGTTGTAACGAGTCGAACACAAAACTTCAACGAATCGTAACTTCTTCGATATACATCTGATTGGAGCTTTCCTTATACCTCCATAATCTTCATCACGACTACTTCTTCTTTCATCAAGGTTATACATCCTAATTATTATTCTATTTTAGAAGCGTATTTTATTCCTATTTTATTATATCATTTTAAGCACGTATACTACATATATAAATCACATATTACTCAAATAATTCTCTTTATTTACTTCATAAAGGGATACAATTGTCAACTACATCATTTTATTAACGCTTAGTCGCCTAGTGAGAAACGTGGATGTTACAATCGGAAACTAAGCCATCATCATCTAGGCAGTAACCTCTTGTTCCCCACGCATGGCTTTTGCATGTCATTACAGAGGGAGACATTAGCATAATTATGCATGGGCCATTAAAAAGTATTTCCCCCATACCAATCAGAATAAGTGAAGAATAGGTCAGGGACAAATGTACCGATCAGAGGCCGGTACTCTAGATATCGTTACAATGGTCCCGTCATCTATACGAAATCCTAGCTATATAAAAGAGGAGGAACGTCACCATAACAAGTAGAGTTCTCTAGTCCCTTCTCACTTAACACTCATTCATACATTCTTCTCCTAAGACTAACGAAAACGTCAAAGTACCTTCCCGAGACCTCCTCCCGGGGCGCAAGTGATGTATTATCTGATTGTAGCTACAGGTTCCCAACGATGATCTCTTTTACAGTGTTGTGTCTCACCTATGGAACGAAGCTGTAACAAATGTGATGGGGAAAAACAAAGCTACAATGGTAACCACAAATACATAATTAATCTTAATGAAAGTCTTTTTGTTTATATATATATATATATATATATATATATATATATATATATATATATATATATATATATATATATATATATATATATATATATATATATATGGTTAATCTTTACTTGGCTAAATTTTTCCGACTCGAATGAATCTTAAAGGAAGCAAATAAATAGGCTAATTTAAATGCAACCAAAACAACCTCGATGTAAATTATATGGCCAATATAATCACCCTAAAACACTTGGTAAGCAATGAAGAAGAGATACAAAAAATTTAGAGTGGAAAACTCCACAAAACAACTATTATGACTGCTTCAAATCCACTATCATGAATATTTCAACAATACAAATTCTTCTTTAAATGTACTGGATCATCATGTACTTGGAAGAAACCTACATGTATCAAGTATATAAAACCAAAACAATAAAGAGAAACGAAGAATATCACCAAACAAAGTCTACTGTCCAGCAAGCAAGCATAATCAACGATGTGTAAACTTTTGTAACCGTTCAACTCCATATGACTGTTAAAAGCATTAGGGGTGCTTTCTCATGTATCAAAAACAAGAGAAAAAAAACCCAATGAAAAGAGCTACTTAGAAAGTCGTACCCATGTGTTTGGGTGCATTAGACCATACGGTATACTAAGCATGAGACTGTCTGCGGTATACGTGGCCACGAACCACAATCGTGCACACCGTCCCCGTGTGTTGTCGTGAGTCTCGTTCGTTGCGTTTCGTGATGGCTACGACGAGAGTGGATGACCAATGAGAATCTGGCTTGCCAATTCGACCGTTCAACGGTCATATTTTTGAAGTTTTTAATTTTTATTTTACGTATTTTTGAAGTTTTTAATTTTTATTTTATTTTCAAACTCATTACCTATATAAACATAATACATAACCCTCACCTTTCATCAAAATTTACATTCTCTATCTCTAAAACAAAAAAACATGGATTTCTTTAAGAATTTTTACTCAAATCATGACAGAGAATTCATCTCGACCTTCTTCAATGTTATGCAACACATTCACGATAGAGAAATTTTGAATGTTGCACGTTCAAGAGCGGTCGTCAATCATGATCGTCAAACTGCACACGACTTATTAGTACGTGATTACTTTACCGATAATTATCTTTACAATGATAACTCGTTCGAACATCGTTTATGTTTTAATAAAATTATATTTTTACATATTAGTAAAGCTTTAGAGGCCCATTACGATTTTTTTAAACAAAAACCCGATGCTAGAGGAATAATGGATTTTAGTAGTATACAAAAATGTGCGGCTGCACTTATGTGTTTGGGATACGGTATATAGGGGTGTGCAAAAAAAACCGCAAAACCGAAAAACCGAGCCAAACCGGCCAACCCGAAACCGAATAAACCGAAACCGAAAAAAACCGAAACCGAAAAAACCGGATATCAACGGGTCGGTTTTTGGTTTTCATATTTAGGTACCCGCGGATACCCGAACCGAACCGTTTGATTATATATATATATATATATATATATATATATATATATATATATATATATATATATATATATATATATATATATATATATATATAAGTAAAAAAAGTATTATTTCATTAGTATTATTTTGATTGATCTATGAGTTCAATAACCTAAACAAAAATCCATATCGACAACTCTAATTTTGTTATTCTATGTTCATTTGATTTTCTTGTTATTTTTAGTATTGTATTTATTATACAAATTATAATACATGCTATTTGAACTTCATTACGTTTTTTAAACTTCATTATGTGTTTTGTAACTCTTTGACTTACTAATTTTAAGAAAGAGATAACTAAAATGAAGTTTGTAGTTACAATTGAATTTAATTTTTTATATTTTAGCGGGTACCCGTGAACCGAACCGTGGTTACCCGCTTTCATACGGTTCGGTTCGGTTCGGTTTTTTTGTCAATACGGTTCGGTTTCGGTTAGTACGCATGATGTACCCGCCCCGTGGTCACGGTTCACAATTTTATTACTATCCGAACTGAACCGCCCCGTGAACACCCCTAACGGTATAGCCTTTATGCATTCGACGAGTATTTGAAAGTGTCTGAAAGGATCGGTGTTGAGTGTGTAGATTGGTTTTGTATATGTATGTATAAGGTTTTTCACAAAGAATGGTCGAATCATGTATTATAATGCATAATATGATTATTGAAGATGAAGGTTGAGCGATTTGTACGTATGATCCGGACGACGTTGTCATCCCGATTGAAGAGTTCGTACCTGGAACGACTGAATTTTTAACACGAGTTGTTGAAATTCATAACAGTGAAACGATATTCAAACTTCGAAAATATGTCGTAGAGCATTTGTACCAACTTAACATGAATGAAGATTAGATTTTTTTATGTTTTTTTTTTAATTTTAAATTATTTAAGTAATGTAGTTTTTAATATTAATGTATTGTTTCTTTATTATTGAACGAAAAACTAGTTAAAATAATCAATGTTTTTTTTAAAATTTTAACATTGTATTTTTCAATTAAAAAAATTAAAAAAAAAATGATGTTATGTGGAGTGGTAGTAAGTGGTGATGATAACTTAACGTTGCAGTGATTAGTGGTGAATGTTGGGTTAATTGGTTTGGCATAGGAAAGTTTTTTTATTAGTCTTTTAAGTTTTATTCCTGCATGTTTTAGAGTCCAATTAGGTTTCTAATTATTAGTATAAGGAGTCTCTTAAACTAGTATAAATAGGCACATATGTTAGACGTTTTTATTAGGAATTTTCCGTCGGTTATTAATAAAGCTTGAACATTAAGCAAAGTTGTAGATATCCTTTTTTGCTCTTCTCTTCCCTTGTTTTTACCTTGATTACATTTAGTTATTTTTACACTTGGTATCAAAGCGCGGTTTCGTTGAAGGGGTGTGATTCGAGGTTGATTAGAAGCAACCCCGGTGTCTTTTAATCAGGCTTGTGAGAGACTAACCGGAGGCGCGGAGTAAACGAACGGGAAGACGTCAAAGCATGTGGCTTTGATTCGGTTCGTTTTGCGGGTGACAGAAGACGGTAAAGGTGGTCGTGACCTTGTCTTGTTGTCCGGTGGAAGAGTGCTCTCGGAACAAGCTTGATTAAAGAAGTCGGGGTTAAGGAGAAAAGGATGGTGTTGGTTAAAGAAGGAGGTTCGTTGACATATCAAGTTCCGGTTTTGACTCCAACGAATTATCCGGTGTGGGCGGTTAAAGTCAAGTCAATTATGGATGCACATGGCATATGGGAGACGGTCGAACCGAAGACGTTAGATAAAGCACCAAATCAAAAGAAGTCAAAACAAGCTCTTGCTTTTTTGTTTCAAGCGATACCCGAAGACATGGTGTTGCAAATGGCGAGTTACACCGACCCAAAGCAAGTGTGGGATGGGCTAAAAACACGGTATTTGGGAGTGGATCGGGTAAAAACGGCTCGACTTGCAACCTTAAAAAGGGAGCTTGAAAGTTTACGCATGAAAGAGGATGAAACGATTGATGATTTTGTGATGAAATTATCCGGTTTAGCGTCAAAAGCAAGGAGTCTTGGATATGAGCTTGAAGAAGGTGATTTGGTAAAAAGGTTACTAGATTCAATGCCTAAGCCGTTTCTCCAAATCGTGGCTTCAATAGAGCAATGTTTCGAGTTGGATTCAATGTTATTCGATGAAGCGGTTGGTAGATTAAAAGCGTACGAGGAACGTATAAGAGGAACCGAGAAAGTGGAGAACACTCAGGGTGGGTTGTTGTTGGCTAGTGACGAAAAATCACATGTTTGTAAGCATTGTGGCAATGGACGTTCAAATCGGGATGACTTTGGACATGGCCGGGGAAGAGGTCGGGGGTTCGGGAGAAGTCGAGATGGTAATGAACGTGTCCGGGATAAAAGTCACGTTAGATGTTACAAATGTGGTGAGCTTGGTCACTATAAAAACGAGTGTCCTAAATGGGAAAAAGAAGAGGCGGGTCTAATCGAAGAGGAGACTGCATTGTTCTGAACGAGTGGCTCGTATGACCAAACCGATTAAGGGGGTGATTGTTGGGTTAATTGGTTTGGCATAGTAAAGTTTTTTTTATTAGTCTTTTAAGTTTTATTCCTGCATGTTTTAGAGTCCAATTAGGTTTCTAATTATTAGTATAAGGAGTCTCTTAAACTAGTATAAATAGGCACATATGTTAGGCGTTTTTATTAGGAATTTTCCGTCGGTTATTAATAAAGCTTGAACACTAAGCAAAGTTGTAGATATCCTTTTTTGCTCTTCTCTTCCCTTGTTTTTACCTTGATTACATTTAGTTATTTTTACAGTGAATAGGTTTAAGTGGTAGTGATTAGTGGTGAGGATAACCGAGTCATATATGCAAACAAATGACTATAATAAGTAAATGATGGAAGATATGTGTTTTCAAGAAAGGGTAGATGTTCTTTAGAACTCAAGTAAAGACATTGTCTTGTAAAAACCATGTTTTAGAAAATAAACTAAAACCGAACAAATTAATGTCTAAAAAGAAACGACTATATAGTTTCAAAGATGCGCATTTGCACTTATTTGTTATATATATCTTAATCAAACATTCAAACGCCTGACGGTGGAGGACCAGGGTATCCACTATTCCCGGACATGGAAGCACCATTGCTAGATGATCCGGGGTCACCCTGTAGATACTTTCCAGTAAAGTTAGGGAATCCGAACATCATCATCTGAGGTGGGAACTGTGGCAGCACTGTCATCGGCATGAACATCTGTGGCGGCACTTGGTGGTGCTGCTGGGGTAGCATTGCGTCAGCCGGCGGATCTTGAACTCTCCCGTACATGTCTGGCCAGACAAACAGGTTTGGGTTGGCGTTGGTCGGAGCCCATGAGTAGCTCTGGAATAAGAGATTCGGGTTGAGTCCTACTTCATCAGCTGGAGGTGGTGACGGAAACTGGTGGTTATGAATAGGATTGGTGGTGATCATGGTTGTAGGGTCCGTCGGCAACGGTGATTGCAACCGTGTAGTAGTGTTGATTAAAGCTTTAAGGGCATCATGGCAATGTGGATTCTGGGCAATAACCATCATTGCTGTATGTAGACCAATAACTGGTGGTTCTCTCTTCAAGAAAAACTCTTTCCCATATAAAGATTCTACACAATTCTCAAGTCGGAACTCTGATGGATCATGGACTGCCGCCGACTTCAGATGACCGTGACCACCCTCTGACGATGGTTGGAGCTGCTGCTGCATTTCATCAAGTGCATTCGAAGTTAGCAGTAATTTGGGTGGCTCTTGGATTTTAACCACCTTATCATTACGTGGTTGTGGTGGTAATGTGGTGGCACCACCCTGCATCATCCATGTCGAGTTACAGCTCGTCCTATCCGTCGACAGGTTGTTCCTTTCTCCATACAAATCCCAAATGACTACATCTTCTTCAAATGAATTTATGTGGTCATCAGCAACTGCAACATTGTCATCTGTAAATTTAATTAAGTGTCACAAATCTTGATCCTGAATATATATTATTTTCAAAACAACATTTATTTTACCATTATCAGTCTCATCATCGGCAATCTCTTTCCCTTTGTAATTTGTGATGCAACTCCCCATATTTATGGATGATGGGGACTTCGCTCGGCGTCGTTGAGGAAACAAGGATACTAGGGGCCGGAGCTGATCAGATCTATTTGATCCACCTCCATCATCAGGAGAAGGTTCTTTACTTTGATCCACACCTGATCGATCAAGTCAAATTACCAATAAGTATTGTATTCAACATTTTTGTACAATTTCGAAGAATCAAAGCGTACTTAGTAAAATTTATTTTTACCACAATCAACGCTTCCTTCGCATGTCAAGCTCGAAGTTTTCTTGATCATACTTTGCTTAAGTGCTGACTTGTTGGGGCGTCCTCGTCGCTTTTTTGGCTCTTTTCCATTGCTCTGCAGACATAAAAGAAACTTATCTCACTAATGATTTAAACCAGTATATATACATACAAGCTAGGCCACCACATGATGAAAATTTCATGTTGTCGCATGCATGTGTCTTTACGATCTTTATTTGTAAAGCTGTCACGCAAAACAGAAGATGAATGTAGAGCTTAAGTATTACCTTTGGTGGGAGGACGACGGATTGCTGATTGATGGTAGCTTGTCTATCGAGAGATGCGAAGATGTCAGATAATTTCCTCCTCTTGACGGGTGTCCTCTTCCGCTTCGTAAAGTCGCTTATCTTCTCCAACACAGATTGGGATGGGGTCTTGACCTTCTTGGTGTTTTTTTTCGAATCACCATTTTGCTTCTTCATTTTAGCAGTTTCGATAGGAGGTGCTAATGTGCTATACATATATAGTTTTTTCTTGTCATGTCTTTAAAATATTAAAAAGAAAAATTAAACTACCAATTTTTTGCATATTGATAACTAAATTTTTTGAAAGTTCAACAAAATGACTTTCTCAAGGTCCAATAATACATTTTCTTTTTTTCGGTATCTCATTTTCTTTTTATTGTGGTAATGATGCCCAAAGATAAAATCGTATATATATTGAAATACACAAAAACCATATGCACTGATTATGTAAATAACATACTCTATAAGATTATATATATATATATATATATATATATATATATATATATATATATATATATATATATATATATATATATATATATATGGGAAAAATGAATATATCCTTAAGGGTATATAAGTTTAGGTACCCAAACTCATCATACTATGTTGTTTTGTATCATATGAGTACATTGTAATTGTCCAATGTTCTTATAATTCAACTTCTAACTTGATTTACTTCTAAGATTTTTATAAATTTCACATATATCGTCCTCTTACATAATTTTCATTTTCAACTCTAATATATATAACCTAATAGGTGTTCGGCAAAAAGAAGTGATATAAGAGGAAAACAATAGTGAAATTTCGAAAATCTTCAAAGTAAATCAAGTTATGGTTGAAGTTTAATAACATTATAATGAATATATCAAACAAAACAACTAATTATAGTGAGTTTTGGTACCTAAGCTTATATACCCTTAAGGGTATATTCACTTTTCCATATATATATATATATATATATATATATATATATATATATATATATATATATATATATTACAACCACACCTAAACTTAAGCACTAAACCTTCTAAAACCACGTCGTTTTATTAACTAAAGATTGCAATTATGGGATTCACAACTAATACTTGAAGGTGCAGATTCAAGATTGAAGCAATAATTTTGACATGGAAGCAAGAATATTGATTGTCTTCGGCCTTCGTGTTGGTGGAAAACAGTAATATTCACTGGGTTAAGTAATAAACGATAATAAATGACAAAAAAATAAATAAATAAATAAATAAAAAAAAATAAAAAAAACAGGTTTCATTAAATGATAATGAAGGAAAGGGATACGGGGAATGATATATTTATCAGCTGAAAACCGAAGCTGGTATATTTACAAAGGTAAAACGACACAATTGAAAGGTTTAGTACTTAAACTTAATTAGATGTGGCTATAATTATTTCCCCATTTCCATTTCACTTGGTAATATATCATTCCTGATAGCATTTCTTTCCTCCATTATCATTTAATCATCCATTTTTTTTCATTTCTCCTTTATCGTTTATTAATTAATCCCAGTGAACATTACAATTTTCCACAATCACGAAGATCGAAGACAATCAATATTCATGCTTCCCGATCAAAATTATTGCTTCAATCTTAAATCTGCAACTTCATGTAGTTGTCGTGAATCACATAATTGAAATATTAAGTTAATAAATTACGTAGTTTCATTAGGTTTAGTACCTAAGTTTAGATAAAGTTATAATGTATATTCATTTTGCATATATATATATATATATATATATATATATATATATATATATATATATATATATATATATATATATATACTAGCAGTGTACCTGCGCAAAGCGGCGGGGTGTGTAAATTATTTCGGTGATATGTTCCTCTACAAAAATGTTATGTTACAAAAGAAAGTACATGTCGAAGACAAAATAATCAAACTATGGTGTTATTTGGGAAATGAAGTCATTTTTTGTTCTTGGATGGTGGGCTTTATAGCAGAGGATGGAGCAAAGAGGTATATACGATTAGAGGGATATTTAAATCAACATGCTAAATTTAAGGATATCTAAAAGGGTTCAAAATTTGAATGAATCCGATATTTGAGGGAACATATCAAATTGTTGAGAAATATAAGGAGATTTGATGATAAATATTTGAATTCAAAATATGGTTAAAATTTAATATTATTTTATTAATGATTACTTGTACTATCAGCTTCATCATTTGTACGTTTTAAAAAAATATTATTATTATATTCAATCTATTTTTAGAAATAATTAGATTTTTTTATAAGATAGTATATATATATATATATATATATATATATATATATATATATATATATATATATATATATATATATATATATATATATATATATATATATATATATATATATATATATATATATATATATATATAGTTAAGATACAAAGATTGGTGAAAACCCAAGAATTTTTTTCAAAAGTATATTCCTAATCTTTTTTTTAATTTTTTTTACCAATCATTTTCATTAAGAACTTAATTCAATGAAAAAGTTATAAAAAAAATCATTTTCAAAAATGCGTGTATTTGTAAATTTCTTAGTTACACATATGCACATCAATATTTGTATATATATGCATATTTATGAAATAAAATTTTCTTTTAAAAAAAAATCAGAAATGCTTAAAAACCAATGACTAATGTCCCATGAAATATTTTTTTTAAATATTTTCAAAACCAATACCACTATTTGACGTGCTAAATCTAAACTTAAAAAAAGATTAAACAATTTTTTATTGTTGAAATGTTCACATATGCACATCTCATTGTTTGTATATGTACATTTGAATACGCATTATATATATATATATATATATATATATATATATATATATATATATATATATATATATATATATATATATATATATATATATATATATATATATATATATTCAATTTTTTGTGTTTTTTAGCGTTTTCATGTTGAAATTATTTTAAACACTAGCTTTAAGTCTTATGGTTGTGTTGGTTTTGCAAGTTTAAAAAAAAAAATACAAAATACGCATATATACACATTTCAAAAAAAAAATAAATAAAATAAAATAAAAATTGTTTAATCTTTTTTAGCTTAGAAATGGCTTAGACACCGTATTTTAAAACTAATGGTTGTCTTCGTTTTGAAAAATATTGACCGGAAAAAAAAATTCTTAGGTTCAAACTTATCTTTGAGTTGTCAATATATATACTGTTTATTGTGTCCACATAGAATTGATTATGGATCAATCATTTTAATTATTTTAAAAATGTAATTAATGCATATTAAATGCTGAAATATTAATTAATACTTATTATATTTTTAATATGTAATATGCATTAATTACTTTTTTAAAATAACTATAATGATTGGTCCAGAATCAATCTTAGATGTACACAATAGATAATTACAACAAAATAATTTATGTCTCTCTCTATATCTCTCTCTCTCTCTCTCTCTCTCTCTCTCTCTATATATATATATATATATATATATATATATATATATATAATAACTTAATCAATGTTTTCCAAAAAAATGATATATAAGTTGCTATAAAATATCAAATTAATGCTACTAAATAAGATCTAATCCAAAATTAATAAATATATATAGACATAAATTAAAATATTTTTTATTAAAAAAGTATATAAATCGACCAACTCTTACATTTCAAGTTTTCAGTTCTCACCAAAAGTGTGGATAAAATAATTATATGATTTTCAATAGAAATTAAATTTCCTTCTATTTTTTTATTCTTACATATCTTTATACTCATAAAATTAAGACAAGTGTAAAAATCAATAGAAGATACCGAGAGAAAGAATTAATGGTGTTCACATATCTTTATTTTACATGAGTAGGAAGCCATGTTTTGAAAATCGGACCGTTAAATCGGCGAAAACCGGAAATTTTTTTAAAAAAAATTATTTTTTCATTTTTTTTAATTTTCATATAATTAAATATAATTATGATATAATCCGTTTTTTTTCAGTTTTTGAAATCGGTCTGACCGATTGGATTACTTGAACCATCAAACCAGTAAGACGACCGGTTTAGTTTCCAATCCGATTTTCAAAACCTTGGTGGAAAGATAAATAAAAACAAAAAAAGATATAATTTTTCTTTTCAATAGTCTATAATATTAGATCCATATAGATTTGTTGTTATATTTTCAATACAGTAAAAATCAATGATATTTTTGAACTTAGAAAATTTTGGAAACTTTTAAGAGTAATTGCAAGATCTATGGATATATTCTTTAACATAATTAGTTTAACGTACAAAAAGACTTAGCGGCACAGATTGTTGTCCATTAACAACTCGTTCGTTATACGATGATAATTAAATTAAAATATATATGAATATGATAGATGATAATTCTAAAATTACAATAAAATATAAATAATTAAATTAAAAAAAATAAAAATAAAAATAAAAAGTAGATGTAGATTAATATTGTTGGTCTTTTACTCTCTTAAGGATGATGAATATAAAGCAAAAAAAAACGGTGATGTATACAAAATTTATGTTGTAGATGTGTGTATGGTGAAACTTTATTTTCGATATCAGAATATCTTTTTGATCTACACCCAATTAGCTAAATTATCAAAAAGTTGAATAAAAAAATGTTCTACGCCGATTATGTAATTTGATCTACGCCAGTTAGGTATTTTATCAAAAAGTTATGTTAAAAAGCACCGATTTATGTGTAATCAAGTAAACTTTGTACTGCACATAATCAAATGGACAATCTTGCACAAAAAAATAAAAATAATAAATAAATAAATAAAAGTTGAAATAATCGTTTAAAAAAAAAACTAGAAATAAACGTTTGACAACAAATTTGAGAATTGGTTCCTAAATTAGACCTAAACTTGTAATAAGAATGGTAAACATGTTCTAGATTGAAGATTTTACCATAAACAAAAAAACAATGCCTAAATCAAAGATCGACTTGTAAATTTCTAGGTAAAAGGAAAATCAAACTTACCGAAGTGCTTTACTTTCCAATTTTGTTACGCAAAGAGATCTTGAATGATTTTAGATTGAAAATCTACACAACAACAAAATTATTTTTTCTACCGTAACCGATCGATCTTCTTTTTCATTGTTGAATTGGGAATGTCTGAGCGAAGACTCCAAGACACACTCAGATTTATACTCAGGCACCACATATGCACTATACTAGTATGATAGATGTGACTACTTTTGTTGTCTTGAAATTAAATTATAAACTTTTGGTTATATATATATATATATATATATATATATATATATATATATATATATATATATATATATATATATATATATATATATAGAGAGAGAGAGAGAGAGACTTCAAAATGGTAACAACTATGATAATAAATCTGGACCTTTAATTTCAAAAAAATATGGCAAAGATAAATCAATTTTTTTTAATACCAAAAAGGCGGTGACAATTTTGTAATTAGTCGAAACTTAATTTGATTTTCTTGTTAGGGGTAAAAGATATGAGGGTAAACTTGTCATGGTTGCCCGAGAAAACCCTAATTGATACTCTTATTGTGATTTCAAGAATTCACACTTTCTTTCTTTTTCCTTTTGCTCTATATATCTATAATCTTCTTCTCCTTCATAAATTTTATTGAAAATTACAAGAATGATCTTTTAAATTCGACTTAAATCGAAAGAGGATGGAAATCAATTTGCTTCTTCATATTTTACCTTATGTTACCTTCAATTTCTTCAAAATCTTGATCGATTTGAAGAGAAATCAATTTAATTTCAAGTCAAAATAGAAGTAGGTGACCTCCATTTTGGTACTTATTATTTGTCATTTTTACTAGTGTTTTTTGTTTTTTATTTTCTTTTTTGTTTTGAAACTCTAATAAACACATTTTGTGTTTTATTACTTTGGTGTTGGGATTTTTGTTGTTATTTAAGGTTAAAAATGTTTGTTAGTGATTATTGCTTTCTAAACTCATGAATGTGTTCATAAATGATTTTGAATATAAGGATGATTGCAAGGTATTGGATCTAATGTCTCCAAGAAACCATATCTTGAAATTTTTTGAATTCTTTATGATTTTCTTGTTGTTTTCATTTGTTTTTTTTACATGGTAAGTATTGTTATAGTTATTTATAAAAATAATATATGTTTTTTCTTGAGATTAACTTGATAAAAAATAAAGTGATATACATTTGTCATGTAAAACTAAAGTATGTATCATTGTTTTGCGTAACAATAAAAATCAACGATTTTGGGTTTAATGAATGCTAGATACATTTAAAGAGTAAAATATAATTATGTTGTGATTTTGGTTTTAAAGAACATGATGATATAAAGATCATATGTTAGATTGCTATTAACTGATATAATATTTGGTTTTGAGAAAATGTAGACTTTTAATAATATTAAAAATTTACGTTGCATCTTGCTTTTAGTTATCTGAAAGCCCGTAGTAACAAATTTTAGGCCATTAAAAGAAATCGTTAAATTTCGTAAATAGCAATATACTTTCAATTATTTGTTTATTATAGCATCTTAGTTTTATAACTGCTTTTTTTTTGTTATCTAAACCCTTATGATACAAAATGTGATGTTTATATAAATAACTTGGTAATTAATTTTGTGTTATTTTGTCTTGTCTTTAAAAACTGACAAAAGTAGTTTATATTTTGTAGAAAACAATATCAATAAGTTTCAAGAAGAAAAAGATATGTAGTGAAGAACATTGAAGCTTATTTGTATAATGTTGATGTTAGGGTTCAATATATTAGAGTTGTATGATTGATGGTTTGTTTGTTGGGCATTTTTTGTTATTTTTATATTATCAATGGTGTTGCGATGTTTTATTTTGTAGCAATGTTAATTGGATATATATAGTGTGTAGTTAGTTCTAGATTATGCATGATTGGTGTAATATGGTTCAAAAATAGTGTTAATAGGATATCTTTAAGTAGTTGCAAAAGAACTTGGTTTAGACACTTTTTGGTTTATAATGGGTTTTCTTGATTGTGTGTTAACATACACTATTTTGTTGTTATCTTTGGTTGTTAAGAAATTTTATTAAGTCTTAATGGTACTATTTTATTTTAAAAAAATCAAATATTATTGGATCATAAAACTTTATAATGTAAAATTTGATAATTCTTTTAGATCATAAAAAAAAAATTGATTCATAAACTTTTGAGCATGTTTTTTTGTATAAAAAAAAAATTTAATTTTACAATTATATATTATAAAAATTTACATAATTTTAATATTGGATCATAAAATGTTAATATCATATATTTATGGACTTAAACAAATTTAATTATGTTTTGTTTGAACCATACAATTTTCAAACGTATTTTATAAATAGTTGAATCATTAATCTTTTTTATTATAAAAATATTTTAAACAAGTACTTCAAAACTAATAAAGATACAAACTTTTAAATCGTGTATTTTTGGATTGTATGTAACTTTTTTTGCAACATAACTTTTGGATTATAAATATTTGGATCATAAACATTTCTATATTATAAAAGTACTTTAACTATATACTTCAAAACTAAATAAAAATCCAAAGTTTTATATTTTTTTATTTTTGGATTATATATAATCTTTTATATCATAACTTTTGGATTATAAATTTTAGTTATTAATAGTCATGATAAAAAAAATTATGATTCGTCTAATATTCTTTGGTTTATAGACCCTACCTATCATATGTTTTGGATGATAAATTTTAAATATGTATATGGATCATATAACTTTGAATCATAATTTATAAATAACTAGATTATTAATATGTTTTATTATAAAAGATATGTTTTATTATAAAAGTACTTCAATTATATATTTAAAAACAAATAAGATCCAAACTTTTATGATGCATCTTGAATTTTGGATCATAGACAATCTTTTGCATCATAAATATTTTATTATAGATATGGGATCATAAATTCCAGTTATTAATAGTCATAATCCAAAATTTTATGATTCATCTTACATTTTTTGATCATCCATCTTGTACATTAATAGTTTTATTATAAAAATATTTCAGTTATATACAATGATAAAAATCCAAGCTTTTATGATGCACCTTGCATTTTGGATCATAAACAACCTTTAGCATCATCAATTTTTTATTATAAATATAGGATCATATATTTCCGTTGTTAATGGTCAATGATCTAAATTCAATTTGGATGATATGTTATATGTTTGGATGATACATCTTATGCATGGTAACTTTTTGGATTGTAAAATTTTTATTTTATCTTTTTTGAATCATACACCTTTTGAATATAAAATTTTCTATCTTAAATTTTAGGATCTTCAATTATTAATAGTCATGATCTAAACTTTTATGAAGCATCTTATATTTTTAGAACAAGAATCTTATACTTTATACGCAACGTCCCAAAACTCTGAACCAAAAAAATTACTTTTATATTAAATAAACCATCAACCAAACATGTTTGTCAAAACCATAAGGCATTCAGAAAGTATCCATAAACATCTCAAAAGTACATTGAAGTCAATAAAGCAAAAAATAGTGGTGTGTGCAATGTGATCATCCCGAGCTCTTCCCCTTCGAACCGGAAGTACTTGAAACATAAAATGAAAATCATAAGCACGGAGCTTAGTGAGTTCCCCAAAATACCTCATACCATACATATATGTCATCTCGAGGCTGTACAAGGTCTATTTCATCATCGAGTCTATTTCAACTCATATGTCAGCACAACGCTGTATCAGGTCTATTTCACCCCCGAGTCTATTTCACCCTATATATATATATATATATATATATATATATATATATATATATATATATATATATATATATATAGCAAACAGGCACACAGGCATACAACACATACATCAGGAGTCACAGAGACTACAAGCATATACAATCCCTAGTATCCTACAGTATAGTAAGCAAACTCACCTCGTATCGCAGCTCAAAAGTCAACACGCCCTCAAAATCCCACAACATGTGCTAAACTCCACCTAGATAATCACACAAGGCAAAACCTTAATCTACCTATTAGGACATTAATAGCTATAAAAAAATCCACAAGTCAAAAGTTAACCCTCAGTCAACAATCAATGTTGACTCCAGCCGACCGCCATGACATGGTCTTCCTTGGCCACGTCGTGGCCCACATACAACTAAACAGTCAGGAAAATCTTAGGTGTCACGCCGTCGTGACCTAGGACCTAGTCTTGGTAGCTGGGGTTCTAACAGTTTAATGCATTAAGTTGTTTTCTTCGATTCCAAGAGCTCTAAAGCTCAGATCTGATCCAAAATGTGATCTAGAAGGATAAAGTTAGAAACTTTATCCATTAGGACCATCTAGAAGGTCCAAAAATGCATGTCTTGAACCCATATTATGTCAAAATGAGGGTTTATGACCTAAATCTCATTCACTGATTGAAAACCCAACCAAACTCCAAATCCAAGGCACAAATTACACCGAATTCCCCATAGATTCATAAATTTGCAAACTTTAAGAGATCCCACCATCCAACCAAGATTCATGCACTGATTGAAAACCCAACCAAACTCCGAATCCAAGCCACAAATTACACCGAATTCCCCATAGATTCATAAAGTTGCAAACTTTAAGAGATCTCACCATCCCATCAAGAAAAAACAAGAAGTTAATTGAACAAACTCAAGATCTAGCAACCTAGCATGATAAAAATCGAAGAGTGCTAAGGCGAAGAATGGAGACTTACTTGCTTGATCTTTGCTTCCTTCTTCCTCCTTCTTCCTTTTTTAGCTTCAAGGAACACCAAAACTAGCTCAATGAGGGAGGAAAGTGATTATAGTTTTCTTTAGGGCTTATGGGGTCTGATGGAGTGTAACATCCCAATTTTTAGGTATGAATTTAAAAGCTTATATATCTATTTTCAGGGCAACTCGACGAGTTGGAAGGCTCCAACTTGTCGTGTAGAGTTTTAATGGTCGTGCATCTTTTACGGTCTACTCGACGAGTTAGAAGGCCCCAACTCTACGAGTTGAAGGTTGAACATGAAAACCCTAATTTTCAAGGTTTTGCACACTATTTAAAGAACTTATGGCTAATTGTTAGCATCCATCATCATCCCCTCAGTCCAGAGAAAACCCTAATCGTGCCTCTTTCCCCCATTTTGTGTGTGTGTGATCTTAGAAAGTATTCTTTGGTGTTTTTCTTAAAGGAGCTTGGAGTTGGTGGTGCAAAGTTGAAGGGAGAAGCTTTAGATCCATGATTTTCAGTGTTGTTGCAGCCACTTTGAGGTATAAATTCGTTATCTTTATCATCCCTTTGCTGGATCTCTTCATTTGAAAGTTTATGGCCATTATTAGCTTATTTGGAGTCAATCTTGGATTTGAGCATGTCATTAGGCTAAGACATCATATATGGACATCTCATGGCCTCCATAGACTTAAAGTTTCCAACTTTATCAAGTCTTGGCCCTCCTTCATGCCCTAAGTCCCTTGATAAGCCTTATTTGAGTGTTTTAGCCCTCTTGATGCCATGCATAGGCGTAAAGCTAGCAACTTTACGTGGTATTTCAGTCAGAAGAGACCATATCTATAGTTTGGAGCTTTGGTTTTGCTTGAAAGTGTCTAAATGCATTAAGGCTAGGAAAACTCGACGAGTTGCACTGCCAACTCGACGAGTTGGTTCGGGTTTTCTCGCTTTCTGGATGCTGAAGAACTCAACGAGATGCTTTGGTAACTCGGCAAGTTGCCTCGAGCTCTTCATAATTTTTTGAGACATGAAGGAACTTGATGAGTAGGGTTAACATGGACTGTTGACCTTGACTGTTGACTTTGATTTTGACCTTGGTTGACCCAGTTTGACTTTTGAGGGTATTTTGGAATATTAACAAAGTAGTCATTAGTGGTTGTAGGCAGTTGAGTTGGAGCTGTGAGTTGGGATTGATATTACGTGTTCAGCACTACTTGTGAGGTGAGTTTTATACTCAAGGGTCGAAGGCACCCAGGGTGGCCCTTTAGATTGTTATCCTACTTTATTATTTTTATGATATGTTAGATCGGTATCCTGGTAGATAGGATGTTTCTATGTGATTATGATCGGTTAAATCGGTATCTTGGTAGATAGGATGTTATGCTTAGTGATTTGTAGATCAGTTTGACTGTTTGTACACTATTATGTGATTATCTGATACATGTGCATATGTTTGATTGGTGGTTGAGGCTTTTCTTCTTTGTGCATGAGCCAACAGACCGGGGCATTCCAACCTGATGGTTGTAGGCCGAGAGTATTCCATCCCGAAGATGATTGGACTCATAGTATGTAGGCATTCCAACCCGATGATTGTGGGCCGAGAGTATTCCATCCCGAGGATGATCAGACTCATAGTATGTGGGCATTCCAACCCGATGGTTGAGGGCCGAGGGTATACCGTCCCAAGGATGATTGGACCCATAGTATGTTGCATTCCAACTCGATGGTTGAGGGCTTGGGGCATTCCAACTCGATAGTCGATTGGGCACATAGAAAGTTGTTATTATATGTGTGTTATTGTTGTGCGAGGATTTTGGGGGAACTCACTAAGCTTCGTGCTTACAATTATGGATTTTGTTTCAGGTACTTCGGATGATCACGGCAAGGCGAAGGCTTGACCGTGCACCTCCTCGTTTTTCATGTTGTGATTTCTGGGAAAACCCTGATATTGGATTATTTTGAAAACAATTTGTAAATAATGGATGGTTTTGGAATGTTTGAAAAGTTTAAAATTTTCATGAATTTTACGGATGTTACATGGAGTCTGAGGATGATTCAACCCTAGCCTCCTCATTCCTTTAGATAAGGAGCAAACCAGTAAAAAACGACATTTCACGTCAGCCTTCTACCAAGCTCTGGCCAATACTGTCATGTCGTTGTTGCTTAAATGAAACACGTGAACCCTCCTCGCCTTATCAGGTCATGGTGGTTCCTCCACCATGTAGTGGCAATCCTCAAAATGATAATTTTAATTATGAATAATGTACCTCAAGATCCAGACGTTATATTCTTCCCCGCGTGAATTAGACTTTGTCCTCGAAATCTGCCACCTCAAACAGCTCAGGGTAATGCTCTCTCATCGCGTCCTCTGACTCCCATGTCCATTCTGAACCCTTTCGGTGTTGCCACTACACCTTGATGAGATCTACAACCTTGTTTTGCAAAGTCTTTGTCCTCCTATCAAGGATCGCCACTGGTTTCTCTATGTAATTCAAGCGATCATCCACCTAAATTTCCTCCAATGGAACCACTTCGGACTCATCAAAAAAACACTTCTGCAACTGAGAGACATGAAAAGTGCTATGAATCTGACTGAGCTCCTCTGGCAAATCCAAACGATACGCCACCTTGCCCACCCGGGCTATCACCCTAAAAGGACCAATATACCTGGGGCCTAGCTTACCCTACTTCCTAAATCGGATGACACCTTTCCAAAGTGACACCTTCCGGACTACCATGTCCCCAACCTGAAACTCCAAGTCTGACCGGTGTCTATCGGTGTAACTCTTTTGTCGGCTTTGTGCTGTCTAAAGTATGTCGCGAACCTGTTGAATCAATTTTGTCGTTTTAAGTACCACCTCCATACTCCCATGACCCAATGGCATCTTGGTAGATAGGATGTTATGCTTAGTGATTTGTAGATCAGTTTGACTGTTTGTACACTATTATGTGATTATCTGATACATGTGCATATTTTTGATTGGTGGTTGAGGCTTTTCTTCTTTGTGCATGAGCCAACAGACCGGGGCATTCCAATCCGATGGTTGTAGGCCGAGAGTATTCCATCCCGAAGATGATTGGACTCATAGTATGTAGGCATTCCAACCCGATGATTGTGGGCCGAGAGTATTCCATCCCGAGGATGATCAGACTCATAGTATGTGGGCATTCCAACCCGATGGTTGAGGGCCGAGGGTATACCGTCCCAAGGATGATTGGACCCATAGTATGTTGCATTCCAACTCGATGGTTGAGTGCTTGGGGCATTCCAACTCGATAGTCGATTGGGCACATAGAAAGTTGTTATTATATGTGTGTTATTGTTGTGCGAGGATTTTGGGGGAACTCACTAAGCTTCGTGCTTACAATTATGGATTTTGTTTCAGGTACTTCGGATGATCACGGCAAGGCGAAGGCTTGACCGTGCACCTCCTCGTTTTTCATGTTGTGATTTCTGGGAAAACCCTGATATTGGATTATTTTGAAAACAATTTGTAAATAATGGATGGTTTTGGAATGTTTGAAAAGTTTAAAATTTTCATGAATTTTACGGATGTTACATGGAGTCTGAGGATGATTCAACCCTAGCCTCCTCATTCCTTTAGATAAGGAGCAAACCAGTAAAAAACGACATTTCACGTCAGCCTTCTACCAAGCTCTGGCCAATACTGTCATGTCGTTGTTGCTTAAATGAAACACGTGAACCCTCCTCGCCTTATCAGGTCATGGTGGTTCCTCCACCATGTAGTGGCAATCCTCAAAATGATAATTTTAATTATGAATAATGTACCTCAAGATCCAGACGTTATATTCTTCCCCGCGTGAATTAGACTTTGTCCTCGAAATCTGCCACCTCAAACAGCTCAGGGTAATGCTCTCTCATCGCGTCCTCTGACTCCCATGTCCATTCTGAACCCTTTCGGTGTTGCCACTACACCTTGATGAGATCTACAACCTTGTTTTGCAAAGTCTTTGTCCTCCTATCAAGGATCACCACTGGTTTCTATATGTAATTCAGGCGATCATCCACCTAAATTTCCTCCAATGGAACCACTTCGGACTCATCAAAAAAACACTTCTGCAACTGAGAGACATGAAAAGTGCTATGAATCTGACTGAGCTCCTCTGGCAAATCCAAACGATACGCCACCTTGCCCACCCGGGCTATCACCCTAAAAGGACCAATATACCTGGGGCCTAGCTTACCCTACTTCCTAAATCGGATGACACCTTTCCAAAGTGACACCTTCCGGACTACCATGTCCCCAACCTGAAACTCCAAGTCTGACCGGTGTCTATCGGTGTAACTCTTTTGTCGGATTTGTGCTGTCTAAAGTATGTCGCGAACCTGTTGAATCAATTTTGTCGTTTTAAGTACCACCTCCATACTCCCATGACCCAATGGCCGACCTCATCCCACCATATCGGTGTCCTACACTTCCTCTCATAAAGCATCTCAAAATGAGGTCGATCAATGTTGGCATGATAATTGTTGTTATACAAAAATTTTGCCAAAGGAATATATGTATCCCAACTACTGCCAAAATCCAAAACACATGCCCGCATCATGTCATCCAATGTCTGGATAGTCCACTCACTCTTACCATCAGTTTGTTGGTGGAAAGCCATGCTAAAGTGCAGACAAGTACCCAACTCCTTGTGGAATCTCTTCCAGAACCTAGAAGTAAACCGAACATCCCTATCAGAGACCAAAGAAACCGGCACCCCATGTCGTGCTACCACTTCCCGAATGTAGATATCGACCAACTTTTTTGCCAAAATACTCTCCTGGATCGGAATAAAATGCACGCTCTTAGTCAATTGGTCCACGATGACGTATATTGAATCCACTCTACACGCCATCCGAGGCAATTTAGTGATAAAATGGATCATAATCTCTTCCTATTTCCAAATGGGGACTTAAAACGACTATTTTGTCATGAGGTCACTGATGTTTGGCCTTGACTTTCCTACAAGTCAAGCACCTCTCCACATACCAAGCCACGTCTCGCTTCATACATAGCCACTAATAGTCAAGCTGGAGATCTCTATAAATCTTTGTCGCACCGGTATGAATATAGAATCTCTACTTGTGTGCCTCCTCCATAAAAACCTGATGTGCACCACCCCAATAAGGAACCCAAACCGTCCAATGAAGGTTCAATAATCCCCAACCATCATAATCAAAGGAAGCAACCTGACCCACTATGTACTCACTCTTCCAATGCTTTTCCTTTATAACCTCAACCCGAGCCTCACGAATCTTCTCTAAGAGTGGGGTAATCACTGTCATCCTCAAACATACATCACAAATCGGAGCAGTAACTGCCTTGCGGTTGAGAGAATCGGCCACCACGTTAGCCTTCCCCGAGTGATTAAGGATTTCACAATCATAATCCTTCACCAGATCCAACCATCTACGTTGCCTCATATTCAGATTCAACATATCCATTAGATACGTCAGACTCTTGTGATCCATGTAAATAGTACAACAGACCCCACAAAGGTAATGTCGCCAACTCTTGAGGGCAAACACCATAACCCCCAACTCCAAATCATGCGCAGGATAATTCGCCTCATGAGGCTTCAGTTGCCTCGAGGCATAAGCGCTCACATGACCTCACTGCATCAACAATGCACCCAAACCTATGATTAATGCATCACAGTACACCACAAAGTCCTTAACACCCTCTGGAAGGTTCAGAATCGGTGCCTCACACAATCTGTAACGCCCGTAGATCCGGGCTAGTCAATTAGAGACGTTAAGCGTCAAAAATGACTTTTTGATGGAAGATTATTTTGAATGAATAATCTTAATTAAGTTATAGTATATATTACAAGGTTTCCGTGCATATAAAGAACGCCGAAATCCGAGTTATAACGAAGAAGTTTTGACCTGTCGAAGTTTCGCGACAGAACCGGTACGACACAACGCGACGTAAAAAGTGAATTTACGTTAGAGCGATATTTAGCCTTAGCAATCTAAATGAAAGTCATAGAATACGTTAAACCATGAGCGTACATAAAAAGAACGCCCAAATCTGACTTCGTATGACGAAGTTATGATTTTTCGAAGTTTCGACTTAGTGGTATGCAGCCCGAATGCTCGATTTGAGACCGAGCGGTTTTTAGCCAAAACAATCTAAATGAGAATCGAAGGTCTCGGGTCTCGTTAATAGGAGTAAAACGATAAAAAGATAGGCGAAAACGGACGTCGGATAAAGATGTTATGATTTTATAACGGAGTTTTCCTATCCCGGCCTACTAAAAATAAATAATAAAAATAAAGTCAAAATTAGCCGACGGAGTCTAAATGAAAGTTGTAGATCGTAGTCTCACCTACGCGGGGATATAAAGAACGTCGAAATCGGAGTTCGTATGAGGAAGATATGAATTTTTGAAATGTATTAAATATTTTCAATATTTTATTTAAATATAAATTTTCGATATTATCCAAGGGGGGAGTCACCGGGCTTATCCAGGTTACGCCCCGCGTAACCTAAGATTACGCCCCGCGTAAATTGGCCTTCCAGCCCCTATAAAAGGGTGTCAAGGGCAGCCGAGTAGTTTGCTCATTTCTTCCCGTTTTCTCGCGTTTTTGCATCGTTTTTCGTGCAAGAAATATCCCGAAGCCCCGGTATCATTCCCGAGCCCCGAAGCAAGTCCCGAGGCCCCAAAGATCCCGAGAAGTGCAATTCCCGAGCCGAAGCTCTGTCCGCGAGAAGTCCGGTTTTTGTGAAGATCTTCCAGATCTACCGAAGAATACTACTTCTACAAGCTGTAGTGTTGTCCGATCATCTTCTGATCAAGTGAGTGTGTAGTTACATTCTTCTAACGCATAATTATGAAGTATTTTATACGAAATACGTGTTATGTGTATATATATTGTTGTTTATATGTGTGAGTGTATAGTCACTTTCATCTTACACATATATATATGAAGTATTTTATAAAATACGTGCTATGTGTATATATATATATATATATATATATATATATATATATATATATATATTGTTGTTTATACGTGTGAGTATGTGATCGCTTTCTTCAAACATATATATATTAAGTATTTGTTATGAAATACGTGCTATGTGTTTACATAATTTTGTTTATTTGAGGTGAGTATGGAATGGATGTTTTATATAGGTATTAAATGAGTTAATATGTATATGTATTTTATATCTACAAATATGTTGGGTAGAACATGGGTAGATGAATTAGATGATGTGTGATGATAATTAGGTGATGAGAAATAGGTGATGAGAAATAGGTGATGATAATTAGGTGATGAGAAATAGGTGATGATAGAAAGGTGATGAAAAATAGGTGATGTGAGATGAGAGGGGATACCATAACCTTGACCGGCGAGGTGGCAATTTGGCGATGTAGTCATCTACTAGAGTATAGATGGCGACCACGGACTATTCTAGATGACCCCGTGGAAACACCAGCAGGCTCATAACCTGTAGGTGCTGAATTACGAGTCGAGGCGATGTTGTGGCTACGTATTCATGCGATGATACTCTACCCCTTACTATGAATTATGAGTCCAGGCGATGTTGTGGCTACGTATTCATGCGATGATAGACTAACCCTTACGATGAATTACGAGTCCAGGCGATGTTGTGGCTAGGTATTCATGCGATGATAGTCTAACCCTTATTATGACTTACTAGTCCAGGCGATGTTGTGACTACGCATTCATGCGATGATCCTTAGGAAAAAGTCCTTAGGAACAAACATACAAGGAAACGTGATGTAAGGAGATAAGAGGTAAATACGATGTAGGAGATGACCCTTAGGATAATTCCTTAAGGAAGGTACTTAAGAAATAAATGGAGATAACGCGGATGGGTAATTGGGTTGATTGTTTGATGATTATATATATATATATATATATATATATATATATATATATGATATAATATTATGGGTTGAAAACCCTATATGCTCACCAGGCTCCCAAGCCTGACCCACTCAGTTTAATTGTATCATAGGTATCGATACGAAGCTGCTTTGCACTGAGAGATTAAAGGAGATGTAAATCATTAGTGTAATTGAATGTAAGTTCTGTTTATGCTTATATGTTTGTATCGGAACATGACATCCCGAAGTTTTATTATTAAATGAAAATACATTCTCTTTGAGAAATGTTTTGATAAGTTATTATCATATCTTGTTTTGGGAACAAATTCCGCAACCGTTTTCTTTAAAAGATTACTCTGATTTTATAAAACAAAGCATAAACAAATCGGTCTTTTCTGGCCGTGAAAATGGGGGTGTCACACAATCTTTGCCTCAGAGCCTCAAAAGTTTCATGTTGCTCAGGCCCCCAACGAAACATGACGGTCTTCTTCGTCAATTGGGTCGAAGTGAACTGATATGTGCATATTTAGTTTGTATTAAGTATAGATTTTTATTCATTTATTAGCTAAATTATTTCATTTCATGGACAAAGGGTACTTAAAAGTGTTTGAATTGTATTTTCAGTCCAAAAATGAAGCTCGGAAGAAAAAGGAAGCAGGAGAAGCGGTTAGGAGCTCAGGAATTGAATAAAGAAGAAAAACACCAAATATAACACCTACTCGGTGAGTAGGGTCAACTACTCGGCGAGTCCAAGTGAAGATTCGAGAAGATAATGACTCGGGAACCCAGATACTTATCGCATACGGAGATTGTGAGACGGACTCGACGAGTCGCCACCTGACTCGACGAATCGATACGTAAATATATAGATAACTTCTCAGATCGAGGAAAAAAACTTCTGGGACAATTCTGGAGCAATTAGCTGCGATTCAGAGGCCAGAGAAACCCTAGAAGATGAAGATAGAAGCTACAATTCAATCTCGAAGGAGATCTGAGGCAAATTTCACCATTCTACTTAATCTTTTGTTTTCCATTATGGTTAGGCAGTTAGAATTCGTTTTTATGCTGTTATTTACTTCAATCATGAGCTAAAACTCTTAACTTCTGTTTGGGGATACAAAATTGAGACTATGGTTTGATTATTGGTATGATTAATTCAATGTTGGTGATTTTTTGTTATTTTAGCTTGCTAAAGAACCTTGTGTGTGAATGATAACTTATTTTTTGTTAATAGGAAGGTAATTAAATAGCATGAACATCGTTTGATTATCAACCTCATATACCATGTGACTACTTTGTTATATGTCTAGGATTAATGAACATGAAACTAGAATTAATAAAAAAAATTAAGTAAATCCATGTGCAAGCTTGTGTGATGACCATCAACAAGAAGTTAATTAAAAACCAAATTGATTAACTATTATGAGTCTAAAGTAATCCGAATAATTAATCTAGTGAACTAAATTGAATTAGACAACTGATCACTGTTTAAGTTAGTTTATTTACTAAGGATTAGTGTAGTGAATGCGAACCTAGTCACTTAAATCGGTAACCAACAAAAGAGTTAATCCATTGCACTATTACCATGAAATCAACCATAGGATCAATTGAGTTGAACTAAACAGAAGTTCCTTCGTATTATTGAATCTAGTTAATTCTTTGTTTTTCTAGTTTTTAGATTGAGTAATAGTTAGTAAGTTTCTAGTCTTGTAAACTAGAGAAAACCCTCTACTTATTAATTAATTTAGATAGAATTAGTTTTTTATTTTTAATTTGCCATTCCCTGTGTTCGATACCCTACTTGCTTGAACTATACCACAATTGATAGGTTCACTGCCTTTGTGTGTTTATTTTACAACTAAAAGTAGGTTTAAAACTAAGTGAGTTTACGCACATCAGGAACCGCTATCTTGGAGAAATCATGAATGAATATCCGATAGTAACCCGCCAATCCAAGGAAACTCCGAATCTCAGACAGATACCTTGGAACCTCCAACCTCATCATCGCCTCAATCTTGTTCAGATCAACCAGAATATCATTTTGGTTGACAACGTGTTCAAGAAACTGCACCTCGTATTACGCGAGGTGTACTCATACGTTAGACATCCTCGGATTACGTGGGGCGTAGTCCTCACACCAACTGTCACCATCTGAAGCGAAACCGTGGGCAAAAAGCGACGATCCTGATTCGGCCACGTCATCAAGTCTTGCAGATCTGAATCCCGATTTCAAAAATTCATAAGTTTCGCATACGAGATCTGTTTTCGACGTTCTTTATATCCACACGTAGGCGTGATCATACTCTACAACTTTCGTTTAGACTCTGTTGGCTAATTTTGAATTTATTTTATAAATTATATTTTTAACAGGCCGGGATAGGAAAGTTCGTTAAAAATTCATAATTCCTTCATCCGACGTTCATTTTCATCTATATTTTTACCGCTGTGCTACTATTAATGAGATCTTCGATTCTCGTTTAGGTTGTGTCGGCTAGAAATTGTTCGATCTATTATTCGAACTCTATGATGCATACTGCTAAGCCGAAACTTTGAAAAATCACAACTTTCTCATACGAAGTTAGATTTGGGAGTTCTTTTTAGGCACACTTTCGGTTTAATGAACACTACAACTTTTGTTTAGATCACTAAGGCTAAAAAGTCCTCTATCGTAATTCACTATTTATGTCACGCAGTGTCGTGCCGGTTCTGTCGCGAAACTTCGACAAACCATAACTTCTTCGTTATAACTAGGATTTCGACGTTCTTTATATGTCTAGAATCCTTGTCACAACCACTACAACTTCATTCATCGATATCGGGTTTATCTAACATTTATTCTGTGACATCCCCATTTTCACGGCCAGAAAAGACCGATTTTTTTATTCTTCATTTTCAAAATCAGAGTATACCTTTAAAGAGAAGTGTTGCGGAATTTTGTTCCCAGAAAAACATGATAAATATGTTATCAAATCATTTCCAAAGAAATGTATTTTATTCATTTTAAAACTTTGGGATGTCAACGTCAATACGGACTTACGTTTTGTAATAGTAATAAAGATGGTCGATCCACATGGACTTACTTTTAGTAAGAAAAAAAGATACAACAATAACATGTTTTTATTAAGATGTGGAAAAAGTAAATATATGGATTTCAAAACAAGTGAATTGAACTACATAATTGAAATTCGAATTATAATCATGCAATTATTGGAAAAACATGATCATAAATTTTATTTTGTAATAGTTTCTTAAACTATTTTTAGATTAATCTGACTTATTAGTGAGCTCTAATGGTCAAATTTGTTTACTACTATTTCAAACAACTTACAATCAATTAGAACTAATATAGGGCAAATTGCAAAAAAGTCAGTATATTATCAAAAAAAAAATCGAATTTGACACTGAGTTCTTTCTCGCAATTATGTCACTATATTTACAATTTTGTTGCTATATCAACCAAATGACTAGTTCTTCCTATTCTCCCGGTATCAAATTTTCCCAAATTGTAATAAAGTCATTAGGTTTACCAAAATTTCGATTTTGACACTGTTTTTTTTTCTCGGTTATGTCACTATATTTGCAATTTTGTTGCAATATCAAGCAAATAACATGTTACCATCAATCTAACATGTTACCAAATAAATGACATGACAATATTGTGATGTGGATGCCACATCACACCTCTATGTGCCGCGGTATGGTTTATGTGTCGCGGTATGGTTTATTAAATGTACATGACTCCACACGTCCAACATTGTGTACACGAAAGAAAAGTCATTCTGACTCATGGCTGCGGTGTGGCCCTCTATAGGGCATGGTGTGGCGAGGCAAAAATCTCCTTATAAAAGGAGCGTCATCCCTCATTTCTTTCCACCAATTCTTCCAACTCTCCCTCTCTTAATATTATATCTGAAGAAAAAGGATTATATCTGAAAACAAAATACATATACGGTTTAGATCTGAAAAACAAAGAAGTTTAAATCTTTCATCTAGCACAGATCTCAAGTAAATATGCACACATAGCACGTAATTTATATAAAATACTTCATATCTATGTGTAAGATTAAAGTAATTATGCACTCACCTGATAAGGTGGTGATTCCAACTTGGACAGCGCTTCGCTTCGACGAAACATAGAGGTTTGCTTGAAAACCGGACTCTGCAGGGGCAGAGTTTCTAACCCGAAAAACTCTTTTTCTCGGAGCCTTCTGGCGCTTCGGGGATTTCTTCAAGTGTTAGGTAAGTTTCCTAGACTTTTGGGGGTGTTTTGGGAGGTTTGGAGAGTAAGTAGAGAGAAGAAGAAGTGAGTTTTGGTATGAAAAATGAAGGAACTCTCGGGGGTATTTATAGGCTGAAAAAGGGGTGAACTTGTCGAGTTTCTGGCCCAAATCGTCAAGTTTCTGACCCCCAACTCGTCGAGTTGCTGGTCCAACTCGTCGAGTTGGTGCCAAGTTTCGTCATCAGATTGCGTCACGTCACCCACTTCGCTGCAGCACCCTGCCGACTTCTAAACCCCATAGCTTTCTCATACGAGCTCTGTTTTCGACATTCTTAATATCCACACGTATGTAATGACAAGATCTACAACTTTCCTTTTGACCCCATCGGCTAATTCTCGACCGATTTTAAATTTAATAGTATGAGAAGATTACACTGTTAAACGATCGTGTAGAATTCATAACTTCTACATAGGGACTCCATTTCCGTCTGTCTTTTTATCGTTGATCTCCTATTAATGAGATATTCAATTCTCATTTAGGTTGTTTTGGCCAAAAATCGATCGATCTAAAATTCGAATTTCGGGTTGCGTATTGTTATGCTAAATCTTAAAAAAAACATAACTTCCTCATACGAAGTCAGATTTTGATGTTCTTTTTATGCACGCTCTCGGTTTAATGTATACTAAGACTTTCATTTAGATTTCTAAGGCTAAAAAGCACTTTATCATAAACTCATTTTTTACGTCACACAGTGTCGTGCCGGTTTTGTCGCGAAACTTCGACATGTCATAACTTCTTCGTTATAACTCGGATTTTGGCATTCTTTATATCTCTGGAATCCTTGTGACAACCACTACAAATTTCTTCATATATATCGGGTTTATCTAACATTTTATTTTGATGCTTATTTTCATTCTTATTTTATTATATCATTATAAACAAGTATAAAACACATAAATTCACATAATATTCAAGTAATTCAGCTTTATTACTTTAAATAGGTTACAACGGTTGACGTGACTATTACATCACTATACTAATACTTAGCCCCGAAACAAAGGCGTTACAATTTTTTATGCTTATTTTATTATATCTTTACAAACAAGTATATAATCACATAAAAGCACATAATTCACATAATATTCAAGTAATTCATTTTTATTACTTTAAGATAGGTTACAATGATTGACCTAGACTATTACATTATCATTAATGCTTAGCCCATAAATACGGGCGTTACATACATCCATAGAACCATTCACATAACTTTTCAAACTCTACTAATTTAATCTATCATTTTGTTTAGACATACATGCAATATGCAAGCTACAATGTTCTTATATAGGCTAAATATTTCATTTAACCCATCAATTACATAGCATGATTTGAAGAGTTTTGGAAGTTACAAATCACAACATTTTCAATTAATCATAAATGTATATATATATATATATATATATATATATATATATATATATATATATATATATATATATAAGTTGAGTAGTCTTAGGAGTTTCAAATGAATGTGGTGAAATGAAAAATGCATGAGTGTTTCAAATGAATGTGGTGAAATGAAAAATGAATGGGAGTTTCAAATGAATGTGGTGAAAGGAAAAATATTTCCTTTATAAATATATATAGATAAATATAAATATAGATATAGATATATACTAGTCAAATACTCGTGTGTTGCGCAGAATACAACAATATATGTGAAATTTTTACAAATATATGTTTTTTAAATATATCAATGACGTTGTTGTTACCTCTTATATAATAAATCTTATAATAAGTTTGTATAAAAATTGTTTGTTTTGAGTTATATGATAATGTAAACATCTTTTAAAATTCTATAATCTCAATTGTCTCAATTGTCTCTATATACGGGTTACTCATGAATAAAATTAAACATAATATATGGTTTAATGATTTTTATAGTTGTTTTTATGGTTAATTAATTTTAAAAAGTTTATTTGCTTAGGATTTTAATTTCTATCATTGTAATTATTTAAATAATAAAACATTGTTTATGTTTTTAAAGGTAATAATATAATTTTTATATATAATGTTACTTTTAACTATTGTTGTTGTAAGTTATTTAAAATAATGCATTTGGAAACTCTTAATTATTTTAATTTGGTTTTAGAAATTTAACTTTTTAAAATTTATTTGATGAATATTTTTAGTTTCTTTTATTGTAATTATTTAAACAACAAACATTGTTATTGTTTTTTAAGATAACATTATATTTTTATATTTAATATTACATTAATTATTCTTATTGTAAGTTATTTTAAGCTACTTATTTGAAAATTCTTTATGATTGAAAAAAAACAGGTTTATGGTTTTTTTGGTTAATTTAGGATTACAATTTAGGTTTAACACTATAATTTAGAAGTTTTAACTATTTATAAAATAGTCTCTTGATTTTTTACAAATTTAACTGAAATTTGATTTTAAGTTAACCATCTGACATTATATTGAAATTAATAATTTTACTATTTTGCATAAAATTATAAACAATACAAAATTTTGACTTTAAAATGACAATTGTTCACATATGGCAATATATTTAAACTAATAAGTTAACTATAAATGTTTAAAAGTTAGTTATAATTTTTTAAACAGAAGTAAAATATGATATTTTAATATTGTAGTTTAGTTCATTATGATTAGAATTTAGTTTTTTGCATTAATTTAATATTATTAACCAATTTATAATAATTATTAGAAAGAAATTGAAAAGTCATGAGGTTTCAAATGCATGTGGTGCAAGTAAAAATGTTTCCTTTATAAGTATATATAGAAATGCCTAGGCGTTACTTGACTGACTAGCGGGCGCCTAGCGATTAATCTATGCGTACATAATGAATGAAAGAGTAGAAAACAATGAAATTTTAACATTTTGAGGATGTGTAATCTCAATAGAAACTATTTGAGGAATGATTAGTATTGTATAAATCACATTAACTTATTTTGTTATGATATCATTGGTATTTACAAGCTTTGTTATGATATTATTCATATTAAATTTTTTTAAATACAACAAATTAACAATTAATGCTCCCCAATTAATCCCCCGATTAATCTTCACCTAGCTGATTAATCATTTAACTCCAGTCCACTGACTAGCTAACGTCGTGCATTTTTTACAACATATATATATAAAGAGAGAGAGAGAGAAAGAGAGAGAGAGAGATAGGTTCAGGTGTTTATAATAATTATTGTGTTATTATATGCATAAATGTGGACCAATCATTTTAAAAACCTAGATAGGGGTAAAATTGTAATCTTAGCTTTTAATTAATTTTGGTAATTAATTATTCAAATCATAAACCCTTTACTTTAGGCAAAATCGTTTACATTTACCGCTTTAAAACCCTAGACAGAAAACATCGACCTTTAACAATCAAGTAGCTCTTGCCAGTTGGTTCGAAGGAAGCAGTTATCGATCGGTGCCCTACCCCTCTAATCAGTCGAAGATGCTGACGGTAAGGGAAACAAAGGAACAGGGCATGTCGACGGAGATTCTGTGATAGTTGGGAAATCGCGAGGAGGTGCGGAGGGAAGAAGCATCGGGACAGCACCAATCCAGGGGGCGTTCGATTGTTGTGTTTGATTGGAAGAAGAAAAGACGAGATAGAGAGGGGCAGACGCCCTTCTCCGATGACTCTCTTATCGATCGGTGCCCTACACCATTGTGTATTCCATTACAACAAAATCGATTAGGCAGGGACAAGCAAAATCAGCAGCGGCAGTAGGCGGCTCTGCCACTTCTTCCTTTTTTTCTAGTGAGGTGAGAACAAGAGACACGGAGGTCGATGGGTACAGGTTTCTTTCTTCTTCTTCTTATTATTTTGACTGATTTACTGTAAACCAATAAAGTTTAATCTTCAAATGGGTATTTTTAATTTGATTTGATTTCAATATATAGAATAGATGTTTGGGTTGATTGTTTGACAGAAATCAAAGAAATTTTGGATGTGTTTAGGTTTATTGTCTAATTCTTTCAAGGTGTAATATTTTTGGTGAATTGGGAATTTGTTCTGATTGTTTAATTTTTACAGGAAATTGAAAGTTGTTTTAATGCACACCAAGCGCTCGCTAAAATGTTTCAACTGAATGGTATTTCTTCGTTTATAGTATTCTATCAGAAAAGAATGTTTTTTATGATAATAATGAACATATTATGTTAGAATGCCCCGAATTAATATAATTATTGGTAAATGGATTTCAATTATATTGGAATGGAATATGGATATTTTTCTCACTAATTTATTCATTGGATTTGTTTCCACAGAAACTGATGCTTGAAGAACGGATCACGAAATTTGAACAACGCCCCTTAGCAACATTATTCTTTTAGAATGTATTAGTATCTTTATTAGATTTTGATGTTTTTTTCCCAATTTGAAAGTTTTTAGTTTTATTCTTGAACAATAAATGTAATTCTTAGCAATTGTTACATGTATTCTATAAGAAATAATATAATTTTTGTTTTAATTCTTCAATTGGTGGTTCGAGAATTTGTTATTCTACAAAAAAAATTAAAGTCATGATCAAGAAATATGTTCAAAAATATTTTTATTATTTTATGGTTCTAGAATATATTTATTTTTGAACATACTCAAACATATTCTATCAGAATGTTCGAATTAAAAACATTATAATTCGTAAAATCGGATTTTTAAAATTAATAAAATCTGTGATCCCTTAAAATATGCAAAATCTCATTGCTGCACATGACTCCACACGTCCAACATTGTGTGCACGAAAGAAAAGTCATTCTAACTCATGGCTACGATGTGGCCCTCTATAGGGCATGGTGTGGCAAGGCAAAATCTCCTTATAAAAGGAGGGTCATTCCTCCTCATTTTTTTCCACCAATTCTTCCAACTCTCTCCCTCCCTCCCTCTCTCTCTCTCTCTCTCTATATATATATATATATATATATATATATATATATATATATATATATATCCATCTCGAGATTTCGGTCTTTCGCGATTCGACTTCTCGTTCTGTAATCTAGTTAGCGATGTTCTAGAGATTTCAAAATGATAACTAAGGAAAAGAAGTAAACGTCAAAGTTCTGCTTGCGACTATTCGGACCTCATCAATTGAGTAAGCTACGCTTACTCTTATCTAACCTACTTAGTTGTTTCAAGTATATTTAGATGAGTTATCTCACTATACTATGTATGACAATAATATCCTTTGTATGTTAGAATGTGAGGAATGTTGGAATAGAGTTACATGAACAGGCTAATTCACCTAAATATTCTTGAAACAACTAAGTAGGTTAGATAAGAGTACGTGTAACTTGCTCGATTTGATGAGGTCCAAATAGTTATGAGCAAAACTTCGATATTTATTTCCTTTCCTTGGTTATCCTTCTGAAATCTATAGAGCATCGCTAACTATATTACAGAACGAGAAGTTGAATCAAGATGGACCTAAATCTCGAGAGGGATAGAGAGAGAGAGAGAGAGAGAGGGAGAGAGAGAGAGAGAGAAATAGAAAGAGAAAGAGAAAGAAAGAGAGTTGGAGAATTTGTGGAAAGAAATGAAGAGGGGCGACCCTCCTTTTATAGGGAGATTTTTGCCTCGTCACGCCCTATAGAGGGTCACGTCGTGGCCATGGGTCAAACTGGTTTTTCTTTCGTGCACGTAATGTTGGATTGATGGTGTGATGTGGCTTCAATGTCCTAATATTATCATATCATTTATTTGGTAATGTGTTATGTTGATGGTAATGGTCATCTGGTTGATATTACAATAAAATTGTAAATATAATAATATAATTGAGAAAAAACACAGTGTCAAAATCGTAATTTTGATAAACATAGTGATTTTATTGCAATTCAGGAAAAATTATTAGCGGAAGAATATATAGAACCAGTCATTTTATTGATATTGCAACAAAATTCTAAATATAGTAACATAATTTTTTTTTTTTTAAATCAGTGTCAAAATCGAAATTTTATGGTAATATAGTGACTTTTCTGCTATTTTATCTACTATATAAGAACGGAATAAGCTCTCGATAATAATATGAGAATTGCATTAATATCGAAAATAATTATCAACCATAAAGGACATTTTGTTTGTTAATTGAAGACTAAACGAGTTAAATGAAAGTTGGGATTGACTAACAGAAAAAGGAGTACCCGACTTTGGATCTTTCCACCTTGATGTGTTTCATTTCACTTGGATATGTATTTGAGATGTTAATATATGATTCTAAATTGGTCCTAAGATATGTTAATAAGCTCTAACAAACTTTATGCTAGCAAAATATTTATCCTAAGACAAGTTCTTCTAGACAATCTTAATATTGCTAATCAAATTTACACACGCTCTCTAGTCTCAAATTTAGATGCAATATTTCTTTAAGTGTTGCAAAATTTCCAATAATATTCAACCTTTTCGTATATAATGAAAGGTATACTCCATATCATAATCGCATTCATTACTTTGACTTAATTGGTTCCTAAAACGAATACATGTCTTGGAATCACATTAACATTAACATATCAAGAGAATTACTTAATCAAAGTAACCAGCACAAATAATACAAATAATCATGATTTTGAATAAAAACATATACTACTAAACCCGAATGAAGAATCTTATACCAATCCATAAAAACAAACACAATCCAAAAGAATTAATACCTAAAGTTACTAAGTTAGATTGTCGGGGTTTTTGTTAATCCTGAAGGATAAAACTGACTATAAGTTAAAATGGAAATCGAAACACCGACTCAGTTATATCGTAAATTAAATTATATTAATATATTTTGTTAATTTAAATAGTGTTAAACTCACAACATAAATCTCTCATCTCCCATCTACTATAATAAATGAAGGTTTTTTTGTCACATATCCTCTTCTCATTCATTTGGATACTTGGCATTTTCTAAAAATTTTAAATTTTCTATTTTCCACTTGTCATTTTATTGTATTTTTTATTTTATTAAATTAAAATTTCACATTTAATGTGTAATGTAATATATATGTAAAGTATTTATTAGAAAGAGTTTATATATGTAATGTATTCAATACATTAAAGTTTCAATAATTTTAATAATTCAATTTTTTTTTCATTTTTCTTATAAATTCAAACTTTTCAAATTGTTAAAATTTTATATATTTTTTAATTAAACCCATGTAAAAATGGGTCTCACACCTAGTGTATATATATATATATATATATATATATATATATATATATATATATATATATATATATATATATATACTAATAAAAGAGTAGTTTTTTTTGCCACGTGTCACCATATTAAACTTCTTAATTAATGTGTTGTCACTTGTCAATCTATTAGTTCTCCATTTTAAATTTATTAGATCTCCTCATTAATGTGATGCTATTTGTCAATGTATTTATTCTCTATTTTAAATTTTATATTATTGTTTTCATTAATTCACAAATAAAAATATCTAAGATATATTAAAAAATAATTTTATATATTTATTTGAATCAACGATTACAATTGACATAACTAATAAAAATATATCTTAAATTAATAATTTACTTAAAATAACTAATTAATAATTTTAAGTATTTACTATAAAAGTTTAATTAATTTTATAACCGTGGTTCCTACGGATTATAAACTAGTTAGATATACTTAATTTGATCATTACCCCCACCCACACACACTTTATTAATTATTAGTCTAACACATTTAATTTGATAATTTAAAATGGTGTTAATTAGAAACATAAATCTAAATGTCAAAAAAAAAAATTAAATGTAAATACTTTTTTTAAAAAACTAAAAAAATTTAAGTATAAAATATAAATAATTAACAAAAAAAATTAATCAAAAACTACTTTTTATAATAATTTTTTTTCAAAAGAAATAGTTTTTAATTAATTAAAAATAATAAAAGCTTAAATATAATATTAAATATAAAACTTAAATCAAGATGTTAAATTCATACACAACGTACAAATAAATAACATTGAAATGATAATATCATAAGTTCATAACAGATGTCTATTAAAATTGATAAGTATAATAATTAAAATTAACTATAAATCAAAAAGTAAAATTTATTTTATTTTTATGTGCAACCTAGCCTACGATTATTGAGATAACTTGGTTTTAAAATGTATTTATTTTATTGTATTTAAAATAATTAAATTATTTTAATATAAAAATTATTGATTCAAAATTAATAGCAAAAATATAGTTATTTTTAATAACATATATTAGCTAATATTTTAATTGCACTATCGTACTCAACGAGCATTAGTCTCATAAGTGTACATTGAAATCATATAGGAAGTTAGTCTTAAGGTTAAATTGCCATAGGTGTACAAAGTTGAATATAAAATCAAGTCTTGTCCAAATAATAAGAATCAGCCATGTGAGTATGGTTTGGCTTGACGTGGTTTCTGACAATAACTATAGATATCGGTTTTTTGATTTTCAAAACCAGAAGAACACCAAATTGATCAGTTGCAGTTTTCGGTTTTAACGAACGCGGTTCAGTTTTTTAAACCCAAATGGCCACTATAAAATTGTATACTTAGAAAAGAGTTTTAGTCGTCCAAATTAATGTGGAATCCAACTCCAAATTTTAAGGTGTGTAGTTTGTATTGTTATTTTAAAGTTAAAGAAACTAAATGCTTCTATATATCTTAATTGCTGTGGGATTAGATGTAATTTAGTACATGAAATTGATCAATACATTTGTAAGCATAAAAAAGAATGATTTTTACTATCCAATCCATGTGGGTCGGATGAGTAAACTACATCAACTAAAAACCAAATAAAATAAACTAACGGGATTCAAACCCTAGACTTCAAATTCAAATGTTCACCACCTTAACCAACTCACCATAGTATTAATTGTTATAAAATTACGAAGATTTGTATATAATATCTGTAAATTAAACATATTTAAAAACAGTTCATATAAATTAGTGTGGTTTGGTTTTTTACAGTTTTGTAACTCATTAAACCAAAACCAAACCGAATATTTCAGTTTTTGAAAAAGTAGAAACCAAACCATTCGTTTTATGTTGGGTGAAAAAAAATGATGATATAATAATAATAATTTACGGGCGTGGTGTTTTCCGAAATGACAGACCTTATTTTAGAGTTTAGACACAAAAACTGGCATTACCTTATTTTAGAGTGGTAGGCACGAAGACGATGAGTAAAAAACGACAGGAAAACCATCTTATATCTAATCTGACGGAATTCAATCAATGGTGGTGTTTTGCTGTGACCAGAGTTGCGCATATCGACCACCAGCATTCGACAACAGAACTTCATGCGGACCTTGTTCTACAACCCTCCCACCCTCCAGAACTATTATCTGTAACAAAATCAAAATTAAAAATAATATTTCTTTCAAGTTTCAATTAAGATTTAAACAAGAAAAGGAGATAGGTCTTGCCTCGTCGCACTGCATTGCGGTTGTAAGCCTATGAGCGATGAAAACTGCGGTTCGATTATTGGCCAGGGACCTTAAAGCGCTTAAGATCTCCGCTTCTGTTGTGCTGTCCAGCGCACTTGTTGCCTCATCACATAATCTGTACGTTTTTCAAAACAATAATTACTACTCATTATCAATCATATATGAATGAATACCGAAACACTTACAAAATGGGTGGTGCTTTCAGGAATGCACGAGCTAATGCAACTCGTTGTTTCTCACCACCGCTCAGCTGCAAAACTCAAATCAACGCCTTACTTAATTGATACTACCAAAAACCAATGTAATACATTATATCAAATCAACTTAACTTAAAGATTTTCAAGGTTAAATCAACTCACCTTAAGGCCACGCTCACCAACAAGCGTTGAATACTTGTCTGGAAATTTCATGATGGTGTCATGAATTGCTGCTTTTCGAGCAGCATCATATACCTAATAATATTAACAACCACTTTATTTATTAATTATTTATTATGCCATTAGCCAAGAAAAAAAATAGTGATTTTTATGCAAAGGGAGGGAGAGAGGGATAAACATAAAACCTCCTCAGGGGTAGATGAGAGACAACCATACTGAATGTTGTGGAATATTGTGTTGTTGAATAATACCTGCCAACATCATCCATCATATCGTATTATATAAACAGAAACATAACATACATCTCAATCTATCCAACTTAGGTTAGGTCAGGTCAGAAGTCATATTTATTTTTTTAAATATGGACTTAATGGATTGGGGACATCATGACTCACTGAAGCTCATCAACTATATACCAGTGTTTCTTTTTGACATCATAAATATTTTTTAAACATCATTTATCCACACACCAAAAATAAAAAGATACTTACTGTATCTTGTGGAACAACACCAATATGCTTCCTAAGGCTTTCAAGTGTCACCTTTCGAATATCTTGACCATCTATCCTCACCTGTCAAGTGTCAACCAAACACTTGCTAAATTAAAGGCTTTCGCTTTCTTTCTATATATATATATTTTTTTTTTAAATTACTGAGAAATAGTTACCGTTCCAGAATTAGAGTCGAAGAATCTGAAGATCATTCTAAGGATTGTTGATTTACCTACACATGAAATTCAATTTATGGAAGATAAACAGATAACAATAACAAGAAAGAGTTGGGAAGAAGCTCACCACTGCCACTAGTTCCAACAATAGCCACACTTTTTCCAGCTGGCACAACAAAAGATATACCATCAAGAATCTTTCTTTCTGTCAGATAACTGAAGTTTTCAAGAAAAAAAAAAAAAACAAACAGACTACATATCAGCAACAAAACCCATCACAATCTATCTCACCAGCAACAGAAAAGAACTCCACCTGAAATAAACATCTTCAAATTCAATGCTGCCACCATCCAGCTTCAGAGGCTTTGCATCATCTTCATCTCTGATTTCTGCCCTCTCCTGAAGAACAACAAGAATAACACCGATTGTTCATTATTATTATTATTATTTTTTTTTAAAATACATGGAGGTTTTTGAAATCCGGATGTACCTCAAGTAGCTGAAACATGGATTTCATGTCAACAAGACTCTGCACAGTTTCACGGTAGACACTCCCAAGAAAATTGAGTGGAAGAGACAGCTGGAATAGTAGCCCATTTACCATAACCTATGCATATCATATCATATCATTAAATCATATCTTTTTGTGAATAAAAAGACTATATAAAAAGGGTTATACCAAATCACCAACTGTCCCCACACCATTCATAATACCATTTGAACTCAGTACCATTGCTGCTGAAAGAGCTGTACTGAATACCAGAGTTTGACCAAAGTTTAAAAAAGCCAGACTACGTTGTGTCTTCAAGGCAGCATCTTCATAGCCTGAGACAAAAAAATTCTCAGCTAATCTTCTAAATACATTTTAGCTAATGATATATATTATATAGCACACTTGCGAAGACAAGCTACTTACGCTTCAAATACTTATCATACGCATCAGCTTCAAATTTCTCATTGTTGAAATACTTGACAGTCTAACCAAAAAAAAAATGTATAAACACTCATTGCAGAAAAAGTGGATCTTACACATTATCATAACATATGAAAGAAAAATATACATAAAATTGTTGACTTCTCACCTCGTAATTAATAAGTGAGTCAATAGCCCTAGTGCTTGCATCGTTATCAGCTTTGTTCATATCCTGCCTAAATTTAGTCCTCCACTGAAACAAACAAAGTTCAAAGTTGGAGGTAAATAACTAAATATATATAAGTTAAAATAAACCAAAACAAATTAAAGGAAATGAATTACTTGTGTCACAGCCAATGTGAAGGCAACATACGCAGCAACAGAAAGAGAAGTAATCCATGCAAATGGTGCTCCAAAATTGTATGCAAGAATACCTGATACCATAGAAATCTAAAAGAAAACATGCTGAATTGAAATATGCAAATGATTAAAAAGTAATCTAGGGATCACAAAACTATAAAGTTTAGAGAACAAGTCTCACCTCTAATATAGTTGGTACAACATTAAATACCATGGCTGAGAGGATGAAATTAATAGCTCTGCTTCCACGATCAATAATCCGATTTAGACCACCTGTTTCTCGGCTTCAAACACAAAAGAAACAAGATATGAAGACAACTCTTGGACCTAATTACCAATCCATGAATAAAATTTTGAAATAAAACAGATATTTCACATAAAAGAAAAGTTGGATTCAGTTATATGCATATATATACCTAAGATGATATCGCAGATCAAGCTGGTGCAAATGTGTAAACACCTGCAACCCATGAAGTATATCATAAGTTTCATTCCTTGGAAACAATTGTAAATACGAAAATTTCCATTTTAGTTTGAGCATACCTTTCTTGAAACTGACCTAATAGTCCGCAATGCAACCTTAGAGAAAACTGCAGTCCTTAACTCTGTAACAAGACATATGCACAGAAATAAGTCTAAAATTTAAGAGGGTATGTAGGCAAAATGAATGTTTCAGGATTTATTATTAGATTATAATATAATTACACAGTATATCACAACAAGCACTAGCAATTACTTCATAATGATGTACCGTTGAAAGCAGAAGCCCCTGTTCTTGCTATTCCATAACCAATCAGCACAGCTGCTGGACTCACAAAAACAGCTAAATATGTTGAATTAGCAGCTGTGAAATCAGAGAGTGCACTAGGGTTTCCTGTTGCTATTGTTAACCAATCAACTGCTAGCTTGAATAAGAAGGGAACTTGAACAATCATTACCTGTTAGAGAGAAAGAAACCCCTTGAGCAGTTTTAAGTAAAATTGATCCTTATATATATACATACACAAAACAGAACATGCTGAAAAGTTACTCTTACTCACCTTGGCTCCAACCAAAAATCCCATAGCAGTGAGGACTCTCAGTTTGAACTCCATGTTATCTTTCATCCATAAGTACTTTGCAAGTGTTCTAAGGATTTTAGCATTATTGATTTTCTCACCTTTTGTAACAAGATTTTTTTCCTCCTCCCCTTTTTTGTTCTGTTTCATACCCATTGCAGCATTGCCACTGGATGTTGTGAATGAAGCATACCCTTTAGGTATAGAACCCTGATAATTGCAATGATATAAACATGTCATAAATCTTATAATATTAACATATGTGGTGACACTTATTCATCCATTTTTCTTTCATGATATTGGTTAAGAAACACAATTGACCACAAGGAAGCATAAGGCCCTGAGTACAAACCAATCATGGATCGACCATAATCTGCAAGTATTAAAAGGCTCAACACTATACTTTCAAACAGCCATACAAGGACACAATCAAATCATAGATCAACAATAATCTAAAGCGATTACAAAGCTCAAAGTCATAAAAGTTTAAAACACCACTGTCCCAGACTACAGTATGCCCCTGCTTCTTGCTAGAGTCAGATTCCATGTTAGAATTTCAACCTAAAATAATGATAATCAGTAAATGGTTTACATGGTTACTCGCGCATATGATAAGTCAATATCCACATGCATCAGAAATATCTTAAATACGAAACTTAACAGTTCACATAGCCATAACTTTCCTAGGACTATTGACTAGAAGCCTTAGCAAGTTCAAGAAAGCATATTACATGCTAATTTCAGGGTGACGATCCCGAAATAAACAATTCATACATCTCAAATCAAATATACATCATTGATCCAGCTACAACAAAGAATACTTCTTATGATTATTAATAAAATAGTCAAGGGATTAAACATAATCATAAACTAAAAGCAAGCGCGCACGTAGCTTACAGATTTTTCAAGGGGGGTAGGAGAGAAATCCGAGACAAACGCAATCAAGTGTTTCAAAACATGCGTAGATTTCCTCGAAACATCCCATGGATCACGGCGACGAACGGAGAATTGTCTAGTAAAAACACTACTACCGGAACTTGGTGAAGCATCCGCAAAATTTTGTGGGAGAAATGCGCGAGAAATACTACTACTAGTAGTATTAGTATAGCTCGAGATCGTCATCATCTTGTTGGCTGCCGTTCTTCGAAGAAGAAAAAGCTGACGAGCCCGACCGCATCTTGCACCAATTGTTGATTGCATTTTTGGTTAATTCAAGGATGTGGCATCATACTGAACCATTCGTTGACTAAATTGTGAAATGCTGTTCTTTGGGATTTGATTTGTGTTCTTCGATCCCCAATTAGGAGTAAAGAAAAAGAACAAAATCTGATGCAACGAAAACCGTGGAGCGAAATAGTTGTTTTTCGTAGAGCGTCAATGAAGGCCTATCATCGGCGAGCATCTGCGTTTTTGGACATGGATTCGCCGGGGACGTCTTTTCTTCGTTGGGTATTACCAACCAGTATTCAAATAAATAAATTTACATGTTTTATTTTGTAATAACATATTAACATGCTTACTAATTTAGGACAAAAGTACAAGAAAATAGATTGGCGATCAATTTTTTATGTATAGCTTTATTATAACCGTATTTACGATATCAATTTAGGGTTAAAGAATAAAAAAAAAATAAGAGAGAAACTATTAATATGATATTTAGTAAATTACACAAATGATCTCTCTGGTTTAAGGTAATTTGTACGTGTGATCACTAATTTTTTTTTTAATTCGGAAGGTCTCTACTTTTTGTTTTTGTTATGCGTTTTGTCACTGTCTTATCTAAAAAGACTATTTTGTTCTTGATTTTTTAATCTATTTAAATAAACACATTTGTAATCCCACTTCCCTCACGTTTCATTATTTCTCATCATTTTTCCTTATTTAAATAATAGTGTTTTTAAGTAAGATAAGGACAAACGCGTAATAAAAACAAACAATGGGGACCAAGTACTAATAAAAACAAACAATAGGGACCTTTTACGTTAAAAAAATAAGTTATGAACCAAACACAAATTATCCCAACCAATAGGAACTATTCATGTAATTTACTCAATGATATTCATTATTTGTAATTAATATCAAATAATTTAATTGAATTGAAGTATAAATATTAAGTATCTTTTCTTCGCCCATATTGTGACATTAAAAAACGTGTCAAACTAAATAATGTCGCATACGTATTTTGACGGAATTGGACCGAATTGTATTGACTATACTTATTTTGGATTTATATTTTAGAGTTTTTAAAATGGTTACTTGTTATTTATGTAATAAAGTTATATATTTTATTAAATTGTGCAACAAAAAAATGTATAAGGTGATGGGTATACTATCCACGTCAATGGCATAGGTTTTTTTTCAAGATAAACAAAGATGGTGGAAAAGAAAACATATTACCAAAACGGGTATATTCCTAACACTAGCATAAAGAAAAGAGAGAAACAGAGTTTTGGTGTATTCCACTAGTATACTCAAGTAGAAAAGAGAGAAACGGAGAGACAGAGAGAAAGAGAAGGATTCAATATTTCAATCTAATTAAGTGTAGTCTTTTGTGTATGTATCATGCGACATCATTAGCATTGTACAAGGCCATTAGTGGGGTAGTGTGCATGATCATGGTATTTATGCTTGCCACGAGAGCTCCTCATGCCATATATATATATATATATATATATATATATATATATATATATATATATATATATATATATATATATATATATATATATATATATATATATATATATATATATGTGTGGCATATGGCATATGGCGTAATCAACTAATACAGTTCTCTTTTAATTTTTTTTACCTTAAAATAATTAATCTATGCATTAATAAATGAGTAGTAAATCCATTTTTGTGTAAAACTAATAAAATTTAGTAACAAGTTAAATATAATGCCCAAATAAATTGGTAAAAAAAATCAATAATTGTATAAATTGATAAAAACATTGCAGGCTTATTGAATTAATAAGTAATTAACCTTATTAATCATCTTCAAGATGACATAGTGGTGATCACTTGGTATGAAACACTTCAAAATAGAGTTCGAATTTCAATTTTGGTATGAAAGATAAACTTGGTAAATTGTATATCACATGTAAACTAATTGGTAAATTGCATATCACATATAAACTAATGAATATAAGAGATTATATAATAAACATAATTACACTAAGCACCCTCTAATATAAACAAATATTAAGGTTATCCAAACTGTGTAATATTCCCCCGCAAGCTAAGGTCGGGAAGCAACCTATAGCTTGGATCTAAGTAACAAGAATCGTGATGATGGTAGGGGCTTAGTAAAGACATCAACTATTTGATCAGTTGTGGATATGAATTGAACAAAAAGCTTTCTTTGGGCTACTTTCTCACGAACAAAATGAAAGTCAACATCGACATGCTTTGTGCGAGCATGGAAAACGGGATTAGCTTATAAGTACGTTGCACCTAAATTATCGCACCATAAGGTACGGACAGATACCATAAGAACCTGTAGTTCATGCAAGAGTGTTTCAAACCAAGAAAGTTCAGCAACCACGTCAGCAAGGGCTTTATATTCAGATTCTATAGATGACCTATCCAAGATATATTGCAAATCCCCCCGTGGATCAACGGTCATCAGGACACCCAGCCCAATCAGCATCAAAAAGGGAAGTCATAGAATTGGAGGTTGCATTTGTATAGGCATGTAACATGGAAGAGCAATGGTGTTTAATGGAAAGGCCAAAATCGGCAGTCCCAAGTAGGTAACGAAGTATACGCTTGACAGTTGACCGATGATTTTCAGTGGGAGAATGCATAAACTGACAAACCTTGTTGACAGCAAATGTGATATCTGGTCTAGACAAGGTGACATATTAAAGAGCCCCTGCCGTTTGGCAGTATTTGACAGGGTCGTTAAATGGAGACAGTCGAAAATTCATCTTGTGTTTGTTATATAGACGAAGATGAGGATAGCACTGAAAAGTGAAAACCGAAACCCGAAGGAAGGAGAAATCAGGTTTGTGGTGGAAAAATTGTTCAAAATGAGAGATGTTGGAGTTAGTTCTTGAGGGCATTCAATTTATAAGATAGACGGTTGTGTCAAAGGCAAAATGCCAAAAACGATGAAGTACATTAAATTGGGCTAAAAGAGTGAGCCCTATTTCGACGACATGCCGATGACGTCATTCAACAAAGTCATTTTGTTCACTTGTATGAGGGTAAGATAAACAATGAATGATACAGAGAGGAGAGAAGAACTGAGAGAGGTTTCGAAATTCCCCCCCTCCCCCCCCCCCTGTCAGTTTGGACGGACTTGAGCTTGGTTTGAAATTGTCATTCAACCGTAGCAAGAAAATGTTTGAAAATAATATAGACATTAGATTTAAGTTTTATAGGAAAAATCCGCATAAACCTTTAAAAATGATCAACACATAAAAGAAAGTATTTATGACCATCAAAAGAGGTAACAGGAGTCGGTCCCCAAACATCACAAAAAACTAAATCTAAAAAACGAGAATTTTTACATAACTAGACAGAGGTAAATGAAGTTTCTTAGATTTGCCAACAGAACAAGGATTGCAAAAAGAGTATGAGTTATTATCTAGAACATGTAAATGATATTTAGATAGCATAAATTTGAGAAGTTGAGTGTGAGGATGTCTAAGTCTTTGGTGCCAAGTTGTGGAGGAAGCTCGAGATGTGGAGAAAACAACTTTGGGAATCGTTTAAGAAGGAGGAAGGTGAAACTCGTAGAGGCCATAATTACTTGGACCCGTGAGGAAGGTAGTATGTGTAGCTTTGTCCTTCACATAAAAGAAAGAGGAGTGAAACTCAAAATAAATGTGATTATCAAGGCAAAAAAATTGAACCAAAAGAAGATTTTTTTTTTTTGGAACATGAAGAATATTATTTAAAGAGAAAGTTTTGTTTGGTGAGTGAAAGTGTGAGGATCCAATATGAAGAATGGGTAAGCCTGTGACATTACCAGCATGAAGATTGTCCTCACGATAGTAAGGCTCGGAGTTGTCGAGACTGGAGAGGTCTGGGGCAGCGTGGCTTGTGGCACCGGTGTCGGGAATCCAGGATGAGGAAGCTTGTGAGCGGGAATCTACATACTTGGCAAATGGTTGTGTTATCCTGATTGTAGACAGATCCCGATTAGGGCAATGGGTTGGTAGGCGACCAATCATGTACTGGTTTCAAGAACCATAGACAGTACTCTAATTAGAAGCCCAACTGAATTGACCTCGACATCCCCCATTGTTGTTCCTGTTGTTATTATAAGAACCGCGACCCCTGCGGTTGTTGGATCCTCTATCATGACATTGATTGGGTTGATTATCATTGAAGACTTGGGAAGAAGGCGGGGCAAGGGCTATTGTTGGGGACACTTGAAGACCAAGTTGAGCAACAAGTTGCTAAAGAGCATCAATCACAGGTTGTGATGAAAGAGCGGTCAAAGGTGAAACAGGATTGCGAGTAGTGATAGCAGCCCTGAAGCCTAAATAGGAGAGACACCTATAGGTGTCTTCTTGATCATGTAGTCATGGTCAGATAGCAAACCGCGTAATTCTAAAAAGAAAAAAAAAACAGTAGGAAATTGTCGGGCAAGAAGAGTAGATTTCAAACCGTTGTATTCTTCACGGAAACCGGATATCATGAGCATGATGAGGTCTTTTTCCTTGATTGTTTCTCCAGTATTTGTCAAAGCATCCTAGTATTCTTGTGCTCTAGTAAGACATGCAGAAGAAGTCTCATCAGCCTTCATCTTAATTTTTAACAAATGAGTTTTGAGTGTATATTCACGGGATGATGTGTGAGGTGCATAAGCACGTTCAAGGGAAGTTGAGAGATCATGAGAGGTGACTCCCTGAACATATTTGAAGGATGCTTCAGATATAGTAGACATGATTAACATTCTGATGTGGGCATCGTTGGAGACATATGCAACATGATTAGGGTTAGGTGGTTGTTTAGTTTTCGGAGCTTCGCCTTCCTTGTCGGATGATGGGGTTATAACAGTAGCTGAAAGACAAGGAATAGACCCATCAACGTAACCAAATAACCCGTTTGTAACCAGGAAAGGTTGGAGCATAGTTTTCCAATAGCCATAATTTGTACGAGAAAGGATAAAGCCAAATTTGTGTGAGGTTTGAATTGTCTTTTCTTTTGTGTGTGTGTGTGTGTGTGTGTGTGTGTGTGTATATATATATATATATGTTCAGGTTCATTCGAGACCATTCTAATTTTGTGAGACCGTGAGACCAAATCTAAAAATAATTTTAAAATGCAAAATAAATGGAAAAATTCAAAAATCCTTTTTTTTAAATATTATTTTCGGAACTTGAATTAACTAAAAAAAATTCCGTTTTTTTTTTAAAAAACTAAGTGAAATATTCTAAATAGAATATTACACTGACATATTCTAAAAAATAATTTTAAAATGTAGAATAAATGGAAAAATCTAAAAATTCTTTTTTTAAATATTATTTTCGGAACTTTAATTAACTAAAAAATAAATAAATAAATAAAAATTCCATTTTTTTTTTTTGAAAAATACGTGAAATATTCTAATAGAATATTACACTGACATATTCTAAAAAATAATTTTAAAATGCAAAAATAAATGGAAAAATCCAAAAATCCTTTTTTTAAATATTACTTTCGAAATTAGACCGTCTCACATGAACCTAACCCTAGAGAGAGAGAGATAACAGTGTTTGTCATTGTATAGCTTGATAAGGAAGCCGAAAAAAAAAAGTGAGGAAGTCCGCAATTGGATTAGTGGGATAACCTTACTCTGGTACCAAGATAAACTTGGTAAATTGTATATCACAGGTGTAAACTAATGAAGACAAGAGATTATATAATAAACATAATTACACTAAACACCCTCTAATATAAACAAATACTAAGAAGCACCCTCTAATATAAACAAATACTAAGGCTTTCCAAACTATCTAATAATTAAACACTCCAAAAACAAAATTAGGTTCGGAGTTCAATTTGGTATGAACACTGCAAAAACAAAATTAGGTTCGAATTTCAATTTTGGTATGAAACAGTCCAAAAACAAAATTAGGTTTGAATTTCAATCTTGAGGTGATCTCTCATGTTGGCATACACATCAAGGACGAACTCGTAATTCACTCAAGTAGGCATTATTGTAATTTAACACGAAGTTAGATCAGTTAGCTTTTTTGCTTCTATTTGCTACGTCAAAATGTAGTTGATCCTTGTCATTTTACACTTAATCATAATGAAAAATCCAAACTTTCTATCCATTCTCCTCATGAGAGATAGGCTGTACAGCATCCAGCATGCATGCATTGAACGGGATAAAAACTATACTTTATATATGGAAAAGACATTGATACCCTCATCATCAGGAAAAATAACCCTAGCTAAGCAAACATGACCTTAACGATTGAGCTTGATAAATTTTACATCTATCACAACAGATACGATTACATTTGATTCTTGCAATCATCTACACAATTAGCATACATGCTACAAACCCTAATAATTAAGATGTTTTTTAATCGACTATGCTTCTACAACAAATTAGATAGTACAAAGAGTTGGACAAAACTAGCCTCCTCTTCTGGTGACACGTCTACCAATATCTACATCCATGAGGCGGCGCGATGAAGGCGCCGGAGCGGGTGATGACAATCCAACCGATTCCGGAATGTCAAGATCAACTTTCATGGATGGCCCCGCAATCGCTCGCTTTATATCAATTTCATTTAGTCTTTGCACTTGGAATTTTGCTTTCTCAATCTGTTTGTTTGTTCACCAAAACATATAATTTCATTTAACCCCTAAAATACATGTAAAAATTAAATCAGTGGAAGGGATAAAAATTACAAGTTGAGGATGATGAGCGGACGCATGCGCGTTAGCAAGTCTTTTTTCCAGCTCATCTGCTTTTTTCTTCTCGTATTCACGATTCTCTGTTTCATTTGCCTTTTCACCTACTTGCTCATACAATGCTGCAATAAGACAAAGTGGTTCATTTTGATTAAAGCAGATAACACATATAGAATTTTTTTTTTACTTGAAAACTGAAATGCAAAACATACCAGTGAGATTTGATAGGACCCATATCTGAGTTGGAATATCATAAAGCTTTTTTGCCAGAGTAAGGCCCGACCTCAAGATCTCTCTGGCTTGACCCGTGTCATGTAGGGCTAGTGCCAGATGTCCAAGGACAGTCAGATACTGTGACACCAGTTGTAGATTCCCAAGAGTTGTGTGTGTTGTCTGCAACCCACTTGCCAATCGAACCCTACATTGCATTACATTATAAAATTACTATTTTGCCCTTCCTATTATTATTATTATTATTATTATTATTATGTACGTTTGAAATAGTCGGAGTTAAGCATACCGTGCTTCTTGTAGATTTTCCTGCCTCATTAACAAGAACCCATATGCAAAAAGAGCTGCAGTTTTCTCTCGTACACCAACAAAAGAATCAATTACTTTGTAAACTGGTCCAATCAACTCTAATGCCTGCATGCATTTACATTTACATAAATATATATATATATATATATATATATATATATATATATATATATATATATATATATAAGCCATGAACAAAAAACTCAACCAATGAGGAGATCATTACTATTATTATTAATTTCACCTTTGCATAAGAATCAGGATCACCGATGCATATGTAAGACACGGATGCATAAATATGACAGATGGCTTGTGCTGATTTGCTCTCGGTCAGCTGACAACTTAACAGTTTTATATAACGTATATAATTAAGTGATTTATATAAAAATATATAGCAATAACCAACATACCTTTGCTGCCTCAACAAAATGAAAAGCAGCTTCATCATAACAGGCAACACAATGGGCGTATTGTCCTCTCAGCATTTCAATTATGCTTTCACAAGCTTGCAAGATTGTGGGATACCGGTTAAACCAATCCTTCATCTCCAATAATACCTGAAATTTTTATTTTTATTATTATTATTATATTTTTACAGTTTCATGTCATTTAGGGTTGTTGAAATTTGAATGAATACAAACAAACAAACCTCTTGTGCTACACCGAATTCTGAACGAGTGAGTTCCATGGCTATTTTATTCTCAAGAAATTGCATTAAGATCATTAAGTACACACCAGCCATCCAAATGGCAGAGTGCTGTAAGTCCACTTCTGCTTTAAATGAAAACAGAGATGTTAATTTTTAAAATTCACTCACTTTATCCATATTCGACTTAATGGGAAAAAACTAAAAAAGTAAAAGAAACAGCCTCTAAGACTTATAAGCAGAAGGGTTACCTGTTGTGCCATCAGCTATTCCATATTTCACCAGTTCAGCTGCATATAACAAGTAAAAGAGTCTTTACAGATAAGACAGAGAAGGTCAACAAAGTGATGACATTATCAAAATCAATTCAAACTATGTGATAATTTAAAGTGATGACAATAAAAGAAAGACCAACCTCGGATAGTCTTTAGTCCAGATTGAATTCTCTTTCCACATTCCTTAAAGAGTCCCTTTGGGCGACTAAAAACAACAAACATAAGATCAACAAGCGAATATACAGCACTTTTAGGTAGCCACTCCCCATCAATAGGAGGAGGTGCCAATTCAAGCTTGTCTCCTAATTCTCTTTTCACATTCCCAAAGTATGCAGGTTCTAAACCCTCTTGACCATTGAAACTTGATCCAATAGAATTACTGATTTCTTCTTCAAGTTGACTTCTTCTTGCACTCAGTTTAGCCCTATCTCTATGGGGTAGATCAGATTGTGAAAGACCTTCATTTACTATAGTCAGTTCTTTTGTAAGCTCACGAGCTTGCTGCATTTTCTGTAAGTCAGTTTTCATGGCAGCATCTAATTTATCAACATGTTGACCAGCATTCTTGTAGTCACATATTCGGATCAGATAGAATATGTGTAGCAACTCGTTGTAAAAGAATAAACCAAGGCATTGTTGTTTCTGTGTTTGACAAAAGTAGGAGTCATGAAAGTGGAAAAGATTAGAATTGTGAAGAATGTCTTTATACAGAAAGTATATGTACATTTTATATAAATTTCTGCAACTAATTTGAAACTCGGTGTCAAATTTAATAAGAGGCATATGAACTTACTTTGTCTGCATCAATAGATTCCCAAATATCATTGCATCTACTTACAGCAGCTTCAACTAAGCTTCCATCGTCCCATTGCATGAGGTGTACATGCAAAACTGAAGTTGCAAAAAACATCTGTCCACAACCATAGCAAACAGAATAGGATTGCTTTAATATCACAGCACTTTAAAGAATCTACCAAGTTATAGCAGAAAAAATTCTGTTGTATTTGGATGACATTGTTATAACTAAAATCATATATGGTAAGAACAACAATGGAATGTCAAATTACAAAAGAGACACAAACATAGTGTCAAATGTTGAGAATTTATAGTGACCAGTTAAAATATGCATTAGCTCATACAAACCTGCAACTCAGGATAGTACATCTCAGTTGCACAAACATAACCTTGCTCCAGTGTAGATACAGAACCCTGATAATCTCCTTCAATGATGAGAGCATTTGCAAGTTGTGAATTGAAGTTGCATGACCATAACTTCCCAGAAAACCTTCCAATAAATAACAATAGCAATTAGCACAAACCAGAATCTTACAACTTCCATGAAAGGATGCTAATCCAGATATAAGTTATGAAAAGAACTCAATACTTTGAAGAACATGTAACAAGAAATTGCATGGTAAAAGTAAAACCACAGAAGGAAACTTGCATACCCCTCTCCAAACTCTGCAGTAAGTTCTAGTCCCTTTTTTAGTAGTTGTTTTTGAGAAGAGACAGCTCCAACAAGATGGTAACACTGGCTCAGTAAGCTAAAAGCTCTGCACTTCAACTCAAAGCATGAAGGGATTGACTTTAGGAGTAGTTGCTGTAAAAAAAACAAGTGCAACTCTGTTTAGCTAACCCCAGTTTACATAGTTTAAGAGCCCTCTCACCTTACTGATCAAGAAACACCTCAACATAGTTTAACAAGTGTAACATAATTTTCACATAGCATCACAGATTACACACCAGCTGGTTGGTGAACAAATACCTCAATATACCAAAAGAGTCAAAAAAGAACAGATAATTTAAATTGGGATTATATATTGTCATGATGAATGGGCCTAGGGGTCTTAATGGAAAGTTGGTAACTATACAGAGTTTTACATGTTTTGTATCGCATTGGTTGTGTAATTATGGTTGGTGAGGTTAGCTAGCTTCTTAGAGGTCTTTCATCTTGCTTGAGAACATGATTTACTCATTTCCATTCTACAAGGTACAAAGTGATTTAGAATTCGCTATTAATATACTCAACTCTCAGGTGGAATTATGCGTGTTAGGCTAAGTTTATGTACACTATTAGAAAACGAACAGCTTGTATGAGTTTGGATATGCACAATAAAACGGTAGATTGACTAATAGCTTGGACTTATAGAGGTGATTTAGAATTAATGGTTACCAGATCAGTGTCAATCTCCATGCTTCCATGATATTGAAACATAACAATCAATTATATTTCTTTTTGTTTAAGCATAAATGGTTCTAATCCTTTCAAGGCTTTGGTTTTCATGGTCATGCTACCCCATTCACACTGTATATGTATCATGGAGGTTAGACAAAAACATGCAGATTCATGTTCTTTGTTTTTATATATGGATTAAATAAGAGTACAAACGATCTCATTAACAATTTCGCTACTTTATAACTACAGCTCAGGCCTCAGAGTAACTAAGCTGCTTAACGCATTGTGTTGAATTATGGAAAAAAACATACTACTAAATACCCCACCGTATCCTTGCCTAAATTCAATATAAGTAACCAGGTACCAACTGCGGTACCCATTTTTAGTGAATACAGGATAACCAAGCTAGCACCATAGCAAGTTTTTCTGTGTGTAAAAACGGTACAGAAAACTGAACAAAAATAAATGTCCACAGCTTCATGAAGTTCGGAAAGTTTCAGAACATCGTAGCTAAATTAGACTTCGGAAGCGTGACAAACTCAACATGAACCAACGCATATTAAATCAATTTAACTGGAAGAGGGAAGATTTGACTAACGGATCGTTCAAGGTGAGATTTGGCATAATTAACGTTGTGGGAGTGCTTGAGGAGCATAGTAGCGATTCTAAGACGAGTTTTGACTTCGATAACGGGAAGAAACGATACAGTGCTTTGACAGATGGCTTCAAGACACTTGACTGATTTCGCAATTTCGCCATTTTTTTCGTGCAAATCTGCTAATTCCCACAGTCCTTCAGCTACTCCATCCATTCCGTACTCCAATAACTTCGATTTTCCACTTCAATTTTCAGATCCCTGTTTCCCTTTGCTTGCTTGCTTCATCGTCTCCCTCCGTCGTTTCTCCCTCTTGATTGCTGTTCAAAGTCCATCGAAGTCAATCGCGAATCAAATCGTTGTAGAATGTCGACTTTGGTGTTTCGTAATCATAAGCCCATGGGCCTATATTTATCGGCCCAAAAGGTTAAGAAAATGTAAATTACGAAAGTATCCTTTAATTAATGTGTTTTTTTTTATGAATTTTATCAAATAAAATATTACGCAAATAAAACTTTTAAAATTAACTAATTTATTTAACTCAAATAACATTATTTAACTATTTTTTAAACTAATTTGTTTATTTTATCTTTGTGAAATATTTTATGAGGCTCACTCATTAATTTGATATTTTTAAGCATATTTAATATTTATAAGTTAAAAAGCACTTAACAATTAAAATTCAATATAGGGAGATTTTTATATATGTTCCTCTTAAACTTCAAAATATCATATTTGTCCAGTTTAATTTCTCAATATCATATTTACCTTTCATAAACCTTCAAAATATCATATTTGCCCAAATCATTTTTTATAATGTTTTTAATATTTTATAATCATTTTTATACTTTATAATTATTATAATAATGAAGAAATTTAACCATATTATTCTTAAGTCTATGATAATGGAATATGAACTTCTAAATTGTTGGAATGTCGGCCACTTGGCAGACAAAAAGATTCATCTTCAACCATTTATATGGAATGTATATTTTGATTGTTTAGTTTTTGTTGTTGTTGATTATTATCATGTTGTTGATGGATGATATTTTATATACTACCATTGAGATTTTCATGTTTAAAAAGTGCATATATAATATTTTGATATTTAAGAAGGGTATATATGATATTTTGATGTTTAAAAAGGACATATATGATATTTTGATGTTTAAAAATAACATATATGATATGTTGAAATTTTATGAATGGTAAATATGATATTTTGAATTTTTATGAAGGGTAAATATGATATTTAGAAATTAAGTTGGGTAAATATGATATTTTGAAATTTTATGAATGGTAAATATGATATTTAGAAATTAAGTTGGGTAAATATTATATTTTGATGTTTAAGAAGGGTGTATATGAAATTCTCCTTTCAATATATTACATATGCCAAAATTAAAATAAATACTACTAATTTGGAATCATTATTTTGCTTTTATGTTGTAGCACAGCGTTATATCATAAGACAAAAATTGCAATAATGATTATTATAGTTCGCTTATTTCTTTGAATACAATAGAGTGACTTTTATATTTGCCTATATGATCATTCTTCACCTCACCACCTCACAAACAGCTTCATTTATGTTCAAATTCCCAAATTTTACAACCTCGACACAAGTATAACCTTCATCGTAATGCTATTTTTGAACCCATCACGAATGTTCCACAAAATTCAACCACTCACATTCCTTTGCCCTCTCCACATTGTTTCAAGGGTAAGGATACCCCTCTAATTGCAAATCTTTTACAATTTCCAAAGTACAAACCCCAGTGTTTGAAGGGTAAGAATTTATATCCCTCCAAGATGTTGAGAATTTGTATAGACCCAATCAGTCCGGATTGATCAAACTGACAAACAAGATCCATAACGATTATGTTTATTGTTTCGTAAGGTCATCAATTCTAAAACACCCATAAAACTTTTTATTTTCCAAAGTCCAAACTTGTTATTGGTGTGAATGAACCCACATCTATAAAACTTTTTATTTCCCAAACTTGAAACGACATTAATTTGTATTTATAATTTCAAATTGTCCAAGGTCAAGTTAGTAGGCGGTTTATGATTCAATTAAATTCAGGTGCATTTAGCTTCAAGCATTCAATCCGATCATCTTTGAGAAAAAAAAAAAAAAAAAAAAAAAAAAAAAAAAGTAAACTCAACTCGAACATAATTTTAAAGAGAAAAAAAAATACCGATGTTCCTGAATATTCTTCTTATAACCACAAACATACACTCCTAATGATTTTACGAATTTTGACACCTTTAGGCATAATGTGAGCTCAAAAGACCAAAACACCCTCCCAAGCTTATGGGAATACACATGATGTCTGTCTGTCTGTCTATCTGTCTCATACTTGTTGTGTCTGAGGGATTGGCGGCAACAAAGATTCCCACCAACCAGACTCATACTTCGGGTATGGGGCGACCCAATTACTTGGTTTCTCGAACTCTATATTACAAGGATTTGATGCCAATGCTTCTTCCATACTCTCTGCTTCAAAGCTATCTAACAAAACTCGATCTAGTCTCAACTTCATGAACCTGTTTATCATTTAGATACATATTAAAATACAGAAAAGCACAACATACTTTTATCATTTTATCGATTTACTCACTTAAGTCTTAACTGTTTTATGTAACATATAATAGTAACGTACTTACCTTTTCTTTATGCTACTATGGGTTACATATTGATATTATTTGTAAAAAAAATAGTACTATAAAAAAGTACATTGCCTATAATGGTAAAAAGATTAAAGTACGTTGCTTTTCCCTGCTATTTTCCCAAAGAACTTCAATCTTGGCTTCCATGCAACGAATATAAAGTACACGTGGGAAATTTTGGGGAAAAAAAAAAAAAAAAAAAAAAGATATGGTGGTGGACTTACTTGATCCATGTACCATTGGTGGAAACCAAAGCAACTGCAGGTCTCTTAAGTCTCTTGGTAATGTTGGGGAACTTGTCTAAAAACTTGGGTTCAATCACAAGCCAAAAATCCTGCTCCATATTTCTCTCTTTGAAAAGACGGACTCTTTCAAACAACTGCTCTTGAAAGTGTTCTTCTTCATCCAACATGAATTTTGCATTCGCAACCACAAAATGGTATTCCTTTTTACTCTCTGTTTCCTGCATTTTGCAACATGGCGAAAATTTGTGATCTGATATGCTAAAACATGGGATTCCGGCTGATAATTGTTAAGTCACGCAATGATAAATCATGTTTGGGATTCGAGCTCACCCCTAGGTTATCAACAAGCCTCAAATGACAAATTACTAAGTGTGAATGAGTGAATCTAGCCAGTTTCCTTGACAATTATTCACAAATTGCATTACGTTATGAAGACTTTGAAAATTACGCTTCCTACACTATCAACTACCCTAACCCCTTTTTCTGCAGTTCTGTGCGACATGTGGACACTTAATTACAAAATTTGTTCCGAGTCGATTAGAATGCTCGTATTAAAAATAGAAACCGACCTTTTCCATGGTGTCGGAAGAATTGATGGCGGCGACAGCTGTCCTGACGGGGGTAGTTGTTTTCCAGCTGATACTGGTGGTGGTGGTGTTTAGTTTGGGCAAATGTTGCGACAGCGACAGAAAGGGGAAGGAATGTGTACCGTGATGAAGTTGGGTGGTGGTGACGGCGGCGGCGGGGACGTTCACCACCGCCGAAGCACCCAGAGATTTCACCAGACTCATAATTTGCTCTTTTGGAATAGAAACAGTTATGGAGGTCGAAGACGATCAGCAATCATAAAACCTTATCTACTTCTCCTTCTGACAAAATGTTTTATGACGTCCCTTGTCTATCACTATATTACATCTTTTACCCCCGATCTTTTTGATGTTTTGCCATCTATGAGTTTTGGATGGCCCGCAAGCCCGCAACGTTCCATGCGATCTAGTCACCGTTGTCTTTGTTAGAATTATCCTACAAAGTACTGAGCTGCAATTGGAGCTTAAGAAATCGTAAAATGGAATTGTTAAATTTCTTTATATACATAGACCAACTCCAAATTGACTTGTATATCAGCAAAATAGAGGCCAAACTTCATCTAATCGTACGCTAAATCCAACACAAAAATGGTGATTTGCTACGGTAACACACTAAAAATAGCGGTTTTCATCCTCTACTATCTATAAAAATTATATAATATTACTTATTTTGTATTATTTTGTATTTTGCTTTATATTATAGATTATTTGGAAATGATAATCAAAATTTTGGTATTATTCTAATCTTTTAATCATAAAAGCATGAAACCGACGCTATTTTTTTACTTTTAATTTATTTTTATTTTTTTATACAAAAAGTAAAAAATATATGATAAACATAACAATAACAATTATGAGCATATATGATTAATAGATTTTTGTACTTTTTAATTTTAATAAATATTTATAATTGACATTTGTCAAGAAAATAAAATTAATATGACTTGTTTTCAAAAGTACGTTACTTTAAGATTAAAATATTGAGTTTATGTTTTTTTATTTTGTGATTTTAGTGTATGATTGGAGACAAAAACTTATATGGTGTTAAAAACTCATCATTTTAATGTTGTGTTTAGTGTCATGGTTGGAGTTGGCCTTATTCGACTAACGTAAGGTGTCTTCATTTATACTTTGTGTTTAGAATTTTAGACATAAGATGAGGAATTATTTCAAATAATAGTGGTGATGGTTATGCACCAAGTTAAACACAAGTTGTGTGGAACGAGTTTAGACATGGTTGTGTCACTTCTTTTGATCGTTGAATGTTATGAAACCCGTTAATTAAGTAGGGTTGCGTATATTACTATCAAATCAATATAATAATAATAATAATAATAATAATAATAATAATAATATTCTTCTTATTCTTACGTGGCATCTTCTCAAGCTAAAGAAATTTCAAAGTAAAATGTCTAATATGTCCTTCATCTTTTAATATTATTGATGGGTTTTGAGCATTACAACATTCCTATATGCACATGCAACCCTAATTGCTTTGGATCTAGGTTTTTCTCAAGTTATACATGCAAATAAGATTTCAAAGCAATAACCCTAGATCTAGTATATATAAAATCGAAATCTATATATTATTAGGGTTAGAAGAATACATTTCTCGATCTTAACTTCTAAGAGCTTAGTACCCCAAGCGTTGCACCTCTAATAGAGTCACAAACACCACTGACAAAGGATGAATGAGAAAGGTAATGGAGGCTCTTCAATTTTCGGCTAGGGTTCTTTTAGAGAACATAGGGCCCAAAAATTGTATGCCAAATGGTTCCTTATATACTTGAGGTTGCTAGGGTTTTACCAGGTGAAACCCTAATTTGATTGCTTAGGCCTTAAGCAGTCCATGGATACCTTCTAGAAGGCCCTGGATGAAATCTCTATGGGTTTCCCATAGATTTCGTCCACTCCATCCTTAAAGAGTCCATCAACCCCAATTGTAACTATCAGTGATTTGCAATATCAGTCCCCGGTCTTTTAATTAGTTTCTTTAATCCCAAAATTAATTCCAAATTAATTTCTGATTAATACTAATTAAATAATATTATTTCTAATTAATATAATATTCTTATAATATAATAATAAATCATTAAATAACCTCTTTCTCCACAAAGTCATCTTATCAAGTTGTTATGGTGAAAGCAACCTAAAATGACCATGCAACTATCAGATCAAGTACGTACTAATTATAGTTATAGGCTTATACACCTAACCCAACAATCTCCCACTTGTATAGGTCTAATAACTAAAATTGCAAGTATGACTTCAAAATCTGACCAACAATCGTAGCTCTCAAAAGTCGCTCTCGAACTTTGACCTAGTCAATGACACGTCCTTTAGATAAGGGATCATATAATCATCCGTTTTGCAGGATATTGTGTGGACAAAGACAAGGAATAGAGTCATACTCAGTGTCCAACAACTTGTTTCCTAATTTCTGATTTGTTTGACAAGGAACTTAATCGAACACATCAATTCAGTCATGACCGGGCCGACATATAAGTCAACACAAAATCATCGAGGGGCCCAATATATCGCTTTTACCCTCTTAGGATAAAAGGAATAGATAAACTTTGACGTATATGCATGTACTATTTACTCATTAAGTTGTACACAATAACATGTTTTATAACATCAAGTTACTGGTGCATTTAGGCATTATCAATGCACAACCAACTCGTAAACAACAACTCATATATCTCGTTTTAAAGATTATACGATATTATCGTCTCACAATTACCCGTGATAAATTTCATGAAGTGATTTATATGAGCGTGGGTTTAATCCAATACTCAAATCTTATTTCAGAAGTACTCATGATCGTTGAAGCAAACCTTTGTTATATATAAGCACTTAAACAATCTACAAACCAATTCATAACATTCTAACCTCATAACTTACTTCCAAAGTATGATTGACTGTGAATAATTTAAACAATCCAATTATTCAGGAAGTAAAACATGCAAAAGTGAAACAATAGTAAACAACTGACACAAGATAGTAAACAATACTTATATATAAATCTCCATTATATAATCACCAAATGTCAATTAAATTTTTCTATTGCAAGTTTTGAAACATTTGTCTAATCACTAAAACTAATGTCATCCTTCAGACCAATGTTCCTCGCATGCTGAACGTGCTTGATCCTACGTAGACCCTTTGTGAGGGGATCCGCAGGATTTTCTTCTGTCGATACCCTCTTGACCACAAGGAGTCCCTCTTCTACCTGATGTATGATGAAGTGGTATTTTTTGATGATATGTCTGGATCTACCATGATCCATTGGTTCCTTAGTTAAGGCAACCGCTCCTTCGCTATCACGAAAAATCTCCACGAGCTCCTTTATAGATGATACAACTCCAAGGTCTCCAGTGAAGTTCTTAAACCATATCGCCTCCTTCAATATTTCGCTCGTTGCTATGTACTCTGACTCGCACATTGAATTAGTCACGGTCTCCTGCTTGGACTTTTTTTAAGTCACTACTCCTCCATTTAGGGTAAACACGCAGCCCGACTGAGAGTGGAAGTTATCTCTGTCAGTTTGAAAGTTTGCGTCACTATACCATGTCACTCTCAAGTCATCACTCCTACCAAGTATAAAGACCCAATCCTTAATCCTTCACAAGTACTTAAGAATGTTATTAATTGTTGTCCAAAGAGGTCTACCAGGTTCCCTTGATACCGGCTAACCATGCTCAATGCAAAAGTCACATCAGAGCGAGTACATGTTATGACGTACATGATCAAGCCAACGACGGAAGCATATGGCACTTGACTCATTTTCGCTATCTTGTCATCAGTACTCGGACTCTAAGTTTTACTCAGCTTGGTATTGCTCTGGATTGGTAACTCATATTTCTTGGAATTTTCCATGCTAAAACGTTTCAACACATTGTCCAAGTAAGTACTTTGACTAAGTCGAATTAGTCTTCTACTCATATTTCTCAAGATCCTTATCCCCATAATGTAAGCAGCTTCCCTTAGATCCTTCATAGTGAAACACTTCCCAATCCAAGACTTTACTTCCTGCAAGGTTGGAACGTCATTTCCTATAAGCAATATATCATCGACATACAATACTAGAAAGCTAACTATACTCCTACTATCCTTGACATATACACAGGACTCACCCTCACTTTTAGAGAAACCAAACTCTTTAACTTTCTTGTTAAAGCAAATATTTCATCTGTGAGACGCTTGCTTTAATCCATAAATGGATTTCTCAAACTTGCACACTCTACTGGGGTATTTAGCATCCACAAAACCCTCTGGCTGACACATGTAAACATATTCAGTCAACTTCCCATTAAGGAAAGTGGTTTTGACATATATCTGCCAGATTTCATAATCATGAAACGTAGTGATAGCTAGCATAACCCTAATAAACTTGATCTTGGCCACTGGTGAGAAGGTCTCATCATAGTCAACCTTTTGGGTTTGAGTGAAGCCCTTTTGCAACCAGTCATGCCTTTAACGTGTGCACATTTCCATACATGATTATCTTCTTCTTGAAGATCTATTTGCACCCAACTGTCTTTCGACCTGGTACATTGTGGTACATTGTCAACCAAGTTCCAGACTTAATTGGCATACATGGACTGGGTCTCGCTCTTCATTGGCTCTTTCCATGTAGCAGACTCGGGTCCCGTCATGGCTTCCTTGGAGTTAGTAGGCTCATCCAAATTTACCAATGTATTATCACTAATAAGCGTATCACCTTCGGTAGTAATATGAAAACCATAAAACTTTGGTGCCATTCTAACTTGAGAGGAACGTCTAAGAGGTAATGACCTATCAATTGGTTCAACAGGAAATCGCTTCCTCAGGTTAAGTGCTAGTGTTAGGGGTTCCTTCATCGCTTGACTCTTAAAGCTCTTTAATATCAATTTGCCTCCCACTGTCCTCTTAGCATATCAACTATCTTTCACGGAAAACCCCTCTCATTGCTATGAAGACCATGTTATCACTAGATTTGTAGAAAAGGTATCCAAAACATTTATGTGGGTAGCCAACGAAAAATACACCGCTCACTTCGAGGTTCAAACTTGTCGTAAGTCTCTCGTCTTATAAAAGCTTCATAACCCCAAACCTTGATATGTGCCAACGAGAGAACCTTCCATGTCTACATCTCGTGAGGTGTTTTGGCAACCATCTTAATTGGGACTAGATTAAGGATATGAGCGGTAGTCTCTAAGGCATACCCCCATAATGAGATTGATAGCGAAGCTCGACTCATCATGGAACGAGCCATGTCTAACAAGGTTCGATTGCGCCTCCCAGCCACATCATTAAGTTGTGGTGTCCTAGGTGGCGTCAATTTTGAAACAACTCCACATTCCTTAAGATAGTCATGGAACTTGGTACTAAGATACTTACCACCCCTATCGGATCTGAGCATCTTTGTCTTCATGCCCAATTGATTCTCCACCTCTTTCTTAAACTCTTTTAATTTTTTAAATGCTCCTGAATTGTGCTTGATTAAGTAAATATATACATATCTGCTATAATCATCGGTGAAAGTCAGATATAAGCGGTTTGCATCCCTTGTGGTGGATTTGAAGGGCCCACACACATTTGTGTGTATGAGATCCAATAGTCATTTGTCTTTCTCACAAGTACCAGTGAAATGTGATTCAATCATCATTCCAAGTAAACAACATTCGCGTGTGTCATATGACTTTAGGTCAAATGACTTTAAGACTCCATCTTTTTGGAGTTGGGCTATGAGCTTCTTGTTGACATGTCCAAGATGACAATGCCACAAGCATGCCTTGTCTAAACCATTAGACGAATCGATATGCAACACATTATTTCCTAAGTTATCTACAACAATCATAGTTTCATATACACCATTACAAGGCAATTATTCAAAATAAAACAAACCATTATAATAAGCATTAATAAAACCAGTTTCATTCTTAAATGAAAATCTAAAACATTGTCTGTACAAACCATGAAAAGAAATAATATTCCTTGTCGTCTCTGACGAGTAACAACATTCATTCAAATCTAACCCTAACCCATTATTAAGCACTAAAGAGTAAACTCCGATCATGGTAATTGTCACAACTAGGAATTCTGATGCTTTGTAAACACTTAACAAGGATAACATTGTAACTAAAACCTGAAAGCATGTATGATGCTTATCCAATGACAATAAAATTTCATCAAACACTATGTACAAACACTTCGAATGGTCAACAAAAGACTGGAAACCCTAAAAATCATGGTTTAAGTCCATTATGGAATATGATTTTCTTATTAGGCCTAATGGACCAATAAGCTTCCAATTTGACTATTTCGGGCTTATGACCCTTGAATGGGCCCTAATTGGACCCACTTTCATAAAACATAACATTTTGGGCCATAAGGAATCCAAAATGAATTAGTTTACCTTAATGGGCCTTATTGGGCCATAACAAATCCAATAAGCCCCAATGGGCCATAAAACTCATTCTTTGATGCAAATTGGGCCGTAAAACCTCTTTAGGGCCCAATCGGCCGAAAAACATCAATTTGGGATTCACATTATAGGACTCAAGCACTAAAGGCCCTAATCCTTTCTCTTATCTCTCCCTCTCAGCCCAAATAAAAAAACAGAAGAATAAGAAGGGTTGAATTTTATGTGCCACCTTCTTATTATACATCAAATAAATGTGCATGGTCCAACATACATCCACATTTGTCACTTCAATCCTTTATTTCCTATCCATTCTCTTCTTATCACTCACGACTGAAGGTAGTAACACACACATACCAAACTCCATTCCAATACTATCAAATTCTCACAAGAACATCTACATTATTCCTTCAAAATTTCGAGACTTGCTTACATGCCAAAAAGATCTTTCACTCATAACACAAATCTTTGGTAAGTTTTCACTTCCCAAAGTTTAACTTCTATATCTCATAAATAATCATCTTTTAACTCATTCAAAGTCACGAGCATACTTCTTAGAAGCAATCCAAGCCCAAAGACTTCTAAAGAAGCTTGTTAGGCCGAAAGATCTCATCACTTTCATCCTTTGTTCTTCAAAACCGTGAACATCAAACCCAAGGTGAGTTTATAACCCTCTATTTTCGGTTTTCACATGTTTTATGGGGGAGAATACAATAAAAATGTGTAGATTTATGTGTTTTTGCACGATATGTGTGATTTCTTGAACTTATTTGATAAATATGTGTGAAAAATCATGATTTATTCGAGATCCTTAACCATGGTAAGGATATATGTGTTTTAAGACATCTTATACCTTTTATTATCAAGACCAAAGTAGTATATGAATTCAAAACAAGCAAAACAAAACACAAATCTAAATTATGAACCATTTTTTACAAATAAGCAAAAAATGAGAAATAGATGTCATTATGGTTCTATAAGGGTCAAAAAGGTTAAATCAGTTAAAATATGAGTTATTATAAAAAATCTTGACTTTCAAAGGACTAAAAGTGTAACTTTTAGCTTAATGGGCTAAACTTTGGGCTTTTCGGCCTTTAGGCCCAAAAATTGTGAAAAATATATTTTAAGAGGCTGAAATTGTAATTTTCTCAAAAAAGGGTTAAAAACGCAAATAAACATGTTTCAGGGATTAAAAATGTCTTATTTATCAGATAGGACTAAAATTGCAAAGTTTTTGGCTTTTGGGCTAAAATTGTAAAATTTGCAAAAGATTGGACTTCAAGTGCAAAACTTCTTATTTAAAGGAATAAATCTGTCCAAAAAATAAATCTTGGGCGAACACCTTATCTAAACAAGTCTTTGGGCTAAAATGTCAAGAAATATTTGTTTAAGGACCTAAAATATCATTTCTTTTCATAAAAAAGGAAAAAAAAATTGTCATTTTTATTAAAAGAATGGTTGAATAGGTCAAACCAATATTTTTGAATCAAATATTTTACTATTAAGATATATGGGTCAACAATAAAAAAAATTATAACCCATGAATTTAGAATGAAAAATATACATATATTTTCATAAATCTAAATATCGTTATAAAACAATCGACAAACGTTGTGACTTTGCGACTCAACAATTGTTCAAACAGAATTCCCGGCTTTTATACTATACAAAACAAGTAAACATTCAAACTGTTGGGCTTTAAAGATTTTAATCATGCCTCGTGGGCCTTCGTGACCCATTAACATGACTTTTGGGCCTAACATAGATAATACATGTTTATTGGGCCTCCTGTGACCCAATTACATGCTTAAGGGGACCCTCAATGGATTTTACATGCTATTGGACCTCAATGGCCCGTTAGCATTGCTAGTAAGGTCCAAATAAATCATATGCGAAATAGGCCAACGCGCCCTTCGTATACTCGACAGCCTTAAATAACATACGTGATTAGTAGGACCTCGTGGTCCTTTTCTCCTCGTTTGTTAGGATTACCATATATTCAAGTAAACAAATATCAGGTTGTTAATCAAGGTTAATTAAATTCATTTGGATTAAGTGAGTAATAACGAGCGACACCAATAAGTGTCGGTCGTAGTTTGTAGTTATAATCAAAGTCTCCTGGAGGGAGAGCGAGAGTTTGTGTATAGATCTATACGGGGGTGACTCCCCCGCACCTAAGTTGTTCGCTACATTTAGACTCAGCCAGTCTAGGGTGACAAAATCTTAAGATCAATTCCGGCGTTCAACAGAATGCCAAGACAGACGAACTAGTCATTATCATGCATGGTTATAACGACACACATAGAAATCCAATATCATCTTAGTAATCAGGGGAAATCATATTCATTCGATGTGACGATACAATAATACAAAACGATCATACTATTTTATCAAGAAAATGTCAGGTTTTCTGGGGAAATCAACATTATTCACTTGTACTTTCAATAACTATAATTCAAAACTTCTCATTTATACACGTTTTGAAATCATTCATGCATATACCTATGGATCTTCACACTTTTTGTATAAACAATTGTCGTTTCAGAAAATATCGGATTTTCTGGGTTTTATAAACTACACAAAACATTTTCATATCAAACCTGCTTATGAACTCACCAACATTCTATAAGTTGACGTTTTCAAAATAACTTGTATTCTCAGGTAATATATAAACTGAAGAACAATACCAAGTGTGTTAGGATGTTATGTTTTGAAAACTCTCAAACAATTTATGCTATGGATATGTAATATTTAGACAGTATACTTGATGTGAACAATGTCAGTTGTAATGTATTAATGCATGGTTATGTTTATGTTATGTTTCATATATATATATATATATATATATATATATATATATATATATATATATATATATATATATTCATTGTGATGATACTTCAATTTAAGCCACGCGAGCATTCAGACGTTTCCACCGTCCGGTTCGGGGGTGTGACAGTAAGAGGAGACGACTTCCTATTACCCATAACCAATTTCATCTTCCCATGTTCCACGTCCCTACTTCTTTGGATCCATTGGAAGAACATCCATCATGGGACTTTCCCTTGTGGTTCTTAGAGGGAGCTTTCCTCCTTTTCCCCTTTCTATGTCCAATAGCTAAGACTGGGGCAGCAGCAGCAGCAGGAGTGGACTCGACACCCTTTCCATTCAATCCAATTTCAACAGTTCTCAACAAACCTTGAAATTTGCTTAAAGTGACTTCCTCATTGCTTATATGATAAGTCATCTTGAACTGATCATAGCAAGGAGGTAAATAGTGTAGGACTATATCAATAGCCAACTCTTCATCAAGGTTAACATTCAACTTGAGCAAACGATCCACATACCTTTGCATTCTTTGCAAGTGGGTTGTGATGGACTCTCCATCCCACATTTTGGTTGTTATGAATGAGGTAACAATCTCGTACATTTCTTGAAACGCACTTTGATGGTACTTTTCCATCAAGTATTGTCACATCTCGTAAGGCCAATAGTCCTCATAGAATTGTTGTAGCTCAGGAGTCATAGTGACCACCATAATACACGACACCTTTGTCGCGTCCTTTTCGTGAGCCCTATACCCAACCAAATATCCAGGAGTAGCGTTGGTTTCATCTATCTCTTTGAGTTCTTTGTTGAGGACGTATTCTTTCTCATCATATCGTGTAACGCCCGAAGATCCAAGCTAGTCAAATTAGAGATAATAAGGGTCGAAAATGACTTTTCGACAAAAGATTATTTAGAATAAATAATCTTAACCAAGTTGTAGAATATGTCTCATGGGTTCCGTACATATAAAGAGCACCGAAATCCGAGTTATAACGAAGAAGTTATGACTCGTCGAAGTTTAGCGACGAAACCGACACGACACCACGAAGATGTAAATAGTGACTTTATGATAGAGCTTCTTTTAGACTTAGTAATCTAAATGAAAGTCGTAGAATATGTTAACCTGAGAGCGCCCATAAAAAGAACGCCCAAATCTGACTCCGTATGAGGAAGTTATGATTTTTAGAAGTTTCAGCTTATTGGTGTACAGCCCGAAGTTAGAGTATTAGATCGAGCGGTTTTTAGCCGACACAACCTAAACGGGAATCGAAGATCTTGTTATTAGTAGCATAACGATAAAAAGACAGACGAAGATGGACATCGGATGAAGAAGTTATGAGATTTTAATATACCAATCTTGTCCCAGCCGGTTAAAAATATAACTATAAAAATAAAGTCAAAAGTAGCCAACGGAGTCTAAACGAAAGTTGTAGAGTACGTCTCCACTTACGTGTGGATATAAAAACATCAAAAACGGAGTTTGTATGAATGAGTTACAAATTATAATAACATATTTACGTATTAAAATAAAGTATAAATCATATATACGTACACATATATATACATATGTATATATCATTAGAAATGTATCGACGATGCGGTCATTATAAGACTAATGTTGAGTTATTTGGACATTAGTTTAGTACAAATATCATTAAATCCATTTAAAATAGTATTATACAGAGTGTTTAGTTGTTTATATAACTAAAATGTCATTAAGTAATTATGGAGGGTAGTTTTTGAAAATTCAGTTAGTATAAATAAGAGCCTTGGGCTCTCATATTTCTTACACCATTCTCTTGATTCAAGAGTCTTTATCTCCTTATCCCCCGAGCATTTCGATCCCTCACGATTCAACTTCTCTTTCTGTAGTTTTAGTATAGTAAGGTGAGCGCTGAAGCGCTGCACGAATCTTTCTTAGAAAGATTAAGCGACGAAGTTCTGCCCCTGCAGAGCCCGACTCTTAGCTAAAATCCCATTGTAAGTAAGTTATGCTTACCCTATTTTAAATATTTATATTTAAAATTAATATTGTTATTATAAATTTATAATAAATATTTGAGTTATTATTATGACTTATATAAGTGTCGTTATAATATCTTTTTAACTACTCGCGGTACGGAGAATCTGGTTTAAAGGGCCGCATAGGGTTATTGGATTTCAGAAGTGTTATACGTTAAAATGGTCCTGCCCTCCGGTGTTTTATGTCTGGTCTCTGTCTGTACATAGTGGTTGGAAAGTATTGTTTAAACGCTTATATAATAATAATAAGACTAATAATTAGTCACGGTAAATATTAGACTAAAATCTAGTGGTAATAATACTAGGTTTCGTCGAAGGAAATTATTTTAAAGTAAACGAAGCGCTGTCCGAGTACCGAGTCACCACCTTCTTAGGTGAGTGCATAGTTACTTTCATCTTACACATATATATGAAGTATTTTATATAAACTACGTGCTATGTGTGCATATTATCTGAATATTTGTTGTCTATGTTCGATGAACGTTTTTTTTATACACGTTTTAAATGATTTGAACTGTATACGTATTTTAAATATACAAGTATGTTGGGTATGAGATGGGTAGATGAATGATGAGAGATAAAAGATGATGTGAGTAAACATTGACAGCTATAGACTTAGTGCCTAACAAATAACATCGGCAACTATGGACTTAGTGCCTATTGGACAAACACTGATAACTATGGACTTAGTACTTGTTAGGAATTGGTATATATGGACTTAGTACGTATTAGATAAACACTGGTAGTTATTGATTTAGTACTCATCAGCTATGGAATTAGTGCTTTACGAACGAGCATTTGCAGCTATGGATTTAGTGCTAGTCCTATAACTCTTGAAGCAAAGGACTTCAGAATGAACGAATGCGGGATATATGACTCTTAGGATAGATCCTTAAGAGTAAAGAATATAATGGGGACGGGTAATTGGGTCGATTGTTTGATTGTTTAAACATAATAATTATATTATTGTGGGTTGAAAATCCTATGTACGCACCAGGTTTCCCAACCTGACTCACTCAGTTTTATTTATATTACAGGTGTTGAGATGAAGTCACATTACACTGGAAGATTAAAGAGATGTAAATCACTAGTGTAAATAAATGTAAGTTCTGTTTATGCTTATGTTTCTGTATTGACGATGACATACCAAATGTTTTAAAACGAATTTAAAATACTTTTCTTCGGAAATGATTTGATAACGTATTTATCATGTTTTACTGGGAACAAATTCCGCAACATTTTTATTAAAAGAGGTACTCTGATTTTTATAAAGCATAAACAGAATCGGTCTTTTTTTATGGGGATGTCACATATCGCAAATCCATTCGAATGTTGCGAATCCAATCATTCGAAGAATTGTATGGTGTCGTTAATATGTAATTGTATACGTGAGCTAGTTAGAGGGAGTTGGTGGGATATCCTTTTGTTGCTGATGTCGGAGAGTGGTGTGGTGATTGCCCTATGAGATGCCTATGAAGAGTTTTAGTGTTGGGAGCCTTGTCTTATAGAAGATTATATATATAGATAAGTAGTGTCTTGGAGGATTCACAACAATCCTTGAGGAAAGTATGGATAGATGTGAAAGGTAGTATGGGCACGTACTACTAGAAGCAGAGGATTCGTACTCGAGCCAAGGAGAGTTGCGATGATACCAGGAAGCTTGCAGCGTATGAGATTCCTCAATATTTATTTATGCGTGTTCTGATGGTTTGAATGGTCTATTTTCAGTATTATGACCCTTCGAGGAATACTAGTTAATGGTTCTGGTGTTGTGAGGGTTCTGGATCGGGTTCTGGAGTCGGACAATTGGATGATCATACGCGGGAGTTCATTTTATCTAATATTACCTACAACATACTTGAGCAGACTCCTGTGATCTTTCGTATGATTAAGTGGGCTTTCTTCGTTTGGGCCTTTTGGACTCGGGGTTATTTGAGATTTTAGGGTTTGGGCCTTGTTAGGCCATTAAACTTCTGACCTTGGGCCATGGATAAACTACAAGGTTTTGGGATTAGATCCATGATGATTTGGGACCAATTAGAAAGTTGGACAATAATAGGCCTGTGATGCCATTTATGAATTTGGTCAATTGAGTAAATGGGTTGGGCATTGGTTTTGGGCCAAGTAAGAAAATGGTAAAATGGTTTTTTACCCTGGATGTTGGGCAAGTAATTTAGATTCTTGATTATGGGTTGAGATCCAATTACTAACTGGATATTATTGATGATGATGGTGCGGGGATTTTTCGGATCAACAGACGATATTTTGTTTGAGAGATTTACCAGTTTGACGTGACTTTCCTCGCTATGTTTAGCATGTTGAAGGCACCAATGCCGGTCCATTGTTTATTATGATTAGGATGCTAGTTGTTTGTGTGACTTTGCATGTATGTTGTCTGATATGTTTACCGGGCGGGGACTGATGATTATATTGTATGTTATTTATCTTTTGTGATTTTTTGCGTGTGTTTATGTGTTGTGTGTATATCGGGTGGGGTTCGATGCCAGGTAGGGCCTAATGACTGACATATATGTTCCGAGTGGGGCTCGACGTCGGATGGGACCCATTATATGTTTGATACGTATGGTATGTGATATTTTGGGGAATTCACTAAACTTTGTGCTTACAATTTTCAGTATATGTTTTAGGTACTTATGGTTCGAAGGGAAAGAGCCCGTGATGATTGCAGTGCACACACCATGTGATTCCACATCTTATATTACTCTAATGTGCTTGGATGTTTATTGATACGCTCTGATTCACTATGGTTTCTATGATGTTTTAGATAATGGTTTTATTAATTTAAAAAATTGAAATTTTTAGTCTTAATTTTGGGACGTAACAATATACACTGACCCACTTGCAATGGGTCACTCAAGAAAAGATACTATAACAATCATCAGGGAGACAGTTGTATGAGTTTTCCTTTTTTATCCATTTATCATTGCAAGTCATAATGTTGTCAGTGCGAACAAAATTATTTTCAAAGGTGCACTCGCTGACTCTGTGAGAAGCATCACCACATTGATAACAAACTTTGATTATTGGATTCTTTCCTTTAGTATTAGATTTTGATATCTTTTTCAACTGAAGAATCTGAATAACTTTGATTATTTGATTTAAGATTTCCTTGTTTTAGTTATGGAACAAGGAGTGTTATAAATGGTATGCTCATACACTACCTTGTCATGAGGCTCATGATGCATTGAAGAGTCATCTGAGGTAGACGACTTTGATTGATCTTCAGGTTTATAATTGCTAACCGAGCACCGAGGAAACATGCCAAGGAGGTTAAGAAAAAAAAACATTTGAGAATATAGCCCGTTTAAAAAATAGTTACTGGTAAAAGAATAACTTTATATCTACCATTTAGTATAATAGCTTTGGAGACACTATTTCCAAACTTCGAGGGGTGTATTTGGAAACATCATAAAATGGTTCCAAATTGCATGTCGCTTGTATAATTGTCAAAGCCTGAATATGAAACTTGTTGGCAATTTTATACACTTAATAATATAAAAAATAAAAAAAGAAGGAAGATATATTGGTTCGAGGTATACATAATAAAATAAATAAATACATAAACAAATAAATGAAAACACAAAATAGAAAACATGACAATTTTATATATATAAAAAATTATGGATTATCTTATCAAGATAAAGAGTAGGGTGAAATTTTAATATATACAATAAACCAAATTCCAAGTGAACGTTTAAAAAAATTTAATCTGAAACTTTATGAACTTGGAAGGTCAAATGTGAAATAGAAAAAAATACATTATATGAGATTTTTATGAATATACTCATGGGTTATACACGTTACAAAAATCTTTGGCGGAAAAACTTAAACCCTAAGTTCACATGCAGCGTAAAAGATCTATATTATTATTATGATTTTCAACAAACAATTAAATATCATGAACTCTAAAAGTACATTGCTATTTTTGAAATTAATAAATGGATATTATAAATTACATACGTTTAGTTTACTATAGCAAATAAACCAATATTCATTCTTGATGGTCTTTAGAAAGCAAGTACTATAAGTCTTGTACCTCTAATGACTCACACTTAAAGCCTAGCAGTTGGGAGCTAAAGAGGAGAAAGGATGAGTGTGACATCCCCAAAATCTCGACCAGAAAAAAACAATTTCATTTATGATTTTTAAAATAATTTCAGAGTAAATCCTTTTAATTTTAAAAGAGATGCGAAATTTGTTCCCAAAAACAAAACATGATAAAATAGATATTTATCAAAACATTTCATAAAGAAATATAATTTCATTTCATAATCAAAAATCGGGATGTCATGTTCCGATACAGATCATAAAGCATAAACGATAACATTACAAGTCATTCAACAAATATATACATATACGGACTTGTAAACAGAACAACTCGATGATTCATCCATCTTAAGCTCTTGCGCCACTTCCTGTAATACAAATAAACTGAGTGGGTCAGACTTGGGAGCCTGGTGAGCATATGTGGTTTTCAATCCACAATAAATATTTAATTTAACAATCAACAATAAACCCGATTATCCATTCCCGTTATCCTCACTTTACGTCCCTAAAAATAACATCTATTATAAGGAACCTAATTCAGGATTTTCATCGGGACGAACATTACTGCAGAGGGGCTTCCTCAACAATAAGTGTCCTAAAGGCAACCATGTGGGGGGTAGAGTACACCGGTGAACACGTCGTTCACAATACCTACAGGTTATGAGCCTGCTAGTGTTCCACAGGACAGTCTAGAATAGTCCGTGGTCGTCATCCAGACTCTGCTGAATGACTAGAATAACACCAACAACACCGAGACCTCTCATCTGTTTATTACACACCAATTATCTATCCATGTTATACCCAACATATTAGTAGATAAAAAATTACATTTTTATACATAGTTTAAAAACCTGTATAACATGCTTTTATCAATACATATTCCACATAACATGTGAGGCACACACACATATCACGTATTTCATAGAGAATAAATCAGATCTATGAGATAGAAGAGAGTGAATATACAATCACACGTATAACAACAAAATATATACACATAACACGTATTTTATATAAAATACTTCATAATATTGTGTTGGAAGAAAATGACTACACACTCACTTGATCAGAAGATGATCGGGCAGCACTACGGCTTGCAAAAGTAGTGTTTCTCCGTAGATCTGGATGATCTTCACAAAAACCAGGTTCCTCGCGGGCAAGGCTTCGGCTCGGGAATAACGCTCTTCGAGATCCTTGGGGCTTCGGATCTTGCTTCTGGGCTTGGGAAAATTACCGAGGCTTTGGGGTATAAATAGCACGCTAAACGAGGCAAAAGATGAGAGAAAAAGGAAGAGTTTGTAAAAGAAAGAAGTTGGCTTCGCATCCTCTTTTATAGGGCTGATCATCGGAAGTACGCTGGGTGTAACTTCGAGGTACGCGGGGCGTACTCCTCCGGAGGCATCACTGCGTGCGTCATCGGCCCTCTACGCCATCGCATACGAACTCCGAACACTCGAGTGGTACACTGGGCGTACTTTGGATGAGTTCGGTGACTCCCCTTCGGATAATATCGGATATAATAAATAAATTTAAATATTAATTATTTAATAAACTTTGAAATTTGATATCTTCTTCATACGAACTCCGTTTTCGACGTTCTTTATATTCACGCGTAGGTGAGACCACGCTCTACAACTTTCGTTTAGACTCTGTCGGCTAATTTTGACTTTATTTTTATTATTTATTTTTAGGAGGCCGGGACAGAAAAACTTCGTTATAAATTCATAACTTCTTCGTCCGACGTCCGTTCTCGCCTAACTTTTCATCGTTTCGCTACTAACAACGAGATCTTCGATTTTCGTTTAGATTGTTTCGGCTAAAAAAGCGCTCGATCTCAAATCGAGTATTCGGGTTGCATACCGCCAAGTCGAAACTTCATAAAATCATAACTTCCTCATACGAAGTCAGATTTGTGCGTTCTATATATATTCGGAAACCTCGTTTCAACTACTACAACATTATCCAATGATATCGAGTTTATTTTACACTTAGATTTTGAAGCTCATTTTATTCTTAATTAATCATATCACATGATTAAACAATTAAACATGAAACACATAATACTCAAATAATACATTCTTATTATTTCAAATTGGGTTACAAAGTTTAACCTATACTATTACATTGCTGAAAATGGCAAGCTCAAAAACACGGACGTTACAATGAGAATGAGTATTTTCAATTTGATGTTTTTGGAATGATGAATCCAAAAATCTAAACCCTTATGGGTTTATATAGGTGTTAGGAAGGTTGTAGATAAGACATGTTTTATTTTAGATAACACTTATCCTATTTCTTCATCCCTAAGACAATCTAAGCTTCCTTGAAGCCCAAAAAAAAACTCTAAAATCCCTCTTTAGAACCGCTCCCTCTTGAGAGGTTCTAGAATTGGTTAAGGTTCAACTTTTGAACATTATCACTTTTGGTCATTTTATTTTTAATTAATCTAATTAATCCTAAAATTAATTTAAAATTTATACAGATTAATTCTTAATTAAATAATATCATTTCTAATTAATATATTATTCTCATAATATATTAATAAATCATTTATCTTGACTTCTAATTAATTTATTAATCATATAACAAATCACTAAATCAATCTCTCTCTCTCTCTAAAAAAATTCCAACCAATTATCAGGTTTGAGAGCAACTCAAAATGACTATGCTAATAATTTAAGATTATACTAATTTCATTATCTGCTTAGACACATAATCCAACATATAACTTCCATTTTTCTTATCAGTAAAGAGAAGTAAGAGACATCAAAGTCGGGTAACTCAAGTTGTTCATCATTAGTCTCTAAGTAAGAAGTTCTATTACGACTGAAAAATAACTTAAAAACTCATAATCTTTGTCTCATATCTAACACATGATTTATTTATTGGCCAAGTTTTACATCAAACATCATTAATTGTTTATCATGAAGGTGGAATGCCATTCTAAAATATCCCAAACTGTGAGAGATCCTACATAAATACCTAAACCATAAGAATCAATTTACCAACACATCACTAACTAAAACCAAATCAGAGAAATTTTAGAATACCGAAAAAAAAAGTAAAAAGTAACTTACCCTGGTGATTATGAAATATTATTAGGAAACTTTCTAGTAATATATCTAGATACTGAAAAACATGATGTCTCAAACAATATAAAATTTGAATCAATTATAGGTGTAAAAAAAGAAACATATAAACTTTTTATAAAAGGCCGTAAAAAAAGAAGAGAAACTCATACCCATGCACCCGAAAGACATGAGTAGTGGCCATTAGATTTGCGTATTGAAGAGGTGAATCCTTAAAAAAGCTACTACTTCCTTTAAAAAATGCAACTTCCTTAATAAAGAAGAAGATGTTCCCACTAACAAGGGTTGATATAGATATTAGAAAAACCAAAAATGATTTCAATGACTTTTATTTTATTGTTGCATACAAAGTGAAAACGAAGGAAAGAAAAAAGAAACATACTTGAAGGGTGCGATGACATTTCTACAAACAAATGGTGCGTGTATTGTATACCTTAAAGATAATCATCAATTTTCAGTTTTCGATCTATGGTAAATTAAAAAATATTTAAAAACCAAACCAACAGGTCATAAACATGATACATGTTTTTTATGTGTGTCAATCCAAGTTTTTCATAAGATGCGGCGTTTTATCGGTAAGATGGTCGCTAATGATTAGATGATTAATGGTAAGGTTGCAACATCGCCGATGTTCATGGTGGGGAACAGACGATTGATGGGTGGTTGATCATGACACAGTGAAAAACTAACAATAAAGTCTAACCGAGATAAAAAAAACATAATTCATAATATCAAAATCGAGATAATAATAAATTAAACCTTATCTTGGTAATCAAGACGGTGTCTAACAAATTAGATAGAATATGAGCGATTGCGGATTGAAGTTGGATATGTTGTAGGGTTCTTCTGCGCATATTAGTGGTGACGACGGTAAGTTAGGCAGTAACATGTAAAGCTTTTAGAGAAAACGTGGATGGGAGCATGTCCTCTTGATTCAAAATTTGAAATTGGGACCAGTAAAGAAAAAGAAAATCATAACACAAATTATTCAAAAGAAATTTGAATTTCTCCTAAAAATCAATAATCAAATAAATAATTACCTAATTTATTATCAATATCAATATTTTTTTAAAAGTAAAAAATACTAAGAAATTGATAATTGTAATTTTTATAAAACAATTGAAAAAAAAATCTACCCTAATAAATGAAAATGTTATTGCCACTTGTCATTCTTTCATTTATTTAGCCACATGTCATTTTGTCATAATTTTGAAATATATTTATTTTCCACTTGTCAATTACTTTATTATTCATTTCCACTATATCATTAATTTAGTTTCTATAAATTAAACCTACTATAATAACTATTAATTTCAAATTTCAAATTTCAAATTTGAAATTTCAATTTTAATTTCAAATAAATTTACACTTTAAACATTTGTATTTAACATTTTATTATAATAAAACGTTTAGTACACGGGTCTAACAATTAAACACATAATTTTAATTAATTTATTTTTTGCAATTTTTTTTTCCATAATTTTCACTTATTTCATATTCCAAATTCAAATAAACTTTTCATATAATCGCTCCTATTTAACATTATATTTTAATTAACCCGTATAATATACGGGTTTCACAACTAATGCATATTATAAAAAAAAAAAAAATAACAAGTGAAATTAATAACTACAGATCTTGAATATACACTTATAAAATTTCTGTCCGATGAATACCATATTAAAATCTATCATAAAAAATAAATACTTTGAAAAAAAATGCAATTGAATATTGATATGTAGGGATTGTTATTTTACTTAAAATAAATAATTCGAAAACAAAATGCGTTCCATCACCAAATGGCGCGAAAACCCTACCCCGCCTAGCAACCTCAAGTTCTGAAGTGAGGTATATAGGAGGTTTCTAGTGTTCAACTTCGTTGTCATGATTCAATCCACACTCATTTCATTACGATTGGAAAGACACGAAAATGGAACATACTCTGAAGGTGATCTCCATCTTCTACTTCGTGTTTTCTTTACCATCATTTTGGTTACGTGAAAACCCTAAAACCCCCTTTTTGATTTCGTGTTATTCATAAAGCAAAGTTCACACGCGAGCGATAAACACTCACCTAATCAGAGTGTGCTTTTTTGTTGATGCATGGTAACAGGAATATTTTGGGTTTTCGACATTTCGACCGTATCAGAAGGAGATAACCGAGAAGATTTTGGAGGGAAGAGATAGCTTGGTTGTTATGGCTACCGGTAGCGGCAAGTCCCTATGGTAAATTCGACTCTCTATTTTGTTTTACTTCATGAGTCTCGAGATCACCAGAGCCATTTAGACCGATGGATTTTTATACATGCATTAGTGTGAAACATTTAATTTGATACATACATTTGTGTCTGGGAATAACCAGTGTACTGTTTATGAAAAAAGATGATTAGATTTGTGATATAGTAAGGATTGGTATGATTAAATCTAATCAATTTCCCAGAAGCTTTAGCAGTTATACAGTTTTCATAGCGAGTGATGGATTATTGTATGTGCCAGATGGATGTCCCTTTTACTAATGTACAGTTTATCTTCATTGGGGACGCAAACAAGTCTGAGATTCCTAATAATTGAATTGAGATTTTAGGAACTCAACTCTAATTCTTATTGGTCTTTTTGGTCCCAATCAATGTGTTGATATACATATGTTTTCGTCAAGTTCTTATGTATGCTCTTGGTTCTAGCTCGAGTTAAGTTTGTTTGATCATGTTTTCAGAATGTGTAAATAAGGATGATAATATAGGCTTCTAATCTTTTAGAATACAAGAGCTGTTGTTTTATTTGTGATAAATACTTTGCAACTGACTAATTTTTTATTACTATTATAATCTAGCTATCAAGTTCCTCCATTAATTGCACAAAAGACTGCTGTAGTTATAAGCCCACTTCTATCTCTGATGCAAGATCAGGTATATTCATTTTTATCTTTTTCTTTAACCAAATTTTAATAGATAAGCACATGATAATATAAATGGTGTTTGTTTATAGGTCATGGCTTTGAAAGAGAGGGGCATTAGAGCTGAGCATCTCTCCACTGCTCAGACCAACACAAGTGTACAGAAGAATGCTGAGAGTGGCCAATATGACCTTCTGTATATGACTCCAGAGAAGGCATGTAATGTTCCCAACAGGTAAATATTGATAATTTATCCAAAAAATAATAACAAAAGTCTTAAAAAATGTTAGTCAGGGGACCCAATCCATAATTTTGGCCATATCACAGGGATGATTTCTGTACTTTACCTTATTAAAGTAAATGATATGATGATTTGAGCTGTTTTTACTCCAAATGCAGCTTCTGGTCAAGGTTGCTTAACACAGGAATATGTCTAGTAGCAGTTGATGAAGCCCACTGTATCTCGGAATGGGGCCATGATTTTCGGTTGGTTTCTAATATATTACTTAATCTTGGATAATTATTACATATCCATGTGTGTGTGTATTGATCTATCAATAGAAGTGTTCTTCTAGTTGTTATGTCTCCTATTAGAATTTCTAAATAATGATATGTTTTACAGGGTGGAATACAAACAATTATACAAGCTGCGAGATGTTTTGGTAGGTGTTCCATTTGTTGGATTGACAGCAACAGCTACAGAAAAGTACGTGTCATGCAAATTGATTTATCTTTTGGTCTTTAGCTTGCTTTTATTTCTTTGTGAGTTGTTCTCCATATAGTTACATATCAAGTTGTAAATCTATCTTACACCTTTATGGTTACTCTCTTGTGATTTCAGGGTTCGAAATGACATAGTTGGTTCACTTATGATGAAAGACCCTCATGTTGCCATTGGATCATTTGATAGAAAAAACCTTTACTATGGTGTGAAATCTATCAACCGTGGGGCCTCATTTGTTGATGAGCTTGTGGCACAAGTCTCTAAACATGTATCAAATGCTGGATCAACTATTGTATATTGTACAACCATTAAAGATGTCCAAGAGGTGAGCTTTTGTATACTTTTAACCTTTCTGCTATTGACTTGTTTAAATCTTTTTATTGGTTAGAGGCCGTTTTTGTTGAAATTTGTTTCATCTGTTTGGATTCCTTAGATTGGTAGATCACTTTGTGAGGCTGGAATCAATGCTGGAATGTATCATGGCCAAATGGGTCACAAGGCCCGTGAAGAATCACACAGGTTTCCAGTTTTCTTTAACTTGTTTAATCATATAAAAATAGTTATATCTAGCTCCGTATTCATGTCTTTTTTTGTACCCTTTTGTTGCTAGATCTTTTATAAGGGATGAGGTTCGGGTAATGGTTGCAACTATTGCATTTGGAATGGGTATTGATAAGCCAGATATAAGACATGTGATCCACTATGGGTGCCCTAAGAGTTTGGAGTCATATTATCAAGAAAGTGGAAGATGTGGTAGAGATGGGATTGCTTCTGATTGCTGGCTATATTTTTCAAGAGGTGACTTTGGAAAAGCTGATTTCTACTGTGGAGAAGCAAGCTCAGTATGTTGAACTTTCTCAACAAAATCATTTATTCTTCTTATTATTATTATTTTCTTCATGGATTATGGTAATAAAATCCACCTTGTTTCTAACAGGAAAACCAGAAAAAAGCTATTATGGATTCGTTTATGGCTGCTCAACGATATTGCATGCAGACAACTTGCAGAAGAAAAATTTTGCTCGAGTATTTTGGGGAAATATGTCCAGCCATTAATTGTGGTGAGGCAAATTTCCTTTTTTTTTTTTTTTCCTCTTTTATATTTCATACAACATAAGACACATAGTGAGTAGTGAGTAGTGAATAGGTTATGCTATGAAGTTTGTTGTATAAATGCATCCTTGCATTTAGGGAATTATGGACTATCTTATCACACAAAAAAATGATAGTAAAATATCATGTTAAATGTGTATTTCACTCTTTTTGTACATCTTATGACAAAAAGATGAAGATGGATGATATATTTGGATGAATACAGGAAATTGTGATAATTGCACGAGCTTAAAGGAGGAGAATGATATGTCTAGAGAAGCATTTCTTCTGATGGGTTGCATCCAGTCTTGTGGTGGTTATTGGGGGCTTAACTTGCCAATAGATGTTCTTCGGGGTTCTCGTGTAAGATTTTATTATCTATAACTATAATGTCTGTCTGATAAAACTTGTTCAAGGCTTAAATGAAAGATGCTCAGTTGGTTTATAATCTTATATATATATATATATATATATATATATATATATATATATATATATATATATTCCTACTAAATCTTCTTGTGGATTGCAGGCTAAAAAGATTACTGAAAAGCAGTTCGACAATCTCCCATACCATGGACTTGGGAAGGATTTTTCAGCAAATTGGTGGAAGACACTAGGTTTTCAACTAATTTCTTTTGGTATGTAAAATATTTTTTTTACTTTGTCTGATAAAATGTGTTAGCTAGATGGAGTTTGTTTCAGTTATAAAATCGTTCTTTGTTTACTATAGCATCCTACTTTCATTTCTTCCTATTATAACATTATACTTTGAAAAGGCTACCAAATTATAGCAAAAGCAATCCCCACTGCTATATTTGGGTAGATTTTTGATTTTTGAATTAAAATAACATAATAAGATAAAAATTGGAAGTACAATGTTACAGTTGGGTAGAGTTTTCAAAGTATAATATGTGTTAATTAGAAAAAAAAAAAACTGAAAGAACAAAGCTATAATAAAAGAAAATGAAAGTAGGATGCTATAATGCAAAAGTAAGTGAAAGTACATTGCTCTTTCTTGCATTTGGTCTTTCCTATGAGAAGAAGTCCCTAATCCAGTTATGCAATTTGATGCACAGGTTACTTGGTTGAGACTGTTAAAGATACTTATAGAACTGTAAGGTATGTTGCTAACCGATTTTCCTTTTTAACAACTATAAATAAATACAAAAGTTGTTTGTTTCTTACAATTTACACCCCTTTCTCTTTCTCTCATGTATTATTGTATATGAAATAATGAAAGTGATAGAATATATATATATATTTTTTCCATGTACAGTGTGAGTGTGGAAGGTGCAAAGTTCCTTAGATCCTGTAGGCCTGATCACCAACCTCCATTACTTTTACCAATTACTAGTGAATTGGGTGGTGGCAATGAGGACAATAAAAGTACAGCTACACCTGGCTCAGGGATTGATGGAATGTCACAGGTAGGTGGTATTTTAATAAGAGGAGGATATACTTTTACTCTCTGTGTGTGTTTTGATTTTTGAATTAATTCGAATATAGGCGGAGAGAGAAGTTTATAAAATACTTTTAGAAGAGAGAATGAAGCTTGCAAGATCTGCTGGAACTGCTCCGTAAGTAGCAAGCATTTTAAAATTTAAATGATTTGGAATTGAAAATATGCATATATATCATATATGAGATTTAAGATCAGTATGCAATTTGCAGATATGTAATATGTGGGGATTTAACACTGAAAAAGATAGTAGCAACAAGACCATCTACTAAAGCAAGGTTGGCAAACATTGATGGTGTCAACCAGGTATATATTATATACATTGGAAGTAGAATATTCGGGTTGATAAGAAAAAAAAAATAATAATCTGTTGTTCTGTTAATGAAACGCAGCACCTTGTAACAAGGTATGGGGATGAAATTATTCGTGTGATCCATGAATTATCGAAAAAACTTGATCTTTGTTTGGATGGAGTCGCACCCATGGAAACCACTCACCCTCAAGCTTTTAACAACTCCAAATCTCACACCAACACAATAAAAAACCCAAAAGACTTGCCACCTGCAAAATACAGTGCTTGGAAGATGTGGCAAGAGGATGGTCTCACAGCTGAAAAAATTGCTGTAAGTAGTTAGTTAAAACCTTTATGCTACCTTTTTTTAAAAAAAAATAAAAAATTAAAATAGTGTTGTTGTTGCAGAACTTTCCTGGTAGATCGGCCCCAATAAAAGTAGGAACAGTCCTTGGGTATGTTCTGGATGCAGCACGAGAAGGATGTGCAGTTGACTGGGGGAGATTTTTTAATGAAATTGGATTGACACACCAGATTGCTGCTAATGTCAAAGCTGCAGTTTTGAAAGTTGGGTCTAAAGAAAAACTCAAACCTATCAAAGACGAGCTACCAGAAGAGGTATGTTTTGACTTTATTTGCATACATTAAATTAAAATGTATATGGATTATTTCTATGATTGAGAAGATATCTGGAACAGGTAGAGTATTTTCATATCAAGGCATGGTTGACAATGGATGAACTTGGGATGTCAACTGAGGCTATTCCATCTCCCACTCCCAAACAACCTACACAACAACAACAAGAAGAAGAAAAAGAAGAATCATCACCATCTAGTAAAAGACACATTAATCCTGCGCAACCTGTAGTTGTTGATATTATTGATGATGATGATTCTCCAATGAAACGCCAGAAGGTTGAAGAAGATAAGACACCTCCTCAGCCTCAGCTTTCTGAAGCTTCCCTTTTGGAGTGGCTTCAAAACTTTCAGAATGGGGTCAGTAGTTTTTTTTTCTTTTTATCTTTTTAAAACAAAAGCTCACATATAGCAATGCAGGTCACGTTGGTGGACATATTGAAGCATTTCAATGGGTCTACAGGGGCAGCTGTTCTTGATCTGCTGAGTTGCATGGAGAGTGAGTTTTTAATCTTTCAGAAGAACAATGTCTATAAAATTATGTGATTTCTTAGAAATTAATTATAACTATAACCAGAAGAAAAACAAACCAATGTTATGCTCGTGGTTACTAATATAGTTCTACCCTCCTTAGTTTTACCATCATGTCTTGGCTGCCTTAACAAACACAAACCATCTTTTATTTATAAACAGCTTTCCATCAAAACCTTTTTTTCCCAAACATTTTCACACAAAAGCTATATTTTCCAATTATCAATCAGTTTTGCCAAATTTCACAATATTCAACAATATGTCTTAATTTTAGCACGAGAGGAGTTGATGGGAAGAAAGAAGAAAAGCAAATATACGTTAGTGTTGATATATACTCATCTATTTGGTTGAGGTTGATCCCATCATTTTTATTTTTTTGAAAAACTACACGTTAATGTGATTTTGAATTTGGAAAACACATGTAGATGTTATATATTGGAAAAGAAAGTTTGGGAAAAGAATATCAATAAGGTAGAAACGACAACAATTGATTCGTTGCTAAAAAATAAATCAATTTTGGTTATTATTTATTTATTTCGAACAAATTTTAAACAAGTCAAAATAAATTATCTACCAAGAATCCAACAAGTTGTCGGAGAGATGATTATTATCAGACAATTCTGGTGTGGCCACATACATTACAAAGATTGTCTAGTGATTATTAATTTATGGTTTAATTGTTTGAAAAGAAAAAATAAAAGTGTTACTTAAATAAATAGTTTTATAATTTTTTTCATTTAAAAACTATTTATTATAAGCGAAAATCACTTTACAATCTTATCATTATTTTAGTCCTAAAATAAACGTATACTTTGTTTTTTCTCATCAGTATTGTATCATCTCCCTGTCCTCTACGTATCATTTGCATCACTATCACCATCCTTAAAAAAAACTACAGTGCAGGAATTGAAATCGAATAGCATCAACATCAAACAGTACAATTATTATTATTATTAATTATGCAGTGATAAATATGTAGCAACCAATTACACTGCTCAATAATAAATTAATAATGCTATCTTCACATAGACAGTTATAGAAGGCTTTCACCACAAATTTGATGTATAGTGTCGTATTCATTAGCTTTGGTTAGGTTGGGGACCACCTAGGTTTATCCTTTCTTGTTTAAAACATAACGTGCAGGAAATTATAACTTTTTCCTGCAAAAAATAATTTTAGCCCAAATTCATCATAGCATTACATCATGGAATATATATAATTATTGGAGTGAAGATTTTGCTGCAATATTATTGATATGAACAATACAAATGATAATATATAAACGGGATAATGACTGGTAACGAATTTTCAATTTTTGTTACATTTAGTCACTAAACTTTTTTTCGTTATCTATTTTCCATTGAACTATTGAAACTGTTCACATTTTACCCTTATGATCGGCTGTTGCCGATCATAAGGGTAAAATGTGAACAGTTTCAATAGTTCAATGACAAATAGATAACGAAAAAAAGTTTAGTGACTAAATGTGACAAAAGTCGAAAGTTCGTTTCTCTCTAAAAAGTTCAATGAATAAATGTGAACAAACCTGCTCTTGTATTATGTTTTAGCAAATTATTTATTTTTGTTAAACTATAGCAACATTTGTTGATGAAGAAATCTATGAAATAAAAAAAATAAAAAAAAACAAAAACAAAACCCTGAAAATATATTTAAAAAAAATAAAAAACCAAAACCGAAATAAAAAACCAATGATTTGATATTTTCCAAAATAAAAAATCAAAGTTTCCAATCTGATTTTGGTTTTACAAAAAATAAACCATTCTCACTGATGTGAATTATGACTATTGGTTTACCAGGCGAAATTTATGACTTCCCATTAATATGTAGTTACAACATCGTCTGAACTCGTAATTCATAGTAAGAGGTTAGAGTATCATCAAATGAATACGTAGTTACAACATCGCCTGAACTCGTAATTCATCACCTACAGGTTATGGGCCCGCTGGTGTTTCCACTGGGTTGTCTAGAATAGTCCGTGGTCACCATCTATACTCTGGTAGATGACTACATCGCCACATTGCTGGTTAAGGTTATGATATCTCATTTCATCCTACATTACATATTCATCATCTATTTACCTAATTATCACCACCTTTCTATCACCATCTATCTCTCATCATTTTATTTCATCACACACCAACTATTTCATCTACCCATGTTTCATCCGCAACCTATTTGTAGATATAAAATAAATATACTGTTTAAATCTTTTAAAACATGTATAAAATCGTTCATCCATCATAGACAACAAGTATTCATTAATCCGAGTCATCAGTCGCGGACTCGTCGAGTCCATTCATTAATCCGAGTCATCAGTCGCGACCTTACTCGACGAGTTGAGGCATCAACTCGTCGAGTCTGTCTTCTTAACTCAAAACAAAAATATTTAAATGATGATACCTGGAAATTTGGATGTTATATTTTGTTTTTTTATTTCATAGATTTCTTCATCAACAAATGTTGCTAGAATTAAACAAAAATAAATAATTTTGCTAAAACATAATACAATAGAAAGTTTGTTCACATTTAGTCATTGAACTTTTTAGAGGGAAACAAACTTTCGATTTTGTTCACATTTAGTCACTAAACTTTTTTTCATTATCTATTTGCCACTAAACTATTGAAACTGTTCACATTTTACCCTTATGACCGATAACAACCGGTCATAAGGGTAAAATGTGAACAGTTTCAATAGTTCAATGACAAATAGATAACGAAAAAAAGTTTAGTGACTAAATGTGACAAAAGTCGAAAGTTCGTTACCCTTTCAAGTCATTATCCCTATATAAATTGTTACGTGAAAAAACAATAAAAGACCATGCTAAAGTGGACATACCGTCAAATACATATGTATACTTATATTATATTTATTTATATATGTAGATGTTAACTGTCTGTTGTGTTCACTTCACTTACATTTTTTATCTGCTTTACACAAGATCAACACAAAGACTCTAGACTATGGAGACTCTAAATTGCCAACTTAAACAATTGATATAATAATAGGAAAAATGACTCTTGAGGATAACTAACCGTTGTGTTTGTTTTCATTTGGTCACTTTTTTTTTTTTTTTTTTTTAATTCAATATACCAACGAACTTGTTGTTTTTGTTCACCACAACCCTTTTGATCGGCTTTTGATCTGTGATAGCCGATCAAATGGTTATGATGAACATAAACAACAAGTTTGATGATATATTGAGTACAAAAAAAGGACCAAATACGAACAAACTGAATAGTTGGTTACCTTCCTGAGTCAATTTCCTCGAAAAGTTAAATGAAATTAAAGTTACAAAATTATCAAAGACTGCAGCTTTCTTTGGTCATAACGTATATGAAGAGCGTTTCGGAAGGGTAACTTCGTTAAAACATGGTCTATGTTATGTTTATTGTGGTTAGTTGTCAACACCTCTCTGCAAAAGGATATGATTGTGTAATGATTGTGTATGAGAGGTATATTTATCAGCATAAACGTTTACCTCAAGGTATATTATGGTGATGTGTCTGCAAAAGCTGCATGATATTGTACATATTAATGTTGTATCTTATCCCACGAATTCGATCTTAAAGCTAGGTCAACTCAAAAATATTCCACTTGTTTGTAGACTTTTATAGAATCAATGATACGATAAACCATTTGATTGAAAATGTAAATGTAGTCATGAAATGTACCTGGTTAATCAATATTTCCCTAATAACTATTCAAGTGCATTGCAAAGTTATATATATATGAATAATGTTTTTTTGTGGGTTATGTTTTGAAGAGGAAAAAGAATGAATCTCATAAAATCATTAATGTCAGCAGAAAATGACATGAGATTTGGTGTAAATGAGTAAAGGAAAAATGAATCAACAGGGTAACCAACTATTGCATTTGTTCTCAGTTAGTTTTGTTTTGTTGTTTTGTTTTTTTGTTTTTCTGTACTCAATATACCATTGAACTTGTTGTTTGTGTTCCTTATAACCTTTTGACCGGCTATCACAAATACAAAGCCAGTCAAAAGGGGTATGGTGAACACAAACAACAAGTTTAATGATATATTTAGTACAAAAAAAAGGAAATGAACCAAATAAGAACTAAGCAACAATTGGTTATCCTTAAGAGTCTTTTTCCCTAATATTAAGTACTATAAAGCTCCTAAATATAATTGAGGATTGTTTAGAAATTAGCAACAATTGTATTTCTTTTGTTTATAATTAAAAAAAAATATGCCAGGTTTATAAATGATCAGGTAATGTTTAGAAAACTTTCAATATTTTGATTATTGGTTAAAGTTAACGTAATCTTTATAAAAATCTCAATAATTTGATTAAATTAACAAAAAAAAAGACGAGATACAGACTAAAGCTAAACATGTGAAACCAATCAAAAATAGTTTTTTCGAAGCTGGTAAGTTGTCACTTAGTGTAAAGAAAGTAATAATTTAGGATTAAACCGTAAATTGATCAAAAATATTGAGATTTTATTGGAGATTTAAAAAAAAAATCAAGTCAATAATATATAATGTATCATTTTTGGTATTTAACTATTTTACATGTATAATCTTAATTTCTCAAACAACAACTTATTATCTTAATTGTGTTTTGATATCATATAAGATTAAGAGGTGTGGTTTATCATATTTCTTACTACTTTTTTCTCCGCCATCACTTCATTTCCTTTGTGTTTCGTTTTATATAGGAAATAACGAATTCTCACTTTTTATATTAAAGAAACTTGAATTGTACAAGGAATGAAGCAAAAAAAAAAAAAAAAAAAAAGAGTGTGGGCATGGTGGATTTCCACCACAAGAGACCTTCAACTGTGGTAATTTTAATGGCGTGGTGTTGTAGGGGTATACCCTTTAGTCTTAAGTGTTAAGACAGCTTCAACTTCACTTCAAATCTTTTTTCCCATTCCATTTCACATTCCATATTTCTCCAACCTTAATTCATTCTTCACTTTTTGGTGTGAATAAATAATATTATTTTATATTAAGTAATACGATCATTTAAACCAAAATAAAAGGAAGCTGGTTGTCAATTTTATTCCTTATTCTTATAAGTTATTTATTACTTTATTCAATTATTTATTTATTATTTTTTAAGATATTTTTTGTTTATATATTTCTAATTTATTTTAATCTGACTAGATATAATTTAAATATAGTAGTTGTTATATAATATAATGTTATATATTAAATCCTACTAGGTGTGAGACCCGTGTATTATGCGAGTTTATTAAAAATAAAAATTTAATATCAATATATAAATATGAAATATTTTAAAATATAATACTTTACATAACATAATGTAATTTTCTGAAAATTTGCAAAAGATATTAAATCGTTTGAAGTATTTATGAGAATTTATTACCAAATTAATAGGATGATTTTATTTCCTTATAAAACCCATTACAATTTTATGGAATTTTATTTTAAGAAAATGAAAATCCCTAAAAAATGACAAGTGGAAAATAAATTTAAGAAATTTGAATTTATAAGAAAAATGAGAAAAATATTGAATTACTAAAATTAAAGTGCTTTTTTTTTTCTCTTTTAAATTTAAACAAACCATTTAGATAAAATAATCAAAGCAAATTAATGAGATTTTATTTTTAAAATTTGAAATTATAAGGAAAGTCCATTAATGAAATTGATATGTATTTATTATTAAATTTAAATACCATATGAAATTTAATAAAATAGAAAAACCACAAAATTACATATGGAATAAAAATTAATTCAAAATAACCACAAAATGACAAGTGTCAAAATGAAGGAGAAGATGACATGTGGCAAAAAAACCTTCATTTATTAAAGAGGATATGTTGATTAATCCCAAACATAAAGTTTAAAAATATCATAGTTAATTTAAGTTACTTCTATATAAATAATTTATTTGGTTAAGAATTTGTGATAATATACCATATAAAATTATTGTGATATAAAAGATAAAATAAATATTTGTTAAAAACTAATTAATAAATGAGTATTTTTTTACCAAGTATGTAAGTTATAAAAAAAGAATATATTAGAAAGATTTTTTTATTTTTTTTATTTTTTTTATTTTTTAAATATAGCAGAATAAAGATTTAACACTTTATATCATTTTTCCTTCATTTTGTATAAAAAAATTACAGTAGAATTGGAGACGTTTTTAGCTAACAAAAAACCTTATATACCCCATAAAGCTAAAACATTTAGGAGGTGTTCGACAAAATTAGCTGGTAGTTAATAACGTTTTGTTAAAAGTTGTGTGATATAACTTATAAATTTTTTTTTTTTAATTAATTTTTTAAAACCAAACAGTAAAAGATTGTACTGCCAAACGAGATTTTTTTTTTCAAAACAGATCATTTTATCAAATGTTAGAAACTAGAAAATAAAAACTTTTAAATATACGCTAAAATACTTTTTTTAGAACAAATCATAAAATGTTCCATATAAGCAAATTCCAACCCCAATCTTAGTTATTTGCTTGGGACATCAAGTTTTCACATTTACCCAGTATTTACACTAGGATGACAAATCGTGTTATCGTTTCGTGTTTCTGTCTGATACGACACGACACAGTTTTATGTAATACGAACACGATACAACACGATGCTGTGTTTTTTCTAACTAACACGAAAACGAACAAATTAAAAAACAACAAACACGACACGACACGAAAAATATTACAATCTACTAAAAATATGTTTATTTAATGAATCCTTTATCAAACATAACACGAAAAACATGACAAACACGAAAAACACGATAAATAACTACTAAACCGTATCAATTTCGTATCGAATTTTAAACATGAACACAACACAACATAGTGGTTTTTACTGTTAACACCAACACAAATTCAAATTTCAGTTTCATCCCAATTTCATTTCGTTTCGTGTATTTTTGTCGTGTTCTGTCATAAATTGTCACTCCTAATTTACACCGAGTATATCAGGCATGTCAATTTCCCTGTTACAAAAAGAAAATCAAAATATTTGGCTACCAATCACAACATTTTACTAGTATTTAATATACTCCATATTAAAATATAAAGTGTTTAAAAACGACTAATTAAATTAGTAGATGACAAAAATATTAGTCACAGTATAAATCATCATTGAAGAGCTTATATAAACACCTAAAAGAGGCTCCACCCAAGCTAAAACCGTAAGCAGATGAGGAATTCACCAACGATCTTGCAACGGAACTTCAGAAATAACGATTGTTGCGATGAATCAATTCATTCACCTAAAAGGATTATGCATTTCAATGCTCTTATAAACACTAGGAATAAGAAATTCAAAGATAATTATTATAACCCACAAATGGGAAAAATCATCGAAACATTTTGTATTTTGTCCAGGTATTTTACGTCAAAAAATTAGTGGGTATGATAATCCCCATGAAATGATCAATAGTCAAACAAAGTCAAACCAGTTATGTTATTGCTTGTGCAGATCCTGAGTTTCCAATTCCACCCCTTCAATTTTATGTATAGCCGAAGGATGTGCATCTAAAGGCGACCTGCATTTCTTCTGTAACTCCATAAATCTTTCAAAATCAAAATTATGCTTCTTCATCAGCTTTCTTCTACGAGACAAAAACAGCCTCTTCATCAGATCTTGATACGTGGGGTCTCTTGATGTGATTAGAAAATAAGCATAACCCACGATTAGTCCCGCTGTTGTACCAAAAAATGCAACCGGCTCCATAACATCCCATGATAATTCCCAAAAAGTTAGCCGGAAAAAGATCCCGACTTGAGCTAGTGCAAACCCTAGCCCGGTCCACAGAATCCGGCGGACCTGCCGGTGGGCTAGCCGATCGATTTCTTCTTGCTTTGCTTGTAACTGCTTTAGCTCCTCCCTCCTCGGATCGTCATCGGCTGTTAGGGCTAGCGGCACCGCCCTTCTCACAAGGTCCACGACCTAATTATCACCGGAAAAAACCCTAACATCATTAGATCAATACACTTTTGATTTGGGATCCATCATTTCAGATAATGTGTTTCTATCAACATCTATTGTCCAACGTTGGCACTAAAAATTGAAACAATACAGATCCAATTCAATTTAATTTTCACTCATATACAGAGAAGAATGGTAGATTGTACCTTTTCAGGTTGAAGGTAAACTTTATCCCTAAAGATAAGAACAACACCAGCCTCATCCAGAACCTTAGCAAACGCCTTAGCTTCATCAACGGATTTCGCAACGCCTATATTCTCACAAGCCTGTAAAAGCTCTGAATAAGAAATCATCTCTTTCCCTTCCGTAGAAAACTTCATCTTCATTGCCTCCACATTCACCAATCTCATCAGCTTCTTCGCCTCCGCAAACGATATACTATCACCATCATCAACCCCTCTCCCTACGCCTACGCCTACGCCTACGCCTGCTCTGCCGTCTCCGCCGGCCGAGCTCGAAAATAAACAACCACAGAATCGGTTAGTAGATTCAACGGAAACACCTCTTCTCAATCCATACGTAACCGGTTTAGTCCTAACAATCCCCGACGACAAGCCCTCTTTCAACAGCAAAAATGACGATCTCCACATCCTTGCTTTTCCCTGTATCTATACTTATAGCTGTATCCTTACCTGTGTATTTTTGAAGAAAAAATACTTGTTCTGTTTCAGTGATGCTTTGAGGGCTCAGCCATGGTTGTGTTAATAATAACTGATGAACGAATATCGCCGGTATGTAAATTCATAGTTTTTGAAGAGAGCAAGCGTGCGCTAGAGAGAGGGGTAGAAAATCGGAGACACATTTTAAGGGTCCCGATTTTGACACGTGTCACACATGGGATAGAGAGTATGAAGATGGGTGCTGCCCTCCATAAGAATTGCGTTTCGAAATCGTGCCGACCTCGTTTAAAAATTTCGGGTTCTTTTTTTTTCTTCTTTTGTATAAAGGCTATATATCTACACAAATGCTATATTTGTCAATTTAAAAATTAATTTTTAAATTAACGTTTTAAATACTTATTTGTCAGGTATATTTTTCAACTTAAAAATTATTTTTAAAAAATTATTCACATTATGTTTCAATAAATTTATATAATTTATTTAAAAATAATATAAATTTATCTTTTTTTAATTATATATTCTTTTACCCTTCAAAGTTAATTTTAATTTTACTTTTAGTTGTATAAATAATTATCTAAAATGTTACATTTTTTTCTCCTATATTATATTTACCAATTTAAGGTATTAATCTATTTTGTTAATATTAGAAACACTTTTTCTATATGTTTAATCTTTTCATTTGTTTTTCTTTTTAATATTTATTTATGTGAATATTGTTTATTCGTATTTACTTAATTTATCAAGTTATATGATAAAGTGTTGTTTTAAACATTTGAAAATGATCTCAACAATACCTTTGAAATTAAGATCACTTAAATAGATTTCATAATGATGACATTTACCCTACGTAATTAAAATTGAAGGAATCACTTCGACATATATAATTTTCAATAATAAAATAATTACATGTTTATATAAAATATATAAAAATTAGACGAACATTTTAAATTTAAATTTAGTCATGATAATATTCGAAAGTCCCACCCATGAGACAATAAATGCATGAGAATATTAAGAATTTGATATTAGACACAAGAATCTTAGTTAAATATAATTAATTGGAAAACTTTTATTTTGTAGTATTTATTTTAATTTAATTATATATTATTTGTTTTATAATACTATCTAATAAATATTCTAGATGTCATTTTATATTATTTTTATATTTCTCAGTTATTTTTGTGGTTATTTCTTTTACCAAATGTCGTTATTTTTTGTGGTTATTTCTTTTCAATTTGTATGTCAAAATAGTTTTGTTTGTAAAAAATAATTATTTATTAACCTTTACTTTAAATAAATAAAATATATTTTATAATGTTTATTCTAATTTGTATTATTGTTAGTTATTATAAAATCAACAATACTTTTATTTTTGGAAAAGTTATAATTCTTGTTTGTTATTATTCATATATATTTGGTTGTTAAATTATGCATGAAATTAAAGGTTAGATGTACATGGAAATAAGACAACTAGAAATTGCCAATATTTGTTAATCCTAACAATTTTGACCACAACATTTGGTTTGTTTGTTTAATAATATATTTATCTTTTTAAAAAATTAAAATTATTGCAATAAATCATAATAAATGAAATTTTACAATAAAAATTATGAAATGCAACAATAAAAAGGAGTAACGTGTCTCTCATGAAATTGACAATTGATGACATTATCACTGATCCATCGTGCAAATATAGAAGAAAAGAAGCAATGGTTGCGGTTTCTGGGCTGAATGAATATATATGCTCATTTTTTACACATTTATCTTTGGAATTTGTTTTACTTTTATATTCATTTTTTTCTCTTTGTATTGTTTTTCTGTCGTGATTTAGTTATTTGTTAATCGTTGACCTTTTAATGATTTTTGACGTTTCCAAAAATAGATATTTAAATATCTGATTTAATTAGTTAAAAAAAATATATGAACGAGACAACTAAAAAGATTGTTCAATTTTTAAATTTTAATGTTAATATAAATTATAGAACACATGGATGTCTGGTCAAAAGAGAAGTATTGAGGAAATAAAGAAATCAAGATCCAACTAACCCACCATTTGCAGTCAACTTTGGGAAAGGGGAAGAATCCTTGTTAGGATGACTTTTGCACAATTATCTTTTTTATATATGAGTTTATATCATGATTTATTTTTTTCTTCTCATGGCTTATTAAACGCTTTTATTTTATTACCTTTTCATTTTATTGTCTGAAAAACAATTAATTTTGTGAAAAATAAAATTGCTAAAAGTTTACATTATGCAATTAAGGGCGACAATACTTGACCAAATTCATAATTGTACCTAACACGAAAATAAACAAGTTTAAGTTGAGATTTCTGACACGTCATCTTGCCAACACATCAATCCGTTTATTTTATGAGTCGGATTGAATTACTTGTTTGTGTTCACCGTTCACGGGTCAACCCGTCAACCCGGCTATATATATTATACTTAAAAAAATATATAATTTTATCTATTAATTAATAGAATATAGTTACCATACAACATTGAAAACCTATTTTTTTTTTTTCAAATGTAACGTTTATTAAGTTATTACGTTAGATTGCTATTTGGTTTTTCATTTTATTCTAGTTAATGTAAAATGCTAATTATTAATTAATATAGAGACGTGCACTATTTATATAAATTCAACATATGAATAGTTACCCGAAAATGACCTGTCAACTCTTTGAAGTGAAAATCCACTAACCCGCAAAACTCATATACTTAAACGATTGTGTGGGTTGGGTTATGTTGATGTTTCCATCCCGTCAACCCATATTATATTGGTTGAGTTAGGTTAATGTATTCTGACGCACCAACCCGCCAACATGAACACAAACTAATTATCAGGCCTATATGCAATGTTACAAACGGAAATATAAATAGAATGACATAATGGAATATGATATATTTTTAAAGAGAAATTAAATATCCTCCTACAATGTTACAAACGGATATATTTTTTATATATTAATATGGATATCAATGGAAAGATGATGAAAAAAAATAATGGTGTATACAGGTTTTTTTCGATAAAAAGTGTGGTCTAAAAAAATTGAACTGCATAAAAGGATGCGAGTTTTGGTATAATCTGGTATAATTGTTGATCATTATATATATAAGGAAATCTGTGGAAAAGTGTCAAAGTTTTGCCCCAGTTTATGATTTAGTCCTAAATTAAATTTCACTTATGAAAAAGGACAGATTACTGACTATTACACTCAGTTTAGCCCTACGAACCTGTAATCCTTGTATTAGCCGGTTACCTAGCTGCCTCGTCCTTATTACCCTCCGCTAACCTCCTCGTCACCCACTCCTATGTAAAAAACCCGTTCTGACCCTCCATCGAAGCAAAACTCTACCAAAATGGCATCTTTAAACTCAGTGGGAAGCAGGAGCAATATCCGATCGCAAAGGCAAGCATTAAGGGCAACATGATTTTTTGAAGATCCCGTTGGTCAGTCGACATCATGGAGGCCAACAAACCCTGGCAGGAGGTTCATCAGTTACCCTAATTTCCGGGTAAGTATCCCTTAATCCTCTTTAATTACATCTCAAATCTCTTCCAATTATGTTTTATTTCCTATATAACAGGATGAGGAAAAAGATTACAAGTATTTTGCTTTGGTCAATCCCCCATTACCAAACAACTGGTACAGAAACATGTTGATGGATTTTCACAATAATGACATTCAAGTACACAATGAGTTCGTGGACGAATTTGTGGAAGAAGCTGTGGATTTTCACAACAATGACATTCAAAAGGTTCTTATACAAGGTGAAGGTGAAAAAATGGAAATTTGGGTTTTTTTTTGTGTTTGTTGGTGATTGTGTGGATTATGTTGAAGTTGTTTTAAGTTGTTGTAAAAAGTTTTGGCAATTAATGTAATCTTGATTACTTAAATGACAGTTGGATGTAAGTTGTATGTTGTAGAATGAAAAATGGTTTTATGGTAACCTACTGTTTGAGCAATGTACAATTGTAAGTGTATGATGTGAGCAAATGAATGATATTTTTTAGTATAACATAATGACCAAAATGGATGTAACTTATACATCAACAAAACATACCAAAATCAACGAAAGTGTTAACAATGCGGTCATATTGTATATTGTTTACAAAAGAAAGGGCATATTAACACATTTACCAAAAAGGGCTTCCTAACAAATTTACCCAAATAGCCCATATAACTACTTAAATCCTAACCAATCTAATCCAAAGTAAGAGGCTTTTCTGGAGCCATTCCTATTCCTTTCTTGCCAACCACAATTTTCTTCAACATGTATTCAGTTATCCTTTCAGAAGGTTTTCTTGTTCTAACCCTGACTTGATTTCTAACCCTAACTTGAGTATCATCAAACTCCCCCTTCATCATCCTCAGCTCCATCTCCATCATTGTCCTCCTGTAATTCTTCAACTTCATCTTCATAGTCATTCTCCTTCTTGTTTTCATCATTGTCATCTTGTGTTTCTGGTACATGTTCACTCACAAAAGGCACACCATTGCATGGGGTAAAAAATTCAAGCTAGTTATGTTATTGAAAAATAAAATTCGCTCTCAATGTTATAATATATACCTTTGCAGCTTGTTTGGATTAGTGAACCAAAGCATCAAATCCTTTAAGTTGTGATTGGGTGATATTAAGTCACAAAAGGATCTCTGTTTCAGTATATTTGACTTTCTAAGGTAACTCAAATCATGCAGTATTTGATCCAGATCAGCCATATCAAGACCATCACCTTCAACATCAATCGTAACATCTGCTTCCCGTGTTTCTGGTACATGTTCACTGTCAACAGTAGGTGCTGTTTGGGTGACAAATTGACTATCAACATTAGGTGTTGTTTGGGTTACAAATTGAGTCTCAATCCCAAGTGCTTTTTCCCCAAAACTTTCACCTTCTTCATAAACACTGGTAGACCCTCTTCCACCACTTCTACCCCCTCTTCTACCACCTCTTCCACCACTTCTCCCAAGTCTTGTGCAATTGGTCAATTCTAGATTCAACCTTAGCCTTCCTATTTTATTCTTAGGCTTTGGTGTTGGTTTGACTGAGGGATTCTTGCAAGACACTTTATTTTGCCCCATTTGCATTCAATTCTGACATTGGACAGTTCTACCCTTAGAGGAGACTTGGGAGAACATGTCTTCATGCTCGGAGATATGACTTTTCCTTTTCATACAAGGCCTTCCTGGCATCCTTCTTTCAACAGGTGGTAGTGGTTTGGTGTAAGGTGTTGGTTCCTATGTATTACTGCCATTAACAGGAAGGGTGTTAGATTCATAAGTAGCTAAAAACTTGTCCTTACCAAACCATGTGCTGATGAATCTAGCTGGATCTTGTTGTGTGTAAATTATGGTTGCTTGGGCATGGACACAGCGGATCCCAGATAACTCCCAGAGTCTGCATATACAATACATCCCCTCTAAGTTCACTCCATATGAGTGGAAGCCATTTCTCACTTCAAAAGCATTTAAACTAGTAGGATGAACATACCAAGTCCTACAAAAACATTAACATTTTTAATTAGTATACATATTGATATCAATACTAAACTCATACATTGTCTTAATTTTATAATACTTACTTGATAGCAAAACCAAACTCATCTATTTTCTTAATAGATCCTGAACACACATCATTAACCCATTACGTGCTTCTTGCTTCAAGTTAAATAACATTTCCATCATATATAGTCTAATCTCCTCAAGCATAGCCAACAAAGGCTTCCTTATGGTGTCATATATAATGGAATTAAAACACTCTTGCCATTCCACCTTTAAAAAATGCCCTCCACCAAGATTTAGGCTTCATTGCCATCAAATGATCATAAGCAGCAGGAATGACTTCTATGATCTTCTCCATATTCAATTTGAAGTCTCCCTCAACAGTTGACTTGGCAACTGTCCAAAACATATTCTTGAACTCTATACCACTGAAGACCTTTCTGAAATTTTCATATGTATGTCTTGCACATAGTTTGTGTTCCACATGTGGCATTACACCCTTTACAACTTCCAAAAGACCCTATCAATTACATTAAAAATTTTCTTTAGCAACTGCTTGATATATGTATAAATGAAATGAAAAATGAGATAATCGAAAACATTACCTTATGTTAATCAGAAATAACACACAAATCCAAGCCTCCTTGTAATTCCAGGTCATCATGTAATAGTTCCAAGAACCACTGCTAGGTGGGCTTGTTCTCAATTTCAATTACTGCCCAAGCAATGGGATACACATGGTTATTTGCATCCCTCCCTATGGCAGTTAGTAGCTCACCTTTACATTGTCCCTTCAAAAAACTCCCATCAAGCCCTATAACTCTTCGACAACCAACTTTCCATCCTTTGATAGCCTTAAAACATGTATACATTTTATGGAAAATAGTAGTTTTATCAGGGTTTACACTGATAGGTATTTGAATTGTACTCCCTGGATTGGACCTCATCAACTCTTGTCCATAATCCCATACTTTTACATAGTGATCACTCAACTTTCCATCTATTAAAGAAATTGCCCTAAACTTTTCTCTATAACATTTTGGCCATGAAACCTTGAAATGGAACCTGCTTTGAATAATAGCTTGCATTTCCCTACATTTCATATTTAGCTTCCTAATCATCTCCTTCAGAAATCACCTAGCTATCTATGTGGGATCCATAAGATTAGCACTACATAAATTCCTAACATAGGTATGTTGCTCAACCAGTTTTTTGATTTGGAATGATCTTTCAGGGCTCATCAATGAGGCCCTTACAACAAAGGGATATTGCAATTTCTCAAGGTCACTTGCACATACAACCACGAGCTTTACACTATCACATTTCTTGAACCTAATTGGATAACCCCTACTTATAGAGTAATTTGTCAAACAAAGCTTTAGTTGATGTGATGATTCATACCTCTCCCAAAGAATTGGCTTCATATTGTTCCATTTCACCTTCGGATCATGGGTTGAGTATTGAAATTGCAACTTGTCTACATTGTCACCCTCACTATCACTTTGCTTCTCCTGTGGTGCTTCATCTTCCGACATTCCTTCAAAACCATTTAGGTTTATCTCAGGTATGGTGCATTCATCAAGCGCTTCGTCTATGAGAGTGTTTAGAAACTCATATTTGCATCGACTTCTTTGTTTGTGTTTGAAAAACTCATCCACTTCCACGTCAATGGTATCCAAGTCATCTACTACCTTCATTATTACTACAAAACAAAAATTAATCAAATATTATAAGGGAAATAAGATATTGGAGGACCACGTGGATTATCTTACCTTTGATTCTTCTCAGGTAGATTTTTGCTTCGATGGAGAGTAAGAAAGGGTTTTTACAAAGGAGGAGTGGATGACCGAGAGGTTAATGGAGGGTGATAAGGACAGTCAGCTGGGGTAACCAGCTAATACAAGGGTTATCGGTTCGTAAGGCTAAACTGAGTGTAATAGTTGGTAATATGTCATTTTTCATAAGTGAAATTTAATTTAGGACTAAATCATAAATTGGGGCAAAACTTTGAGATTTTTTCGCAGATTTCTCATATATATATATATATATATATATATATGTGGTTAGGTTATTTTGTTTTCACTATCTATTGTGTGCATGTATGATTGATTATGGATCAATCATTTTAGTTATTTTAAGAAATTAATTAATGCATATTAGATGTTGAAGATATAATGGATATTAATTACATCTTCAACATTTAATATGCATTAATTATTTTCTTCAAATAACTAAAATGATTGGTCCAGAATCAATCATACATGCACACAATAGATAGTGAAATCATTTGAATCTAACTCTCTCTCTATATATATATATATATATGTGTGTGTGTGTATATATATATATATATATATATATATTATGGTGTAGAATTAGTTATGAGGTTCTTGGGAATCTATGAATTCTCAAATGATCATTTCTCTCTCTCTCTCTCTCTCTCTCTATATATATATATATATATATATATATATATATATATATATATATATATATAGAGAGAGAGAGAGAGAGAGAGAGAGGTATGTGCAAATGTGGACGTACAAATATTGTGTGGATGTAGGAATTAATATGAGCCAAATATTATTTAATTTTAATAAATAATTAATTAAATCATCTATCCTTTAATTTAGACAAATTAGTTTATTTTAAACCCTATTGTCTCTTCCATCGACACCCATAAAATCGCATCCCTCCCGTTTCCATCCTCTCTCCTTTGAAGCTATGATTGAAGCACTACAACCCACCGTACATCTTCAAGCTACGATTGTTGTCGTTCTCTCTCTCTCTCTCTCTCTCTCACTCTTTTTTCTCGTTCGATTTGGTTTAAATCAACAAAAGAGCAAAAATCGTGATTTGGTTTTTGAATCATCACCGGATCGATGCCATGGGAATTTAGGCTTTAAGGTAGGAAATGGAGAACCGGGCATTGGTGGAGGCGATGGTTGTGCGAGGAAGGAATTTAATTATCGCCATCGTCAAGATCGGGACTCAATTTGACTGTGTGCTTCATCGATTCAGCCGACCCTATTCTCTTAGCCATCATCGATTTCTCCCAGGTAAGTTCTCGATTCCTCAAAATTGGTATGTTGTTCGATCCCTTAATCTAAATTTGTGTTTTTGAATTTTTTTTTTGTCAATTTAATTGTTTAGGTCTCCCTGCCTGACAAACGTTCCCACATGCACATACTTCACCTGAAGGTCCAAATATGGCGAATAACTCCAACACCAACAATGAAAATCTATTTTCTTCATTGATTGTGATATCAAAACCTACAATGGCTCATATCCTCTTCTCCCATTGCTTCGGTAAGCACAAAACCCTAAATCTATTTTTCTTGCAGTTCCTTGTCACAAATTAAAATCTGTTTTCTTGTAGTAACTGTGCTTAGATTGAAAAATCATTCATATTTAATATTTATGTTATTGTTATGTATGTGAAGTTGGATTTTGTTGATCACCCTGGTGATGTTCTGGAGAACATGAAGGCGAATCACATTGGGAAAAAGAGGCCACTATTTTACTAGGCCTATGCTCTTTATTATGAGAAATTGAAGAAATTTACTGATGCTGAAAATATGCATCATTTAGGAGTGCAAAAGTAAGTGATTGTTATTTGTTATTTTTCCAAATGTTCATTCAATTTGAATTGTGCGTTGAAATTCTTAGCTTCATATACTTGAAGCCTAATTGTTTTTTTTTTTTTTTTTTTTTTTTTTTTTTTTTTTTTTGAGTAATACATTATATGATTTATTGGTTTTTACCTTTGCAAGCTGAATTGATAACAGGTAATGTGATAATGGATTTGATTGTAGAATTTATACTACAATATGAATAATGTGAGGTGAGGTAATTAAATATTTGAATTTTTTTTACATAATGATCAGGTGAAGTAAAACTTATGATTTAATTCCAACAGAATACATACGGTAATTGCATTTTGAATTCCAACTCTACTGGAATGGAATCACAAATTCTAATTATGTTGGAATGTAATATGAATATTTTCTCACTGATTTATGCATGTTCTACAATTCTTGGTTATTGGTTTTGGTGCATTTCATAAGTCCACATATTTTTCCAAATGAATTTAGTTTTTTATTTTTCATCTGCTAATGCATTATTGGATTCTAAACTACAATTTGGTTTTGTTTTCACAGAAATTGATGCTTGAAGAACGGAATACAAAATTGAAAGTGTTTTTAAACAACAATATTCTTTTAGAATATATTAATGTCTTTGTTAGATTTTGATGTTTTCTTTCCTGATTTGAAAGTTTTTTTAGTTTTATTCTTTAACAATAAATGTAATTCTTAATAATTGTTACCCGAATTCTATAAGAATTAATGTAATTTTTGTTATTATTCTTCAACTCATCGGTTCAAATATTTGTTATTTTTCAAAATGTTCATTCAATCAGAATATATATTCTGTCTGAATATCATTCTAACAGAATCGGATCGTTTAGGGTTAAAAAAATATGTTCGATTTGAATTAACTAAAAAACAATCATAATTTTTAAAATAAAAAAATTAATTATCCCTTGAAATCCGATAATTTCCATTTTCAAATATAATTTAATCTAGAAAAAATGCTTAGACCACAAAGGATCCTTAAATTCACACAATAGTTACAATTCACATTATAACCTAACCTTATATATATATATATATATATATATATATATATATATATATATATATATATATATATATATATATATATATACACCTTAAAAAACATTTACAAGATTTTGCTGAATTTTAAGAGGTACAACCCTTAAACAGCATTTACAACAACTTTATGCATTTCCAAAAATCATATCTTATCAACCGACCATTGAAAAAGTCAGATTAAATAATACCAGATCACCTACGTTCTTGGTCAATGGCAGTTGTTCATCATCCCTCAATCTTTGCTCAACTCTGATTTAATTGAAATTTTGAATTGAACTCTCTTTAACAATCTATTTAAAAACCCTAGCACCCATTTCAACTTTCATTGCCTCCTCTTCTTTCTCTCTCCTGTCATCCATGTTTTCTCTCCAAACTCTGGGCAAGGGCAAGTGCAACGACAAATCTTACATCATAGAGCTTTCATCGGTAAATTGATGTCCCTTCCCCGCTTCTGTTCTTGAATCTATGGGAGTTTATTTTGTTTCGTTTGAGTTTTGTGTCTGTTACTACTTATAAACCATGGTTGCTAATGTTATTTTCACCTACAGAACTTCCACAAATACCGCCCTATTTTGTGTTTTGGGGTTTTTTTTTGAAGACTATCGACGAGCACCACCGCTCCATTTCTAAGGAAGCATAACAACCACCACCAGTCTCTGCCACCGTCACCATTGATGTCTTCCAGCCATCGGTTCTAGTTAAGAACAAAAATATCAACCTTTATCTTTTCCTACTCTTATTCTCCAGATGCCCCTCTCCAATCTGTTGAAGTTATCAACAATGGCATTTCGAACTTTCAATCACATACTACACTCTCAATGGGATTCAAATTTGAAATTGGATTTCATTCTTTGTTTGACAAAGCATTCTCTGGATTTCCCCCAATATCGACAAATATGTCTCAATTCTCACCCACCTTCCATTTTATCTGGCCTCCTTCGTTCTATTCTCTAAAAACCCTATCGACTCTCTTTTTCACAAAACCCCGCCATTGTTCCTTTTCTTTGTATACACATATTTGGTAAGATGACCATTAATAAGCATTCTCTTGATTTTGTATTTTGCAGTTATCTTTTTTGATTTTGTCTCTAGACTCGATTACATGTATGAAAACGCTCCTGTTTCCTCATTTTTTCCCCTTTCGGTAAGTTTAACCTGTTGTTTTTTTTCATTATTATTATCTGTTTATAGAGATTTCAGTTTTCAGCTACATATGAGGTTCATGATCTATAAAACATAATGTTTTGAAGATCAAATATGGGTTTAGTATTTGGAAAAGAGGTATCGATCGAAATAATGAGGACAACGCCATCTCATCTTTCTCTAAAAATATAGATAAACTGATACATGTTGCAACCGGTGTATTTCATGTTGTGAACAGTTGCAACCAAAAGGAATATTTATCGTATCATTGGCTTTTTCTGTGAACATTAGTCAACTACAAGGTATGATAAGTCATCACTCGATGTATTTCATGCTGAAGTTCTAAATTTGCCTATTTGCTTTATTATTTTTGTAGGCCTTCCTCTTTCTCTATGTGTGTGTATGTGTGTGTTTGCATACATATAAGCCATCACCATGGTTTTCCATCCTATGATGGAAGAGAAACAAATCTATGGTTTGATTTTGCATATATGAACAAAGTTTGGTTTGATTTGTGTATGATTGATTTAGTTTCTTCTTGATTTGGTTTACAAGCGGTACTTTTATTCTTGATTTGGTTTACACAGACTTTTCCCTATTTAGATATGTTACTTTCTTCTTGATTTGGCTTACAATAAGTTCTTACTTTTTACAAAATTGTGTGATTTTCTAAAGGTTTTGCAACAACTGGGAAATATGTACTACACATCATCTACATGTTTCATGGTGAAGTATCAAATTTATCAAGTCAATATCATCATCATCATGTATCCCTCTGCTGGTGTTGTTTTCAGAAGTTGGTGAGTTAAAAAGGTACTCAATCCATTATGATAGAAGTAGAAGATCATAGGTGCATTACGTTAAAATGTGAAAATTCCTTTCCAGGGATATTTTTATCTTCTAATCTCATCAAATTTTCTTCTTAAAAGGTGGTTTATATGTGTCATGCAGTTGGATCCATGAAGATATATAAAAATGTACAACTTGATGGAACAACCATGAGACTTGATGCAAAAGGGTACAAGCCCTAGATTTTGTTTTATCTTCGAGATGAAAATAAAGGTATTTAAGTTCTGAACTCATGGCCTCCTGTCTTTATATGCTTCTTAAAGACCTGATCATCGCTAATAATGGGTTTGTCCCCCTAACTCCTCGAATTTGCATATTTATAATTGACATTCAAGTAAATTGATGACTTAATGTCAATTAAGCCATTTTTATGGGGTTTTTGTTTATTTATTTATTATTATTATTTTTTTACTACAGGTTAGAAGAACATCTCTAATGATCAAGGCAACATGATGTCAAAAGTTTTTTAAGTTTGTAAAACTTGATGCATTCATTTGTGGGTGTATAATGTTATTAAGTTAAGACTTAAAAAAAAGTATAATACCCTGATTTGAAAGAATTTGAAGGGACATTTTTTCTAGATGATACCCGACATCATATGGTTGATCCTTACCTGTTGTCCCAGAAAATTCAAAACTTTTTGTTAACTTATCTACTTTTGTTTTTTTCCCCCTAAATTGACATTCATTTCCTGGATACATAAGTTAACAAAAAGTTTTGAATTTTCTGGGAGAACAGGTAAGGATCAACCATATGATGTCGGGTTTTATGACTTTTCTATATATGAATGGTAAGTTGTAGATTTGATTACTCAATGTTAGTGAATTTGTGGTTTGCTGCAGATGATCGAGATGTTGATGGCTATAATTTTGATGGTTTTTGCTGGAGGGGAAAGGCTTGCCAAAACAGTTCAAGTCTATTAGAATTGATGTTGGTGTTATCTACGATACAATAATTAACCAATTAATGGAAGTATATTGCTATTACATTTAGCCATTTGTTTTTTATTTGTATATTTGTATAACCAACCATTTGTTTTATTAGTGGTCATGGTATTCCTCTAATATTTGCATGAATGTATCTTTGAATAACAAATTTCAATTTGCTCTAATAGTTTTGATTTGGTCACCGTAAAAGAGTTAGATACAAGTTTACATGTCATAACCAAATGAGTTTTTGAAAATGTAGGAATCGAGGATAAGATTTCATTTGAAGTTTTATATTTTATATTTATGGATTGGTTTTTATTAATTGTGACAGTAAGATATTTTTAGTTTTAAATGCTACAATAAATAGTTCTATAATATTACACATAAAACACGTTTAATACACATGTTCTTCGGATTTGACTTTAAACCAAAACAGTTAAACCAAAAATTAATTAAACCAAACTTTTTACGGTGAGATTTTAGTTGTTATTTTATTTATTAATCTGTCATTAAAGAATGATTTAAAAAAACAGTTAATAAATTTTTAGTTTTATAAAAAAGCAAATATAGTTTGAATTTGTTTAATCGCAAATACCTTTCTTACTATTTAATTAATAAACTTTGAATTATTAAGAAAATTTTAACAAGATGAATATGTCACTAAATTATATAATATGATTAAACCACAAAACCAAAAACTAATTAAGCTTCTTTGAATACAAATTTTCAATATAATCAAAAAATCAACCATTAAATGATTAAACCACAAAACCAAAAACATTGAATAAACAAATGTTTATTATCAAATCATTTATTCAATCAAATATTTGTATGAAAGTTTTACTCTGCTAATCTTAATCGCATAAAAAAACTAATTTATTAAAGAAACTAAACGTACCCGTCGCTTAGCGCGGGTAAACGGCTAGTGTGTGTATATATATATATATATATATATATATATATATATATATATATATATATATATATATATATATATATATATATAGTGTGTGTGTGTGACAGATTATAAGTGGAGCGAATTGACAATGATCTATCTAACCCATTTAATTTAAAGGTAACAGGTATTAATCGTCAACGGATAAATAAATTGAAAATTAAAATCCAAAGCCATTAAATTTTTAGGTTTGGGGTGAATCAACGTCAAAACTCACCTCATTAACATATCTTGCCCATGTTACATATGGATGTTACATATGGAAAACTTGTGTGATTGACTACACTGGCGAAGGTCTTTGGCGAGAATAGAGAAGGGTAGAACTTGATATCGAGTCTTGAGAGACGAGAGTACCAATTGGCAATTGCATTGCATTGCATTGCATACCATTTTTTATGATATTTATTTATTAGAAAATTTACACAACATATTTCCAGAGAATTTCGATGTATTTTATTTAGCAAGTATTTATAGCACATGAAAAAAAAAAAACTTTAAAAAAAGATGACATTTTTTTATATTGTTTAATTTTGTAGAAAATGAAAAAATAAAAAAATTTAAAGAGTTAACATATTTTTATGTTGTTTAAGTTTTGTGGAACTCAATTAGGGGTGCAAACGAGCCAAACTACTCGAGATCGAATCGTTAAAAGTTCGACTCGAGATCAATTTTAAACGAGCCTGATCGAGCTCGAGCTTAATATTAGGTTTGTTTATTAAACGAGCTCAAGCTCGAACCTCTGTTCCTTGGCTCAATTAGGCTCGCGAGCCTAAACAAACCTACATATATATAATAAAAACATTATTTTTATTTTTATATATTAAAAATACATAATTATTTAATAAATACCATTTTAGAAAATTAGAGCATACCATAAACGAACTGACCCAAATCGAGCCCGAGCCCATACAATTCTTGACGAACCAATCTCGAACTTTGTATTACAAGGCTCGAAACGAACCGAATTCAAACCTATAAATATTTAAACGAGTCGAGCCCGAGCCTAGTCAGGCTCGAGCTCAGCTTGGATCGTTTGTTTAAATTTTGTGAAACTCACTGGACCAGCACTGGTAGTTGACGTTAGTATTTTCAGTTTTATATATTTGACGTTAATTAGTACGTTTTCATTTCATTATAAAACTTTAATTTTATGTAAACTTAGTTATAGGCTATTTGAATGGTATTTTATTTTTATTATTAGCAGAAAAAATATATTAAAAAAAAAACTATCTTTGGCTTAAAATAATTGGATTTCCAAATTTTAGGTGGTTGTCTGACTGTCTTCTTGCATATTTGCTCGAATTCTCGAAAGACGGCAGGTTTGCAACAAAAAAAGTTAAATACGATGTTGCATAAAAATAGTGAGTGAATGAATACAAGGGCATCATCAATCATCATCAGCTGCTATGGCTATGGCCTTTTGACTTGGTGAGGGTTTTAATCAATCCTTTGGCGATCTTCCGAAACCAAATCAAATTCATCGCCGCCAACGCCGGCGGAATCGTCAGCAAGCTGTAATACCCCATCGGATAAACTTGGTTCACCTGAAACCAACACACAACAAAAAGGGCGGTCAACGGTGGTTCCGACTTCCGACTATCAAAAATCCATGAGGTTCAAGCAATTTTACCTGATCAAAATGTGTAAACATGTGGTAGAAAAAGTAGACGAACAAGATGACTCTTGCAACCTGCATAAATTGAATAGATTTATCCCATTAACCGATTTTTGTGTTTTTTTGTCAACTAACCCTAATTTTCGAGGGCACGACAGACTTACCAACCACCCTGCAAACATTGCGACGCCATTCAACACGTAAAGCGTCGAGTTCTTCTTACCAGCGATATCCAGATACCTGCATTTGCATAAGCATATCTTTCTTATGATCGATTTCTGGACTTTGAATGCGAAAATATACATGGTGCTTTGAAGCGTTACCATCTTAGGTTGACAAAGGGTGTGGTGATCTCCGTGAAAAGAACGATTAGGATGTAGAACTGAACTTGGCCGCTTAAAAGGGCTTGACCCATGGCCAACATAGAGAGCCCATGGTGCAATATCTGCGACAACATGAATTATGGAATCAAAACAAAATGTCTTGAATATCATTTTAAAAGTATTTCTTATAATTTAGAAAATAATTTTATAATAAAATTACATGTAAATTACCAATTTGGTCTCTTCCAGGTTTAATACAAGGGCAGAATAGTTATTTCCGGGTTTAATACAATGTTAAAATGGTCATTTTAACCGATGAAAATAGTCGAATTTAACGCTCCAACAATATGAATTCATAGAGGCAAATTTGCAAACAAAACAAAACAAACTTGCAAAAAATGGTATAGTATATGGACCAAATTTATAATTTACTTTTTGGATTAATTTCAAAGGCAAAATTCAATTCAAGGGCATAATGATCATTTAACGCCGTCGTATTAGACCGAATTTAATGTGAATGGCACCAATTTAATAGTTAGTTGGCCTACTTTGATCACTTTATAGTTGGGTAGAGGAGGCCCTAAAACATATTATAAATGAGTAACAAACTATATGTTTTTTTTTACACAACATCAATGACCATTTTTTCTACAAAAAGTACCTTAAATGGTTAATTTGTGAAAAAAATAAAAAGTTCGTTATCTATTTATGACATTAACAAGGGCCACAAGCTTCCATGAGCCTATGAAGGCAATTGTATACTTACATATTCGAAACCCCCTAAAGTTGGATATGTCCATATAATCATCGCCAAATCCGACAAGAAATAACCAATAGACATCTGCAACAATACCACAACAAATGAAACACGTATTTGATTTTAATAGGGATAGAACTTAATCTGGTAAGCTATATATGAGCATCTATTAAATTTTGACTCAATGCATTTAACTAATTTCACAAAAAAGGTTACAGAAATGAGGACTAAATACCGCAAGTAAAGTGTCCAATGATGCAGATGATCGGTTGATGAGCAACACTTGTTGGTTTTGGGTGTTCTCATCGAAAAGATCTGAGAAGACCAAAAAGTACAGAGCACCAATGGCTGCAAAAATTGCATGGAAAGTCGAGAAGCCACTAAAAAACACAAGTTATAAGATCAAGTTAGTTAGCTAACATAATGATTCTCTAGGTAACAAAATGCTTAGAAAAATATGATAAGGAATATAACCGGTTTTTCCATTCAAGTTTCTTGGAGTTTTCAAGTTTGATAAAACCTTTGAACATCAGGGGACTAATTATGCCGGTTAATTCATACGCCTTCAACACATAAAAACATAACACCCTTTTAGAATTCAATTAAAATTAAATCAGATCAAGATATAAACATTAAAAAAAGAGGTGTTTGGATGTCTACTGCTACATTCATTTTTCAACTAAGAATTCAAGAACAATATTAACGGAGGAACACATTATTGAATGAAATTGCAATTTAATCTTGTTATAAGAGTTAAGAAGGCATATGATCACTACCTAAAATTCGAACTGACAAAGCTACCGAGGAAAAATTCTTACAAATTTACACATCACAAAGCCCCCAAAAATTGAAGACAACCACAGAATTTGGTTGCTCGGAGTAGCATGCTCGGCAATGATGCTAAAACCAGTTCTTGCTTCCATGGAGGATTTCTTAAAAAAAACTGCAACAAAAAGCATACATAAACAACAAAAAAGGTTAACAACAAATAAAACCCAATTCAAGATCCAAAGAGTTGTATAAACCCGCAACAAAAACTTGCATAAGCGGTGATTATAAACTTACTGGGGTTTGTGATCTGTAGAAGGTGCCGATTTAGGTGGAACGAAACCCTCGGTCTGGTTATGAGGAAAAGTAAGTGTGGAAAGGAGAGAGATTACTGGAGGAGGTTTTAACTATTAAAGGAAAGGAATTGACAGAAGATTGTATAGGAATGAGAAACGTAACGAAAGGAATTTTGAAATGGGGTGAATTGGGGGAAAAGAAAACTTGCAGGAAGATGCAAAGAGACAGAGTAGAGAGATGACGTTGTTAGCTGGGATTACACAGTTGGAGGTGGAAGACGACCGCACAAGTTTTCCCACTTTTGACCCCTAAAAGAATGTGTGGGGGCTCATGCTAATCCAAGCCTTTACAAGCGTCTTTTTCAAATTCATAATTTCTAATTTTAAAATAATATCCGGTAAACTAAATAAAGGAATCTTTAATAATCAATTAAAATTATTTTTATTACCTTCAAATCCAAAATGTTGAATATTTTTGGTTTTTCAACTATAGTAATTTATCTTTACTTTTTCTTATGTTTTTAACTTTTTCTTTTTAGATTTAGTAAAAACAATATAATTGATTAAAATCTCAAAATTTTCTTTGTATTTCGAACATCATCTTGAGAATTGAAGAAATATTATTATTTCTCTTCAAGTTTACTTTGATATCCAAGATTTGAATCACACACACACACATATATATATATATATATATATATATATATATATATATATATATATATATATATAATTGGAAAAAAATACGTTTTATATGACATAAACTCAAAAAGTTAGTCCAAAACAAAATTGTTTTAGTTCTAAATGTCATATTCCAGATAGTCATTTTTTTTTAAATATCTTAAAAGTTAAGTATACAACTTTACATTTTTATGTGATTTAATTATGATTTTTATAGTTGATAAAACCAAAATTTAAAAGTAAGGAATGACTTAGAAAAGTGATAATAGAACAAAATTTTGGATAAATGTAAAGTTATCTACTTATTTATAGTTTTTTTATTATAACTTTTGAACTCATGACAATTATTGTTCATAAGTATAAAGTTAGAGTATGTAATTTTTAATTTTATATATTTTTTATCCTAAAGCTTAAAATATTGAATTATAACAATCCCAATCGGGACACTTTGAACGATCTTAAATAAGGTAAATAGGCCGTATTTATTATGCAACAACTCGCTATGATTACAATATGCCAACTCCCTTATTTATTTATTTACTAAATTAAATAAACCTCAAACATATTTTCCTTGGAAATGATTGAGCTACGCTAAAACAGTTTATATAAAAATAATAATTTTAGATCAGCTTTTTATATAATATTTATTAGGTGTGAAAAAGTTTAATATAAAATTATAAATATTACATATTTTATTTAAAGTAATAATTTTTTTATATATATAAAGAAAATAATGAATAAAATAAATAATGTAATATATTCTACAACATTTATTCTGAAATTTAATAAAATAAACTACCTTATATATATAAACCTTCCTTAGGATATGAATTTTAAATTAAAAAAATAAACAATACAAGAATATGACCTATAAAAAAAATCTAAAACGTGATATATTTCCTCTAACAAAGAAAAGTTTTTTTTTGTCATATTTGTGGTTATTTTGAATTAATTTTTTTTTCCACATGTCATTTTACGGGTTTTTATTTACTTAAATAAATTTCATGTAATAATTTAATATAATGATTATAATAAATGAATATCAATTTAATTAATATAATTACCATTTTATTTTAAAATTCTTAAATTAAAATTCATTAGTTTATTTTGTTCTTATTTCAATTTTAACAAGCTATTATTTTTTTTTAAAATAAATCTAAAGTTCTTAAATATTTAAACTTTTATATTTAATTTTTTTTAATTAACTTATGAAATATTTTGGCCTTACACCTAATGTTAAATTATTTAGTAATATAACATTTAATAAAAATGATTTTAATTATTTACTAGGTTAGATTTAATTACCCTATTATAAATAACTGAAAAATCTATAACACATATTAATGAGCAATGACACATTCAAACACCCAACTTCGTGGTTGATACGAGATGATTGTTTCGATTATGTATATAAAACAAGTTTTACGAAATCAAAAAAGATTCAAGTTAATTACTTTATAATAAAAAGTAGGGCTAATGTCATAAAAACCCTCAAGTTTTTAGGGTTTTGTTGGTTTTACCTAAAGTTGAATTTTATATCCGTTTTTACCCTAACATTTTCGAAAAAATGTTCGGTTTTACCCTTTTACCGGTGATAACAGGTGACCATTATATTAGTTTCGCATAAAAACTCTTAAGTTTATAGTTTTTTACGTTTTTACCCTTAAGTTTATATTTTTTTCTACACTTTTACCTTTTTTTTTTTTTTCATATTAAATGTATTCATGCAGAAAATTTATTTCTTCATATATATATATATATATATATATATATATATATATATATATATATATATATATATATGTGTGTGTGTGTGTGTGTGTATGTGTGTATGAGTTTTTTCTTGGATAAACCATTTAAGATGTAAAAAAACGCAAATTAATATGTTTTTTGAACTACAAGTACATATATATATATATATATATATATATATATATATATATATATATATATATATGTATATAATCTTAGAAGTGTAAATATGTATTTTGATATTTGTTTTTTTAAATATAAATATATTTTTAGAAGTATATATACATATTTATATATAATAATGTAAAAATATGTATTTATACTTCTAAAAACTATATCTATAAAACACGTATTCATAATTCTAAAAATATTATTTATCTTTTTAAATGGTATAACCTTGCAAACACACACACACACACACACATATATATATATATATATATATATATATATATATATATATATATATATATATATATATATATATATATATATATATATATATATATAACATTAAAGAAATATAAATACAATATTTAATTAAACATTTTTTCGTATATAAATACGATTTTTCTACAAGAATACGTATATTATGAAAAAAAATACTTAGAGTAAAAGTGTAGAAAAGTTATAAACTTAAGAGTAAAAACGCAAAAAAAATAACCTTAAGGATTTTTTTGCGAATTTAATATAATGGTAACCTGGAAAATATGTTATTACCGGTAAAAAGGTAAAACTGAACATTTTTTCGAAAATGTTATGGTAAAAACGGATATAAAATTCAACTTTGGGCAAAACCGACAAAATCCTGTAAATTTGAGGGTTTTATGACATTAACCCTTAAAAAGTATAGCATTCTTAGTTTAGATAACTTTTTAAATCAAATTCAATTCATTTTCCTGTAAATAGCGATGCAACCCCTTGTACCTATCATCGTTTTCATTGGTTCCCTCTTATGAGTTTTCTTTCCAACGGATAGACCATACTCATAAATACACATATGCTCTATTCAAACGTTGCTGACGGAATTAATGCACATGGCCGTCCTTCATAGCGTGTGGGGGCACCACACGACACTCGTTCTAATAAGTAATTTTTTAGTGTATATATATATATATATATATATATATATATATATATATATATATATATATATATATATATATATATATATATATATATATATATATATATATATATATATATATATATATATATATATGTGGGTAAGTGAATATACCTAACAACCTTATATAAGCTTAGGTACCTAACCACATTATACTACATTGTTTTGCATTATATTTCCATTGCAATCGTCTAACGTTCTTAAACTTCAACCATTAACTTGATTTACTTCCAAGATTTCTAGACATTCATCATTATATTTTTCATACATCATTTGATTTGTAACGGTAGTATATGAAGCCCACCAGGGGGTCTTCGATAGAAAGACGTCATTTGAAAATAGATAATGGTGAAATTCCAAAGATTTTGGTAGCAATTAAGTTATGAGGTTGAATTTTAAGAAGTTTGGGTGATTACAATGCAAATATGATACAAAATTACATAGTATGATGTGGTTAGGTACCTAAGCTTATATAAGGTTGTTAGGTATATTCACTTTACCTTATATATATATATATATATATATATATATATATATATATATATATATATATATATATATATATATATATATATATCCGGTAAGAAATTTATTTTTGGTAGAAGGTAAGAAGTTTTTTTTTTTTTTTTTCTACGTATTTTTTTGACGAACAAAATAAATGAATCACTAGATGATTTATTTATAAGATGATTTACAAGAAAAAAAATTATCAAAAAAACATCTTTATGATTCATTTTTAAGTAAATTAAGAAAAAATTCATTTTTATGACAATTTTAGTGTATAACAACAAAATCATTGTATAAATAAATCATCGAGATGTTTTTTTTCAGAATTTTTTCTTGTGAATCATTTTACAAATGAATCATCTAATGATTCATTTTGTTTGTTCGCGAAAAAAATATGTAGAAAAAAAATTTCTTACCTTCCTACAAAAAATTTCCTTCTTATTTGATCTTGACTCTCTCTCTGTCTCTCTCTCTCTCTATATATATATATATATATATATATATATATATATATATATATATATATATATATATATACATATATAAGGAGTAGGATCAAATGAGAATATCTAAAAGGTTGAGAACGCGAGAACATATCTAAACCATCTAAATATTCAAATCTAAGACTATTATCAGACGGACCATTGATGTGAATTCTGAAAATTTATTGGTATTAAAGTGTAACTTTAAATGGTGAAAAGGGTATAATAGTAATTGAATCTTTATTTAATTTCTATAACTTCTCACATACTGATATCTTTCCTTTTAATTTGTTGTTTCTCTCTCTATACCTAGGGCACGCTTCGTCGCCTCCCTCATCTATTCATCGAGGCCAGAGGGGAAGGTGAGTGAATCAGCAAGGCTTCCCTCTTATCGTCCGGCTGCGGGGAGCAAATCCCAGGCGTCACAAGCAGCAATAGCTTTGAAGCGGGTGAGGTTTTTAGAGGTTTTGCTCGATTGGGGAAGGGGAGAAGTTCCAGAGGTTCAACCAGTGGGAAGGAGGGGTTCCGATGGGACAAAGAAATCAGTGAAGTGAGCAGCAACAGTGGAGATAGCGAGCCCTTTGCGGTGTTTTGCTCTGGTTGGTGGCAGGTAAATGGATGGGTTAAGAGGATCGTGTTCTTATATTGCGATATCATCTTCTGATTACTTTCATAATCGAAAATTTAGAATTACATTTACCTTCGACTAATTCCACTAATCCATGTGAGTTTCCTTGCAATTCTATTCATTTACTTAGAGTTAATGTTTACGAAGCCCTAATACGATTTTTGGTATCTGTTAGAGTTCATTATTCATTCAATTTACTTAAGAGTTTTTTTTTTGCCCATTTGGTGTTTGATAAAATGCCACAATGAACTCATTTTAGGATTAGGATTGGAATGATGGTCTCTTGTTTTCTTTTCCTCTTAGGAAATTTGAAGGATATTGCACTTAAAGTTCAGTTTTTTTTTTTCCTACAATCAAATTACGAACACCATTTGCTGCTATCCAACCGAATTACGAACATCAGGTTTGTTTATTGGGTCAAAAGACAAGACATATAAATTTGTTCATTGATCTATTCATCAATGAATAAATAAAAATGGCTTAAGACGTTAATCTCTTTTTTTAACTAACACCTTATTCAGTTATGAACACTAAATATCATAGATTGGCTTATTATATTTGATTAGTTTGTTCACTCATGTCTTATTCATTTATAAATATTGGGTTTGTATGTTGATACATACACAATAGCTTGATCAGACAAAAATATACACATAGAAAGAATGCTATGGAAAAGTGAAGTTGGGTGACACAAAAGATTAAGACGATCTGAGTAAAATCATCGTCGGACTACCACGCCTCTATGACCCATCGGAGACCCACAATGAATCAATCTCTTTAACCAAGGAAGCCAAAATCGATACCATATTAGAATTTATTTGTCTCTTAACAGTGTTTTCTATTCATTTATGACTAAATGTGTATTCATTAGTGATTAAATATGTATTTAAATGTATTCAGAAGATTAAATGTATATTCATTAATAATTGAAGCAATTCATATTTAAATGTTTTCATTTATGGTGACGTTTCTTTAATTGTGTTTTATTCATTTATGAATATAAATTAATTTATCTATTTGTTCAAAATTATTATCGGCTTCATATATGACTACAAATATATATTTATTCATGCATGATTACTAATATTCGGATAAAATGATTAATGCGTCAGTATTTTTGATGTGGTTGGTAAAAAAAAAAACTTAAAGCAAAAAAAAAAAGCGTTTGTTTGTTTTTTTTTTTTAAAAACGTTTTTAAAATCATTTTATTGATTTTGTTAATTAAAAATAGATTATATAAGTTCCTAATATTTGGGTAAAAAATCTATTAGTCATATTGAATCCCCTGATTTTAGGAATTAATTAACTACTCATAAATTATACATAATTAATTATAATGTAAAATTCTTTTTATGCCTTTATATGATTGGTTCACAGTTGTTCTGGCGTTCTCAACCTTTTAAGTGTTCTCATTTGATCGTTTCCTTATATATATATATATATATATATATATATATATATATATATATATATATATATATATATATATATATATAGGGGTTGACTAATAAGACACCCTATTTTACCATTTAGACAACCCTAATTAATTTTTGAAATATTTTTATTGGTTGGAATTGTATTGTTTTCCGAAAAAGATGATTACAAGAAGTTGATTATAGGTTGACTTTTTATAAAAATGATTATAGGATGTCTAAGTGGTGTCATATTAGCAGATATTATATATATATATATATATATATATATATATATATATATATATATATATATATATATATATATATATATATAGAGAGAGAGAGAGAGAGAGGTTATATGAAAAATTAATAATTAGAGCAACAAATATTAGAACCAATCAGAAAATGCCAACACATCAAATTACATAAATAGTCCTTATGATTTGTAGTAATTTTTATGTTTAGTCCCAAACATGAGATTAACCATCATCATTAAATAACTTCTCGATTAATGTGTTAGAATGCAATATCGAACTTCTCTCATCCAAAATCCAAGAATATGTTGTTTAATACTCACAACCCAGTTGTAACTGCCACTTTCATTCAATCATTAATTTATAAGAAGGGTTCAACTATTTGGACCCTTTTTATTTTCTTAAAAGACCCCTTAATAATTACTTTAATAATTACTCTAATTTTTTCTTAAAATAAGCTAATCATTACCAAATAATTATCTTTTTATTAATTATTATTACATAATATTAGATCCTCATGATTATTTTATATTTTATTTAAATAAAACTAATTATTACATAATAAAATGGCTTAATATAAAGATTTGTTTATAGAAAAAGAATATTATTTTTATAAATAAGTATTAAAATAAAAATATACTTATTTTTTTTCAAATATACAAAATAAAATATTTTAAACAAAAAAAATTTAATTTATTTTCGGTTTTTAGTGCAATTTATTAAAATCATTTTTATATAAAAGCATAATAATAAGTGACTTCAAATACGATATAATAATAATACTTAGTTTTCATTTAAATATTTAATATCATTTTATTTTTATTTATTGGTTTATATAAATATTAAAATATAGAAAATATTAAAATATATAAAAAAAATTGACATATTTGTATTATTATTTGATTATAAAAAAATAAAATATATAATAAATAAAAAGTTTATAAGAATTAAATGATAAATACGAGTTTCAAAAAAAGTTAACTTTTAGTAATCATAAAAGCTATTAATATTATAAATGCACAGAAATTTATGCTTAAAAAGTCATTAATGGGGGTCCTCTAAGAAAATCTGGGGTCTAATTAGTAGTAACCATATAAGAATAGTAACTGCTATCTTCATTAACGTATGAATTGAGATTCATTTGTTTTATTGTAATAAATACTATTAATTAACTTAATATAAGAAATTTCGATTATCGTGAAAGCATCAAGGAATTAATTCTTATTCAATACTCTAATGGATGAAGTGGGGTTATACACATATACATTTCTTAAAACAGTTAAAAACCATAAATTGTAACTGCATTGATAACCGTACTTATGTATTCCTCAACCATTTTTTAGTTAGTATAACGGCAAAAAATCAAGAAAATTGATTTTCCATTAAGACTTCTAGCAAGATTAAGTTTTGATAATCATTACATACTAAGTATCTATGAAAACGTGGATATCAAAGGTGAAATTCTGAAATTATTTAAACTAGTGACAGTTGGTGGTTACTTAATATATAACCGTATTCTTCATAAGGACGATTTCGAATTAAAAAGAATAAGTTAGAGAAGAAACTTACAAATTATCCAAATCACATGGACAGGAAGCCACCACGCTCTCTCTTTCCTGAATCATTTTCGTCTTCAATAGATGTTGGTTAACCTCATATTTCATCTTTTCCTCTTCGTATGCAATCAATTTAAATATAAAATGTATTCTTAGCAGTTATGTGAATGAAGTATTGGTGATTTTTATTATTAACTTTATATTTCAACTTTTTTGTTAAATAACGTTAGGAAACTTGAAGCATATTTTATGTCAAATGATATAAAGGAGGCTTTGGTGGTGAATATGAAATCCCTCATTGTGAAAAAAATGTTATCTTTAACACGGTTGTAACATGCTTCATATCTAACGTAACGGTAAGAATTCTTTGGAACCGTATACTCTTGTTTTTTTATAATATATATATACTCAAATAGTTATGTTTTGTAGTGTAGGTACACTGCTAACCCAACTACTAGCATGTTAGAATCATATCTCTATTTTTTTTTTGGTCAAGAAGCCATATATACGATATGTATTTTTTGAAATTATGTGTCAAATTTAGAAATTTGTTTGGTTCTTTAATTTTAGCTCAAGTTTTATGTTTATACTTATGATATGATTCATAATATAATTTGTTTGCCTCTTTAAGTTTAACACTTATGCTCAATGACATTTCTATATTGCAGTGAAATAACACCTACAGTGAAATAATACCTGAAGGTCCCTAGATTGCAAATCTTGATCATATTTTCTTTAATAGAAAGAACATTACTATTGTAAGTATCATGCTTCTTGGTTAAATATTGTTTACGTGATTAGGATTATATATTTTGTCTAACAATTCTTATTAATCAACTCTTGTTTTGGTTGAATTAAAGAAGCTTGAACAAGGAACTCGCATCCTGGAGGTTTAATCTTTAATGTTTGTATGTATTCTTACATAAGATTTCTATTTTTATTGGTTATTTTACTGATTTTGTATATCTATGGTTGAATTGAAGAAGCTTGAACACTAGGTGTAGATCGTTTGGTGTGCAAAAACGAGTCAACATAATAGATGAGGGAAACGAGGTAGCCGAAACAAAGAAAAGAATTTGCGAAAAGGAAGTGTTTATAAGTTGTGCATATCACCAAAATCAGTTATTATTTATTTATTTTTATTAATCTTCTTTTACTTCAGGTCATTTGCTTCACTAGAAAAAAAAAGTAGATAATTTTCATTGTTAATGTATTTTTTGGTGTTTTCTGTTTATGTGGGTCTCAAATTACTGGTATAGGAGGTTGTTAAACCATTTTGTTCTTTATTGAGAAAGATGATTACATCATCCATTTTGTTTTTATAAACTTAGAGCTTAATTCATGCTTTTAAAAGTTGTTATTTAAATGGCAGACTTCTGATCCGTTGAGGAGCTTTATCACAAGACATTGCTGCTACACAGGTAAGGGTAAAATGACCGAAATACCCTTTAAAAAATGTGTGTATAGAAGTTTCGTGAAGAATATACTAAGGAAAACATAATTTTAATACAAAAAAAAATTAATACATGGTGAAGATCTGGTTATTCTAATCACATCAGGTCACTATAGATGGGTCTGGGAATAAGCAAGTTAAAGGTAAAAAGAGAGGGATTCATGTTAATCACACTAGGTCAGCCCTCTGTTAAGTGCCACATTTCTTCTCCTTTTGAATTTCTCTTATAAACAATTTCCTTGCAATGTACTTTTTTTAATTTCCATTCATCTGGTACGATAATGTTGTAAATAGCAACGAACTTTCATTGATTTAAGCATCATACTTTTGTTTAGGGTGCTGATTTTGCCACTGGAAATTTTAATTCTTCCACTGAAAATTTAATATAATGACAATTATACCCTTAATCTAAATTTATAGATATTGAAAGAGAGAGAAAGATCCTAGGGAATCTAGGATATGTTACCAAACGAACAATGTTTCATCTTCTTCCTTCATCCTTTGCGCATAAGGTCGATTGACGTTCAAAGTATTTACACTCTTGGTAAGTTATTCACTGTAATAAAAAAAATTATAGTTAGGATGCATATTTTATTTCATGGCCTATTCGTTATGTGCAAACAAATAATTAACATGAGGGAAAGAGTCACCGCCTCACAGGGGATACTCTTACACTGAAGAAGGATAGATGATTGTAGAAAGCAAGCAGAGAAGGTTCAATATGGTGAAAAGGGGGAATATTTTGGAGCTAAAAAAGGATTGCAACTACTTTCTTCGTGTCTCACTTGCCTGAATGATGTAAGAGTAGCAAGCTTGGAAAGTTTTCAAGGATGTAATGTGGCTAAGTATGATAAAAGGATAATGTTAGTGGTGAAGTCAACAGGAAAGGTGATAGGGAAAGAAAGGATACATGGAGACCTGAATTAGATGGATATATGGTGCATGCCAAATCATTCAAAAAGGCTCTATCTGGATCTTTCAGTAGGGCTGTAAAACATGATAATTCTACCTATATGGGGAATTATTCCAGATATGGTGGAAGTCGATTCGCATCGATCCATGGCGGATGAATTCCTTCAGAGCAACATACTACATGGAGTAGATGGCTCGCGTGGTTAAAAAGATGGGATAAGAAATTTTTTCACAATCAAAGGATTGTTTGGTTAAAGATTAGTGGAAGTACTTTTTCTGGAATACCAATGTCTTATCGATGATTGCTGGAAAGTTTGGACGGGTTTTAATTCCTTGTAATTAAACTAAAGAAGTACAAAAAATCTCGGTTGGTAGGGTTTGTATTTTAAGCACAAGGTAGGTAGATGGTTGTGATCAATGGACAGTGGGTGCGATAATACATATTTGGTATGCATTAATATGAATATTTTTGTTGCCAAAACATTTTTGTTGTTATTTTATTTACATTAGTTTGAAATTATATATATATATATATATATATATATATATATATATATATATATATATATATATATATATATATATATATATATATATATTATGGTTGTTAAGTTGTTGATTTTAAAAACTTTTATTTAATTAATGTGTCAATAACCTATCTTGAAAATATTACAGTTGATGCTGAAAAAATAACCAAAGAAAAAAAATAAAGTGTGAAAATGAGGGATAATACTATAAAAAAGAAAAAACTGATCGTAGAAAAAAGAAAAAAAATTGATGCTAATTAAAGGAGCAAAGCTCAAAAAAAAAAAATGTTGTATTTCGTAAATTTTTAGGAAGGAATTGTAAACGCGTTACCAAAAAATGGATCCGGATCTTTTGCTCTCATTAATGATTATAACTAAAACAAATCCCGGATTCCTTAGAATCTTTTTCTCTTTTTCAATATTTATAAATTCAAATTAAGGGTATAATTGTTTTTATATTAAATTTTCAGTGGAAGAATGAAAATTTCCAGTGATTTAACCCTTTTGTTTATTCTTATTTCATTTATTGATACTTCATTTATTCTTATGTTTTAGTCATAAAGTTAATGCAGATGCTTGCCAAATGTGTGTTATTAGAAAAATGACTGACAACTTTTCTCCATTAGGTCCAAAATTTGAAACCGACATGTCTTCATGTATATTTATAAAGAATTCTAACTTTTTATTTTTATTTTTTATAAATTTAATTTCCGCTACCATGACTCTTATTGATAATTGTTTATATGTAGTAAACTATTTGTGCAAAAGAATTAATCGTCTCTACAATTTAATTTTTGAATAAAATATCCTCACCCGGCGCTTGACGTAGGTAAACAACTAGTATGTGTGTGTGTGTGTCTATATATATATATATATATATATATATATATATATATATATATATATATATATATATATATATATATATATATATATATGGGAGAATTTCATATATGCCCCTCTTAAACCTCAAAATATCATATTTGTCCAGCTTAATTTCTTAATATCATATTTATCCTTCATAAACCTTCAAAATATCATATTTGCCCAAATCCTTTTTTATAATGTTTTTAATATTTTATAATCATTTTTAAAACTTAAAATTACTATAATAATTAAAAAAAAGTTAACAATATTATCCTTACGTCTATGATAATGGAATGTGAACTTCTAAATTGTTGAATGTCGTCCTCTTGACAAACAAAAATATTAATCTTCAATCCTCTCTATGGAATCTATATTTTGATTGTTTAGTTTTTTTGTTGTAGATGAAAGATATTTTAGATATTACCATTGATATTTGATGTTTAAAAAATGCATAGACGATATTTTGATATTTAAGAAGGACATATATGATATTTTGATGTTTAAAAAGGACATATATAATATTTTGAAATTTTATGAATGGTAAATATGATATTTTGATGTTTAAGAAGGGCATATATGAAATTCTCCCTATATATATATATATATATATATATATATATATATATATATATATATATATATATATATATATAGGTTCATTTGAAACCATTCTAATTTTGTGAGACCGTGAGATCAAATCTAAAAATAATTTTAAAAAACAAAATAAATGGAAAAATCAAAAAATTCTTTTTTTAAATATTATTTCCGGAACTTGAATTAACTAAAAAAATAAAAAAATAAAAAAAATCTCGTTTTTTTTTTTTGAAAAATACGTGAAATATTGTAATAAAATATTACACTGATTTATTCTAAAAAATAATTTTAAAATGCAAAATAAATGGAAAAATCCAAAAATTCCTTTTTTAAATATTATTTTTGGAACTTAAATTACTAGAAAAAATAAAAAAAATAAAAAATACCGTTTTTTTTTTAAATATGTGAAATATTCTAATAGAATATTGCATTGTACATATTCTAAAAAATAATTTTAAAATGCAAAATAAATGGAAAAATCCAAAAAAATCTTTTTTTAAATATTAATTTCGGAATTTGAATTAAATAAAAAAAAATGTGTCTCACGGTCTCACAAAATTAAGTTATATATATATATATATATATATATATATATATATATATATATATATATATATATATATATATATATATATATATATATATATATAGTCAAGATCAAATAAGAAGGAATTTTTGGTAGGAAGGTAAGAAGTTTTTTTTTCTACATATTTTTTTTCGCGAACAAACAAAATGAATCATTAGATGATTCATTTGAGAGACGATTCACAAGAAAAAATTTTCAAAAAAACTTCTCGATGATTCATTTATATAATGATTTTGTTGTTATTCACTAAAATTGTCATAAAAATGGTTTTTTTCTTAATTTATTTAAAAGTGAATCATATAGATGTGTTTTTGAGAATTTTTTTTTGTGAATCATCTTACAAATGAATCATCCAGTGATTCATTTTTTTGTTCGTCAAAAAAATATGTAGAAAAAAAACTTCTTACATTCCTACAAAAAAAAAATTGTTACCGGATCTCTCTTTCTATGTGTATATATATATATATATATATATATATGGTTAGGATCAAATGTGGATCATAAATATTGTGTGAATGTATGACTAAATTTTGATCATTAGATTAAAAAAAATGAAAAGTGGTGATCTGACGGTACATTTTATTAATAATGACTAGCATTCACTATATAACTACACTTAGTTAATTATAATGGCAAGTATGATAATTTATTAAGAGATAAATGTATGTAAATAAGTTAAGTCGATTAATAAAAAAAATGAAACAAATAAATCTTTAAATAAACATTTTTGTAAATTACTCAATTTATAAGAAAAATAATCAATTTAAACGTATCGCTTGCTCAAAATTTTAATCACCAGCTATTAGATACATTCTTAAGGAATATTAAATATTGATTTTTAAGAATGATTAAAAATCAATTTTTATAATTAAATAAACATTTTTTTAGAAGATTCATAATTAATTTTTTTTAGTTAAATAAACATTTTTAGAATGATAAAGTATCAATTTGGTTAGTTGAAACTACATGCTTACCGACAATAATGGTTAAGAATGATATTTTCCTAAAACATTTTTGAAGAATTAGAATTCATTCTTTAAAATAAAAAGTAATATGTTAAGAATCGATTAATTGATAAATGTATTTGAACCACTTATCCAATATTTTTTTGAGAAAAGGATGTAAATACCTAACTATACATATGCATTCTGGAAGATTAATATATTCCGAAAGAAGAACGCATTGTGTGTTAAAAAAAACAAAGTTAAAAAAATCAATATGTTATCATTCATTCTAATTCTAAGATAATAATATTGAATATATTCTTTGTATTGAAAAAAAAAATCATTTTTAGAGAATCTGGAAAATAAAAAATATTCCAAATTTTCTTTTGACGTCATTGACAAAAAAAGATATGTCGTCAACACCAGTTTCTTTTGATGCATGCATGATCATTATTTTACAAAATTATGATATTCGAAGTTTAATTAGTTACCATAATTATAAAGATTTAATTTTAGATATCAATTAATTTAATTAGCAAAATTATGAAATTACCTTTATTAAATGATTGACTCAAAATTAGTTATACGTTCATACAAGAACCAAACCATGGCCGTTAGATCAAAATAATAAAAGGTTAGGATTATTTGTGGTATTTTTGTAAATACATGGTAAAAAAACAACACGGGGGCATGATAAATAAATGATCCAAGGGCATTTTAGAGATGAATTACCTATGCGTCTCTCTCTCTCTCTCTCTCTCTCTCTCTCTATCTATATATATATATATATATATATATATATATATATATATATATATATATATATATATATATATATATATATACATATATATCATCCAACCTCCTACCGTCACATCGCCTCCAAAGACACCCCCTTCGCTCATCTTCTTCTTCGTCATCGTTGCCTTTGGTCGCCGGAGATGATGTCTTCATCCGTCATGACTCCAATCGTTGAACATGGACGAGCATCACTTCGGTAAATCATATGTGTCACAGGAAAAAGACGATTACATGTTCACTCTCTTCAAAACTACCCTCCGCCACACAAATCGTCATCAAAAGCTTGATCTGTCGGCTTATCCATGGCGTCATTGGATTCTCCGACATGACTCCATCGAAATTTCTAAAGCATCTCAGATTGAGATCTCGATTTCATCTCAAGTTCCATGCCAACACTAGTGAGGCTCTGATCCTTCTGACAAACATTTGAAAACGATGGTCGATCATTTAGAAGAGGAATTACCACTCGCTGACCATCTGAAACTCGAGCTTATATACCCTGATTGTTGCATCATAATCTCAAATGATTTTATATACTGTTTTCAGAATCGTTCTGCAAACACTCTACACCGATAAGCTCTCTCTTTGTGCTAATCGTTTTGATTTGAATTATAATTTGTCGAGTTATGTGCTCATAGTTGTTTTTTATGTGTTTTTTTATACAGATTCAGTCGATACGAAGATTGAAGTGCTTATTTAAATTAACACCTTCATAAAATCTCAATGTTCTAATTGCTTATTGACCTAAGAGCAGAAGTTGAAGTGGGATCTGCAAATGGTAAGAAAGCAAAAGAATATATAGAGAAAGGATAGTTGGTTCCATATGAGATAGTTGTCATGGTACGTATGATTCTTTGACCTTCATTGTAAAACTTTATATATAGAGATTTTTTATAATTATTTCTTCCTTGGATATAGATGGTGAAGGATCGTTTATCACAATCAGATTCTGCTGAAAAGGTTAGATTTTAGATGGATACCCAAGAAGCTCATCACAAGCAACCGCACTTCAAGCCTTTGGTTTCCATCCAGACCTTTTTATTCTTATTGAAGTGTGATTTGTAAATTTTGTTGTTGTTTTTTTTGTTTGGATTGAATTTGAAGGTACATTTGTATCCATTTTGTTTGATTGATTTTTAACAGGTTCCTCAGGAGATTCTGGTTGATAGAGTGGTTGGGCTTAGGTTGGATCCTGTTAGTGGAGAATATATCATTTGACATATATCATCAATGATTATATATAAACGTAGAAAAATAAATTTTTGGATTTTTCAAGCTAATCGAATTGGATTCTTCAAGCTCAACATATTCACTGGAATTATGAATATGTTCTACAGTCATTGGTCCTTGATGAACTTGAATTCATGAAACTATTCATGGTTCATAGTTATCACGGTTCATATGGTTGGTAGACCTGAAGATGGGAGACTCTTTTTTTGAGATCTGGTGGATACATTTTTGGTTTTAAGTTTCCAAGATCACTCCATGTTGGTAAGAGATTCATTTGAATTTTTTTGATAGAATCACATGTGATTCACATGAAATTCACTTGTAATTCACAAATGAATAAGATGTAATTCATATGTAAATCACAAGTTAGTCACATATGAGTTATATATGATTCACATGTAAACCACAATTACACGTGATTCACATGTAATTCACATATAAATCATATGCGATTCACACGTAAATCACAATTACATGTGATTCACATGTAAATCACATATAAATCACATATGATTCACATGTAAATCACAATTACACGTGATTCACATGTAAATCACATATGAATAACTTGTAATTCACATGTTGGTCACATATGATTCACATGTAAATCACATTTACGTGTGATCCACATGTAATTCACATATGAATCGCATGTGATTCATATGTGAATTACTTGTGATTCATATATGAATCACATGAAAATCACATATGTATTTTTGTAAGTGTTTTTGCATCAATCAATTTTTTTTTTTTTTTAATTTTCTTGTAGATTTGGAAGAAATTGTAGTGAATATTGAATAGGTGAAAATGATAAATTAAAGAAAATAAGAAAATATTGACACGAAGACATGAAAACGCTTTGAAATTTGTAGTATTTTTCACTTTTTATATTTTATTTTGTATCGAATAAAATATTTATACTATTATATTTATAGATTAATTAATAAAAATGAGATTTTTTATGATTACTTACGAATATTATAATATAAGAAATATACATATGCACCTATAAACTATCTTTTTTTTAAATGCATTTTTTTAATGAATTTTTTTTTAGAAAAATTGCAGTTTTTTTTGAAAAATAAAATGCAGTTTTTCTTTAAAATTGCAGTTTTTTTTTCTTTCTTTCTTTTTTTTTTTTTTTTAAATTCAATTATTTTTCAAAAATTCATGTTTTCTATAAAAAAAAATTAAAGAATCTGTATTAAAAAAAAAATGAAAAATATTATATTTAAAAAATCTGAAAACTTGATTTATGATGTAAATTTTTAGACATTTATATTAATATATTAAATAACACACAAAAAAAAACATTAAATGAGATTGGTAAGATGACGATCATGTCCTTAATGAATTACTTGTGATCTAACGCTCCACTTTAAGTTCTCGGGTTCTCGGAAAAATATGAGTTCTTAACTGATCACACACACACACACAGATATATATATATATATATATATATATATATATATATATATATATATATATATATATATATATATATATATATATATATATAGACACACACGAAGTAGTTCAAATGAGAACCCAAAAATATTAAGAACTCTAAGAATCCCATTTTATAGTTATTAAATATGTGAATGCTTAATAAACATATAAAAATCCTAATTTTTTAGTGTTTTTTCTTAAAAGAAAAATAGAAAATTCAGAAATTTTCAATTTAGTATTTTCATTCATAATTTATTACTATATATATAATATAAATTATATAATTTAATACAGTCTTTTTATAATTGAGTTCATAAAATTGACAATTTAATACAATCCATTTTATAATAATTCAAAATTTCAAAGGAGTTAAATAAAATTTATCATCACCACCCACTACAATACGCTGCCACCAATCCCATTTGTCACCGTTGCAACCATCTTTCCTTCAAAATCATATTTGTATGTATATAAAATCATATATACACCAATTAAATACTTTATTCACAGTTTAATAAAATTATATTAATTTATTTATTTAGAGTTAATGTAAAACAGTTATAAAATTATTTCATTCTTACATATTTATACAATACAAAAAATTAATATATTTACAATAAAATCAATACAAAATTCAAATATAAATAACTCATATTTTAACACAAAAATTATAAAAAAATCATAGCTTAATACAATTCACAGTTTCACACAGTTAGTTTAAAACTTAATACAATTAGTTTCGAACTTAATATAGTGAATTCACAATTAATACAATCAATTCAAAAACTTAATACAGTGAATTCACAAATTAATATATAAAATTCACTGTTTAATATAATAATTTCACAATTTAAATTGTGTATTATACACAAATTAATATAGTAAATTCACAGTTTAATTTTGTCTATTCACAATTTAACTTAGTCTATTTACAATATTTTACGACCAACAACATCATAGAGGATAGAAGTAAAAACTATTAGTGTATATTATAGATATAGGCCTTGTAGGGTTCGTCCCATTCTATTGTATTGTATCCTATATATATTATTCAATATATTCCATATGTTTTCAAGGGAAATACTCGACTAATATGGTATCACAGCCAATAGTTAATATCTGACTTTTTTCTTCTTGATTCTTTCCTTCTCGATCCTATCTTCTTCCTTTGTTTTCATTTTTTTTTTCTCACTTGTGGTCGGCCCTACCTTCCCTCCATGGTTGGAGATGAAGTCAATACGGATGCTACTGATAAACCTTTCGGTATCACAAACATCCGGACCTATGTTCCCATCACCCTCGACCTCGAAGAACTCAATTATGACACTTGGTGTGAGCTATTTACTGCCTGTTGCATCAGTTTTGGTGTCAAACATCACATCTCCAAACCTGCGTCACAAGCTACGACCTCCAAATGGGAGCAAATTGACAATCTTGTCAAGCTTTGGATTTTCGACACTATTCACAAATCCTTACTCCAAATGGTTTTGAAACTTGAAATGACAACATATGATTTGTGGAAAGGTCATGAAGATCTCTTCCGAGACAACAAAGACTCCCGTGCAATGCAACTCGACCAAGACCTCCGGTCAATCGAGATCGGAGACATCTCTCGTCGAATACGGGTAACTTACATACTATTTTTAATTCGCGTCCTTTTTCATCAATTCTTGTTGGTGACGGGTCTCCAATACCCATCACCAACACGGGTCATGACATTTTATCTACACCTTCTCGCACCCTACACCTAAATCATGTCCTTGTCATACCAAATATTATTAAAAACGTTATTTTTGTACGAAAGTTTACTCGCGATAATAATTGTTCCATTGAGTTTGACAAAAATGGTTTTTCTGTGAAGGATCCTTTGACCAATCAAATCCTCATCCATTGTGATAACACTGGCGAGCTCTACCCTTTCCATCACCTCAAGAATTTTCCTCAAGTTTTTTTGTCACCAAGTCCATCTACGTGGTACCGAAGACTTGGGCACCCCGGCAATGAAGTGCTTCGTTTTATGATTTCTAGTCGTTTAACTTCTTGTAATAAGACTATGTCTCATTCTCTTTGCAATGCTTGTCAATTAGGCAAATACGTTGGTCTTCCATTTTTTAGCTCTAATAAAATTGTTGGTGCTCCTTTCGATATTATCCACTTTGATATTTGGACATCTCCCATTGCTAGTCTTAGTGGTCTAAAATATTACATCATTTTTCTTGACCATTTTTGTCATTATGTTTGGGTTTATCCTTTGAGATGGAAAAGTGATGCTCTTTCCAAATTCTTACACTTTCGTGCCCATGTCCAAACTCAATTCAACACTGCAATTAGAGCTTTTCAATGTGATCACGGGGGGAATATGACAACAATACCCTTCGCAATCTATTTGACCAAAACGGTATAAGATTCCGCTTCTCGTGTCCACAAACGTCCCAACAAAATGGTAAATCGGAGCGCATGCTCCACACTATTAACAATCTCATCCGCTCCTTAATGTTTCAAGCTCACCTTCCACCCACATTTTAGGTTGAGGCGCTTCATATGGCATCTCATCTTCTCAATCGAATCCCCTCAAAATCCATCAACAACTCAACACCCTACTTCAAACTATATAACAAACAACCCTCATTTTGATCAACTTCGTGTTTTCGGTTGCCTATGCTACCCCCACCTTCATGCTTCTCACAAGCTTGATCCTCGATCCTTGCCTTGCATTTTCCTTGGCTATCCCGTAAATCACCAGGGATTTCAATGTTTTGACCTTTACACCAAAAAGGTTATTTTCTCTCGTCGTGTTACCTTTGATGAGGAAACATTCCCTTACGCTTCCGTCACACCAAATAACCCTCATTCATACATTTTCCTTGATTCTAACATCGAACCAAATACCATTGCCACTCGTCACCTGACCTCTATCAACCCTCAACAACTTACTACAGCAGGCACTGCCTCTTCGACACCGCCAACTCCCTCTCCCGTCTCCTCTGCCGCTGTTGACACCTCCCCTTCATCGTCATCAACAACTCATCCTACGCCAACCACCACCACTACACTGCCCTCGACAACTCCTCCTCCCCTACATCCAATGCGAACTCGTTCTTAATCGGGTATCGTTAAACCTATTCATCGTTTGAACCTTCATACTGACACACTCTCACCTATTCTGAAAAATCACACCCATGCCCTTCAAGACCCACATTGGAAAAATGCCATGTATAATGAATATAGTGCACTTATTAAAAATAATACGTGGTCTCTTGTTCCTCGACCACCGGGGGTTAATATTGTTCGTTCAATGTGGCTATTTAAACACAAATTCAATGCAGATGGCACTCTTAGTAGGTACAAAGCTCGTCTCGTGGCAAACTGTAAAAGCCAAGAACCGGGTATTGATTGTATTGAAACTTTTAGTCCGGTTGTTAAACCTACTACCATTCGTACTGTTCTCAGCATTGCAGTTTCCAGACAGTGGCATGTTCACCAGTTAGATGTGAAAAACGCCTTTCTACACGGTCACCTCACAGAAACAGTTTACATGTTTCAACCACCTGGATTCGCCAACCCGAATGCCCCTCATCACATATGTCTCCTTCATTGATCCTTATATGGTCTAAAACAGGCTCTTAGAGCATGGTTTCAACATTTTTCCCAACATGCCACTACTCTCGGTTTTCAACAGAGTAAAACCGACTCTTTTTTATTTATACTTAGACAGGGACATGATGTTGCTTATCTTCTCTTATATGTTGATGATATTGTGCTCACTGCCTCCACTACGACTCTACTCCAAAGCATCATCACCAAACTTGGACTAGAGTTTCCCATGTGTAACGTCCGCAGATCCGGGCTAGTCAATTTAGAGGCAATAGGGGTCAAACATGATTTTTCGACAAAAGATTATTTAGAATGAATAGTCTTAACCAAGTTTTAGAATATGTCACAAGGTTTCCGTACATATAAAGAACGCCGAAATCCGAGTTATAACGAAGAAGTTATGGCCCGCCGAAGTTTTACGGCAAAACCGGCACGGCACCGGAAGACGTAAATAGTGAATTTACGATAGAAGACTTTTTAGCCTTAGCAATCTAAACAAAAGTCATAGAATATGTTAAACTAAGAGCGTCGATAAAAAGAACGCCCAAATCTGACTTCGTATGAGGAAGTTATGATTTTTCTAAGATTCGGCTTAGCAGTGTACAGCCCGAAACTCGAACTTTAGTTCGAGCGGTTTTTGGCTTATGTGAAATAAATGAGAGTTGAAGATCTCATTAATAGGAACTCAATGGTAAAAAGACAGACGAAAACGGAGTCCGTATGAAGGAGTTACGAATTCTTCGCGGTCATTTAACAGTCTAAACGCCTCGTACTGTTAAATTTAAGATCGGTCAAGAATTAGCCGACGGAGTCAAAATGAAAGTTGTAGATATTATTTTTACCTACGTGTGGATATAAATAACGTCAAAAACGGAGGTCGTATGTGAAAGTTACGAATTTTAGAAGTCGGAAGTGTGTTGTGTGAAAATGGGTGATGTGGCACAATCTTGGCCATTGCTTTCTCCCTAAGTCTTGCCACTAGATGGTGACATATGACACCAAGTTCAGCCATTTTCACCCTATAAATACCACCTCTCTCACCCTCATTTTCTTCACACCTTTCCCATTCTTTCTTCTCTTTACTCTCTCTCTAGAACCTCTCTCTAGCCCCGAAATCCCCCGAAAAGCCTAGGGAACCTCCCTAGCACGAGGCGGAAGCCCCGGAGTGCTCGACGGCTCCGAGAAGAAGAGCTTTTCGGCTCGGAAACGCTGCTCCAAGCAAAGCCTGGTTTTCTATAAAACCCGCTGTAAGTGAGCTACGCCTACGCTATTTTTAATATAGTTTTTATTTAATTATATTAACGTTATTAAGAACATATAATAAATACTTGGGCTATTATTATGGGTTATATAAGTATTTTTTTTAACGCTTATATAATAGTAATAATAGCTAGACTATTAATTAGTCTCGGCGAATAATAGACTAAAATCTATTGGTGATAATACTAGGTTTCGTCGAAGGAAATTATTTTAAAGTAAACGAAGCGCTGTCCGAGTACCGAGTCACCACCTTCTCAGGTGAGTGCATAGTCCCTTTCATGAACATGATTTTAATACAAGTATTGATTGAAGTATTAATTATATGTTTATGTGCGAGTTAATTGATGTTGCTTGAAAGTCGTGTTAAAGAACATACCTGATTATATTTGATAATTTAGGATAAAGAGTAGACCTAAATTAAAAATGAGGAATATTGGGTAGTATATTCTTACGAGTACAAGTGAGTAAAACTCAGAGAATAGAAGTTAGTATATGTCACTTATCCAGGAGTATGGATTAGACATAGTCATTGTCCCTAGTCCGAGAATATGGATTAGGCCTAATCATTCGTTATTAATCCGAGAGTATGGATTAGGCATAATCATTCATCATTAATCCGAGAGTATGGATTAGTCATTCTTCCCTAGTTCGAGAGTATGGATTTGGTAAATTCGTTCATTTCTGATCCGAGAGTATGGAGTAGGTAAAACGACTAATCTTAGGTCCGAGAGTATGGATAGCCTCGTTGCGAGGATCGACGGGGTGGGATAAGAGTTGTTTATATATATGTATGGTGAAATTGTATATTTTGTGAATTTTAAACTATATATATAGTATGACATTGTGGGATTGAAAACCCTATGTACTCACCAGGTTTCCCAACCTGACCCACTTAGTTTATTTATATCACAGGTGTTGATATGAAGTCACATTACACTGAGAGATTTAAAGAGATGTAGATCACTAGTGTAAATAAATGTAAGTTCTGTTTATGCTTATGTTTCTGTATTAACGATGACATCCCAAATGTTTTATAATGAACAAAATACGTTTCTTCGAAAATGTTTTAAAAACGTATTTATCATGTTTTTCTGGGAACAAATTCCGCAACCTTTTTATAAAATGAAGTACTCTGATTTTTATAAAGCATAAACAAAATCGGTCTTTTCTGGCCGTGATTTTGGGGATGTCACACCATGACTGATCTTGGCCCACTGAATTACTTTCTCGGGATCTCTGTCACTCACTCTTCGAAAGGTATGTTTCTTTCACATAATCAATATGCAACTGACCTTCTGAAGTGTGCCAATATGTCTGATTGTAATCCATCACGCACACCAGTTGATTCCTCCGCCAAAATTGGTGCCACCGGATCACCAATTGCTGACCCCACCATGTATCGTAGCCTTGCGGGGGCATTACAGTACTTGACCTTTACAAAACCGGATATCTCCTTTTCCGTTCAGCAGATATGTTTGTATATGCACGACCCTCAAGATCAACATCTTTAGGCTCTCAAGCGCATTCTCCGTTACTTACGTTGGACTCTCGACTATGGTCTTCAACTCTATTCCTCCCAGTCTTTTCCATGACTGCTTACTCTGATGCTGATTGGGGGGATGTCCTGTCACACGACGGTCCACATCTGGCTACTGTGTCTTCCTTGGGGATAATCTCATTTCTTGGTCATCCAAACGACAACACACAGTCTCTCGGTTAAGTGCTGGAGCCAAGTATCGTGGCGTTGCCAACACTGTAGCAGAGACATCTTGGTTCGCAACCTTCTTTTAGAGCTTCACCATCCCTTACGGTCTATGACCCTCGTATATTGTGACAATATTAGCGCCATATACATGTCTTCCAATCCGGTTCAACATCAACGAACAAAACACATCAAGCTTGACCTGCATTTTGTCCGGGACAAAGTTGTTATTGGTCATATCCGTGTTCTTCATGTTCCGTCTCGCTATCAGTACGCTGATATTTTCACTAAGGGTTTGCCCTATCCTCTATTCTCAGACTTCAGATCCAGTTTGAGTATTCGCCAACATCCCCCTCAAACTGCGGTGGCATATTAGTGTATATTATAGATATAGGCCTTGTAGGGTTCGACCCATTTTATTGTACTGTATCCTATATATATTATTCAATATATTCCATATGTTTTCAAGGGAAATACTTGACTAATAAAAACATACAATATTACTTGAACATTTATTTCATTCCTACGCAATTTAACATAAAAATTATATCTAAATCACAATTTAATATATCAAATTCACAGTTTAATTCAGTATATTTATAGTTTAATTTATAAAATTCACAACTTAATTTAGTATATTCACAAATAATTCAATATATTCACAGCTTAATACATATTTCATCAAATATGAAACTCTTACCATGCTACAATAATCATATGTGGATTAAAAAGGGTCTCCTGTTTATAGGTGTGCGTATAATTTTGTAATCTTACTTTTAAGGGGTATTTTATGTCATTTTTGTATATTGTTTGTGTACGTGTTGTTTTGGATTTGCTTCACCATTTTGTCGACCAAACCGGTTTCAATTCTGTTACAACTAATCTCTTTTGCACTCACAATCCTCTATTTTCACCGCCTCAAGTTTCTCCATAGCTCTAATCACTGCCTTAGCTTCTTGAATCCCCTACATCTCTTCTATCTCTTTCTTTCTGGATGGTTCCCACCGCGATAGCTTCTCTGCCGCCGATCGGTGGCTTCCAACGAGGTTATATTTATGCCGATGGTGCCCGACAAAAGCCCTAAACCCGATTTCAGTCGTCTACGCCTCCATCTCCACTCTAAACTGCATATCGGTTGCCAGGAACATGGATGAAGCACTTTCTTCGTCCCTAAATTCAGACTCCGACAACAGCACACTTTCATTGTTTTCATAGTTGGCACACTTCCTTCTCAAAATCACATTTTTGCTCTATTTATTCCCTCCACCGCCATTGCCTTTCATTGTTTTCATATTTGGCACACTTCCTTCTCAAAATTACATTTTTTCTTATTTATTCCCTCCCCCGCCATTGCCTTCTTTTTTTATTCTAGATCCCTCCACCCCCATTGATCGACTTACTCACACGGCAGTCAAAGGTTAGAGGCGGAATTGTATGTTGTGAGGTTTTCAAATTTTGACCTAATTCCTCATTCGATTATGTTCAAAGGAATACATCAAGGGTTTTTTTATTCAAAATTTCAGTATTCTGGGTTCCGATTTCGTGTTCCTTTTTCAATTTCACATACTTTTCGGTTCAATTTATTCGGATAAATTTCGTTCTTAGCCGTTTAGTCGTCGGATTTGTGGGTGTTTAGAATATTTAGACATTTAGTCGTCCGATTCCACCTGACCTATGATGGTTGCCTAGATGGGCTTCTGTGTTGTTTCTTAGTCTGAAAAAGATCTTTTCACCCATTTGTATTATTGTATTAATGGAAGAATAAAACCCGTCAGTTAGAAAACTATGGTTTTACCTCCAAATGTTTACATAATATGATAATCAAAAGATATATTCAAATGAATAACTTACCCTTTGTTCTTGTCGAAGCTACCTTTCTTTATTATATTGATTAGGTGTTGAATGAGTTATTATCAAATCCCTAAAACAACCTCCAACAGATAAAGCAATATTACAGACCTTAACTACCATGATTAGCATGGGTGCATATGTACGACATCTAACAAAGTATGGAATTTGCTTTAGTTCCTCTGAATATCTTTATGGTTCGTGTAATGAAGGTATTATTGTAATATGTAATGCAGTCAGTTCCTATGGTTGACATTAACAAATTACAAAGCATTTGCTATTAAACAAAGTAGAAGGTCCAACAAGAGCTGGTATGTATTTTCTCTTATAACCTACTTTTAAGATCCAAACCTCTTCAGTAGTGATAATAGCCTTCAGATGTTGAATTAATGTATTAATAGCCTTACCAGAAATTTTAGTTGACATACCAATAAATAATTTCAAACATGATCTAAACTAAAAATGTATAACTTTGTTGGAATCTTGATGATGGATTGATGTTTATAACACTACATACAAAACAGAACATGTTTTATGTTTTATAACAATTTGCTTTGTGTTCGTTTAGGCATAACTTTCACATATTTGGTGAAAATTTTGATTTATCTATTAATCAGAATCAAAAGAAGGACTATACGTGAAGAAATTTATATACAAAAATTAAACTGAATTTTTGAGTCAAAAATATTAGACAGCGAGGTTTAACATTGTAAAAAATAGTTTGAAGATGTGCTTGACTACAATTTCATGTATATGATGTTGTGCAATAAGACAAATTTCAAAACCCATTTATAAAATGTAAAATTTGCCATAAATTCTACCATGATGCTTTTTAACAGTTAAACTGTTGATATATTTATGTATCAAAATTAAAACTATTATATGGAAGATAACAAAAATTATCATATATAGTTATTCTAAAAGATACACTAGCATTTTTTAACTACTGAAAGGATGCTGTAAAAGAATATTTCCGAAGGCAGATGGTCTGTAAAATTTTTTTCCCCGTATGTTTTCTTTCAGTTATGTAAATTCGTATCCCGATACATTCTCATACATTTGCATCCCGGTATGTTTGCTGAAAAATTCGTATCCCAGTATGCTTCTTGTAAAAGAGTATAGTTTGAACCAAGTCATTAGAGATGGAAAATTAAATCAAAAAATAAATATTTGTTATATATATACTAGGTGAGAACCCGTGGAACCCACGGGTGTTAATGTTAAATAAAATTAAATTAGAAGACTAATATTGTATTTTTTTATACGGATTTTATTTGTAAGTATTTAGTTACACAAGAATTGTTAAGTATTTAACTACAAATGGAGAATTTTAAAACCTTTATTTTTTACTTTTTTTCCTTATCTTTCATGTCGATTGTACATTACGTTAATAGAATTTTTGCTGTTTTCGTATGTTTTTTCTTACGATATGTTTTCTATTTAGAATAAACTTGTAAAGTTTAAGTATTTAATTATAAATGTAAATCCACCTCTTTTATAAAATTAAATACTTTATATAATGCAAGATACGTTTAAGTAATGACAAAGAAATCATCACAATTGATTTCATTCAAAACAAAATAACGATGTCAGTCATGAAATTAACATAAAAAAAAAACAATACGTAATTATAAAGTATTTACTTATTACGATGGATGAAATGTGCTATGCTATAAATAACTAAAATATGTTACAAAAAAGTTGGTTATAGATTGCGAAAAACTTCCTTATAAACAACATTGGAAGTTTTGTTTGTTAGTCTACCCATTTTATCTAAAATTAATAATTTCAATCCCTCTCGGCTTTGAACTCTAGATAACGCAACATACAATTGTCCATGTGAAAAAACCGGATCTTTGAGAAACAAACCAACATTCGATAATGATTGTTCTTGACTCTTATTAATAGTCATTGCAAAACATACCGCCAAAGGAAACTATCTTCTTGTGAATTTGAATGGAATTTTTTTTTCTGATGGAGTTAAAGACATTCTTGGAATAAAAGTTCGGTTTCCAATATTAGTTCCAGTTATTATACGCGCCTCGATAACACGTTTGCCCAATGATATCACCTGTAGTCTTGTGCCATTACATAAGCCGTTTTTCTGATCAATATTTCTCAGTAACATTACTGGAACACCAATTTTTAAAACTAACTTATGATTTGGTAGACCGGATACTTTCAGACCATTTAATACATCAGGAGAGTATAAATTTGCATCAAACTGATTATGGACAAATTCGGACTCACATATGCTATCTGAACTTAAATATTCAACCTCATCTCATGGAAACTTATTAAGCAAACGGTCGTTTATTTCTTGAACAACTTCATTCTTTGGAGCAAGTATCGCTCTTTCTTGGAAATAATTTGTAGTGCTATACTTCTCCAAAATTGAAGGATATACAAACTCAATTAATGAACCTATAGGATCATCTGCATCCTTAATGAGAATATCATCCGGAACATCAATAATTGTTTCGCCGTCGTTCCGACCACCGAGTTTGCCTTCTCCTATATCCAATAACCAACTTGCAAAATCTTTTGTTTTTTCTATATTAGCTTGATCCTTTCCAACACTGAGTCTCATATTTTTTGTTAATCTATACACTTTGCAATGTTGCCATAAATATGAGGAACTCAAAGAAGCGTTAACAATGTTTTGTCTGCTGCCACCCGGAACTACAGGTAGAATCTGTCTGAAATCTCCTCCAAAGACAATAACTTTCCCTCCAAAAGGAATATCTGAGATGCAAGAATTTTCACACCTTAACACATCTTTCAATGTTCAATCTAAAGCTTCAAATGCATGCTTATGGATCATAGGTGCTTCATCCCAAATTATCAAAGAGGTTTTTCTTATTAAGCTAGCCAAGTCACCATCTGGATTTATTTTACAAAAAGAATCTTCTGTAAGTTCAAATGGAAGTATAAATCGAGAGTGTGCTGTTCTACCACCGGGCAATAATAATGATGCAATACCGCTTGAAGCAACATTTAAAACAATGTTACCGTCAGATCTAATGGCTGCAGATATTGTCTTCCACAAAAAAGTTTTACCCGTTCCACCATAACCATAAACGAAGAAAACACCTCCTTTATTTTCTTTAACAGCACTCATTATGTCAACGAAAATGTTACGTTGCTCATTTGTTAATGCAAGAAACATACGATCAAAGTCATTCTTTATAACGGGAATGTCGAAATCTAGTTGCTCAATGATAAGTCGATTATTCGAAGAAGAAACTGATTCAACATTTGGGTAAGGCATGTTTGTGAAATTTTTGAGAGTGGAGTTATTTCGAAGTAAGATGTGTTCTATTTCGAACAAAGTTAAATTCTTAACTTCATCTTCACTGAGTGATAAGTCTGCACCACAAATTTAAAATTAACTTAAAAAATAAAATACAATATTTAATAATATGTATAATAATTATTTAATTGGTGTTGATATTTTAAAAATAATATTTTAAATAGAAATGAAGATAATAATTGAAATACCTGGAGACTTTAACCTTTGTCGTTGGTTATATAGAATTCCATCTGCCAAATATTCCCATGTATTTTCTCAAACGGCCTCTGGTTTAGATATACTATTACACATCAACAAAGTTGCAAATAAGAAGCGTAGATAAAAACCAGATCTAGAATGACTTGCTTCTTTAATTGCATCGATGTATTCCTTGTCATCATCTAATAGACCAAGTGCAAAACCAGCATCTCTAAAAGAAGCATATGTTTGACCGTTTACTGTGCGAATATCATCAAATGACGTCGGTCCTTTAACTTTATTTAAAAGAATCCTTAAAAAATAAGCTTCGCCAAGTTTAGGTGAAACCGAATGAATTCTACCAATGGCTTTTCCTACTTTCCTTCTGCTCCAAAATCTACCATTTAACTTCCAAACAAACTTTGTAGGAAATTCAACATATGTAAGATCTCGTGCTTCACTATTAATTGCATTACACTCCATCCATGATGTGAACTTTGAAGCAGCAACAGAAGCTTTGTCCAGAATATCGTCGATATCATCGTCTTCGCCATACACGATCTGTTGTTGATTTAGAAGATGAAAAGGTAGTCTAACAACAGAAGGATACCTGCAGTGAACATCATATTTAAATAATGAATATGAAAAAGGTAGTCTAAACACAAAATGATACCTGCAATGAACATCATATTTAAATATTCTCCATGATGCTTCACATGCAGATAAATATCTACAATCGTAATATTCCGTTATTTCATCGACCGCATCATTATTTTCACATTCATTGCTTGTTGGTAGAACAACAACTGTAGCTCTATCTGGACCCTTGTTTATATATTTAAACAGATACTTTATAGAAGATCCCTGATTGCACCATTCAACATTAATATGTGCCTGATATCTTTTTAATAGATATTTGTTGTATGGAACAACATTTCTATTATCCAACTTGACACCCAACTTTTCTACAAAATGACCATCGTCTCTTCTCCTATATAAAGGAAAACCATTCTAATCAACAGACGAATGATTACAAAATAGTTTTGGAAAGTTTTTAGAGCACTTATTATCCACCATGCATGGACAATTCATATTTTGAGCTCCACATGGACCATGAATCATGAACTCATTGACAAGTGAATATAATTCAGGCTCTTGAACTTTGTCTGGTATCTCGGCGGAAATTATCGGATCGATAAATTCAACAGTGGGTAACTTGTTGTTAGAATGCATAAACAAACAAATATAACTATGCGGCAAACCTCTCTTTTGAAATTCAATCGTATAAACATCTGCATAATATTTGCAAAAAAAAACAAAATATGATTAGACAATAAAAACTTAAATAACATATACTATAATAAGAGTAATATTAAATACAATAATGAAAAAATATAATCTTAATTACATGCTTGAACTGTGCCGAAAATTTTCTTCTCTCTTAACTCTTTAATAAATGCATCGAGCTTTATCTTGAACAACCTACATAATATATCAGGCCTGTCTTCTGGTTGAAGTGAAGTATCCTTAAGAAACCTTTTAATCTCTGGCCATTTGGGATTACACGTGAAGGTTATGAAAAAATCTGGATATCCAAACCATTTACAAAGTGACATGGCATCCAAATAGTTTTGCAACATATATCGTGCACCACCAGTAAATGACGAAGGTAAAATCACACGTTGACCGACATTGGAGATATTAGTGGTTCCTTGAGCTTTCTGGTTATGTAAATTCTCGTAAGACTCGCATCTAAGAACATTTTGTTGCTTACGTATGTAATGCAATCTCTCTGTTTCCATCATAGTATAGGCATCTACCAGAAACTGTTGAAACAACCTTTTTGAATTAAGAATGAGCGAGAACGAATGATCTCTATCTTGAATTCTAAAAGCAAAATATTCTCTCATTGTACATTTCGCCCGCTTGCTGTTGGTTGTAAATGCCACACCTCTATGAAGAATGTCAACACTGTAACCATCATCCCCATATGGAAATAGCAGTGGATATTGTAGAGGAAGGTATGAAGGATGCAATTCACTGATACGCTGTAAAAATCCAGATTTTGTTTGAACAACAATATCCCTATTTTCAATTGATTCACAACTGTCACCGATAATTAAGGCGGCAACCTCAGAAGCAGTCGGAAGGTTATATGTTCTTCCATCCCGCTATCTTCTCCCGATAAGTCGTAATTTCATATCAACTTGAGGATTTTTCTGAAAATTATCTCTTACCATTCTATAAGATTTAACCAACACATTATTTGAATACAACATCACCTTAATATCTTCAATAATATCGGTGTCAATTGATGTTGATTGATCCTTTTCCCCACTAAAAAAAATAAATTTTTATATAATATTAGTACTTACTGTGTGTGTGTGTATATATATATATATATATATATATATATATAACTATAAAATAATAATAAAAATTAATTATGAATAAGGAGTTAGAAAAAATACCGAAAGCATTTCTGTTTATTTGAAATTTCGTTCTCAGTATCATAAATGTATAACTGAGAGAATTTAGGTTCAGACTCTTTGGATGGTAAAAGGCTTTCAATACTATGATAATTTTGACCACCCAATCTAAAAATGTATGGAGCGTTTCCTCTATTGATTGAAGTATCAATTTTACCACCCATCAACGTAAAAGAAAACATTGAGTTGTAACGTCGAATGTTTTTCATAAAGTGTTTGCTTTTAGAATCCATATTTCGAAACATTGTTTCATAACTCAAGGGTGCTCTCTTTAATTCTGGAAGTTGAACTTTGCCGTAACCACAACATAATGAATAATCCGTGTTCCCTTTTTCTTTACCTCTAATGGATTCATTTCTCCATAACTTTGCATGACATGTTTGACATACAACATTTTGATCACCATGATCCAAATATTCTGTAAAAGAAAAGGCAAAAAAAAAAAATATTTCGAAATTTTATAAGTATATACAACACACTATTTTAAATGTAAAAAAAAAAGAAAATGGATATTAATTTTTTTATTACCATTTGAGATACCAACCATAAGGTTTTCATTTATGAGTTGATGTATATTTTCTACATCGTCTCTCAAATCAATCAAAGGGATAGGGGATAAATTTATCGTCTTCCTTTTTGATTTATGACATCCTGGATTTAAGTTGATTGATGATGAAGAACCAGTTAATGTAGATGCATTTTTGGATGTCATATCATTTGAAAGTGCATTGTACTGTCTTTTGTTTGCTACATTTGAAGTGGAATATTTATCGAAACTGATGTTATCTGACCAAAAAAAAAGTATATATATATATATGCAGATTATATACAATATGGATAATAGTACATTATAAAAAAAATTAATACCATTTGTAGTGTTAGATAATGTGGTTCTAACATTTGTAATGTTAGATAACTGAGTTCTAACATCTGTAAAGGAAGGAGAGTATTGTACGTTTCTATTTTGGATTGCAGGTGAAGCAAATGAGCTGACATTTTCAATTTGACCAACAATGTAGGTTGATTGATCTGCAAATAAAAAAAAACTCTTAAAAAATTAAGACATATGTATAAAACAAAGTAATGACATGAAATCATCTAATATTACAGGTTTTGAAAAAAAAATTTATTAGAGATCATTTATTGTATATAAATGTAAAATAAACTGAAAACATAGAATAAAAAATATAATTAGCGTAAAAAGTAATTATATTAGTTAAGAGATGCGCTATTGATGTACTTGTAATTTTGGTTCTTGTATTCATTTTGTTAGATCTTTTATTTTCCAAATATATTTTTCTTTGTCTTCTTTTCTCTCTGGCTTGCAACTGGTCCATGTTATTGTTGTTTTCTGCATAATAAATAATAGGATAGGAAATCAAATGTATAATTAGGTAAATAATAATATTGTATAATAATATTAAAGTAATAAACGTACCTTTGTAAGCATCGGTTACAAATTTCGAAGAAAATTGACTTGCATCGGCTGAAGAATTAGATAATGTATCTATTTTTTTAGCTTAATAAATATTTATATTATTAAAAAAATTATGTCATTTAAAAATTAAGAAAATAATTATAATAAAATATATATATGAAAAACTTACCTTTATAAATCGAAGTATTAACATTTGTAGTTGTTGAAAATACATGTGCTGAGTTAGTACCCAAATTGATATTTTTTGTATTATCTAAATAAAAACTATTTAGTTTTCTAGTCTTTTTAGAAGGAAACGAATGCATCAGATGGCTGCAACAATTAAAAAATAAATAAAATTAGTATAGTCATTAATATGCTTAAGAGATAAGAATTAAGTATTGACATAACATTTATCAAATAAATAAAATTAGTATATAAGTATGTATAAGAATTAAGGACACTGTCTAAAATGTAGTGAATTCGAAGTATGTGTCAGTATTTTTTTAAATTTTTTTTAGATTTAAACAAAATATTAAATCAATATTTGATATTTGTTTATACTGTGTAATTGTGAGTATAATTAAAAATATTAAACTTAATAATTTATTACTTTTAATGATAAATACACTTTATGAAATGTGAATCGTATTTTGGCCTTACAACCTCGGGAGAAATCGAAGAGATAAGAAGAGGAGAATGAACCCTAACCCTAAACATGATTTCAGCACAAACACAGAAATCGAAGAGGAAGGAATCACATTTCAGTGATTAATCAGAAGATATTTCATGGGTGTTTGAAAGATAGGAATCCTTACATATTTGAAGTCGAATTGGAGTTATGTATCGATCAACCAGAGATAAATATGGGATAGTGTTATGTATCTCTCTTCGGTCACAGTGTGTTAGCATCTGTTTTTCTCAGTTCACAATCTCTACCCAACTCTCCTTGTAACCCTAGGTCGGACTCCCTTTCTCGCTTACTGTTTCCATTTATCTCTCTCCATGTTTCCATTACCTGGTGTTTATTGAATCATATTACAATTCTCGACATCCAATTTCTTTATTAGGTACATAATAATTTTACGATTAAACGGTTATAACATTACTACTTTTCTCATTTTTGCTCGATTCTAAACACTAACGTAAACCCTAAACTACACCAAACTGATATCCATACTCATACGCCTCTCTTCCTCTTTCTCCCATCATGTTGATTTTTAATTTTATTTTTTCTACTGATATGATTCTGATTTTATGTATTATGTTTGACAGATGTCTGTTGTGTTGTTTTCAGGTAGAAAAAGAATAGGATGTTGAGCTTATTGGTGATTAATTGGAAACCCAATTTGAACTTGGATCCGAAGGCATTCAATAGCCACTACCTAGCAGTAAAATGTAATTTATTTTGCATTATTTTGTATATTTGGTATTTGGATCTGCCATAATTTGTATGTTTGTTTTTTTTTTTTAATTATTTCTATAACCTACATCATCAGATCGTACCATTGCTTTAAGTTTTATTAATCAAATCTTGATTGAAATGCTATGAGAGAGATAATGTAAAAGTGATTATTTTAACAGGTAAATCATTTGATATTTATGAAGAAATTAGGAGCTTAATCAACTTCAATTCACTTCTGGTGTGTTTGTTGGGGGTAGTTCCAAGACGTGGCAAAACTAAAATAGTTGATAGTGAGCTCTTTAAGATGCCTGGTGTTGAGCATGGATGTCTTTGACCCTTCAAAGTAGCGGTATAATTTAATTTTTTCACTATTTATTTCATAGTAAATGTAAAAAACATAATGCTATACTTTTGATGATATTTTTGTTCATCACTATCTCATTAAAATATAGAGTAGGTGGCTTATATATAGATTTTTTTTTAAATTTATAAAAATGATGTAAAATTTCTGCTTGCATTTCTAAGTAAAATACATAATATCACAAGGGTATTTTCGTCATAATTTTGGATAATGGGTAAAAGGGTTCTTTTTTCTGTTTGATGAATCAAGTGGAAATAGGAGGAACGGTTAAAAATCTTAAGTGAGAGCCATTGAAGGAAAATTTTCAAAAATAGGATGATAATATGGATAGATATTGAAAGTACAATAGTTTGAAATATAAGTAATACAAAAAAAATTATGGTATTTATCAGGAAAATCATGAAAAAAATGATCCTTTAATAAAATGTTACATAACTGGACATTGTTATCATATTTTATTAGAGAAATGGTCCTTGTGGCTTTAAAAGTTACAATACCAGTCCCTGTGGTAGAAAAAAAATGACATATGTGGTCCTTGTTGTTAATAAATTTTGTGGTTTAGTAAAAAAAACTTTATTATAAACGGAAGTGTAATTTATTTCTAAAGTTTATTGATATTAAAAGTACATTTTCTTAAGTAGGAGGATATTATGGGTATATTAAAAAAACTTTATTATTTGTGGAATAAAAAAACTAAAAATTAGTTTCAAAACATTAACCTGATATGTGAATATGTAATTGTTGCAGAACTTAAGAGGGCACAGGATTGAAAAGCAGTTGGCATTTCAAATGAATAGATGAATAGAACTTGTATGAAGCAGATTGAGGTAAGAAAGTTGAAAGAGGGTTTCACAGATGCAATTGAAACAGGAAGAAGACGAATGAGTAATTTCAAAACGTTGGATTTCACGTATTAAGGTATATTTATAGATATAAAATTAATCTTTGAATATCTTCGCAATATAATCACTGATTTTATGAATTTATTGTTATTGAAATTGTATATGATATTTTTTTGTTCATGATTTGATGGAATTTAGTAGATTATATATCATTTTAAATAAAGATTTGATTTGCATTTAATAATGGATTGCAGAAAATTAGGAAAAAATTAGTTAAATTGATGAAATTAATTGAGTAGCTATTATATTGATATCTTTGACTTACAAATTAAGATTTTGAACTTCCTGATTTTTTGGTTTTTAAATGCAGAGAATGAGTTTAAATTGGAAAACATATGACGTTCATGATTTTGCTCGGTTGAGCATTTAATGGAGGTAATGACATCCTTTTTGCCTAATGTCGGCTTTAGTAGTTAATTAAATTTTATGTTTAATAAATAAAATTAATGAAAATGTTATTGTCCAAGTTTTAATCTACAAATATTTTCAAAATTAAAGATCCTCATGCTTAAGAAAAACATTATTAATAATTTCAAATCGTAATAACTAATCAAAAATTTGGAAAAAAAAAGTTTTAATTTAAACATTTATAAGTTATATTAGTAAATTTGTAATTTTGGTTTAAATAAATATATAAATCGTTATGAGAAAATAATTTATGTTTTGTAAATTCAATTATTTGTAATCATGACCTTGTATGATGCAATATGCATTAGAGTATAATGAAAAGAATACAATAAATCATGAAAGTGGCATTAATATATTATAAATTAAACATGAAAGTGATGAACTATATAATGGGAACTTGTATATTGTTATTGAATGTTGAATGAACAATGTAATACAAAAACTGATATACTAAAAGAATATACATCAACTGATGAAAAGCATAGTACCAAATACTCTGAAAAAACTTACCTGATATGTGATTCTGGATGTTTTGCAGGATTAACAGGAAGAAGAATTCAATGGTAGTTGATGTGTGAACGAAATAGATGAATAAAAAGTTTACGAAGTAGATTGAAGTAAGAAAAGCGATTTATTAACTGCAGATGCTTTTGAAAGACAAAGAAGACAGGATCTGTAAATTAAAGAAGATGTATATTACGTATAGAGGTATATTTATATATAGTTATACATATAAATGTTATTATTTTAATATTATGAGATTATAACTCCGGATTTTATGCATATATTGTTATTAAAATTGGATTGGATATATTTTTGTACCTGATCTTACGGGATTTAATAGACTCTGGATCAATTCTTAATAAATATACGATTTGCAGTTAAGAAGGGATTACATAAAATGACAATGAAATATGTTATATGGACGAAAATTAAAAAATTATTTATGGTATTGATATATTTGACTTGAACATGCGGTGTATAGTTTATCTTATTAAAAGATTTTTGCATATTTTCTGAAAATCGTAATATTCATTCTAATTTTATTAATGAATCTTTATCTTTATTCTTTATGTTACATACTTGTCGGGATTGTATGTATCAATTACATGAAAGGACTTTGAAGTTGGAGATGAAGAAAAGAAGCGGGAAAAAACAAATTTGGGGGTTTGGCAGATTGACACGTGGAAGTTTGGTACTTATTTTCTTCAGTTGCGATAATAATATGGAGGTAATGCCATCTGGTTTGCATATATATATATATATATATATATATATATATATATATATATATATATATATATATATATATATATATATATATTTTTAGATTTTAGATTTTAGAATTATAATAAATTTAATAATACTTGGGATGGTCATTTTTTCTCGAAATATTAATCTATTAACATTAATAAAAGTTATGAATTGTTCGATAATCTAGAAATGTAAAAACAATATGTTAATTTTGAAATGCTAATAATATCGTAATAACCTTATTATCTTTTGTTAGATAATCTGATTACTTGACTTTCACATTAAAAGTAAAACAGTAAGTATAAATTATAATACGAGATTATAACTTTAAAAAATAAGGCAGTCAAACGATTAGCAAAAAAAGGACAAGCAATAATAATTCATTAAACTGTTTATATAGAAAGACATAGTTATAATAATATGTCATTGAAATCATCCAAAAAAGGAAAAACATAAATTTATTAATTTTAAAGAACAATTATCTTTAAATTTGTCCCATAAAAAAGTGTTTGTATAAAATCGATTTAAAGAATATGTAACATAGAAGAACATGTACAACATAGGCGAACATGTACAATTTGTTACAATAAACCGGTTACATAAAAAGACATTGAGCATGACATTTAATCAACATAGGTATAATAATATGTCTTTGAAATCATCCAAAAAATACATTCAAAATGATGATAGTAGTAATCAAAAAAAGGAAACCAAAATGAAATAAATGTAAATGAACCATTATCAAGAAATTTGTCCCATAAAAAACTTATTTTAACCAATCATTGTACCAAATAAGTAAAACAACTTTTAATAGCAAAGAAAACCATCTCAAAAATTCTAATTTCTTCCTGAAAGCATAAAAGAACTCACTTTTCCAATTTAGGAACTAAAAGTGTATTTCCCTCTCCAATTGATTTTCTTTTAGTTTTTGTGGAACTCATATCACCTCCACAATCAACGTCATAAATGTCATGGAGGTTGCGCTTCAAATCACTTGATATTTTCAGCGGACTGGTTGCAGATGATTTATCAACTGTTGATGGAGTAAAACTCTCATCTGTCTGTGATATGACATCCTAAATTTAAAAAAACATAAACTTTCATATGGAATATATAAATATTAATGAAAGTTAATATGGAAATATAAAATACCTTTTGAACATTCTCAACTACATCATCTGATTCGAGGGGTACTTCATTTAAGGACACTGATTGAGTAGTCTAGAAAATAAAATGGACATATACAAAACGTTATGTATATAAATAAAAAAACATATATAAAGGGTGATCATTAAAAAGTTATGTACCAAAATTTCTAATTTACTTTCCAAATTGGAAACAATATCCACATCCTCTGTAAGTTTGACAACGTTGTAGATATTATTATAGTTGCTGACGTTGTAGGATGTAATTTCTACAAGAAACGCAAATTTGCGGTTTTTCAACACGTTCATCTGGTTTGGAAAAAGTTGCATACTGTCTCCAGCCTGTAAGAAGTAGTTTAATATATTAAAACCAAAAAATGGTATTTGATAAAAAATATATATATATACGGTTTCAAGTATACCTCTTCATGTAATTTTTTCAACTGAGATGCACTTATTTCCAACAATCTTTTTGCCTCCCTATCAAAAAGAGTAAATCCAATAGTGCCGGTATGATCTTGCACGTTGATTGGAATTATATACCTAATAAAAAATATATTATATTAATATTAATTTTGTTGACATAGTGAAAATATTAAATATATTAATATAAGTGGATATGTGTTTACTTTAAAACAACATGAAAATTCTCGTCATTGCAAACTGGATCTAAACACTGAATTTCAACAGTTTCTGAGATATTGTCGGGGGTAGTATAAGACAGATTTGGTTTGGGCACTTTGTTTATCTTTTTCCCACATTTGTAGCACGCTTCATAACACCAACGTAGATTCTGTCTTATATTGACAATCTTACCAACTAATACAAATTTCATTGGCTGTATAAAATAAAATGTAAAATTAACAAAAAAAACACAAAAAATGTATATAAAATCAAAGGACCTAAAATAAAGAAACATACTTTGAGTGGTTCTGTGATCTCCGAAATGGTTTTTAAAGGGAAATCCCCTTTAAAATCATCTATGTATGAAGAAGCGTAACTTGGCAGCGTAGTTATGCTTTTTTCCGGCATACCTCGATTAACATTAACTTTCAATCTGGATTGTTTTAAGTTATACTATTAATTACAATAGACTGAATAGTTATAATTTTAAACACAACATATAATTTTTTAAACAGTTTAAATATATATTAAAATAGACTCACTCTTTTTTGAAGTCATTAATCTCATCTATTTCAGAATTAATGAACATTTTTGTTACATCATAATGACTTTTTGCCTGACCTATTCCTGTAAAAAAAAATTATTAAATAAAAGTAGATTGATGAAAAATATGTAAATATATATAGTTTGAATACAAACCATCCCAAATGTTCAGTTTAACAAACTGCATCACTATAACAACAGAAGTAACCATGGGGTTACTTTTCAAGTACTGTGACAATTGGTGTGCTTGACTTCCAAATATAGTGACCTGCAAGTGTACAGACCTATTTTTTTTTTTTTTTTTAATTTAATTAGTATTTTAAATTGATTCTTATATTAGTAAAAATAAGAATAAAATAAAGATAATAATTTTTTATTTGCATAATCTCACTCTAAATTAGTTAGTGTAATCTTCATGTAATGCCTTTGTGTGTTAGGATCGGATGCTTCAAGGGGATGAAATGACACAATTTGTCCAATAACATCTACACAATTTAATAAAATAGAAGTAGATATTATTTAGTTAAAACTGAATGGAATAAAATTGATAATAACATTGATAAGAAAGTACATAAATTATAAAACTGAATGGAATAAAATTAAACAACTTACCAAAAAATGATTGTCTTGGGCAAGTTTGTTCCACGATAGAATTAAATTCAACAAACAGAAAACCATTAATTGGACCTGAAAAATCGTCACATCTTTTTATAATAGTTCTCCAATCGAAAGTAATGGTTTGTCTTTGACCGGTAACACTGAACCCATTCTTCACAGCAGCCATACTGGGTTTTAAAATGATGTAACTTTGATCTTCCTTTAACAGATGACCAAATCTGGAAAAAAATTGGTTAAATACACGAGACTGGTATTTTGTTCCCTGTTCACCAAAATAATAAATAAAATTTCATATTGATTGAAACATGTAAGAATTAGTAGTTTTATAAAAATTAAACAAACCTCTTCGTCCATGACGATCATTTCAATGGATAAAACGATATTATTCCTTATAAAATTCCATATCTTTAAAACCCGTAGTTTGAGATGTGAATCATCAGCCAAGCTTTCAATGTCTTTTAGGTATACTTTGTTACCAATATTCATTTCCTACAAAGAATTGATAGCTTAAGAAAAAAAAAATAAGAAAATAGCAACATATTAAAAAAATATAACACTGTTTGTAGTACATTGTTCATTGTATATTCAATACCAATCGACAAGTTGACATTTTGATCATTTATATGTCATGTTTTCAATGACTTAATGCATTGACTAATGCTACATTGGGTTTTTGTTTTCAATGACTTAATGCATTGACTAATACTTTGTTACCATTTATTGCAGCTGAAAAATCAACTATTTATTCATATATGATTTTATATACATACGGTAACAGATACATACAAAGTTTTTGTTTTCAATGACTTAATGCATTGACTAATACTTTGTTACCCTTTATTGCAGCTGAAAAATCAACTATTTATTCATATATGATTTTATATACATACGGTAACAGATACATACAAAGTTTGATATTAAATTAAATTAATTAAAAACAGCAGTGAAGATATTACGAATGAAACATATACATTTGAAAAAACGATTGATGTTTAGTGAACTGAATAGTTATATACCGTAACAGTTACATACTTTGGTTCATAGTACGATTATGAAGCCTTCAAACTGATTAAAAAAAACAGATATATACACAAAGAAAGTGATAAAAACAACAGTAGAAGGAATGATCAGATGAATGAAAGAGTTACCTTAAAGAATAACCACGGTTGAATGAAAGAGTTACGAATGAAACATATACATTTAAAAAATCGATTGAAGTTTACTGAACTGAATACTTATACACCGTAACAGTTTCATACTTTGGTTCATATTACGATTATGAAGCCTTCAAACTGATTAAAAAAAACAGATATATACACAAAGAAAGTGATAAAAAAAAAACAGTAGAAGGAATGATCAGATCAATGAAAGTGTTACCTTAAAGAAAAACAGAACACGATTTTAGATGGTCTACTGTAATTGATATATGTCTTCCTGTGGAAATTGTAATCGCTGTGAATGAAGAAACCGTGATATTTGTATTTTAAAAACAAAGATTAGGTATGTTGCGGTATTTAAGGAATTGATAAGAATTTACCTTTTGACTGATTCAATTTTCGTATTTTAGCAATTTTTTATTAATTACCTTCCTTTTTTTGTTTGAAATGCAGCAAAATTGACGTGGTGAATGAAGGGTAGAACCGGAAATTCACTTAGTGAAAAAAGTGGGAAATTTCGAAGGGGCGAAGGCTATATGAGTGATACGTGTCTAAGCTGTACTTATTTATTATAATAGGATATATATATATATATTAAATACCAAAATGGGTTTATGAGTAGAAGTTAGTATTCATTTCAAAAGAATTCAGTCATTTGATTTGAGAAGTTACTATTAAATCACATGTTCGATCGATTTCGTTTCAGATAGCTTATTGTGATTGATAAGATCCAAGAATTTATGGAAGGTGTTGAGTAGTACCTATTCCATTCACATGGTATGATTGATCCATCCACCGAAAGTGTTTGATGATCTTCTAGAGTCACTAATCTGTGTCGTCTTCATCGATACACCTTCATCAATGGATTCAACATGGGTGGTAATTAATTAGTTTCATTTGCATCCATCATCTTTATAATTACTTTAAAAAATTTCTTGGTTTCAATTCTGTGCCCCTTTCTCACGATAGGCAAAAAGTTTGGAATATATATATATATATATATATATATATATATATATATATATATATATATATATATATATATATATATATATATATATATATATATATATATATATATATATATATGACATCCCCATTTTTACGGCCAGAAAAGACCGATTTTATTTATGCTTTATAAAAATCAGAGTATCTCTTTTAATAAAAAATGTTGCGGAATTTGTTCCCAGAAAAACATGATAATCGCGTTATCCAAGCATTTCTAAATAAATATTTTTTTATTCGCTTTTAAAACATTTGGGATGTCATCTTCAATACAGAAACAAAAGCATAAACAGAACTTACATTCATTTACACTAGTGATCTACATCTCTTATAAATCTCTCAGTGTAATGTGACTTCATATCAACATATGTGATATAAATAAACTGAGTGGGTCAGGTTGGGAAACATGGTGAGTACATAGGGTTTTCAACCCACAATAATATAATTATTATGTTTAAACAATCAAATAATCATCCCAATTACCCATCCGCATTATCTTCTTTATTCTTAAGGATCTACCATAAGAATCAGCTATTTCTCATTCATTCATTCCTAAGGATCATCTTGAGGAAACAACATGAAGTACATTGTTGCTAATGACACATTGGTCAAGCACAACTTCTAATATTATCACTTAGGCGCAGCTGCCAGAATTGGGACATTTTCTACGAGGCGCTTCTGCCAGTATTGACATTTAAACGCTATTGTCATGGTCATAAGGCTCCCTATTAGGCGCAGCTGCCGATACTGTCTTTAGAGCGCAACTGCTAGGACGTTTACCGTACGTAGATCTAAATCATCTACAGGTTGTGGCGCAGCTGCCAGTGCTCATCTATAGGGTACAAGGTCCACTTCTACCAATGTATACCTATAGGGCACTAGATCCGTACTACTAATGTTCCTCTATTTCAACTTTTATCCCTCATCATTCATCTACCCATGTTTTATCCAACATATTTTGTAGATAGAAAATACTTTAAACAACTTACATCATTTAAAACATGTATAAAAATCTTTCATCAGCATAGACTGCAAGGATTCAGACAATATGCATCCATAGCACGTAATCTATATTAAAATACTTCATATCTATGTGTAAGATGAAAGGGACCATGCATTCACCTGATAAGGTGATGACTTGGTACTCGGACAGCACTTCGTTACTGTTAAAACAATTTCCCTCGGACAAAACAGCAGGTTTTTCGCAAAACCAGGCGTCGCTGGAGCAACGTTTCCGAGCCAAAAGGATCATCCTCTCGGAGCTTCCCGGTGCTCCCGGACTTGCTTCTAACACCATGGAGGTGCTAGATAAAAACCTTGAAGGTTTGGGGGTATTTGGGAGGAAAGAAGTGGAGAGTTGTGAAGAAAATGGGAGATTTTCGGCTCTATTTATAGGCTGCCAGCGCCGAGTACGCCGAGCGTACTCAAAAATTACGCTAAGCGTAATGGTTACGCTGAGCGTACTCAAATTACGCTGGGCGTAATGTGCCACGTGTCACCATCTGGTGGCTAGCCTTGGGGAGGAAGCAACGGTTGTGATTGCGTCACGTCACCCAAACTCGCACAACACCCTCCCGACTTAGAAAAATCATAACTTTTGCATACGAGCTTCGTTTTTGATGTTCTTTATATCCACGCAAAGGTGGGAACGTACTCTACAACTTTCGTCTAGACTCCGTCGGCTAATTTTGAATTTATTTTAAATTTTATATTTTTAACAGGCCGGGACAGGATTGGTCCGTTAAAAATTCATAACTTCTTCATCTGACGTCCGTTTTTGTCTGTCTTTTTATTGTTACGCTACAAATAATGAGATTTTCAATTCTCATTTTGGTTGTGTCGGCTAAAAATCACTCGGTCTATTATTCGAATTTCGGGGTATACACTGTTAATCTGAAACTTCGAAAAATCAGAACTTCCTCATACGAAGTCAGATTTGGGCGTTCTTTTTATGGACGCTCTCGTTTTAACGTGTTATAAAACTTTTGTTTAGATCGCTAAGGCTAAATCTCATTCTACCGTAAATTCACTGTTTACGTTTCTCGGTGCCGTACCGGTTCCGTCGTGAAACTTCGACGGGTTATAACTTCTTCGTTATAACTCGGATTTCGGCGTTCTTTATATGTACGAATACCTTGTGACATATTCTAAAACTTGGTTTTGATTATTTATTCTAAATAATCTTTTGTCGAAAAGTCGTTTTCGGCCCCTATTGCCTCTAAATTGACTAGCCCGGATCTACGGGCGTTACAATATATATATATATATATATATATATATATATATATATATATATATATATATATATATATATATATATATATATATATATATATATATATATATATTATCTTCATGCATTGTGAATTGTGATGGTGGTGTAAACTCTAATCTTGGGGTTTTTTCAGGTGGTTGAGCACTTGTTACAATCCTTAATGACCCCAAAAAACTTAAAGTTGGGAAAAAAAGTTAGCTTAGGACTCAACAATAAGTGTCGTTTAATTGTTTGATTGTGTTTTTTGCATCAGTAATGGTCAAAATACCAATTTACATTTTGTTTGGATGTGTATTTCTTACCACTTCTATTTTAGTTGATATTTATTCTCTCTTTCTATGCATATCTATATTTATCAATGAATGTTGTGTTATATGTAGATTCATCTACTGTGGAGGCGCTACTGACTGCTTCCATAACACTCATGGGATTATCTTTTTGGTTGTTAGAAATGATAGTGATAGAGTTGTTGATGCAAGAGATGAGTTGCATAGGATGTTTGATGAGGTAATTTTTTCATTTTTAAAAAAAAATTAATTATTGTCTTGTTGTTTGTTCGGTTGAATCAATTAGAATTTATTGAATTGCATCCCATAATCATGCTTGGTTGAACTATACGAATGAATTAAACTTTCATATGGATTTTAATATTATATGTAAATACAAATGTAGCAAATCAAGTTCTCATAGATCTTAACTTTTCTATTAAAGAGGGCATTTCCAGTATACATTAAGTGTCATTATTGATTAAAAATTATTGCATTTGTGGGTAGTTTGGTTCTAAAAGAGGTAAATTTACCAATGTATGTGAAAATGGATCAATTTTGTGTTACATCAGGTTAAAATATTTACCTCGAGGAGAAGTTATGATGATATTGTCGTACCTAAAGCTGTAAACATTTATTCTAGTACTAGGTTGATATAGATTTTTATTATTTAACAAAAAAATTAAAAATTTTAACTTGAATTTATCTACCTTTTACATCCTTTTGCAGTAGTACAACTGATTTTGTAGGCTATAATAATGATTGTGGAGATCTGTAATTGCTTTTGGCTCGAAGTAATTAGAGGAATGGAATGTTGCATTCCATTGGAATCAATTTGTTACACTTGATAATTTTGAATGGAACAGATTCATTTAGTTGTGTTGATAAGCTTCTTACAATTTCATTTTCCACTTTCAGATCTCCTCAATTTTCCACACACAAGTGACACAACTAATGTCCATCAAATCTTGAGGAATTTTTATGTTTGTGTATTAAATCTAATAATGACCCATCTGCCCCATATTGATGAATAATACCTTATTTTTTATATTGTTAACAAATCCATACCCCACAAAGCTGGGTTCCTTATCTAGTTATAGTATAAAAATAGTTAAAAATAAAAATAATTTGACTATCGTATACAACATTTTTTTACGCGCAACACAAAGGATAGATGTCATTAAAATCATGTTGTTTTAAATAAGTTTTTATTTTTGTTCATTAATTTAAATTTTACTTTTATGGATTGTATTCAATTATAATAATTATTAGAATTGTAAAATTTCAATCTTATGATGTAACATCCATTTCTCATATATTCATTTCATGAATTAATTGTTGTATTTTATAGATTTTGATGTGGCCACGACGTGGCATCCATTTTTGAGGAAATGCGTATATGTACGATGCCACGGTGTGACTGTATGTTTTCCATGGCGTGGCAACAATTTTGGGTCAAACCCTAATATTCAGGGTTGGTGCCCTATTCATTTCATGAATTAATTGTTGTATTCTATGGATTTTGATGTGGCCATGGCGTGGCATCCATTTTTGAGGAAATACATATATGTGCGATGTCACGGCATGGTTGTATGTTTGTTATGGCGTGGCAACCATTTTGGGTCAAACCTAAATTTTTAGGGTTGGTGCCCTATTTAAGGGCACTAACTTTTATGACAATCTTTTTTGGCAGCCTCCACTCTCTAAGATCAAACCCTCTCCCAAACCTTAGCCTCTGTGTGTGTGAAGTCACTTTATGAAGATTGAAGGAAGAAGGCGCACATTTTGGTGGTTGTACATTTGATTCTAGCTTGGATCTTGCATCTTCACTTCATTTTTGGTATTCGGGAGATATAATGTCTTCACCTTTCTCATTATATCATGCTATATCTAGGTTTATTCCTACTTTTATACATGTTTGGTTGAGTTGTGTGCATGGATTCCATAAAGTTGGCAACTTTAGTCCTTGGAATAAAAATATATAAGCGTACATGGGCATGCGAAATCGGGACTATGAGCCACGTACGCGGGGAGTACGTAGCCAAAAGTTAAAGCCCTATTTAAGCACACTTATGACCTTTGGACCCTCACTCATATCAGTCTCCACCACTATTATCGTTCTTAAAACCCTAGTTTGCCATTGAGAGTGATTTTTGATCTTGGAAGTAACTTTGGTGTGTTTGCAAGAAGAAGAACTTGGTGTTCAAGCTTTGGAAGTGGTTGGGCTTCAAGATCCTAAATCTACATCATCTTAGGAAGCTTTTGAAGGTAAAAAGCTCATAGCTTGTTGATCTTTTTGATAGTTAGAGTTAGGGTTTGTTTATAAGCTCATTTTTGGTCCATGGATTCTCTATTGGGAGTTTGGGCAACTCTAGAAGCTAGAAATACTAGATCTTAGTCCCTTTGGCATGTTAGAAGAACAAAAATGTAATCTTGTTGGTTGATATGAAGCCATGCATGAATCTAGGTCAATTTTGTAAGCCTTGATGAACAAAAATGGATGTCGGATTCCCGTAAGACATGTTAAGGAATGAAGTTGCCAACTTTATGCCCTAGGACCCTCTTAAGGACTGAGATCTAGAAGTTAGATTTAGTGGCTGCATAGATTAAGCACCAAATAGATAAAGGTGTTGGGCAGCTCAGTACACTAGCGTACCAAGGTGTACGCAACGCGTACTGCATGGTGATCGAGTACGCCGAGCGTACCGAGATTACGCCGCACATATGCTCCCAGTGGGCTTTTGGAGTTTTGTTGGGCTTTTGGGTTATTGGACCTTAGTTGGTTTTGGACTATGACCTGTTTAGAGTAGGTAGGCCTTTGACTTCTACTAATGGGCCATAAGCGGTGTACTTAGGCCTTTGTGGGCCTTGGAGCCTGCTATTTCGTTTGGGCCAGGAATGGTTAGGCCTATTTTGGGAAAGGCAATTGGGCCCTTATGTTAGGAGTTTGAACTTAGGGTTTGGGCCCATGTTTTGGGATTATGACCTAATGATGATTAGGGCTATTTGTTAGTGATAGTATGGGGCTTTTCTATTCTGCAGTCGAGCGCATTGTGTTTCCAACAGTCTGAGGTGAGTTTTTTTCACTAGATCAATGAGCTAAAGGCACCAAGGCCAACCCATTATTTGTATTATAGGATACGGATTATTAGTGTGATATGTGTATGAAAGAACAGAATTTGGCCCCTGGCATTTATATAAAAGACCAGGATGTGGCCCCTAGCACCTGTATGAAAGACAAGGATCTGGCCTCTAGCAGTTATATGAAAGACTAGGATTTTGACCTTGGCAATTGTATGGAAGATCGGGACTTGGCCTTCAACAAGAACTATGTGTAAGACTATTATTTGGCCCATAACATTAATTTGTATGTTGGTATGTTGTGTTTATGGTTTCAAGTACTTTCGATACTATGGGGAAAGGCCCAACGTGATGGCACATCATTCTCTCCCATTATTTCCGCATTTTTGATATTATACTCTAATGATGTGACATTTATACATTGTGATGGTTTGGAACAATTTTTATGCTTGTAGTACTTGTTTTAAAAATGAAATTTGTTATCCTGTTATGGGTTGTTACAAATTGGTATCAACGTCCTGTTTTGGGTTGCATGCTAGAGTAGGGCTAATGATACCTTCATGAACTATGTGATAGAATTTCTTGATTTGTGTGATACCTTATAGTGTAGGAAAATTGGATGCCATGTATTACTTTGAATCAATGTTAACTATGTTATTTGCTAAGTGCAAGCTTTCAAAATTATATATTGTTGGATTAGGTGTCTAAGTTCATAACTATTTCTGGAATGTACTTGACCCGGTTAGCATGGTTCATTTGGGTTGCATGGCATTGCAACACTTGGATAGACTAAATGAGAGAAAAGACACATGGGGTTGATTGTGTAAATCATCTATTCATGTACAGTTGGGCTAATGATCCATGGTTTGTGTGAATTGGGCTAAAACCCATAAGGTTGTAGCACCTGGTTCCTGGTATGTAAATTCTTATTTGAGTGTTTTCCATTTTTAGCCTTGGACTCGGCGAGTCATAGGTCTGACTCGCCGAGTAGAGCCGGGACCCGGGACACGTTTTAAGTTGGCGACTCGGCGAGTCCATATCCTGGACTCGGTGAGTCACGGCTGTTGGATGAAACCCTAAGTTTCAAGGGTTTGCACCCTATTTAAACTCTCATTCCGCCCTAATCTCGCCCCCATTCACCCTCAGAGCTCTATACCTTGTTCAAGAGTTGTTTCCTTGTGAGTTTGAAGCATTTGCTGTGCTCTCTTGAAGTTTTGGAGTGGGAAAAAGAGTAGATCAAGAAGAAGAAGAGGAGGTCAAGCATCTTTGAGCTTTCTCAGTGTGTTCCCTAAGGTATGACTCGATTTTCCCCTTTCTTTCATGCTTATAGTCCCTTATAGCTCCATTAAAGTCTTTCTTGAACCATTTCCAAGCTTGTGTATGTGTGGGGGTTCGTAATAAGCCGAGTAACCTCTAGATCTAGGCATGGTTGAGCTCCAGGAGCTCAGATCTACTGCCTTTATGGACCCATGTTGCATGAAAACCTTAGATCTACTCTTTTGGTGCATTTTGAACCCTAAAACCCTCATAGATGGATATTTACACGTAAAGTTGGAAACTTTACGTGTTATTCATGCTCTAGGAGCCCAGATCTACGAATGGCATGGACTGGATTCGAGCAAAATCGCGTTTATGGCTCTTGCATGAAGCAGACTCGGCGAGTCGCTCATCTGACTCGGCAAGTCTAGTCGCGAGTCTCCGAGATTGTCCCCTTTTAGCTGTGTTGAGTTGTGTAGTGAGTCCAGGATGGACTCGGTGAGTTGGAAGCCAAAACTCACCCATAATGGAACTCGGCGAGTCGATGCCCAGACTAGGCGAGTTCAAGGAAATCTCCTTAGAACAAGAACAGACTCGACGAGTTGTTCATACAACTCGGCGAGTCACAGTATAAATTGTTCATCGGATGAAGATGAACTCGGCGAGTTGTTCATACAACTTGGCAAGTAGGATGAAGGACTTGAACATCAGTTTGGAAGGAGAACTCGTCGAGTCAACGCCTAACTCGACGAGTAGAAGCAGAATCCAGGTCAGTCGTTTGGACATGGACTCGGCGAGTCGGGTCAACTGAAAGTTGACTCTGACTTTGACTTAGGGCATGATCAGGGGTAAAACGGTCATTTTACCCAAAGGATAGTTAGCAGTATTTGACTAAGTGTTTGGTGGGAATTTCAGCCGGAGGATTTCCGGAGCAGCAGCAGCAGACAGACTATTCCCACACAGATCAGCAGCTACTACGAGGTGAGATACCTTCCAGTAGCGGTGGGTCTAAGGCCACAATGCCGGCCCACCGGTAGGAGATGTGTGATTAGATGATTGTCTTTGTGATATTCATCTAGGGTTGCTACTACCTGTGTTATGTTTATGTGTTAGTGGCAGTAGGGGGAGATAGTCCCCCAGAACACCGGTCGATAGGGCTGAAGGGGCGGTCATGCCCAGCCATGCTAGATAGACTGTGTGATATATGTGTTATGTGGTAGTAGTAGGGGTGAAATAGTCCCCGGTATCCGGTCGAGGGGACCGAAGGGGAGCCAGCACCCAGATATGCTAGGCAGTATCCGGTCGAGAGGACCGAAGGGGAGCCAGCACCCAGATATGCTAGGCAGTATCCGGTCGAGAGGACCGAAGGGGAGGCCAGCACCCAGATATGCTAGGTAGTATCCGGTCGAAAGGACCGGAGGGGTAGGTCGGGCACTCAGATATGCCTAACAATTTATGTATGTTATGTGATTGTATGGTATGTGGTACCATGGGGGAACTCACTAAGATTTGTGCTTACAGTTTACAGTTTTGGTTTCAGGTACCTCTTCATCGAAGGGGAAGGAGCTGGCACGGTAGCGGCACATCATGCACACACGCTGGTTTCCGCATCTATTAGATTTCTCTGTGATTTATACTCTGATATTTTGATTGGTTGTATGATTTGGCTTTTAGACATGGTTTACAATGTGATGTGGTTGATCAAACAATGTTTTTAATTATTAACGTTTTCTAAAGTAATGTTTTAAAAACGAAATTTTTGGACGTGAAAATTGGGTCGTTACAAGTTGGTATCAGAGCCCTGGTTTGAGGGATTCGGACACACCTTCGGGGGTGTTTGAACTCAAATCGAAGGATTAAAAGATTTTGGAAAGAGAAAATGTTTTCTAAAAGGTTAAATAAAGGGTTTTAAGAAAGAATGATGTGTGTGATGTGCGCGACCGGCCAAGCTCAAGTAAGTATTCCCCAATGTACCCATACAAGTTTATTTATGTTTATCAGTTTCTGTAGAACAACATGCTAGAATAGGACTAAGGATCTAAGAGTGATGCCTTATGTGCCTGCTTTATGTGCTTCAGTATACGAAAGAGTTGCATGTTAGAGTTTAGTAGACAGCAGTAGGGTAGCCTGTTTAGGTTATTCCTGATTGTATGAGTTTAGCATTGTATGCTGGTTCAGTTCTCTCTTCGAGGATAGAGTTGCTTGAGATTGTTTTTCTTACGTCCAAATGTTGTTTGCTTTGTGCTATGTGGGCCTTGAAGTGATGGGAGTTAACTGTTAGGTGAATACGTTAAAGTCACATGTGATCAGGGTTGAATAATCTCAAAGTGTTGGATTTGACTCTATTGCGTAGCTCTTGTTTGAGTCTTAACCGTTGTAGAGATGAGTCCCTTACTCAAAGGATTATCCGAGCCTCAACACATGTGATTGTATTCAGGTAATGGTTAATTGGCATCACCAAGAGGCCTTCAGCAGTTGAGGACTGGGTTGGGTGGAGTCAGAGGTTTCCTAGGGTAAGCCTAGGATGAAGAGTAGCAATGATCAACGGTAGGGGAAGGGACCTGGTTGAGTCGAGGCGGTCCTTGGGGAAGGTACAGATAGATGTGGAAGGTAGTATGGGCCCGTACTACTGAAAGTAGAGGATCCGTACCCGAACCGAGGAAGGCTAAGATAAGACTAGGGAACTTGTAGTCGGTGGGATCCCTCCAGGGGTATTAGTATTGCTAACAGTTGTTATTTCTTTTTATTTCAGAATGGTGGTACTACGCCCGAGGCCAGCAGTTGGCAGTTCAGGAGAGGGATCGGATTCGGGATCAGGTTCCGAGCCAGTAGATGAGGGGTTGCGTGAGTTCATCGCGTCAGAGATCACCAGAGGTATCCTTGATTCGACCCCCATTATCTTCGGGTCGATTAAGGAGGGGATATTGGAGATGATGGAGGATCGCCTCCAGGCATTCACGAGTGACATTTCATCTGGCCAGTCGGGATCTGGCATGCTGTCCTTTAAGGACTTCAGGGGCAGTGGTGCGCCGAATTTCCATGGGGTGAAGGACCCCATTGTTGCCAGGCGATGGATTGTAGACATTGAGTCTGCACAGTTGACTAGCTTCTGCCCCGAGGGGTCGAAGGTGAGGTATGCAACAGGGTGTTTACGAGACCGAGCTCGAGATTGGTGGGAGTCAGTAGGTGACTCTTTGGGAGCCTCAGCTATCGAGGCTATGACCTGGTCGTACTTTGTGACTAGGTTAAGGGCAGAGTTTGCATCGGCTATCGAGCTTCAGCAGCTGGCCAAATAGTTTTTGGACATGAGACAGACGACGGAGACTGTGGCGGAGATCACCGCCAAGTTCCGGGAGAGGGCACTGTTGGTGCCCCAATATGCGGGCGATGAGGACATGAGGAGGACCCGCTATCATGACATGCTCCGGGATGATATCCGGGAGCACGTTACCTTTTCAGCTTATCCCACCTTGGACTCCATGATTGCCAGGACGAGGGAGAGGAAGATAGATTTGGAGCACATCTGGAAACAGAAGGCGGAGGAGGGACAGCCAGGAGGGGCTTCAGGGAAAAAGCCCAAGGGATCAGATGTGGGGCCGAAAGGCCAACAGGGACGGGGCCGTTGCAGGAAATGCAGAAAGACGCACGAGGGGGCGTGCAAGTTGCGATCATCAGGCTGCTGCAAGTGCGGCAAGTCTGGGCACTTTAGCAGGGATTGCATTGCACTGGCAGCAGTTATTCAGACGTCTGAGTTGTTGTGTTTCCACTACAACCAGAGGGGCCACAAGAAGACCAATTGCCCCCAGTTGACAGTTTTAGTGTTGGTAAAGGCGCCAGCTCCAGCGACCCTACGGATCACAGATGGCCGGCAGGGCAAGGCAGAGGCTCCCGTGGTGAGGAGTCGGGCATTTCAGCTGACCGCCGAGGAGGCACGCACTGCACCCGATGTGGTGACGGGATCGTTCCATGTGAACGATATCCCAGTCCAGGTGTTGTTCGACTCGGGTGCTACCCGATCGTTTGTTTCCCTTGCGCTTAGCAAGAAGTTCACGGAGTCTTCGGGCATGTTGGATTGCCCTTTAGAGGTAGAGATTGCCGATGATCGATCGGTGCGAGCATCAGCAGTGTTCAGGAATTGTGTTTTGAAGTTATTTAAGGAGCTTTATCTGGTGGACTTGATTCCCATTCCGTTGCGTGGGAACAAGGTGATTATAGGCGTGGATTGGTTGAGCCCCAATGGGGCGGTGATAGATTGCGCGCAGCAGCTAGTGCGAGTCAGGACCCCAGGTGGGTGAGAGTTAGTGATCCATGGAGAGAGGCCATAGTGTGGACCCGCGGTATGTTCAGCAGCGAGGGGTAGACGCTATCTTCAGCAGGGGTGCGCAGGATATGTCGCGTACGTGATGGATACCCGGGAGGCGGGTAAGGCGACAGTGAGCGAGGTTCCGGTGGTGCGAGATTTCGCAGATGTTTTCCTAGAGGAGCTTCCTGGGATACTTCCGGAGCGACAGATGGAGTTTAGGATTGACCTCGTTCCTGGTGCGGCTCCGATAGCCAAGGCACCGTATCGGTTGGTTCCTCCCGAGATGCAGGAGTTGTCTGCGCAACTGCAGGAGCTGCTAGACAAGGGATTTATTCGCCCGAGCAGTTCACCCTGGGGAGCCCCGATTCTGTTTGTGAAGAAGAAGGATGGGTCGCACCGGATGTGTATAGATTATCGGGAGTTAAACAAGGTAATGGTGAAGAACCGTTACCCACTCCCGAGGATTGATGATCTCTTTGATCAGCTTCAGGGAGCATCTTGGTTCTCCAAGATTGATTTGCGTTCGGGTTATCATCAGATGAGGGTCAAGGAGGAGGATACGCAGAAGACCGCGTTTCGGACGCACTATGGCCACTATGAGTTCATGGTGATGCCGTTTGGGCTCACCAATGCTCCTGCCGCGTTCATGGACCTCATGAACCGCGTATGCAGACCGATGTTGGATCGGTCTGTGATAGTCTTTATCGATGACATCTTGGTTTATTCCAAGACGCAACAAGAGGATGAGGAGCATCTGAGAGAGGTATTGGAGACCCTGAGGAGGGAGAGCTTGTATGCCAAGGTCTCCAAGTGTGAGTTTTGGTTGCGCGAGGTGCAATTTCTCGGACACCTGGTCGATCTGGCCAAGGTCGAGGCTATGATGAGATGGGAGGTTCCGAAGTCTCCATCTGAGATTCGGAGTTTCCTAGGATTGGTAGGCTATTATCGGAGGTTCATTCAGGATTTCTCCAAGATAGTTGTACCCTTGATACGGTTGACAAAGAGAGTCGTGATCTTTCGGTGGGGACCCGAGCAGCAGGCAGCGTTTGAGACACTGAGACAGAGATTGTGCGAGGCGCCGATCTTAGCCCTGGCAGAGGGCGTAGAGGATTTTGTGGTTTATTGTGAAACGTCTATTTCAGGGTTCGGTGTGGTATTGATGCAGAGGGGGATGTCATTGCCTACGCTTCGAGGTAGCTCAAGCCTCACGAGGCGAACTACCCGATGCATGATTTGGAGTTGGGGGTGGTGGTTTTTGCCCTCAAGATTTGGCGGCATTACCTCTACGGGGTTCGGTGTACCATTTACACGGACCACAAGAGTTTGAGGTACCTCATGGATCAGCCGAATCTGAACATGAGGAAGCGTTGGTGGTTGGACGTGGTGAAGGATTATGATTGTAAGATCCTTTACCACCCGGGAAAGGCCAACGTGGTGGCCGATGCGCTTAGCCGCGAGGCGGCGCCGATCAGGGATATTTGCATGAGGATGACTGTAGTGACTCCCCTGTTGGAGCAGATTCGGGAGGCTCAACAGGAGGCTATCAAGGAGGAACATCGAAAGAGCGAGCGTGTGGTGGGTCAGGATTCCTCCTTCGATTATGATAGCCGAGGACTATTGACACTACACCGCAGGGTGTGGGTGCCGTATCACGGAGGCGTGCGCCAGATCTTGATGGAGGAGGCGCAAAAGTCCCAATTCTCTACTCATCCCGAGGCGACGAAGATGTATAGGGATCTTCGTCTAGACTATTGGTGGCCCTGCATTAAGCGGGATGTGGTATGGTACGTCGAGTGGTGCTTGACCTGCAGGAAGCTCAAGGCCGAACATTAGAGACCGCATGGGAAGATGCAGCCGTTGGACATCCCGTTGTGGAAATGGGAAGACATCACGATGGATTTTATCACAAAGCTTCCCAGGACTACGCGTGGACTAGATTCGATTTGGGTCATCGTGGACCGATTGACCAAGAGCGCCCATTTTATTCCGATCCAGGAGAGCATCTCGGCCGAAAAGTTGGTCGATATCTACATCAGGGAGACAGTAGTGCGGCACGGGGTGCCAGTGTCAGTGATATCAGACCGAGACGTGCGTTTTACTTCCAGGTTTTGGAAGAGATTTCATGACGATTTGGTCACTCGTTTGCATTTTAGCACCGCCTTTCACCCACAGGCGGATGGTCAGAGCGAGCGGACCATCCAAACTTTGGAGGATATGTTGCGGGCATGTGTGTTAGATTTCGGTGGTAACTTGGATACCTATCTTCCCTTAGCCGAGTTCTCATACAATAACAGCTACCACGCGAGTATTGACCGACCCCCATTCGAGATGTTGTACGGACGGAGGTGCAGGACCCCGATATGCTGGGGTGAGGTTGGCCAGATGGTCATGGGAAGCACCGAGGTGGTGCTCAAGACGACAGAGATGATCCAGCAAGTTCGAAGCAGGCTTCAGACTGCTCAGATTCGGCAGAAAAGTTACGCCGACAAGCGTCGATCCGACTTGGAGTTCCAAGTCGGGGATATGGTTCTCCTGAAGGTGTCGCCTTGGAAAGGCGTCATTCGATTCAGGAAGCGGGGCAAGTTGGGCCCGAGATTTATTGGACCATTCAGGGTTGTAGCCCGGGTGGCCAAGGTGGCGTATAGGCTGGATCTGCCAGTCGAACTCAGCCAGATCCACAACACTTTCCATGTCTCTCAGCTGCGGAAGTGCTTAGTGGATGATTCAGCAGTGGTGCCGTCAGAGGATATTCAGGTTGATGACAGCCTGAATTACATTGAGCGCCCAATCGCAATCCTCGACAGGAAGTCGAAGGATTTGAGGAACAAGAGGGTGGAGCTAGTGAAGGTGCAATGGCAGCACCGCAAGGGTTCGGAGTGGACTTGGGAGCCGGTGGAAGAGATGATGGAGCATTACCCCGAGCTGTTTCAGGATCGAGCAACAGACTTCGAGGACGAAATCTAAAATAAGTGGGGAAGATTTGTAGCACCTGGTTCCTGGTATCTAAATCTTATTTGAGTGTTTTCCATTTTTATCCTTGGACTCGGCGAGTCATAGGTCCGACTTGCCGAGTAGAGCCGGGACCCGGGACACGTTTTAAGTTGGCGACTCAGCGAGTCCATATCCTGGACTCGGCGAGTCACTGTTGTTGGATGAAACCCTATGTTTCAAGGGTTTGCACCCTATTTAAACTCTCATTCCGCCCCAATCTCGCCCCCATTCACCCTCAGAGCTCTATACCTTGTTCAAGAGTTGTTTCCTTGTGAGTTTGAAGCATTTGGTGTGCTCTCTTGAAGTTTTGGAGTGGGAAAAAGAGTAGATCAAGAAGAAGAAGAAGAGGAGGTCAAGCATCTTTGAGCTTTCTCAGTGTGTTCCCTAAGGTATGACTCGATTTTCCCCTTGCTTTCATGCTTATAGTCCTTTATAGCTCCATTAAAGTCTTTCTTGAACCATTTCCAAGCTTGTGTATGTGTGGGGGTTCGTAATAAGTTGAGTAACCTCTAGATCTAGGCATGGTTGAGCTCCAGGAGCTTAGATCTACTGCCTTTATGGACCCATGTTGCATGAAAACCTTAGATCTTCTCTTTTGGTGCATTTTAAACCCTAAAACCCTCATAGATGGATATTTACACGTAAAGTTGGAAACTTTACGTGTTATTCATGCTCTAGGAGCCCAGATCTACGAATGGCATGGACTGGATTCGAGCAAAATCGCGTTTATGGCTCTTGCATGAAGCAGACTCGGCGAGTCACTCATCTGACTCTGCGAGTCTAGTCGCGAGTCTCCGAGATTGTCCCCTTTTAGCTGTGTCGAGTTGTGTAGTGAGTCCAGGATGGACTCGGTAAGTTGGAAGCCAAAACTCACCGATAATGGAACTCGGCGAGTCGATGCCCAGACTCGGCGAGTTCAAGGCAATCTCCTTAGAACAAGAACAGACTCGACGAGTCACAGTATAAATTGTTCATCGGATGAAGATGAACTCGACGAGTTGTTCATACAAATCGGCTAGTAGGATGAAGGACTTGAACATCAGTTTGGAAGGAGAACTCGTCGAGTCAACGCCTAACTCGACGAGTAGAAGCAGAATCCAGGTCAGTCGTTTGGACATGGACTCGGCGAGTTGGCAAGCCAACTCGGCGAGTCGGGTCAACTGAAAGTTGACTCTGACTTTGACTTAGGGCTTGATCAGGGGTAAAATGGTCATTTTACCCAAAGGACAGTTAGCAGTATTTGACTAAGTGTTTGGTGGGAATTTCAGCCGGGGGATTTCCAGAGCAGCAGCAGACAGACAGACTATTCCCACACAGATCAGCAGCTACTACGAGATGAGTTACCTTCCAGTAGCGGTGGGTCTAAGGCCACAATGCCGACCCACCGGTAGGAGATGTGTGATTAGATGATTGTCTTTGTGATATTCATCTAGGGTTGCTACTACCTGTGTTATGTTTATGTGTTAGTGGCAGTAGGGGGAGATAGTCCCCCAGAACACCGGTCGATAGGGCCAAAGGGGCGGTTATGCCCAGCCATGCTAGATAGACTATGTGATATATGTGTTATGTGGTAGTAGTAGGGGTTGAAATAGTCCCCGGTATCCGGTCGAGAGGACCGAAGGGGAGCCAGCACCCAGATATGCTAGGCAGTATCCGGTCGAGAGGACCGAAGGGGAGCCAGCACCCAGATATGCTAGGCAATATCCGGTTGAGAGGACCGAAGGGGAGGCCAGCACCCCGATATGTTAGGCAGTATCCGGTCGAGAGGGCCGAAGGGGTAGGTCGGGCACCCATATATGCCTGACAATTTATGTATGTTATGTGATTGTATGGTATGTGCCTATGTGGTACAATGGGGGAACTCACTAAGCTTTGTGCTTACAGTTTACAGTTTTGGTTTCAGGTACCTCTTCATCGAAGGGGAAGGAGCTGGCACGGTAGCGGCACATCATGCACATACGCTGGTTTCCGCATGTATTAGATTTCTCTGGGATTTATACTCTGATATTTTGATTGGTTGTATGATTTGGCTTTTAGACATGGTTTATGATGTGATGTGGTTGATCAAACAATGTTTTTAATTATTAACGTTTTCTAAAGTAATGTTTTAAAAACGAAATTTTTGGACGTGAAAATTGGGTCGTTACAAAGGTGCTCCATGGATAGTCCATGGAGGTTACAAACCCATGGATCATGGAATATGGAAATCCATGACAATTAGGGTTTACATGGTGTAACCCTACTTGTGTCACAACTATATAAAGACCCCTTATCTAGCAAAATTGGCACTACTACAAGCAAGTAAGAGGGCTAGCCGAATTTTGGAGTGTAAGTGTACTTCTCTCAAAGTTATCGGGCGGCCATCAGTGATCCTTAGTGCGCTAAGATTACTCGAGGAGTACGCCTAGAGTACCAAGGGACCATTATGCACTAATTATTAATTCAAGGGTATTAAGGGTAATTATTTGATTTAAAGTGTTACATTTTGGCTAAGAACCGCACCGACCCGCACCATGTTCACCCCTATATATTTGTGACAACCATAAACTTTTATTCTATATGATTGATCAACTTTATCAATATTAAACTCGATTCCGTTATCTTTTAACACTATTTAAGGGTTCATTTAAGTGTTCTAAGCCCGAGTACAACTGGGAATGAGATTAGGAATGACTCAACAAGTCATATAGGGACAAAACCGGGCCATACACCCTCTTGGGAGGTGTATACGGCGGCACATACGGGTGTGCGACCGCACACCCACCCCCCAACCGCACACTCACCCCTATATATAGATGGTGAACCCTTCATTCATTCATTTCCCTCTTTGACTACACTCTACTTTCTCACTCTAGTTTCTCTCTCTAGAATCCTCATCCAAGAACACTCCAAAGGCCTAAAAAACATGAAGTACTCCATCATTTAACTTGTTATACTGGTAAGATATCTTGATCTAAGCCTAAACTCTTCATGTTCTTCATCACTTGAAGGTGTACGGCCGCACACCTTCATAAGGTGGCCGTACACACCTTAAAGACTCTCCAAAGTGAGAGTTTGGCCCCCATCTAGTAGCTTGAACTTGGTATTAAACTTTTTTTTTAAAGAGCCAAAGCTCAGCAAACTTTGGTATTAACCTTGAATCACCTGAAAATCGACGTTTTAAGAATAAATGAAGAGTGTACGGCTGCACACACACTCTATACGGCCGCACACTCTTGTGTATAGCCGCACACCCACTTTTATGGCCTTACACCCACTTTTATGCTCATATTTGGCCTTAAACTTGCAAAAACCACTAAGAATGGGACCTAGAACACTCCTTGGATGCTTGAAGAACCTTTAAAACACCTCAAAAACACTCCCTATCATGAGTGTACAGTCGTACACTCATGGACCGTACACACCCTTAGGGTGGCCATATACCTCCTTCACTCAATCACATAAGGTTTTAACACTTAGTTCAAATGTTCCCGAGTCCTTAGAGTGGTTTCCTATCATGTATAGTTATGGAATACCCTAATCTAATACATATATGTGTTACTATATGTTAATAGGATCCACCTGCATACGAAACATCAGTTGACACTCTGCACTCATACCAATCGTACACTCGAATCCTACATTAAACAGTGAGTTCATACCCCTACGCTTTTTATTAGTTTTTCATGTTTTCATGGGGGGAATACAAGCCACACATAAAGGTTTTCACAAATTAAAAAATGATGCAATTACAACGGTTTTACATCAAACATCTAGATACCTTATCCCTTTTGTAATATGCGGGGCATAAAGGACTTTTTCTAATCATAATTGCATAGTTTTCATAACAGTATACGAACACAACTTATCTGTTAAACTATAATAGGTATAGTTTGGGAAATTCATTTCCGGTTTATTGATTCAAACACATAAACTATGATAGATTTAGTTTATCCATGATTATCTAAAGGTAACAAGAGTATCTTACTAAATAATTATTTTGTGGATAATTATTTATACTCTGCGCCGTATACAAACGATTTCGAACACAAGTATCACAGAACAACACGTAAACTAGTTAAAACAGGATTGTGAGACCTATCTTCGTTATGCCCCTCGGGGTACCAGTAAATCCTCACCTTTAGTATAACCAGAGTCTCCTGGAGGGAGAGCGTGAAATTTGTGAATAGATCTATTCGGGACCGACAATCCCACACCTGAACTGTAAGCTACAGTTAGGCGGTCACGCCTAGGGTGACAAATTTTGTAATCGTACGACGCCTGAAGAACCATCAAGGAGGTCACAGGTCATATTAGTATGGTTATACGACTCACAATAAGTATAAACTAATCTTTGTTTACAGGAATTCTTTCTTCAGTAGTTTTATTTTAATTATAAACGACCTATCTACTTATTGGGGGTATTCCAGGGACACAACCTTTAGTTTTATTTCAAGTAATAAAACTACTATACATATTGGTGATAGCCAGGGTTTTCAAAAAGATCATAAACTACATACCGGTGGTAGCCAGGGTTTTCGAACAGACATACACTACATATTGGTGGTAGCCAAGGTTTTCAAACGGAGCATACTTTTCATACAGTAATCAACAAACATGTTAGAAAATATTGAATTTTCTTGGAAAACATGCATACAGATTTCAGAACTTGATAACAATGGTTTTCGATACAAACGACATTTACTTATAATGAAAAGAAACCATTTGTACAAATTCAGTGATTAGTTTTCAATACAAAAACATGCTAATGAACTCACCAGCTTTATGCTGATACGTTTTCAAAACCGCTTGTATTCTCAGGGCAACGATAGACAAGTGCCTTGCCAGTTTTTGGAGAAGACGGAACATTTTTGGAGTCACGTCTTTTTCTTTAGTTATAGTACTGATGTATACAAATTATGTTTTCAAACAGATGTAAATATTCATATTGCAATGTAATGTTTGTGTATACATTGATTGGTATGATACAATTGTTGTGATACTACACATGACGTCAACCACCCCCAGACGTTTCCGTCGTTGTTTTTTGATGGTTCGGGGGTGTAACAGATTGGTATCATAGCTATTGTTTATAGTGAACTAAGTATACCGAACATTACATGGTATACAACTATAAACACTAAGGGGATGAAGTGATCTGAACTTAAAGTATACTTCTAAAATATAAGTATTTTTACAAAACAAAAAAAAAAAAAAAAAAAAAAAGTATACAAGTATACCTACATACTAGAAGCACTGTCATAAGTAGAACCAAACAAAAGTATTTGGATGATGGACATTGCGGTTAAACCTGGGCAGTTATGTAATCATGTCTAGGGTCAATATAGTCTGATCAACTACATTCATTCGAGACATGACCAACATGTGCTTGGGAGTGATTGTGGTGTTGCAACAATCCTAAAACTTACCAAGTATTCCTACCACCAGATATCGATAGAAGAAAGCATTCAACATAAAATGCTATAAGAGTATTTTAGCCATAACCAAATACATTGTAGAGATTCATTCCAAGTGTTGCTACTCATTCTTTCTTAGTGATAGTTTGCTTGCATTTGTAATTCTTCCTTGTTTATCGCTTAGTAGAATACTTTATCTATCAGATAGAGATATACCTTGTTTCATATTTCTTCATTCTAAAGTCAAAGGGAATTATAATCTTCTTCTTCCTGATATAGAACAAGATGGCTCCAAAGAAAAGACACAACAAAAAGAACAACAATTCCTCGACGGATCCAACGCCACCACCACCTCCTCAGTTCGATCCCGCTATGTTCCAGGCAGCCGTTACTGCCACTGTGACTTCTTCTTTGTCACAGATTAATCCTGATGGTTCTAGTGGTGCCGGGAGAGGTATTCATTCCCAAAATCATGAAGGTAGTCAAGGACACCAGAAGGAGTGCTACTACAAGGATTTCATGAATCCAAAACCCACATCTTTTGATGGCAATGGAGGTGTTATTGCCCTGACTCGATGGTTCGAGAAGATTAAGTCTATCTTCAAAATTTGCTCGTGTTCTGAAGCCAACAATGTGAAATTCGCCGTTTGCACTTTCACCAACAGAGCACTAACCTGATGGAATAGTCGGGTCAAATCCATAACCTTGTCGGTAGCAAATGGTATGGGTTAGGAGAGCTTAAAGGAGCTAATGCTTTCTGAGTATTGCGCAAGGGGCGAAATGCAGAAGCTGGAGCTCGAACTCTGGAACCTAAAAATGAAGGGTTCCGACATTGTTGCCTACACTTCTAGGTTTGAAGACCTAACACTTCTTTGCCCGGGAATGGTCACCCCAGAAAGCAAGAAGATAGAGAGATACATTTGGGGATTGATGCCCCCAACTCAAGGGAATGTCTTGGTTGCCAGGCCAATCACTTTTGACAGCGCCAAGTGTCTGGCGCAGACTCTCATAGATCACGGGGTTGATCTGGATAAAGTAACAGTCGCTCCCGAACCAGCAAAAGGGAGTGGTGAAAAAAGAAAGTTTTGGAAGCAGCGAAAGGGCCAGTCTTCGTAGGAGCCTTCCAAGAATCAACATACGGTGACAGTCAACGCTGCCACTACTCCTGCCGCTACTCCTACAACTCAAGCACCTACCAGTGGATATACTGGAACTCTTCCCTGGTGCAGCAAGTGCATTTACCATCATCGTATTCCCGACCCATGTGGTGAAATGATCTGCAACAATTTTGGCAAGAAGGTTCACATGGCTAGAAGCTGCAGAACACCAGCCCAATCAACCAATCAGGCATCTGGAGCAGCTGTCGGTCAATCCTGTTATGGTTGTGGCGAGGTCAGGCACTGATGTGTGTAAAACCAACTAGTTTTAATCCTGCTAACTTAAACACAAATACAAACACACGAAAGGCAGTGTACCTATCGATTAGCAGTTTAGTTCAGGTAAGTAGGGTATCGAACACAGGGAACGGTAAACAATTAAAATAAATGCTAATATTATCTAAATAAAACAAGTAATAAAAAGAGTGTTTTCTTTAGTTTTGCAAGACTAGAAACTTAAACAGTTAACTAAAACTTAAACTAAGAAACTAAGAGCTAAGCAAATAAAAATCAACTAAATTCAATTATTAAGGAGACTTCTGTTTAGGTTCGAATCATTTATTCCTATGGTTGATTTTATGACAAGTGCAATGGATTAATTGGCAATGGCTACCGATTAGTGTGATTAGGTTCACGTTCGCTATTACTAATCCTTAGAAAACAAATTAATTCAAGCAGTGATTAGTTGATCAAACCAATGAGTTTCCTAGTTTATTGACTCGGGTTAAGTAAGACTTGTAATTAGTTAATCAAATTGGTGATTAAATTAACCTCTTGTTGATGGTGTATCACACAAGCTCACATATTAACTTATGTATCTTCTAGTTAATTCTAGTTTCACAATCATTATTCCTAGACATATAACTATGTGGTCACATAAATCATATGAAATTCATAATTAAGAGATGTTCATACAACTTAATTATTGATTTATTAATAGAGAATAGTTGTCATTAACATATGAGGTTCTTTAACAAGCTTAACAAAACAATATCACCAATTAAAATTAATCCTAACCATAAAATCAAACCATAATCACAAAATCATATATCCTAAACATAATTTATGAGTTTTAGCTCATGATTACAATAGAAACAAGCTCAAAAACGAAATCAATTGGTAAAAACATAGTTCAAACAAGAGATTAGGTAAAGAGTAAACTTGATTTTGCCTTGATTCTCCTTAAAACTGTATGTAGGGTTGATTCCTTCTCTTCGCACGCTCCCGCAACACCTTTAGTCGACAACTGGCCTCCAAGGATTCATCTATATGCTAGGGTATCGAGCAGGAATGCCCTTTATATAGATTTTCACAAAACAGAGGTGACTCGTCGAATCCAGTGACCTACTCAGCGAGTCTGTCACTTAAAACTCGTGTGCGGCAAGTCAGCGACTCCAGAATCGCGAAAGTTCGACGTGACTCGTCGAGTCCGTTTGGAATCAACATTTTCTCAAAACACGAAAATCGTTCGAAATTGTGTCAAGTTTTCATAACATTTTGAACCTAATCAATCAGAGTTACGATTCATGAAATATGGCCAAAACACTGACGAGGGGTCAAGCTGTCCAACATCATCATTCTTTCTTCAAAATCCAAGATCCAAGCCTCCAATCGCTAGTTTTGCTTCCTTTTCCATCCGAGCATGCCGTTGTTGCTAAAAAATGATATTCTAAACTAATTAAGCATCTTTTGTTCATTAAATGAGACAAAATCAACATAAAGTATTAAGATAATGCATGAATTTCATAACTAAATATGCTCATATCAGGCACTACAAGAGAAACTGCCCCAAGGCAACAACAACTGGAAACACAGGGAGAGTACTGACTATGGGACAAGAAGAGGCAGTTGCAGATCCCACAGTTGTTACGGGTACATTCCTCCTCGAAAACTCTTATGCATGCATTCTTTTTTATTCTGGTGCGGAGATAAGTTTTATTAGTCATGGATTCAAACATCTCCTCAAACGTACACCTCAACCCCTAACTGAAACATTTACCGTAGAGATGGATAACGGTGAAAAAGAGAGCACTAACAACAAATTCGTAGGTTGTACCCTTACCCTAAACGATCATTCCTTTCCCATCGACCTTATGCTAGTTTCCATAAAAAGCTTCAATGTTATCATTGACATAGATTGGTTGTACCCTTATGATCTATGGCGATAAACTCAGCTCCAACTTTCGCATCATTTCATGCATCAAAGCCCAAAAACTTATGTGAAAGGAGTGTCATCCATTCCTAGCCCATGTTGTTAATGAGAAATAGGAAGTAAGGGACCTCAAAAGCATCCCCGAAGTTTGCAACTTTCCTGATGAACTTCCGGGAATTCCTCCTGAGCGCCAAGTCGAGTTTCGCATCGACTTAATCCCGGAGCTAACCCCCGTAGCTAAATCCCCTTATCACCTAGCGCCAGCAGATACAAGAGTTATCCAGCCAGGACAATGAGCTGCTCAGCAAAGGATTCACCAGACCAGGTTCCTTACCCTGGGGAGCCCCGATTTTATTTGTGAAAAAGAAGGATGGATCCTTTCGAATGTGCATTGACTACCGCAAACTGAACAAACTCACCATCAAAACCCGTTATCCTCTTCCTCAGATCGATGACCTTTTCGATCAGTTTCAAGAAGCCAGCTATTTCTCCAAAATAGACCTCAGATTAGGGTACCATCAACTGCGAGTCCACGAGGGTGATGTTTCTAAAACAGCATTCCGAACTCGATATGGTTACTACGAGTTCGTATTAATGCCCTTCGATCTAACCAACGTGCCGACAGTATTCATGGACCTGATGAATCGGGTGTGCCGTCCTTTTCTAGACAAGTTCGTAATCATGTTCATCGACGATATACTTGTCTATTCCAGGAGCGAGGAAGATCACAAACAATACTTGATATTAGTGCTGGAAACTCTAAGAACGGAGAAGCTATACGCGAAATTCTCCAAGTGCGAATTCTGGATTCGAAAAGTGACATTCCTAGGCCACGTGGTAAGCAAGGAAGGCATATATGTGGGCCCCTCCAAAATCAAAGCAATAGAGAACTGGCCAGCACCGAAAATGCCCACAGAAATCCGTCAATTCTTGGATCTTGTTGGCTATTATCGCAGGTTCATCCAAAATTTCTCTAGAATTGCCAAACCCTTAACCACTCTAAAACAGAAAGGTGTACCCTTTTGTTGGAGTGAAAAACAAGACACTGCATTCCAGACATTGAAGCAGACCCTATACAGCGCACCTATCCTATCTCTGCCCAAAGGGACGGAGGACTTCGTTGTCTACTGTGATGCATCCAATCAGGGATTAGGCTGTGTGCTTATGTAGCAAGGAAAAGCTATTGCTTATGCCTCAAGACAGCTGAAGGCACACAAAGTCAATTATAAAACCCACGACCTGGAGTTGGGAGCAGTGGTCGCATTTAAAATATGGAGACATTACCTCTACGGAACCAGGTGCACCGTCCTTACCGATCACAAGAGTTTACAACATATCTTTGATCAGAAAGAGTTGAACATAAGACAATGACGATGGGTAGAACTACTCTGTGATTATGAGTGTGAAACACACTACCATCCCGGCAAGACCAATGTGGTAGCAGATTCCCTCAGGCGAAAAGAGTACTCATGTCGTAGCGTGAAGGCACTAACAATGATCATTCATTCCCACTTATCCGCAAAAATCAAGGAGGCTCAGTAGGAAGCCTTAAAACCAGAGAACATGCCCGGTGAAGCCTTGAGAGGAATGGAGAAAAACTTAGAGGTCAAGGGAGATGGAGTCTACTATTTCATGAACCGGATCTGGACTCCAAAGCTCAATGGATACAGAGAGAGTGTCATGAACGAAGCTCACAAGACTAGATACTCCGTTCACCCAGGTTCGGACAAGATATACCTTGATCTCAAGAAACTATATTGGTGGCCCAACATGAAATCAGAGATCACTACCTTCGTGAGCAAGTGTCTGACTTGCGCAAAGGTGAAGGTTGAATATCATAAGCCCTCAGGTTTGCTTCAACAACCGGAGATCCCTGAGTGGAAGTGGGAGAGGATTACCATGGATTTCATTACTAAATTACCCAAATCTCCGAGTGGGTACGACACCATCTGGGTAATAGTCGATCGATTGACTAAATCCACCCACTTCCTGCCCATCAAAGAAACATTCAAAATGGAGAGGCTCACGCGAATATATATTCAAGAGATAGTTTGATTGCACGGTGTACCTATGTCCATTATCTCCGATCGAGATAACAGGTTTACCTCAAGATTTTGGCAGTCACTACAGAAAGCTCTTGGAACTAAGCTGGATATGAGTATAGCTTACCATCCTCAGACAGATGGGCAGAGTGAGAGAATCATTCAGACATTGGAAGACATGTTGAGAGCATGTTTTATCGACTTCGGTAAGTCGTGGTACATCCATTTTCCCTTGGCTAAATTCTCCTACAACAACAGTTATCATACCAGTATCAAGGATGCGCCTTTCGAAGATCTCTATGGTCGTAAGTACAGATCCCCTCTGCGCTGAGCTGAGGTGGGCAACACGCAGCTAGCCAAGGGACAAGTCCCCGACAACACTCTCACAGGCCCATATATCATTCGTGAAACCACATAAAATATCGTACAAATCCAGGAATGATTGAAAGCCTCACGAGACAGAAAAAAGAGCTACGCCGATAAACAACGAAAAACATTGGAGTTCCAGGTTGGTGACCGTGTCTTGCTGAAGGTCTCACCCTGGAAAGGCATAATATGCTTTGGAAAGCGTGGAAAGCTAAATCTAAGATACATAGGACCATTCAAAATACTTGCTAGGATCGGTCCCATAGCATACAAACTCCGTTTACCTCAAGAGCTTAGTAACATTCATCTTGTCTTCCACATCTCAAATCATAAAAAGTGCTTATCCGATGAAACTCTTACGATCCCTCTCGACGAGATTGAAATAAACAAATACCTGAACTTCGTGGAAGAGCCAGTCGAAATCATGGATCGAGAGGTCAAGCGAACAAAGCAAAGTCGCATCTTGATAGTGAAGGTTCGCTGGAATGCCAAGCGGGGACCTGAATTCACTTGGGAGCATGAGGATTCAATTAGGGATGTCAACGGGACCAAACGGGAGCGGGAATAGCTGCCCCCGCTCCCGCCCCCGAAATCAATTGCTGCCCCCGCTCCCGGTCCCGCCCCCGGCACCCCCGTTTACATAGCTCCCGGTCCCGCTCCCGGTTACCTCCATCACCCCCGGTCCCGCCCCCGTTCCCCCGGTTCCCCCGCTTAAAATTCGTTTTTTTTTGCTAAACGACTACTTTGTGTTAGGCTAAAAAGCTTGTTTTTAATTACTTTAAAAGTTTAAAACATAATCTTTTAGAAACTAAACAATTAAAAATTCAACATTACGAATTCAATATTACAAAACGACAATTCCATCAATCTTAAAAATATAAAATATGACAAATCCAATATTACAAATATAAAATACTTACATATCCAAAAATATATGATTAATTCACTACCTCTTCAATATCTATTAATTGAAAACGGGAAAGTGAAACCTAACCTACACTTAAAATTAGAAAATCTATTTTGTATATGTATTTTATATTAAATAAATATTTTTTTACATAAATGTACAACCGGGGCCCCGCGGGAGTACGCGACGGGAATACCAACTCCCGCTCCCGGTCCCGAAAATAAGCGGGGTTTAATTTTGTCCCCGGTCCCGAAAATAAGCGGGGTTTAATTTTGTCCCCGCTCCCGCTCCCGGTTTTTTAAAAAATTTAGTCCCATACGGGATCGGGATCCCACGGGAGCGGGGTTCCACGGGGGTTTTTGACATCCCTAGATTCAATGAAACAAAAGTACCCCCATCTATTTCCAAGTCCATGATTTATATCTTTATTCTTGAATTTCGGGATGAAATTCCCTCTAACGGGGGGATGATGTGACAACCCAAAACTTTTATTCTGTATGATTGGTCAATTTTATCAATATTAAACTCAATTCCGTTATCTTTTAACGTCGTTTAAGGGTTCGTTTAAGTGTTCTAAGCCCGAGTACAGCTGGGAATGAGATTAGGAATGAGTCAACAAGTCGTATATGGACAAAACCAGGCCATACACCCTCTTGGGAGGTGTGTACGGCCGCACACACGGGTGTGCAGCCGCACACCCACACCCCCCCCCCCCAGCCGCATACTCACCCCTATATATATAGAGGGTGACCCCTTCATTCATTCCTTTCCCTCTTTGGCTGCACTCTACTTTCTCTCTCTAGAATCTTCATCCAAGAACACTCCAAATGCCTCAAAAGCGTGAAGTACTCCATCATTTAACTAGTTATACTGGTAAGATATCTTGATCTAAGCCTAAACTCTTCATGTTCTTCATCACTTGAAGGTGTACGACCGCACACCTTCATAAGGTGGTCGTACACACCTTAAAGACTCTCCAAAGTGAGAGTTTGGCCCCCATCTAGTAGCTTGAACTTGGTATTAACCCTTGAATCACCTGAAAATAGACGTTTTGAGCATAAATGAAGAGTGTACGGCCGCACACACACTCTGTACGGCTGCACACTCCTGTGTATATCCTTACACCCACTTTTATGGCCTTACACCCACTTTTATGCTCATATTTGGCCTTAAACTTGCAAAAACCACTAAGAATGGGACCTAGAACACTCCTTGGATGCTTGAAGAACCTTTGAAACACCTCAAAAACACTCCTCATCATGAGTGTACGGTCGTACACTCATGGACCGTACACCCATGGCCGTACACACCCTTAAGGTGGCCATATACCTCCTTCACTCAATCACATGAGGTTTTAACACTTAGTTCAAATGTTCCCGAGTCCTGAGAGTGGTTTCCTATCATGTCTAGTTATTGAATACCCTAATCTAATACATATATGTGTTACTATATGTTAATAGGATCTATCTGCGTACGAAACATCAGTTGACACTCAGCACTCATACCGATCGTACACTCGAATCCTACGTTAAACAGTGAGTTCATACCCCTACGCTTTTTATTAGTTTTTCATGTTTTCATGGGGGGAATACAAGCCACACATAAAGGTTTTCACAAATTAAAAAATGATGCAATTACAACGATTTTACATCAAACATTTAGATACCTTATCCCTTTTGTAATATACGGAGCATAAGGGACGTTTTCTAATTATAATTGCATAGTTTTTAGAACAGTATACGAACACAACTTATTAGTTAAACTATAATAGGTATAGTTTAGGAAATTCATTTCCGATTTTACAGATTCAAACACATAAAATATGACAGATTTAGTTTATCCATGATTATCTAAAGGTAACAAGAGTATCTTACTAAATAATTATTTTGTGTATAATTATTTATACTCTACGTCGTATACAAACGATTTCGAACACGAGTATCACAGAACAACACGTAAACTAGTTAGTACAGGATTGTGAGACCTATCTTCGTTATGCCCCTCGGGGTACCAGTAAATCCTCACCTTTAGTATAACCAGAGTCTCCTGCAGGGAGAGCGTGAAATTTGTGAATAGATCTATTCGGGACCGAAAATCTCACACCTGAACTGTTAGCTACAGTCAGGTGGCCACGCCTAGGGTGACAAATTTTGTAATCGTACGACGCCTGAAGAACCGTCAAGGAGGTCACCGGTCATATTAGTATGGTTATACAAGTCACAAACATGTTAGAAAATATTTGATTTTCTTGGTGGTAGCCAGGGTTTTCGAACAGACATACACTATATACTGGTGGTAGCCAGGGTTTTCAAACGGAGCATACTTTTCATACAGTAATCAACAAACATGTTAGAAAATATTGGATTTTCTTGGAAAGCATGCATACATATTTCAGTACTTGATAACAATGGTTTTCGATACAAACGACATTTACTTATAATGAAAAGAAACATTTGTACAAATTCAGTGATTAGTTTTCAATACAAAAATATGATTACGAACTCACCAGCGTTATGCTGATACGTTTTCAAAACCGCTTGTATTATCAGGGCAACGATAAACAGGTACCTTGCCAGCTTTTGGAGAAGACGGAACATTTTTGGAGTCACATCTTTTTCTTTTGTTACAGTACTGATGTATACAAATTATGTTTTCAAACAGTTGTAAATATTCATATTGTAATGTAATAGTTGTGTTTACTTTGATTGCTATGATACGATTGTTGTGATACTACGATGACGTCAACCGCCCCCAGACGTTTCCGCCGTTGTTTTCTGACGGTTCAGGGGTGTGACAATATTACTCTTTTTAAGTGGCTTGAATTATTAATACAATAAAACGAGAGTTTCAATTGAGCCTCAAAACCTTCAACTATTTGCAGGCTTGCAGCCCTAAATTAGTTTATGCCAAAACTGATTGTACTACCAACAACAACAACAACAAAAAAAATAAAAATAAAAAAAAAAAATATAAAAATAAAATAAAATAAAATGTTACAGCCAATAACAAAACCAAGAGCATGCTGCCAAATAATTTTTTTTTTTGGAACATTTGCCTTTGAATCCATGCTAGCCGAGCATGGATACCAAGAGAAAATCCTTTTTTTTATTGATTACTTTGCTGCCAATACCGAGGGGTATTGCAACCCATAAATTTTGTTTGTTTTCTGCGTTCATGGCTCGTCTTACAAAACCAAAATCATACAAATCAACTTTTACAAAACCATTGTTTATCTAAAGATGACGTTTTTGGTATAATATTTTTTATAAAATGCAAAAGTATGTTTTAAATACATTAAAAAAACACAATTTATATAAAATAAATACGTAAAAAAACATATAAATTCTTTATAAAAACTTATTTTTTTCTAAATACATTAAAATATATTTTGTTTTATTAAAATATAGGTTTATATAAAAATACGTTTTTATTATTATTTATATTTTAACGAACATAATATAAATGAGTTTTAGGGTTATACAAACAAAATAACCCTTTAGCTTAGTGGTTTATTAGGCATATTACATGTTTTTTAACCCATTAGCAACACAACTCATCAAACATATATATATAGTAACATACATTTTATTTGTGCTCAAGTGGCCACCGACACGATTCAACCCTTCCACCTCTCAGTATGCAGACATCTTCACAAAAGGACTCACTTCCACTCTTTTTTTACGATTTTCGTAAAAGTTTGAATGTTCATCAACCTACCGCTCAAATTGCCAATATTTTGTATATAGCCGATATTTGTTTGTATTGGCCTAGACCTTGTATATTCGACCTTATTTGCTTTGTATGTTTGTAGTATATATATGCTCCATTGTACATTTGTTTTGGGTAACGAGAATGATACGTGATTTCAATATTTGCATTGTTTTGGGTAACGAGAATGATACGTGATTTCAATATTTGCATCTATAATATAGATATGAAAACCATAATAACAACATACTTACATAAAAACAACATATATAGTTATAATTTCTTTCCATAATAAAACGTCTACAGTTTTACATCAATTATAGTGATATATACCATAAAGTACATTACTCACATCGGTAATAAATATATTCATGCTATTAAAAGTATTAAGTAGATAGTATAAATAAAAAATAAAAATGTTATTATTGACAAATAGATTTAAATTAAGTTGATATATGGTTAAAAAATATAAGTGCGAGTAAACAAAATAAATAAAGTACATTGTATATATCAATAGCAAAAGTAAATGATGTTTTTCTCGATAATTTACCCAATCGTTACTCTCACACTTTAATGTTTTAATTTTGCATTATAATTTTTCCATGTCAAAAGGTCAAAAAAGAATAAATAAATACAAGAACAACAATCAACTCCCATGACTATGTCGTGTGAACTTGATGAGGGTTTTGATCAACCCTTTGGCAATCTTCCAAAACCAAAACAAGTTCATTATTGCCAATACCAGCGGGATCGTTAGCATGCTACAAAATATTGTCCAATAAGTTTGCTTCACCTAAAACAACACACAAAAAGAATGATCACACAGTTAGGTGTTAGGTGTTAGGTGTAACCTTAGTACACTAAGGTTGATCCAACTTCCAAATCAACCAAAGTTGCATCAATTCACCTGATCAAGATGTGTAAACATGTGGTGGAAAAAGAAGATGAACAAGATGACCCTCGCAGCCTACGTGACCACAAGTTGTAAAAAACGATTTGATAGATAAAGTTAGTTTTCCCATTAAGTTCCAACTTATTACGATATCTCTCTTAATAATTTTTTTGCATTTCCCTAATTATGTCGTATTTTTGGAAATTGTTTAGACATCATATCATTTATCTAGACATTATTTTAACCATATATAACTTCATTGGAGAAAAAGAAAGCATGTCCTTAGGATAAATAGACATTACCAACCACCCTACAAACAGTGCAACGCCGTTCAACAAGTAAAACATGGAGTTCTTCTTCCCGACAACATCAAGATACCTACATATGTGTATCTAATGATCGATTAATCCCAAGAAAAAATTGAATTTGTTTAGTGTTTTTCATCATGAATACCATCTTAGGTTCACAAATGGTGTTGTGATCTCCGAGAATAGAACAATAAAGTTGTAAAACTGAGCTTGGCCGCATATAAGGGATTGAATGATACCGAGCATAGAGATCCCATGGTGAAATACCTATAAATAGGCAAGAGAGGAAGAGATAGAGAGATCAAAACTAAATAAAACATGATATGTTCATATAATCATCTGTATACTTACGTATTCTGGACCACCTAAAGCCGGATACATCCATATAATCATCGCCAAATCTAACAAAAAGTAACCAAGGGACATCTGGAATGATACAAGTATATATACGTACATTAAGTGCATGCATTCGATATTTATAAGTTTTCCATTATGAAGGTCATATTATAAGTCTATCATTTCTCTTAAATAGGACCCACAATCAAATCTTATTATAACATAGAAAATAAAACTTTGGTCTTTACATATGAAAACTCTTCTAATCTCATCAGATATACAAATTTTCTCGTCTCCTCGTTATGTGGTACCCACCATAATTTTTGGGATCCTCAATCTTATATCTCTATCTTCTCATACCATATAAATAGAACCTAAAAAATGAAACGTAACTACATATGAAAATTTGTCTCATGGCATTACCAAATAGGCACACACCATTTTTCCCGGTTGTCTGTTAGACTATCAGGTATGGGCTTATTAACGTTGTGGTTGATGATGTGGCAACTCCGAAGCGGCACCATAACGCTTGGAACACTGCCTGGCTAGCCATTATGGTAAGTTGCGTGGTAACGAGGACGAAGTGTAACGTCGAATATCAACCAATAAAAACCCATTCGCTCCGGTACGGGAACGAGGACCGGGAACGAGGTTCGCCATATTTACCGTATCCGGTACGGAGGGGGGTAAGTTCATTTTGGAACGATCTGGTACAGTGTACCATTTAGTTTGGTACAGTGTACCAAATTCCAAAACCATAACATGAATTTTGAGTTAATTTGGGAAATAAAAATATAACATGAATTAAAAAAGAACATTAGAAGTGTAGAACAGATTTGGATGATGGAATTTGGTATGCATTTGTAGGTATATATACATGTTAGTGGTGTTGTGGTGTTTACTAGACTCTATAGAAATCGGAAGTTAGAACAGTAGTATTGACTACTGAAACAATCATTGTAGAAGATGATTTAACAAATTGAGTATTATATACAAATTAATAGTAGTCGGAATAAGAAACTGAACATTAGTGTGTAAGATGGTTCAATGAATCAAAAGAATTAAGAGTCTCTAAGAGTCGTTGTGGAAGAGTCGGCAATTTCCGGCCGTTCCAAAATCGGTGAACAAAAATCAGAAATCGACATACTGATTTCATAAATTGAACCTAGAATCGCGTTTTAAAACTACTAGATTATTGAATCAAACTCGTTCGAGGTACCGATTTGGAACCATCTCGACTCTGTACCGATTTACGATTCGGGAATCGTTTGGATCGCTTTCGTACCACGATTGGGTACGAAACGATTTGGTACGGGGTTCGTGGCCATCTGAGCGAATTAGGTAACTATGTTTTATACAATTTCAATACTTCCTCGAAAAAATTATGGATTCGTTCGACTCATCCAACGATGAAAATGATGATATGTTCATAAATATGATGTACGAGTATTACACTAACGAACCACTACAACCTGATGTAGCTCATTTACTAAGAAGACGTGTGTATTCCACATTCATGAAGGCATTCTGACACCTAGTGGAACTAAGAGAAAAATTATTCAAGAAAAGACAAGAATAAGCACGTAACAATGTGGAACGTGCTCCAAAAGAAGACAAAAATGAGAACATAAAGATGTGGAACGTGTTTTTGGAGTTCTGAAGTAGATGCGGCACATAGTTTACTTAAACATGTGGCACGACCATATGATATATAAATTCTACGATATATTATGTATGCGTATATCATAATACATAACATGATGACTGAAGATAAATGACAAAATATTATAGAGTATATATCTTCGGAGACCAGACAAGTGCAATTTCAACAAGGTACAACGAAACATTTACACAGAGTCGTTGACATATAAGACGCACAAAAATACATACAACTTCGAGAAGAGTTAGCAGATTATATCTACGATGATAATAACGATAAAGAATAGTGTATCTAGGAAAAAAATTGTTTTTTCGTCTTTGTGATGTTTTTTTTTAATTTGAATGTTATGTTTAATTTAAAATGATGATTTATTTAAATGTTATGCTTAATAAAATTATATTTGTTTTTATAATTATTTATAAAATTAAAAAAAAAATAATGACATGGAAATTATTTGATATGGAAATTATTTGATGTTATAAAATGATGACCATTATCCACAATAGTGTTATAATATTATGCGTGGTGATACGTGAGAAGATACTTTTTTGATGTTATAACATGTTCTATACTTAGGGGGTATTTTGAGATTGCTTTTAAAACAACTTTTGTCTTTTAAATTTTCTAAAAAATTAAAAAAAATGGATAAAAAATGTTTGGGTAATGCAAAAAATCTTTTAAAATAATTTTTTGTATATGAGAAAAAGTTAGTATTTTAAAATTTCTAAAATCCTATCTTTTTCTGATTTTTGAGATTTTTTAACATGAAAAAATGATTTTACTCTAAAAGCAAATACAAATACATTTTAAAGATTATCTTTTAGAAAAAATCACTAACTAAAAAGTTATTTTACAAAAAGGATTTTTAACATCAAAAAGTAATCTCAAACATCCTCTTAATAATTTTAATCCTTATGACGCCACACACACATACAAAAAAAAATAATAAATAAATAAATAAAAATAAAAAAAATGAGGATTACAAAATCACATACCGCAAGTATAGTGTTGGATGATGCAGATGATCGATAGATGATGAACTTTTGTTGGGCAGACTCATCAAAAAGATTTGAAACGACCAAAAAGTAATACGAAGCAACGGCCACAAAAAGTGCATGGAAGGTCGAGATGCCCCTAAAACATATATATAAACTAACATAAAGTGAGCTAATGAGATGATATACATGTAAGTTTAATCCAACAAAAAGCTAATGCATGTACTAATTAAATCAAGTAAAAGAACATAACCGGTTTTTCCATTCGAATTTCTGCACACTTTCGAGTTTGTTAAAACCTTTGAAGACCAAGGGGCTTATTACACCCGTCAAATCATAAGCCTTCAACACAAAAATTAATATAACCTTTTTAGAATTCAAGTAAAAACAAAGCACATCAACATACCATGTCAAAAGAAGAACCTCTTAATTATTTTGATAAAGACTATTTAAAATCACAATAATCAGATATTAATGTCTGAATATATAAAGATAGTGTGCTTCTGTTTATATGATTATTTAGATGTTAAATAATCACTTTTACTGCAAAAATAAATAAATAAAATTAAAAAGGATAATCGATTAATGTTTACCGTTTCCTTTAACGTAATTTGTGGCTTTTATTTGTTTTCGTTGTTTTTAGAAAGATGTTCTTTTTTGTGACTTTTATTTGATATCTTTCTCTTGAGAAAGATGTCCGTTATTGAATTTTATCATATGAAGTTTCATATTAAATTTTGATAACCATTTAACCCTTAAAACAACTTATCATCACTAACAAAAAAAAAAATCAAATATACAAAATTAGGAGTAAAAATACGTACAACTTTACACATGATAATGCCTCCAAAAACTGAAAACAACCACATGATTTGGTTACTTGAACTTGTTTGATCAACAATTGTGCTAAAACCAGAAGCAGGAGTTCTTCCTTCCATGGCTTTTTGATTTTCAACATTCAAAAATGGCAGCAGAACCATAAACGAAATTATAAAAATCCCAATACAAAATCCGAGCAATTCCAGGAACGCGTCACGATAGTAACTGATGGGATTTGTTATATAATAGTCATACAGTCAGAAGATCTCCACAAATTAATGATTTATATATGTAAACCAAAATCCCCGTTCTATATTATGAAGATTCTAATAACTGTTTAATTAAGAAACTAAAGGGAGATATGCAAATAGCACAAGTGTTTATGGTGATTCATGTTATAAATGATAAACGTAAGAATAATGAGTTTTGGTGATGTGGGCCTATTGTGGTCTGGGCCCGGGAGGGATCATTGTAGAACCAACAAGTTACAAGAAACATGATGGGGAATGGGGGAATGGTGAGGAATATTTATCATAAAAATATGAAATGTTCTAATTTATTTATTGTTTTTATAACGTTGTATATTATGTTTTGTCAATTTTAATATAGAAATATATGACATCATGTCTTTATTTCTTAACTAAATTAACAAGCTCTTTAACTAATTCAACTCTTGACTTTAAACTCTAAAATTTTTTAAAGAAAAAAAAACAGAAAAACGTAACATATTATACATTTATATTATATTTAGAAAACCACCTGTATATATACTTTTGCACAGAAATGACACATCAATTTTCTACCTTGTAAATAAATCCAAATTACATGTTTATAGAAGAAATAACCGGCCAAAAATCTGATGTTGCTTACATTTTATTAAATATATGGATATTTATTGAGACAAAATTCAATTTTTCAAGAAGGGAAATCAGATGTAGGTCGATATACAAAACAAATCAGGCAAAGGGAGGGTTAGAATCAATTTTTTTTTAGAAAATAAATACAACTATAGTTTCTTCCAAGCTTACATATAAATTAGGAGAGTCATGAACAACTAACACCCCGCTCCCGAGTTGTAGCAAAGAAAAGAAGAGAAGAGAAAAGAAAGTAAGGAGAGAAAAGAAGTGAAAAGAAAGGAAAAAGAATTTGTCATTTGTGCTCCCGAGTTGGGGAGAAATGGAAGGAAAGTTAAACATTTTGTTCTTTCTTTTCAAATCCTCCCAAATCGGGAGGAAAGTTAGGAGGGAAAGTTTTCCTTCGATTTCCTTCCACTTCCTTCCTTTAATGAAACTCGGGAGCACCATTCTCTCTTACTTTCCCCTCATTTCCTCCCATTTCCTTTCTTTTCTCTCTTTAAGTTGAACTCGGAAGCGGGGTGTAAAAGTTTGTGTTAAGAGCTACACAGTGACAAATGGGTACCATATACGTGTTGCTAAAAACAATTATACGAGGCTTTGTAAAATATAATTTAACAAGAAAGTTACTTGGTTCATCGGATTGGTCATATTTGAAAGGGTTTCTCATTTTTTAAACTTGAAATAGCATAATTTTTAAACTTGTGACATATTTCCAACAGTTGCACCTTTTCTAGATTTTGTCCCATCAATCACAATCAAAGTTACCATATAGTTTATCCCTTATTATGATTATGATGATTCATCCATACAAATGGAAATTGAAATGGAAATGGCTGAAAACATACTACATTAAATTACATCCCCAAACTGCAAAATTAAATGTCTACAACTAGTAATGCTACTCTAAACTGTCATGTATTGCTCAGAAAAGATAAAAATAAATCTCGAATATTTTGTCCTCAAGATTGCAAAAAATAATCAATTTGACTCACAAAACAATGAAGCGTGTTGTTGTATCTATTCTCCAACTGTCAATCCAAACCCAAACTTGTAGTCTTTCTTCATGTGGTCTATCTGAATGTTTCATAAATTTTAGCAAACTATCATTCTACTTTAAAATACCTACCTAATTATGCCATTGTATTTTCAACTTTTTTTTCCTTATTCATCCTTTAAAAAATGTAGCTACTAGTTCTAGCAATGAAAACTGCTTTCTTCATTTGATGAGATTGCTACAAATTGTGTAGAAGAAAGTCGTGATAGGAATAAAATTAAAGAAAAAGTATATTGGTATTTATTGCATATAATACTACTTTACTTTATGATGTCAAGTTACTGAGTGTGATAAATGCACTGACCTCAGCAGAGATGATAAAATTAAGACCCATGCTCAACCTTTCTTCAAGAAAAGCAGATGTGCAGCCATTTGAGTCAATCTTGCCTCTAAGCCGACACTGTCGATGTAAAAAATATTAGTTTTTTAAAATTAAGAATTTTGATGCCAATTTCACAAACTTTATTTTTTTTTTTTTTAAAAAAACAGTAACAGTTGGTTGAATTGCCTGGCGAAGTATATAATCATAGCCAAAGCTGGCAGTGACATCTCTTGACATGTAATTGTACATTAAATCAGATGCTAATGAAACCTACATACAACAAAGGAGACAAAAGTAATGTAATAAGTCCAAAATAAAAAATAAAAAAATTAATACCAATAACATTTAACAAGAAGTTACCTTTTCAGACACTTTCTGAACATAGCTAAGAGCCACCATTCCAGTGCTAGCAATCTGTCCTGAGGCAACCTGAAGCAAAAATAATAAATAATAGTCAATAGAGATATAGACTAGAAATTAAAATTTTAAAATATAAAACATGTTAAAATTTGAGAAAATTACCATTTTATCCGTATTGTATCGGGCAGCATAACCAAGACCAGACTTACGATGCTGACCTGCCCAGAATACTTCCCCACCCAATGACAAATGAGGGGTAACACTCTGCAACCAAAATATTATTATTTTTATTTTTTTATTTTGTTAACACTAAAAAATAAAAACCAAATTAATATAAGAGATAAGAAATCTTCTACCTGAATATAACTAGCACCAAGCAAACCACCATTTCCAAGTTGGAATTGAGTCCGATAGTCACTACCCTGCATACAAATTGCATAATCAGTTACCAATAAAATGACATAAATTTTAATAAAATGGAAAACTTGTAAAGCATACAAGACTAATAATTTACCTTGTAGTCAAAATTGAACATTCCATGAGACATGTGTGGCTCGCTTGTAAGCTGAGAAGAAAAAACACAAGGAATTATCCATAACATTCATTCACCCAAAAAATGCTTCATGTGTATTATATGTAAATATTAATAATTACTAATCTACCCTTCTACCTGAGCATTGGCCTTCATGGTAAGATTCTCAGACAAGTCACATTTCACTCTCGCGTTTACTCGTCCATCGGTTAAAACTCTTCCAATAAGCATTAACTACAACACAACAAAAAATTACAAAACTACCCTTCCAGTAAGCAAACAGCAAACTAAGGTCATAGATGACATGAGACATGATCATAAATAACCGACCTTTGGATCTATGAAGTTTGCACCAAACTCGTAGTTTGCAGTTGGAATTTTAATTACTTCAGCAGATTGAGAAGGGAGCTCCGTGGGTCCCATGGCAATACTATAAAGTTTAAAATTGGATAATTATCAAAACAGAAAAGGAGGAAAGTTCATATGAACTCAAAGAACATATGTTGATTTGGAATTAGTACCTGTGACTTAGTGAGAACCTCTGATTGAGTCCCTTAGTAAAATCAACTCGCATCCCCTCAAAATAATCAGCCTTTAAGGACACTAGAGAACAAGAAAATATTCAATCTAAGATGATGTTGAAAGTACAACTTCATTTATGTTTCTAGTTTGCAGGTGATTCTATTCAAGTATCATGCATTCTTGCTACCAATTGAACTGAATGTGTCTTGGGTCAATATGAAACACCAAGATAGTCGACCAATTACAGATTGTTGAATACAATAAGAAAATAACAACGCATTATTTAAGAATTGATACAATGTGATCATTGCTTATAAGTCTTCTTGCAGCACTTACCAACAAATCGTCCTAAGGAAAATACTATTTCCATAACAATAGATTTAACTTCTTGAATCGAATGTATGTGTAGGATTTGCTCTTGAACGTTTAAGGTTTGAATAAAAGGTGCATTATATATGTAGAGTTGAGCAAGAACCCCAATTTGAAAAATACTATGAAGGTATCTATCCCCATGATAAAGGTTCCGGTGCCCCAAGACGGGGTGATAAATACGTATATTTCGTGACCATAGAAATAATTCTAATCAAGAAAGTAAACAATTTCAAAAGTATCAAGTAGCTTAGGGTTTAACGATGATAATGGATTAGGGTTTATGTGATCATTCAGATCAATCACCTAAATCGTTTACAGCAAAAACTAAAACAAAACTAACGATACCGATTCAGTAATTGAGGTTCAGGGGAAGCAAGATATTAACTGAGGGCTTCCCGGTGGATTTCTTCGTAAGGAATAGGGCATGGTAGATCCATGTAATCGACTTTCTCCGGTTTGATCGCTTCCGCCGCCGCCGCCGCTGGTGGAGGGGGAACAAGAGTCGCCATTTTTACCAAAGATAGGTTTAGCTGGTCAAATTTTGGAAGAAGAAAAGGCTTTGGACAGTGTTTTCTTCTTCGAAGTGGAAGATTTGAGGAGCATGAAAGAAATAAAAAACCCTTCGTACTCTATACAAACCCTGGTCTTTGGATTGTGGAGTGATAGTATACATCTATGAGAAATCAAAATATAATCAAATATCCCGGTATATTTTTTTTACTATCTATCTTCTTACTTATTAATGTGAAAAACAAAAGAAACATTAAAAAGAGAATTAATAATATCCACAATCCACATGTTATATATATATATATATATATATATATATATATATATATATATATATATATATATATATATATATATATATATATATATATAGGTAGAGGTTCATTTGAGACCACTTATATTTTGTGAGACATGAGGACCAAATCTAAGCCTTTGATCAAAACTGATCTTGTGGCTCATAAAAAAACATGATTAACACTAATTAGTCTAAAAGATTAGTTAATTAGGGGTAGATTAGTCACTAGGTTAAATTTTAGATCATCAGATGTGTTATCTTCACGTTATCACAAAACCCAGCTGCTTCGATTCTTTCTACCAATTCATACTAATCGGTCAACATTCCTTAATCTCCGATTCATGCTAATCAATCTTATATTTGCTTCGATTTGAGTGATTGAGGTTTATGTTCATCTATCGACATCAACAATTCATTACAAGATTGTTATTGATTTTAGCTTTGTGATCATCGATTTCATCCAAGGTAGAAGTTCAAGTGTTCAATCGATTTCTACTAATCTTCATCTTCAACAATTGCTAACGATCTTTCAAGTTGTGCTTTTTACTCTACATCATGATTTCATCAATTGATCAAGGTTTGATTTCGCTTCCCCTGAGTTTTTGATCAATGACTTTTAGCCATTCATCAACTGATATCGATATCCATCGTATTCATGCTTCAATTTTACTCTCAAATAAGGTGTTTTATCAATTTAAATTCATCTTAAATCTATTATCAATTCAAGTATTTGATTTCAGCCATCGATTATCAATATCAAGCTTTTGGTTTTTTTATGTGCATTTGAGCACATATTAAATGAAGATAAGCAAGCAAAAACAATGTATCTTCGTGTTATTTTGTGTTCATTGTATAAAATCAATGAGATATGTACATAACTATTATTGTTCTTGAGCCAATTCTCTTACATTTTACATGCACTCTACCTGTTTGATGAAAGTCCTAAATGAATAAAGAGTCTGGTGTAGAGTATGATATATCACTCCTTCATTCCCACCCTTAAACTTTGTTACTATTTAATGATATTAACCCCAAATTCCAAGCTAATTATTCTTAACTTAGTGATGACTTGTGTACTTCTTCATTTTATCAGTGACTGAAGGACATACAACTGTCATCGATGCAAATGTTCAGTGCATATGTTGGAAGAAGCATATCATCCATATCTTGTCACCATTAATTAATGATGAGAACTCTAAGAAGCATATTGACATGTTGGTTTCAATGGTGCTTGGTCCATAAAGAGTTAAAGTGGCTAAGAAGTTGACGGATGATGAGGACTTGGTTCATCTTTAGAATCGAAATCTGTAAAGAGGATGTTTGTTTTAATTTACTCTCTGCACTCTCTTTATTTCTTTCTTGATGAAATTGTTCCCTACATTTGTGCAACTTTAAACATTATTATTGCAGCAGATATATATATCCTAATACCCATCAAACCCCTTTCAAAGTGTAAAGTGGTACATACAGTTATGAAATTAGTTAAAACTTTCATGTTTTTTATCATTACAACTTTTTAGGTAAGTCTTGAATGGAACTGTAGAGAATGTGGCTCGATAATAGTTTTCTGAAGTGTCTCATTCAATGTAGTGGGATGTTATAAATTTGCTTATATTTTGTTTGTTTGGTTTCAAGTGATGTATTTGAGGTAATTGAATAAAACGATAACACTATATTCTAAGTTTTTACTTTTACATTGGTATTTACAAATAAGCTGTGCATTATTTTAATTTTCTTACATATATATTGTTATATTCTAGTTCAATATTTGATGTTCATATAATCATTTAGTGTTACATTCTATTTAGAATGTTATACATATACAAACATCCTATAATATTATTCTATAAGAATATTAAGTTGTAACTCGAATGTAGACAACCTAATTAAATTATTTTGTTAGAATGGTATTTATATTTAGAATATTAAATATAACATTAGAATATTATGTAATATAAGTTCATTTTATACGTTATAATACAATTTAAAATATTACACTTTAATATTAGAATATTTCATACAGTTTCATAATATTGTGTATCAAATAACAACATATTATTAAGTACTCCTTCTGATATACTTTTTATAATACAAACTTGAAATTTGGTTTTTAATCTATGAGGTTTTAGAATAGGTTTTAACTTTCAGAAAAAAGTTTGATATTTATCCTAAAAGTATTCACTTCATTTTATAAGTTTAAATGTTTCTCACTCGTTTAAAAAGTTTATTAGTCTAGGTTCCTACATATTATTTTGTATCCTACACACTTGAATGGAATGATGGTCTGAATTAGAATATTTCATCTTATAATAGAATATTACATCATATTACAATCTTTCAGATTATTACACATTAATATTATAAACTTTTCTTTTCTATAAATCATTTTTTTTCTAGACTATTCTATATATTCTTATAACGCTATAAATTATAAATTTAGAATATTACATAATATTACATATAATATTAGAATCTTACATAATGTAAGTTAATTAAGAAATATTCTACATATAACTTATAAGAGTATAAAAAGCCTAATTTTAACTAAAAAATATTCTATTAGAATACTCTACATATAACTTAAAATATCCGAGAACCTTATTCTATTATAATATTCTACATATAACTTTTGAATAGAGATCATATACAATATTATTATATTAGAATATTTTATATATACACATTATTTACATGTAGTAAATAAATTTATTCAATTAAAAAATGTATAACATTATTATATTAGAATATGCTACGCACTACATATAACTTAGAATATTCTAGAAATTCTACAGGAGTATAAAAGAACCTAATTTTAATTAAGAAATATTCAATTAAAATATTCTACATATAACTTAAAATATCCGAGAACATTATTCTATCGTAATATTCTACATATAACTTTTGGAAATAGGTCATATACAATATTATTATATTAGAATCTATATATACATGTTATTTTCATGTAGTAAATCAACTTATTCAATAGAAAACGTAGAACATTATTCTACTAGAATATTCTAACATATAACTTCGAATATTCTAGAAATTCTATAAAAGTATAAAAAACCTAATTTTAATCAAGGAATATTCTATTAGAATATTCTATATATAACTTAAAATATCCGAGAACATTATTCTATCATAATATTCTACATATAACTTTTGAAAAGATATCATATATAATATTATTATATTAAAATATTCTATATGTACACAATATTTATATGTAGTAAATCAACTTATTTAATAGAAAACGTAGAACATTATTTTATTAGGATATTGTACATATAACTTAGAATATCCTAGAACATTATTCTGTAATAGTATATAAAAGCCTAATTTTAATAGAATGTTATACATATATAAACTCATGTAATATGAGAAAGATGTTACTTGACATTAGATGACATAAACTAAAACATTACAAGTATTATTCTAGTAAATACATAATTGAATATCAACATTATACATCATATATTCTAAAATTACAACTATAATGTCATATGTACTTGTTCATATTTTGTTGACACGTTTTAATCAGATGACGAGCTATCAGATGAAGTATTATGAAGTATGACTTTTTTTGTCTTTATCTATTTCCGATGATAGAAATTGTTCAACGTTCTTTCCTTTAGGATCAAAAGCTCATTTTCCCTTGATTTAGTAGTTTCTTCATTTCAACTGTATCAAAAGATAAACCATACTATTATTAAAACAATAAAGTTATGATATAAACAATCAATTTATTATACTAGAATATTCTAACATTCTGCAAATAATTAACAATATTAAAATTGTTTAATAAATAATTTACAATTAGATAATTTTATTTTATTTTCACATTAAATTTTACACAAATCTAATATAATCAAGGCATTATTCAGAATACACAAAACATAATCTGAGATAAGATAACAAAAAAACATAACTGTCCACATGGTACTGACTCCAAATAAAGTTTATGTTCATTTAATTTCGATTAGTAATATGTAGTATAATTCAAACAAGAGATTTAATATTATATAAAAACCAAAAGATCAGATAACCTAGTCACCTAATCAAACCTTTATGTTAAAAGAGGTAGTTCTAAATTATATGTTATACAATACTATATTACATTACGTCGTAATTTTCTGAGATAACTATACAGTGAAATATCTTTGATTATAGTACATCTTCGAAGATACAAAGTGATTTTTGACTAAAACTATACTATTATCAAAACACATAGATTTATAGAATATCTCAGAGATGAATATATTAACTCAAAGTCACATACAAAGATAAATCAATGATTATAATACATTGACTCAAAATCACACACAAATATATAACAATCAAGAAATTATAGTATTATACGTTACATGGAATAACTCTGGATGCAAACTCTAAATCCGATTGTGTAGAATAAACCATTTGTTGGAATAAAAAGCTTCAGTTTCTTTTATTTAGGAATATTTGACGATCCATAACTTGATCTAGTTTCATAATCAGAATCACAATATTGAAAATCCAGATGAGAAAGAATAAGAAATTGTGTTAAATCAGAATGCCTAGAATATTTATGTATTAAACCTTATTTAAATGAATGTGTAACGCATTATCTATTTTTTTTTTTTTTTACTTTTTTTAATTAATCAACAAAATATCATTAGAACTCAAATTTTACTAATCATAATACTTAGAATATTACATATTTTACATCAGAATATATCATATTCCTTCATTGTTAATCAAGTACTATCACAATACTTTACAAAAAGGTTCAAAGCAGAGTTGTTTCCAACAGAAGAAGAATGTGTAAAATAAGATATTACACATTATTCAACAAAAAAAATTCAAAGCAAGTTGTTTTCAACAAAATCATAATGTATAAAATCGTAATATGACACATAATTTCAAAATATTTCACATTAACTCATCATAAAAGGTTTAAAGAAAGTAGTTTCTAACAAAATAACATCTATATAAAAAAAATCAAGATCTAACTTATAAACTAAGAATATGTATAATATCAGGTTATCAGGCACACATTTACTTAACTTTGATTAGTAATATCTAATATAATTAAGACTAAAGATTTAATATTATATAAATTACAAAATAATAGACCTAATCAGACCTTAGGTTAACAACCACTACCAACCTGAACAAACAATTTCAGCTTTAAATGGGTATTAAAAACTAATCATTGCTACAGTAAACATTTTCAAAAAATATTTAACCGAAACTACAATAAACAAGTTCATTCCCAACTCAAGCTATAGTGAATATGGATCAAATACAAACTATAGCTACAATAAATATTTTAAGAAAAAAATTCACAATTTAGAATAAACAAAATAAAAACTTCCTGAAAACTATTGCAAGAGACAATTTATAATCTATATTATCTAGAATATGAATCTAAATGTGATATTATCCGACTAGAAATACAGAGAGATGAATTCCATTATGTCAAAATAGAATAACAAATCCTCAGATTCTCAAAACGTATTATAGTCAGAAGCATAAAACCAATATACTCCATTACAGAGTATCTTAAACTAAAAACCACAATTTCATCAAAACATAATACTAACCTATCAAACCCTAGTTTGCTAATGCAATGTTAGATTATGTGATTAATCAACAAATTAACACAAAAAGTTAAACAAACTATTAATCGAAGAGTCATTTCATATACTATTAATATATTCAGAGAAGATAAGATCTAATTTATCAAAATCTAAAATCATAAAACCTGTAATAGAGGTAATTTTCCCATTTGAAGAGGTTTTTGTGTTTGAAACAACCACGATCGATGTTTGATCTGAATAAATCGATGTATTGAAGGATGCAACTATGGACTTTCGTTGAATTGATACAGAACCAAAACATAAGTTTTTTGTTGCGAGTTCTCGTTGATGGGGCAGATTTCTAGGGTTTTGTGGAACAAGATTGAGAAGATTTTGGTCGATTTCATATTCTATGGAATTACGCTTGAGAAAAATCAAGATAAAGAAAAGTTTAGGGGAGAAAGAAGAAGCAAATCATGACTGGGAAGAAAAGAATCAGCTCTCATATGATTTGAGTGCAAAATGACAGAGGTATCCCTCCTGGTCCATAGTTAATCACAACCTTTGACGTATTTTTAAAATTACCACCGCCTACATCAGCCTTTTTATAGTGTTTTTATGTTTTATTCCTAGCCACTAATTATTTGAGATGAGTGATCAAGATTTGGTCCCTTTGTCTCACATGAACCTAACCATATATATATATATATATATATATATATATATATATATATATATATATATATATATATATATATATATATATATATACTAGGTGTGAGACCCATGTATTACATGAGTTTAATTAAAAAAAATGAAATTTTAATAATTTGAAAAGTTTGAATTTATAAGAAAAATGAAAAAAAAATTGAATTATTAAAACTTTAATGTATTGAATACATTACATATACAAACCCTTTCTAATAAATACTTTACGTATATATTACATTACAAATTAAATGTGGAATTTTAATTTAATAA